>NC_135324.1:2613458-3213458 GCF_048772815.1 Callospermophilus lateralis
ATCTTTGGGGCTAGTGGCCTCACTTCTGAGCACATTTCCCTTGGCTTCTGTGTACTAGGGTCAGCCACAGGTCAGTGGCCAGGACTCTTCTCATTCACCTGCTTCTGGATTTTTCTCCCCTGACAGACATTGACCTTTTTCAACTCAACACTGAACACCTCCGGCTTGGTCCCCGAGGGGGAAGTTTTGGCCATCCCTGGGGCCCATCGGCCAGGCCTGGTCACCAAGGCGGGACTCATTCTCTTCGGGAACGATGACAAAATGGTAATGGCGCTTGCCCATGCTGAAGGCCCCAGACCCATTCCCCCCTTGGCTCCACGTTCCCATCCTTGGGCTCAGATCAGATCCCACGGGAAGACCTCAGGTTGGGCAGGTTGTCTACTGCACAAGGCTCTGGCAAAGACAGGGAGAAATGAGACTCAGGAGGGAAAGTCCATGCTAGTCCCTGGCCTGGGACGTGACCCTGAGTATAAGCCACCCAAAGTGGGGCCCTGTGTTCTTTTATTATTATTTTATTATTATTATTATTATTATTATTGGTACTGGGAGTTGAACCTATGGGCGCTTAACTCCTAAGCCCCATCCCCAGCCCCTTTTATATTTTATTTAGGTCTTGCTGAGTTTCTCAGGGCCTCGCTTAAATTGCTGAGGCTGGCCTCCAACTTGCGATCCTCCTGCCTCAGCCTCCTGAGCGGCTGGGATGATAGGCATGTGCCCTATCTTTTGTAGCTGCTGGTGAAGAACATCCAGTTGGAGGATGGTAAGATGATCCCGGCCTCGCAGTTCTTCAAAGCAGAAGCCAGCAGTGCCCTGGAGCTGACGGAGGCAGAGCTGGTCACTGCCGAGGCTGTGCGGGTAAGAGACACCTTCTGGGGTGCTGGCCGGTTGGGCAGGTTGTCTACTGCACAAGTGTTTGGTGAGTCACTTTTCCTGTGTACTGGCCTCAGGGACAGTGTTGGTGCTCTCTGATCTTGGAACTCTCTGAAGTCTCTCTGTCACTCCTTCCTTTGCAATGAGGAGGCCCTGGGATTTGGCCAGCTGGGCCTCTGATGCTCCAAGAGACTCACTATCTCACAGCCCCAGGAGGTGGTCACCTCAGGCCACCAGGCCCTTCGGGAAGGGACAGCACCTCGGAGTGGACAGCTGGGCTCTCAGGCACATCCAGGGCTGGCTGGTCCCAGGGCCACCAGGGCCACCTACCTCCTCACACGGCCTTTGTGTTCTCAGAGTGCTTGGAAACGGATCCTCCCCAGCGTCTCGGAGGTGGACGATTCCACGGATTTCTTCAAGTCGGGGGCCGCATCGGTGGACGTGGTGAGGTAAGGGGGGTCCCATCCAGGACTCGCAGACCCTGTGGGTTCTGAGGAATCAGACCCAAGAAGCAGCCACGGCTCGTTAGACCCACGGGTCATGCAGACGAGGCTCCAACCACTGGGGGGACTGGTCCTAGCAAGCTGGGGTCGGGGTGTGGGGCTGGGACTCGCCCCCGTGAGAGACACAGAGAAAACTGTGTGTCTGTACCACTAGAATGAGCCTCTCACCTCTGGGGGTCTCTTGCTGTGTATGGGGGTGCAGGTTAGAGGCTGAGGGAACCGTATAACACAGCGTTTTAAAATGGAAATGCAGCCAGCGGCTCGGGAGGCTGAGGCAGGAGGATCACAAGTTGGAGGCCAGCCTCAGCCATTTAGTGAGGGCCCTCAGCAACTCAGTGAGACCCTGTCTCTAAATAAAACACAAAATAGGGCTAGGGACAGGGCTCCGTGGTTGAGTGCCCCTGAGTTCAATCCCCGGTACCACCCCAGCAAGAAAAATGGGAAATACAGTAAAATTTATGGATCTTAGGTGGTCAGTTTGGCAAGCCTTGATTTAATGTGTGTAAGTTTTAATCAAGACACAGAGGCATGGGGTACATTGTTCTAGATGTCCCCTGCCCCAACCCACAGGCAGTCTGTCACCTTAGATTCATCTACCTGTCCTTCAACCACGTAGGAAGGGTCCTGCTTACTACCCAATGGTGGTAAGTTCTGATCTGTGTGGAGGGAAGGCGAAGGAGGTATTAGTCTACCTTTGTTTGCAAAAAGGAGTCCACACCGTAGGACTGCCAGCCCCTCTGGGGAGCAGGGCGGAGATTCCTCAAAGAACTTGAAGTGGAGCCACCATTAGACCCAGTTATCCCACTCCTCTGTTTTATACCCAAAGGACTCGGCATATTACAGTGCCACAGTCACATCAGTGTTTATGGCAGCTCAACTCACCATAGCTAAGCTACGGAACCCAACCCAGGTGCCCTTCAACAGATGGGTGGATAAAGAAACCGTGGTACACATACACAATGGAATATTACTCAGCCATAAAGAAGTATGAGACGATGGCCTTTGCTGGTAAATAGATGGAGCTGGAGGCTATCGTGCTAAGTGAAATAAGCCAGTCCCCCCCAAAAAACCAAAGGCGGAATGCTCTCTCTGACATGTGGATGCTGCGTTACTTTATCATTTTTTATGTGTAGTAAACAAAAGATCTAGTTGAATTCTTGTGCATGGGGATATCCAATGTTTCCAACATCATTTGCCATAAACGTTATCATTTTCTCTTTGCTTCTCTTGGTGTTCTTGCCAAAAGATCGGTTGACCCCACGCGAGTAGGTTTATTCCTGGGCTCTGGGTTGTGCTGTTTGGCTGAGGATGGCTGCTTTGATTCCTACTTGATTATTTTAGTTTGGAAGTGAACTTTTTAATCAGAAAGGTTGAGTTCTCCGATTTTGTGCCTCTTCAAGTTCTTTTTTGATAATTTGGATCGCTCACGTCCTCTTGAGGGGGCATGAGGGTTTTTCAGATGGCCCATGAGTTTGCAACCCAGGCCTGTTGGGTCCGCCGCGTCCTGGGCCCTGGGCCTGGGCCCTGAGCTGCTGACCACTACAGGGTGCTGGGACCCAGGCCAGATCAGAGGAGGTGGATTTAGACTTGCAGTCCCCGGGTGCAGCCGAGTGCGGGGCTCCTGATCCTGGACCCCCATTTCTCCCCCCCCCCCACCTTGATGCAGGCTGGTGGAGGAGGTGAGGGAGCTGTGTGACGGGTTGGAGCTGGAGAACGAGGATGTGTACATGGCAACCGCCTTTGGGGACTTCATCCAGCTGCTAGTCAGGAAGTTGCGCGGGGAGGACGACGAGGGTGACAGCGACATCGACTATGTGAGTCGGGCCCCTGGGTGTTCAGGAAGCCGGGAGCCCAGCTTTCACTTTCCCGAGCTCTGCCTGGCACCTAGGGGTGGGTGGGTGTCAGAGCCAAAGGGCAAACTCAGCTGGATCTCGCTGGCAGATGCTCAGTGGGAGGGTCACATTGGGTCTCCCAAGACGTGAGACCAGGTTGGGTTCCCAACAGGGACAAGTTCATCCTGTAGATTCAGCCCCAATCAGGGAAACTACCCTCTCTTGAAGGAATGGGCTTTGGGGGTAGTTTGTTTGAAACAAAAGCTGGTGAAGAAGAGACAGGTGGCCAGGGTGGACCCCAGGTTGCCCTAGGAAGAGTGAATAAATGACAGATTGCAGGAGGGGGAAGGGGTCCCAGGGATTCCCGTGTTCCCCATGGAATTGTGGATGCCCACAGAAGTGGGTGGCAGGGTGCTGGGTGGCACGTGTCCCCTGGCTTAAAGGGCCTCGCCACCCGTGACACTCCCCACCTGCTGCGAATCCCCCTATGCCCTTGGAGGAGGTTGGGTCAGCAGGTCGAGGTCACACAGGGAGGAAGGGGCAGAGCAGGGACTCCAGCCCACGCAGTCTCCCTGGGAATCTGTGCTCCTCACGCCTCCTTGTCACTCGGCTGTCACCCCAGGTGGAAAAATCGGTGAACAAGCTGGAGCTCCGCATGCCCCACCAGCTCTTCATCGGGGGGACGTTCGTGGATGCCGAGGGAGGCCAGGCCTATGACACCATCAACCCCACGGACGGCAGCGTGAGTCCGGCCTTCCCTGCTCCCTGACTCCTCCTCCCGGCCCCAGGGGACCTCTGGCCCCGTCCAAACTCACCTCTCCTCTGGCCCCACCCACCTCTCCTCTGGCCCCACCCCAGCTGATCTCTGGACCCGCCCAAACTCACCTCCAGCCCCGCCCACCTCCTCTAGCCCTGCCTCAACTGACCTCTGGTCCCTACCCGCCTCTCCTCTGGCCCTGCCCCAATTGACCTCTGGCCCCTCCTCTCCTCTGGCCCTGCCCCAATTGACCTCTGGCCCTTCCTCTTCTCTGGCCCTGCCCCACCTCTCCTCTGGTTCCGCCCTGCCTTTCCTCTGGCCCCTCCTCTCCTCTAGACCCGCCTCCCCTCTGACCCCTCCTCTCCTCTGGACCCACCTCCCGTCTGGCCCTACCCCACCCCTCCTCTGGACCCGCCCCAACTGACCTCTGGCCCCACCCCACCTCTCCTCTGGCCCCTCCTCTCTGGCCCCGCCCCACCTCTCCTCTGGCCCTCCCCACCTCTCCTCTGGCCCCGCCCCACCTCTCCTCTGGCCCCGCCCCACCTCTCCTCTGGCCCCGACCCATCTCTCCTCTGGCCCCGACCCACCTCTCCTCTGGCCCCGCCCCACCTCTCCTCTGGCCCCGCCCCATCTCTCCTCTGGCCCCGCTCCACCTCTCTTCTTGCCTCTCCTCTCCTCTGGGCCCTTCCTTCCTCTCCTCTGGCTCCTCCTCTTCTCTGGCCCCGCCCCACATCTCCTCTGGCCCCGCCCCACCTCTCCTCTGGCCCCGCCCCACCTCTCCTCTGGCCCTCCCCACCTCTCCTCTGGCCCCGCCCCACCTCTCCTCTGGCCCCGCCCCACCTCTCCTCTGGCCCCGCCCCACCTCTCCTCTGGCCCCGCTCCACCTCTCTTCTTGCCTCTCCTCTCCTCTGGGCCCTTCCTTCCTCTCCTCTGGCTCCTCCTCTTCTCTGGCCCCGCCCCACATCTCCTCTGGCCCCTTCCCTCCTCTCCTCTGGACCCGCCCCTCCTCTGGCCCCGCCTCCTCTCTGGACCCGCCCCCACCTCCCCTCTGGTGGTGCTGGCCCCGGAGCCTCTGCTCTGGCGTCCATCTTGGCAAAGGACAAGCAAGGGTCCCGCTTAGTCTCCAGCCTGAACTGCTGGAATGGAAGACGGTGGGGAGATAAGGATAGGAGGTGGCAGGGCTCCACAGGGCCTTGAGCCTGCTTCAGAGACCAAGGACAGAATTCAAAGTCCCCAAGGGGCCAGGTAGGGTGGATCATGCCTGTCATCCCAGCGGCTGGGAGAGGCTGAGGCAGGAGGATCACAAGTTGGAGGCCAGCCTCAGCCACTTTAGCGAGGCCCTAAGCGACTCAGGGAGACCCTGTCTCTAAATAAAATAGAAGAAGGGCTGGGGACGGGGCTCAGGGGTTAAGAATCCCTGGGACCAAAATAGAAAACATAAAATGGTCAAGGCAGGGACAGGGGACAGAGGAAGGAGCTGGGGATCCAGGGGCTGGCAAACGGGCCTCCAATGTCCCCTGTGGTCCGCTTCAGAAATTCTTCCTGGCTGGACTTGGAATGACTGGGTCTCGGCTCTTGCTGTGGACGCTGAGCTCCCCTCAGCCTCACCGCTGTGGGTGACTCTCTGGCCCCTGGGTGAGACGTGACCTCTGGGAGTAGCAACAGGCTTTCCAGAACCTTCTCTTCACGCAGACACCTTGCAAGCCCACTTTGACCCGGTGTCCCTCTGAGCCTGCCCAGGTGGCCGGGCGTCCTGCTTCAGTGAAGTCCAAGGACCGTGGCGGTGTCTGGGCACCGTGCTCCCAGGGAGGACTCACACTCTGTTCCCCCCACAGGTCATCTGCCAGGTGTCCCTGGCCCAGGTCAGCGACGTGGATAAGGCAGTGGCCGCGGCCAAGGATGCCTTTGAGAACGGGCGGTGGGGGAAGATCAGCGCGCGGGACCGTGGCCGGCTCCTGTACAGGTGAGCGTCCAGCGCCCCTCCAGCTTGGGGGGGCTGAGGCGGGTCCTCCCACCCAGGCCTCTCTGTTCCTGGGATCCTGGGCCCTGGGGAGGTCATGGGACCAAAGCCCAGCCTGAGGCTCAGAAAAGAGTCCTTGGAGCCGGGCACAGTGGCCACGCCTGTCATCCCAGGGGGTTGGGGAGGCTGAGGCAGGAGGATCGCAGTGTGGACAGCCTGGGGCTAGCAGGTCAGGTGTGCTCCAGGCGAAGTCCCCAGAACCCTTGGAGACTCCCTGGTTGTAAGGAGGCACTGGCGAGTGACAGATGCCCCCCAGAGCTGGGGTCAGGCAGAACTGTGAGCCCTGGACCCCCAGGTGGCCCTGGGAGCCTCCAGTGACCCTGCCATTGGGAGGGTCCTTCCCACGACACTCTGCTGCCATCTGGTGGCCGGTGTCTTAATAACAACCCCCAGTGACTGAAGAGGCTCTGCTGCCATCTGGTGGCCTGTGTCATAATAACACCCCCCAGTGACAGGCAGGTCCAAGTGGAGACCCTGTGGGGGTGGGGGGGACAGACATCTGTCACTAGTGTCCTAGTGCCCAGTTCCTGCTCTGTGCAAATTCCCAATTGCCTCCAAGGGGACGTGTCCCTGGCTGGCCCCTGAAGCTCAGCGAGAGAGAGAGAAGGTGGGAGGTGAATCCCAGGAGGGGGAGGGGAAGGACCTTCCAGAGAAGTGACTGTCCCCTGGTTCAGTGCATGGCCCCCAAGGCAGGGGGGCTGACTTCCCCGACGCACGATGCAGACATACAGAGACGGGAGGACGAGGGCCAGGTTGGTGGCCAGGGCATCCGTGCAGGGCCCAAATCTCCCCTTACCTTTGGCCAGACTGGCCGATCTCATGGAGCAGCACCAGGAAGAGCTAGCCACCATCGAGGCCCTGGACGCCGGCGCCGTGTACACGCTGGCGCTGAAGACCCACGTGGGCATGTCTATACAGACCTTCCGCTACTTCGCTGGCTGGTGTGACAAGATCCAGGTGGGTCACCTGGGAGCATGGGAACGGGTGGTTCCTTGGCCGGGCGGCTGCGGAACAAGCCACAGCCCATGGCTGGGAACGACCCCGTGGATTAGCTCCAGGTTCTGGGGATTCCAGGTGGGCTGGGCTGCACCAGGGTCTCAAACATGCGTTAGTCATAAAATCAGCGTCCTGTAGTGACGTGGCCACGTTAGTGTCTGTAGCAGCTCAATTCACAATAGCCAAGCTGTCCAACCTAAGTGCCCTTCGACAGATGGACGGATAAAGAAACTGTGGTATGTATACACAATGGAATATTACTCAGCCATAAAGAAGAATGAAATGATGGCATTTGCTGGTAACTGGATGGAGCTGGGGACGATCGTGCTAAGTGAAATAAGCCAGTCCCCAAAAACCAAAGGTCAGATGTCTCTCTGGTATTCAGATGCTGACCCACAATAGCGGGAGGAAGAATAGCAGTACATTGGATGAGATGCAGGGGAGGGGAGGGGAGTGGGAAAGACAGTGGAATAAATGGGATGTCACTTTCCCATGTTCACATAGGAACACACGACCAGGGACACTCCACAGTAGGTCCAACCAGGTCCAGTGGGAAGTCACACCCCATGTAGGGATGATATGGCAGAATGCACGATGCTGTCATGGAGGGCTAAGAAGAAAAATAAATTTTTAAAAAAATATGTATCAGTCAGCTCTCGGTACTATAAGAAGTACCTGCAACAATCAACTTATTAAGAGAAAAGGTTGGTCTGGGCTCAGTTTTGGAAGTTCCAGCCCATGCTCAGCTGATGCCTATGTTGTGGGCTGAGGCAACACATCATGGCGGGAGAGCGTGGTGGACGGCACCACTCATCTCTTGGCGACCAAGAAGTACAAAGAGAGTAAGGAGGGGACCAGGGGTCTGCAGTCACCTTTAAAGACCCACCCAATGGCCTAACAACCTCTGAAAGGCCCAACCTCCTAAAGGTCACATCCTGGTGGCTACACGAGACCAAGCCTTTGACATGTGGGACTTTGAGGGACATTTCAGATCCAGAGTGTAGGGCTGGGGGTGTAGCCTGGGGACAGAGCATTGGCCTAGCCTGTGTCAAGCCCTGGGTCCCATCCCCAAGACCTCCGATGAAGCTCCCACCTGGAGTGCACCCCAGTCTCCCCAGTCTCTCAGGAGGCTGAAGCAGGAGGATCACAAGTTGGAGGCCAGCCTGAGAGATTTAAAGAGACCCTGACTCAAAAAGTGAACAGGAGAAGCTGAGGGTGTCATTCAGGGGTAGAGCGTCCCCCTGGAGTTGATTCTTAGTGACACCTAGAAAAGACAGGAGGAGGAGGAGGAGGAAGATGGGGAGGAGGAGAAGGGAAGGAAGGAGGAGGAGAAGGAGGGGGAGGGGGAGGGGAGGGAGGAGGGGGAGGGGGAGGGGAGGAAGGAGGAGGTGGGGGGAAGGAAGGAGGAGTGGGAGGAGGAGGGGGAGGGGAGGAGCAGGAGGAGGAGGGAAGGAGGAGGGGAGGAGGAGGAGCAGGAGGAGGAGCAGGAGGAGGAGGAGGAGCAGGAGGAGAAGGAGGAGAGGGAGGAGGAGAAGGAATAGAGGGAGGAGGAGCAGGAGGAGGGGGCAGGAGAAGGAGGAGGAGGAGGAGGAGGAGGAGGAGGAACAGGAGGAGGAGGGCGAGGAGGAGCTGGAGGAGCAGGGGGAGGGGGAGGAGCAGGAGGAGGAGGAGGAGGAGAAACTAGACCAGTGATCTCAGGTGTCTGGGGCTGGGTGTGATCTGGAGGCTCTGGGCCCCTCCCCCACCTCCCTCCCCCTCCTCCCCCTCCCCCTCCTCCTCTTTTCCCTCCCTCCCCCTCCCCCTCCTTTCCCTCCTCCTCCTCCACCTCCTCCTCCCCTCCACCGGCTGCAGAGGGGGAAATCAGGACTCAGACGACACCCTGTAGGAGCTGGTGTCCCCCCCACTCTGTCCCCGGTGACATCTCTTCTTCTTCCAGGGCTCCACTATCCCCATCAACCAGGCCAGGCCCAACCGGAACCTGACCTTGACCAAGAAGGAGCCTGTCGGGTGAGTCCCTGCCCTGGGCCAGAGGTGACCGCGCTGGCACCGCTCGGGCCCTGCTCAGGTGGCCCGCGGGGCAGCCTGCAGACGGCCCGTTCCATCCCCGGCCCCGCTGTCCTGTCCTGTCTGACCACAGGGTGCCGGGACAGCGCCGTAGCAGGCCGCGGGCGTTCCGTCTAATGCCCACAGTGATCCTGAGGTCCCGGGGGGCCAACGGGGCTCCCTCCAAAAAGTCCATCTACAAAGAGTGTGATGGGATCCTTGTGCGTGCAAATTAGAAAGTTCTGGAAAAACAGCTGCGTAGGGGTTCTCGAGAGGAGGAGAGATGGTCTCTAATGATGAGAGAGGCTGCTCCGGAGGAAGCCTGGGGAGGGAGCAGCTCCCATGGGGACCAGGGAGCAGAGACTCCACTCTCCAGGGACAAACAGAGACCCCAAGCCACGGCCCCAGGGCCACCTCCTCCCCACACCCCACCTGCCTCCAAGGACCACTAGGGGGCCCCAGGGAGCCATGCACTGCTGGGGCTCAGGCCTCACACCCCCTCAGTCCTCCTCTGGGCCTTCCTGTGTCACCTCCCACGGGGGCTCTGGGGACACGCACGGCCAGACCCCCTTACCCTGCTGACCCAGGGACAGGAGGTGACATCAAAATCAGCCTGACCCCCAAGGACCTTGGAAACACCAAACGAAAACTGGCCACGCAGTACCTCATGGGACCACCAGAAGGCTCCAAAGCCACGGCGGACAGAAGGGCGCGTCGGCCATCGGTCAGTCCAACTCGGCAGTGACCATTCAGGACGCCCTTTCAGTCGTGGTGAATGACACACGTGCAGAAGGGGCTTCCCTCAAGAGGCCACACACTGGCCCTGACATCCAGCAGAGCCAGAGAGGTTTCCTTTTTACTGCACAATTCCAGTACCAGGGGTGTGAGCCTTTTCCCTGAATGGCAGGTATGAGTTTGCTCACGCTGCTGTAACAAACTGCCCCAGACGAGGTGACTTCATCAACAGCTGCTGGCTCACAGGTCTGGCAGCAGGACGTCTGTGATCAAGGTGTCCGAAAGGCTGGCTCCTTCTGAGACCTGGGAGGGAGCATCTGTCCCGGGCCTCTCCTGACTTATGTGTTGGACCGTTCTTTGACACACAGCTGTGTCCTTGCCCACGTGGACTCCCCCGAGTGCCTCAATAAGGAGGCCAGCGTCTTTGTAATGCGGACCTTCTCTAATTCATCCTGAGGTTCTGGGGATGAAGACGGACTTCGACTTGTGAATTCGAGAGGACACAATTTCCTCCATAACTGGGGGACTCTTCTGACTGGCTCTCTTCCTTCAAGACCCCTCCCCCCGTCCAATAAGCCTTTTTAAAAATATTTTATTTAGAGGCAGGGTCTCACCAGTTTTCTCAGGGCCTCCCTAAGTTGCTGAGGCTGGCCTCTAACTTGCGATCCTCCTGCCTCAGCCTCCCGAGTCGCCGGGATGACGGGCGTGGGCCACCACGCCCACCTGGCTAGACCTCCCGGCTTTTTGTTCTCACTTGTACGTGGCCACGGTCCCCTCCCCCATTGTCTGTGTCCCTGGACTGCTCTCATCAGAATCTGATCAGGGTCCCTTACCACGGTGAGCAGTATGAAGAGGGGCTGCCACCGTGGTCACTCACGGGACTGAATCCAGGTGAGAAAAGGCAGGTGTGACTGTCTCCAGGACTCTCGGTGCCTTTGGGGGCAGCCTGGCTTTGACAGTGGAGGTCAGGCCATGGGAGAGGAGGAGGGGGTCAGCAGGTCCCCTCTGGGCTGAGACAAGAGAGAAAGGCCCAATTCTCTGGTGCGGCAGGGTATGCGGTATCATCATCCCCTGGAACTACCCCCTGATGATGCTCTCCTGGAAGACGGCTGCCTGCCTGGCCGCTGGGAACACGGTGGTCATCAAGCCTGCCCAGGTGAGCTGCTCAGGCCCTTGCTATGCCGTTGAGGCTGGCCTCTAACTCGCGATCCTCCTGCCTCAGCCTCCCGAGCCGCTGGAATGACCAGACGGTCCCCACGGCTCCCCGCTTGTCCAGGGATTTGCAGAAATGGAAGAGGAACCATTTGTGGGGGGGTTCAGAGGGCTGGAAAACTGCTTCCATTTTGATTTCTCACAATTCCCACACCTGGGGCCGTAGTCAGAGTCACACAGGAGCTCAGGAGGCAGGGGCTGCTGGGACTTCAGTGGGCAGCGGCCACCTCCGCGGACAGCCTCGACTCCACCCTAAAGTTGGCAGTTCTCAGAGGAGGAGGCTGAGGGACCGGGGTGGGGGCGTTCTGGAAGGCAAGCCGGAGGCTTCTGGGGATGGGGACGGTTGGACCCCTGAGGGGCTTAGTGTCAAGAGAGGAGAAAAGAACACAGCACCGGACGGTCCAGGCCTCGCCAAGTGGCCACAGCCCCGCCAGGATGAGCCAGGATGCCAGAGGTTGGCAGGCCCCTGTTCCCACCTGAGGTGTAAGGAAAGCCATCTGGATTGGCCGTGCCCCTATGGTTGACCACGAATGTGGCTTCCCCGGGAATCTTCCTGGCGCCCCAATCCACGGCTCCCTCTGCTCGCAACTGGAGCCGCTGGGAGACAGAGACAGAGAGGAAAGGCTAATCCCAGGGACTCGGGAGGCCGAGGCAGGAGGATCACAAGTTGGAGGCCAGCCTCAGCAACTCAGCAAGACCCTGTCTCTAAATAAAATACAAAAAGGGCTGGGGACAGGGCTTGGTGGTTAAGCACCCCTGGGTTCAGTCCCTGGTACTACTAATAAAAAACAAAACCCTCTTGACCGGGTCTTCTTCCCTGCCCCCTGCAGGTGACCCCGCTCACTGCCTTGAAGTTTGCGGAGCTGACCTTGAAGGCCGGCATTCCCAAGGGCGTGATCAACATCCTCCCCGGATCTGGTGAGGGCTTCAGACAGGGGCAGGGCTGGGGCTCCAGGCGGCCAGCACAGGGTCAACTGGATAATGTGTCCTTCGAGGGCAGAGTGGCCTGGGGGACGCAGTGCAGAGCTCAGCCAGAGGGTGGGAGGACCATTCTGGGGGGGAGCAACCTGCACCCAGAAGGACTTCCATTCTCAGACACCTTCACGTCCTTGGCCCAGCTTCGGCCGGGCTGTTTGTTTTCGGATTAAGGTTGACGAGTTCCTTTGTCCTTCCTGGGGACCCGTCCTCTGTCCGATAAATCTTTGCGAATATTTTGTCCCCCCAAACTACACCTGAACGAGGGCGGGGAGGTAGGACGGAACTCGTACCAAATTCAGTTGTAGGACTTTGACTTGCTTTAAAGGGAGTTGGCGAGGGTCTCCGTCCACACCTGCCCACCCGGGATCTTCGCGGGTCCAGAAGGAGGGGTCGGGCCACCCGAGGAGCCCGAGGACTGGGCAGTTCGTGGGATGGGGAAGAAAAGTGTCCAGAGTGACCCCCCCCCTCCATGTGGAGAGCCGTGATGTGGATCACGGTCCTCTGATTGCCTGGTGGCTGCGTGGCTCTGGGAACTCCCTGGGCAAAGGTGCAGGTCAAGATTGCCCCGTTGCTATGGTGACACCCACCCCAGACAGGCTCCAATGCAAAGGTGCAGAGCTGTGTCAGTCTGGACCCTCAGCTCAGGCACCAGCTCCCAGGGATAACCTCTATCCGAGCATAACAAGATGGCCCGCGTGTCTCGCCAGTCCTGCGCGTCCTTCAGATGGCCACTTTGAAGGAACTTTCCCACAAATAGCCTCTGGTGAAACCTCTATGACCAGAGCTGGCCCTGGTCACGGCTCCCCCGTCAGGGGGCGATGTCCTACCTGGCCCCAGTTTTTTCTCTCTCTGTGTATGTCTGTTTGTCTCTTCTCAATCCCTCCATGGCCTCTTGTCGCTGGTGCCCGAACAGGGACATGAAGAGGTCCATGGCGTCCCCATTTTAAACTGGCCGCCAGGAGAGGCTGTCCACCTGCTGGGGGGAGCAAGGTCAGGGACGATTGACAGCTCAAGTTGAAACATGTCGAATCCGAGAGACTCTCAGATATCCAGGCCCAGGAGCCGAGCAGGCAGAGGGGGACAAGGGACGCCGGATTCCAGAGGAGCTCGGCCAGAGACACAGACTGAGGGGATGACTTATCCGGAGATGGCGTTCAAAGGCCTGGCGGAGTCACTGAGGGGGCTGTGTCCTGCAGGACGGAGCCAGGGCGCTGGACAGGCCAAGGAGATGGACAAGGGGCAGTCAGAGAGGTCGAGCAGAACAGGAGGGCACAGATGGACGGGGAGGAAGGGTTGGAAGCCGCTTTGGGAAAGGGCCTCGAGAGGAGTCTTGGCTGAGTTTGGAAGACGGCAGCATCGGGAAAGTTCATCTTGGAGTCTCACTGCTGCCGCGCAGTACAGAGGGACTGGCCAGCTGGTGGGCAGCTGTGTGCCGGGCTCAGCACGGAACTGGGAGGCCGAGGGGCATGGGACAGGGACAGGAGAGAAACAGGAGTAGGGACTTCCGATTCTGGGCCCAGGGGGACACAGTTGAGCCCACACCAGGGAGCGGGGGTGTGCACCTGCTGCCTGGGGCTGGGCTTTTCCTGGCACCATGGGGTCCACTCTGACCCTCCTGCTCACCCGCCCACAGGCTCGCTGGTTGGCCAGCGGCTCGCAGACCATCCTGACGTGAGGAAAATCGGATTCACGGGCTCCACGGAGGTGGGAAAGCACATCATGAAGAGGTAAGGGTTGGGCTGGGCAGAGGGAGCAGCCCCGGCGGCCACGGCACCCGGGTGTAGCCGGTGCTGTTGTGTGAGCCGGGCGCTACTTTTGTCTTTATTATAAAAAATTCCCTTTTTTTAAAAAAAATTGTTCTTTGTAAGTGTCCCTGACAGCCGCGTGCATTTTGACACATGACACCTACACGGGGTGTGACGTTCCATTCCTGTGGCTGGACCTGCTGTGGAGTGTCCCTGGTCGTGGGTTCCTCTGTGAACATGGGAAAGTGACGTCCGTCCATTCCCCTGTCTCTCCCAGTCCCCTCCCCTCCCTTCCCTCCATTCCCCTGCGTCTCATCCAATGCACTTCTGTTCTCCCCTCTCCCTATTGTGGGTCAGCATCCACGCACCAGAGAGGACATTCGGTCTTTGGTTTTGGGGGTGGGGGGCGTTGGCTTATTTCACTTAGCCCGATCGTCTCCAGCTCCGTCCATTGACAGGCAGATAGCATCATTTCACTCTTCTTCATAACTGAGTAATATTCCACTGCATACACATACCGCATTTTCTTTATCCGTTCATCTGTTGAAGGGCATCCAGGTGCTGCTGTTTGAGCTTCCTGGTGCACAGCCAACCCCAGTGGCCGTGTTTAATGCCGATGCTGGCCCATCGGGTCTGTCCCCATCCAGCCCTTGGGAGGCCTGTGGGGCTGCCCTATAGAAGCCACTCTGACCAGTAGTGTCCTGGCCCCATGCTGTCCCATGGGAGGCCACCGGGGCCCCCACACACACACACTGAAAACGAACCTCTGGGCTTGGCTTTTGGCATCTTCAGTTTGAGTGACGGGCAGCAGCCCGGGACCTGGGCCCTGCTGAGCACTCTGCCTGTGGCCTCTGGCTCCTTACCCCGTTTTCTGTCTCTGCTTTAGGGGGTCCCAGGGAAACTCCAGGGTGGTCTGGCTACTCTGTGACGGTTCCCCGGGGAGAAGGGCCGCTCTTGGGTCACAGTAGAGTCCCCTCACCGTCCCTCTCTGATCAGAATGACTTTCTTTCTCTTTGGGACGCGTTCCCCGCAGGCTGGTCCCAGGCAGCCTGGTTGTCTCCCAGTGGGGACGGCGTCCAGCTGCAGCAGGATACAGTGACCGCCCCTGACCTCCCCATCCCCCTGCCTTCGGCTCAGTGGCTGATGAGTCAGGTTCCCGGGGTCAGGAGAGGCCGGCACCGGGGCCATGAGCACAGCACAGCGATAGGTGTCTGGTCAGCTCTGCAGCAGGCCTGTCCAGCGTGGCCAGCAACAGAAGCCACAGGAGGGACAGCAGGTTGTTGACCTCCCGACTCACAAGCCAGCCTCTGACATGAGGACGTCAAGGTCAAATCCCAGTGCACACATTTCAAGGGCAGAGAGAAGGCTCAGGAAAGGTCCGCTCTTGGAACCTTCTGGAAGGGATTGAACCCAGGGGTACTTGACCCCTCAGCCCCGTCCACAGCCCTGTTCCGTATGTTATTTAGACACAGGGTCTCCCTGAATTGCTCAGGGCCTCGCTGTTGCTGAGGCTGGCCTCCAACTTGCGATCCTCCTGCCTCAGCCTCCTGAGCCGCTGGGATGACAGATGTGCACCCTGCACCTGGCCAGGCCTGGTCCAGTTTACTGAATGCTCACTGGACAGCAGCGTCTTTGAGGTGGTGCCCAGCTTCGCTGGGTACCATCCCTAAAAAGCTGAGATGCCAAAGCCCTATGGCCTCTGCAGTCCTGCCAACTGGGGGATGATTCTGTGTCTTATTTATTCGTTCAGCATTTATGGAGCACCAGCTGTATGCAAGGCAGAGTGCCTAATAGGAACCAGACAAGTGTCTGCCTGTCCCAAAGAGCCTTGTGCTCCGGCAGGCGGGATGAGTTCCGAACGGAAAGAAACAACCCAGTGGGTACCGGGCAGAGCACTGAGCAGACGCTTCGCAGAGGAAGAAATACGACGGGTCAACAGACGTATGGAAAAGTGGCCCACATCTCCAGCCCTCGGAGAAGTGCCAATCAATCAGAACTGCACAGAGATCCCACCTCACTCCTGCCAGGGTGGCGACCGTCAAGAATACGAGTGACAATAAGTGTGGGTGAGGACGTGGCTGGAAAGCAGGATGGAGATTCCTGAGAAAACTTGGAATGGAACCACCACTGGACCCAGCTATCCCACTCCCCTGTCTGTACCCGAAGGACTTAAAATCAGCACCCTACAGGGACACGGCCCCATCAGTGTTTACAGCAGCTCAGTTCACAGCCGCTAAGCTACGGAGGGACCAACCTAGGCGCCCTTCAACAGATGAACGGAGAAAGAAGAGTGAGTCACATAGACACAGTGGAATATTACACAGCCATAAAGAAGAACGAGGTGACGGCACTTTGCTGGTTAACTGGATGGATCTGGAGGCTGTCGTGCTAAGTGAAATAAGCCTGTCCCCAAACGCCAAAGGCTGAATGTTCTGACATGCGGGTGCCAATGCGCCATGAGGGGTGGGGGCTGAGGAAGGATGGAGGTCCTTTGGATCCGGCAGAGGAGAGGAAGGGGAGGGGAGGGGAGGGACACAGGGGTGGGAAGGGCAGAAGAGTGAACCGGGCATCACTACCCTAAGCGCACGTCTGGTCACACAACTGGTGTGAGCTGACACCAAAGCAGGACCAGAGGGCGCGAAGCCACACCCCGTCTACGTGCGATGTGCCAAAATGCACCCTGCAGTCACGGCTGACCCCGTGGAGCAAATCGTTTTAAAGTTCATCAATCCGGAAGGTGGGGGGGGGGGCGAGGGCAAAGGCCCGGTGGCTGAGCGCTCGGGTGTCGGGGACAGGAAGGTGGGGACGTGGGGGGCGGGGCAGGCGGGGGCCAGGTCTCTGGAGCCCAGCAGGCACGGGCCTGCCCCGTCCCCCCGGCCCCGGGGCCCGGTGTTCCTGGAAGCCGGCCCCAGTGCCCTGTCGCTTCCAGTTGCGCCCTAAGTAACGTGAAGAAGGTGTCCCTGGAGCTGGGCGGGAAGTCACCGCTCATCGTCTTCGCCGACTGCGACCTCAGCAAGGCCGTGCAGATGGTGAGGGCTGGGCTAGGCGGGGACGATGGGGGGGGCTGGGGACAGGGAGGGGCCACGGGCAGGGGCCACCTGGGAGGGGAGGTGTCTCAGCTTCTTTGCTGCTGTGACCAGGGGACCCCCCCCACAAGAGCGATCGGGGGACAGTGGACGTGGGGCTCAGGGTGTCCACAGACGGCGGCCCCACTCCTGGGCCGAGGGGAGGCAGGACATCATGGAGGAAGAGTGTGGGGAGGGAGCAGCTCCCAGGGGGACCAGGGAGCAGGGACTCCACTCTCCAGGGACAAAGAGAGACCCCAGGCCATGGCCCCAGGGCCACCTCCCCCCCACACCCCACCTGCCTCCAGGGGCCACCAGGGACCCCCAGGGAGCCATTTTGTGCTGGGGTTCAGGCCTCACACCCCCTCACTCCTCCTCTGGACCTTCCTGTGTCACCTCCCACGGGGGCTCTGGGAACATGTCACAGCCACAGCAGGATAGCCAGTCACTTGCCCTGGTGACCTGTCAGTCCTAGAATCTCAGCCCCTATCCCAGGCCCCGTGCTGCGGGGTCCTGCAGGGTCCCCAGGCCTGTGCCCCGTGGCTGGCCACACAGGGAGCTGGACTCCGCTGGCCTCCCCACCTGGCCTCCTGCAGAGGGTGCTGCTGCTTTCCAAGGGCAGACGGGTGGGGGCCTCTGAGGGCCTCCGTCCTGACCTGCTGCAGGAGTCCCCTCCTGCTGGGCTGTGGCTGTGACAAACGGCAGGTCCCCTTAGGGACCCTTCACCCTAGAGGCCAGCACAGGAGCAGGAGGACAGGGCAGAAGGGGACAAAGTAGCAGGGCCAGAACCACCCCGTGGGTCAGAGCAGCAAAAGTCCCTAAGCCGCAGGCACCCAGAGTCCCCAGGCTGTTGACGGGCTTGTCCCCACGTAGGAACGCAGGAGGTCCCTCCAGGACACAGCCGCCGGCTCCCGGCTGCCACGGACCCCAATGTGCTCTTGGGAGTGGACACCCGGCTATGCTCGGGCGGGGCTCAGGCTTTGAGGTCCTCCCCTGGACCATGCACTACTAACAGTGTCACCTGCGACCTCGGGGTCCTGGCCTCCTTTCCTGCCCTCGTAAGGCAGACTCCCTCGGTCCCCCTAACCAGGCCTGGCCCCAGGAGGAGAGCGTGACCCAGGCACACGTCCCCTCGGCAGGGGCTGGGGACAGGAGCCCGGGGGTGGCTGTGACCGCCATTCTCTCCGCAGGGCATGAGCTCCGTCTTCTTCAACAAGGGGGAGAACTGCATCGCGGCCGGGAGGCTCTTCGTGGAGGACTCGATCCACGACCAGTTCGTGAGGAGGGTGGTGAGTGCTGGCCCAGGGTCTCAGGCTGCTGGCTCGCGGGGGCCCAGGGGGGCTGAGAGGCGGGGAGGCCGGGACAGGCTCCTGTCACAGATCGCCACCCACCTGGGTCAGGGGACCTGTAAGGCGGGAGCCGTGAGCCTCCAGAGGTTTTTACTGGTTCAGCAAGAAATGGTCCCCAGACTGGAAATGATGTGACCCAAACAGGCCTGTGGGCTGCGGAGTGTCCTCAGGGGTAGGTGTAGGCCCTTGGCTCCATCTCTCCTAACAACCCCCACCCCCCCAAAAAAAAGACAAAAAATAGTAGCCGGGTGTAATGGCCCACACCTTCATCCCAGCACCTCGGGAGGCTGAGACAGGAGGATCGCAAGGTGGAGGCCAGCCTCTACCACTTAGCAAGACCCTGAGCAACTCAGCGAGACACGGAGTTGGGGACTGGGGACGGTCCTCCTCCCCAGGGAGGAGCAAAGCCTGATCTGACCCGAGAACTTTCCGCAGGTGGAGGAGGTGGGGAAGATGAAGATCGGCAACCCCCTGGACAGAGACACGGACCACGGGCCACAGAACCACCAGGCGCACCTCAACAAGCTGCGGGAGTACTGTCAGCAAGGCGTGAGGGAAGGGGCCACGCTGGTCTGTGGCGGGAACCAGGTCCCTCGGCCAGGTGGGTCGGCGCTCCTGGGGCCACTGAGGCAGCTGGTATCATGACAGCTGGTGCCTGACCGCGGCACTGCCTGGCGGGGGTGGAGAGGCCAGGCCACAGGGCGGAGGGACGGCACCCTCCCGCGTGCCACAGGCCCCTGTCCCCCGCAGGCTTCTTCTTCGAGCCGACGGTGTTCACGGACGTGGAGGACCACATGTTCATAGCCAAGGAGGAATCCTTCGGGCCCATCATGGTCATCTCCCGGTTTGCCGACGGGTAGGGGCGCCTCTCAGGGCCGAGCCTTGCTGTGGGCGACGGGGTCTTTGAATGAGCCCTGGGAGGTGGTCCCCGGGGGCCAGAAGGAATTGGGGGATGCAGGCTGAGCCGCCTGCAGAGGCTCCTCCCACCACCAGGGGCGCTGGTCCCCCAGGAAGCAGGTGACCTCAAGTCCCCTCCCATCCTGTCCCCTCCCTGTGTTCCCTGGGTCTGTTTCCTGCGGCCTGATGGGTTCTGTTTTGGGGGTGAGACCACCCAAAACGGAGGGGCTTCAGAGAGCAGCACAAATATGCTACGTTTGTGAATCTGCAGTTTGGTTCGGGTTGGGGAGGGCCGGTCACCTCTGCTGGGAGTGGCCGTGCTATCCTGGGCTCAGGACCTCGCCAAAGGCTCCCTCTCCAGTATGGCAGCCTCCGGTTGAGGTCCCGACCCCTGGTTCCCACAGATCCCAGCTGCATGTACCAGGATCCTTAGGATCTGAATTGAGATCATCTCCAGATCATTTCTTCCGCCACGTTCTATTGGTCAAGCAGTCAGCAAAGCCGGCCTCGTGTGATGAGAAGGAGTGGCTGGAGGCAGAGGCAGGGAGGCTGGGAGGCTGAGGCAGGAGGATCGCAAGTTGGAGGCCAGCCTCAGCCCCTCATGAGGCCCTGAGTCACTCAGGGAGACCCTGTCTCTAAGTAAAATATTCAGAAGGGCTGGGGACAGGATGGGGCTCAGGAGTTTAAGTGCCCCTGAGTTCAATCCCTGGTACCAAAAAAAAAAAAAAAAAAAATCTGATTTCTATTGAATGTCACATGCCTCCTGGCCACATGTGCCTTTATACCTGTGATGGGCTCCTCTTCTGCCCTAGGACCCTGGTGTCGACCACGTGACTCTGTCTCTGGTCTCCCTCCCTCCCTTTGTCCTTTGCAGGACGGGGTCTCTATATTGCCCAGGCTCCTCTCAAACTCTCCTAGGCCCTAGCGATCCTCCCGTCTCAGCCTCCGGTGGCCTGGACAGCAGTACCTGTCACCACGCCTGGCTCCTCTTTCCTTTTCTACTCTGCCTCCTGCAGGCCGGCTTTAACCCTGGCCCATTTTTGGTGGGGGGGACTGGGGACCGAACACAGGGGCACTGGACCCCTGGGCCCCACCCCAGCCCACTTTTGAAATTTATTTAGAGACGGGTTCTGAGCTGCTGAGGGCCTCGCTCTTGCTGAGGCTGGCTTTGAACTTGTGATCCTCCTGTCTCAGCCTCCCGAGCCGCTGGGAGGACAGGCGTGGCCAATGCGCCTGGCTAACCCTGGCCCACTTCTCCTTTCATGTGCAGCAGGGAGCGTGGAGTGGGCCTCGCTGTCCTGGGAAGGAGGGGATCCCAGGTCAGGGCCGAGCCCCTGTGTCCCTCCCTCACGGAGTACTTGGACTTTTCCCACAGGGACATAGATGCTGTGCTGTCTCGGGCCAACGCCACGGAATTTGGCCTGGCCTCCGGTGTCTTCACCCGGGACATCAACAAGGCCCTGTACGTCAGTGACAAGCTGGCGGCTGGGACCGTGTTCGTGAACACGTACAACAAGACCGACGTGGCCGCCCCCTTTGGAGGATTCAAGCAGTCTGGATTTGGCAAGGACCTGGGTAATCTCACCTGCTAGAAGGCTGTTTTCGTTTATTCACTCAACAAACACTTGCAAAGGCCCGACCTGGGCCATGTGCTGGGATACCTCGGTGTAGTGAGATGGCGGTGAGGTCACCGCTTCTTCCTGGGAGGGAGGCAGCCTAGGAAGGGGGCGAGAAAGGCACCTTGCAGAGCAGGTGGCCAGGAAGGGTTGACCCTAAGAACAGGGCCGTGTTCAGGGCACAGGGCTCAGAGAGGCCAAGGGGTTGGTGTGGGCAGAGGCGGGAAGACAGCAGGCTTGAAAGGCAGGCAGGCAGGCTGGGCCGGACCTCGGGGGACCACAGGGGCCACTTAGAGACTCAGGCCTTGTCCACTCACTGCCCAGGATATCTGGGGTAAGGTGAGGGGCCTCCCTGGGCACCCGCTTCTCATGCAGGCAGCCAACCTCACGCCCCAGCCACTTACGCTTTGGCATCCCCCACGACAGTGGGTGGCCCTGTGGCCCAGCAGCCCGTGGTGTCTTGCAGGAGAGGCGGCCCTGAATGAGTACCTGCGGGTCAAGACGGTGACTTTCGAATACTGAGCAGAAGTGGCCTTCCGAAGGATGACCTGTCCTTGCAGCACACCTTGTCACCTTGACCTGCCTTCCCTAGGGAGGCCAGCTCAGCCTCCCCTCCCAGATAGGGAGCCTCCCGCCTGGAGCCGATGCGGGAAGTCCCCAAGCCGGCTCCAGACCAATCAGAGTGGCCCTTGGCCCAGGGGGCAGGACCTGCGGGGCTAATAAATGTCAGCAGAGGTGGCCTGCACCTTCCCTGTGTCCGCGTGGGCTACTGGGCCACCAGGGGAGTCACGTAGTCACCCCGAAGCCTGGGTGTGGTCAGCTCAGGCTCCCAGACTGGTGCTGAGATGGAGTCAGGGGTGCAAGAGCTTCGGGGTGACGCTGGAAAACGTGCCCAAGAGGAAGTGGGGCTGCAGAAGTGCCCTGTGCTGGGGAACAGCTCCTGTGCTTGGCCAGGACCCTGAGACCCCTGCCCACCCACGCACCTAGGACCCCGAGGCCCCGCCCACCACGCACCCAGGACCCCGAGGCCCCGCCCACCACGCACCTAGGAACTCGGCCCCGCCCACCCACGTACCTAGGACACCAAGGTGGCCCCGCCCACCCACTCACTGGGGACAGTCAGGCTTAGGACGGCTGCTGTCTTTGGCCCCTGGCGTGTTGGGCGTCTGTCCCGGTTTCCCTGAGACCCAGGGTGCTCCTTGCATGGGGAGCCCTGGGCTCTCCCAGCTGCACCCATCCTGCGGGTCCCCAGCACCAACGCCCCTGCCCCTGGGGCCCGCCTCCCACAGCGGTCTCCTCAGCACCCCAGCCCGACACCCCCGGTCCTCCTTGTGTCCACGCCTCCCCGAAGGTCCCTCTGTCCTTCCCAGGCTGCTGGCCCTGCTGGGCACGGCCAGTGCCTCCCTAGGAGCAGTTCAGCCCCTCCTGTACCTCGCTGCCCTCCAGCCCACGTCTTCGCCAAGCCCCACTAGGCCTTTCTCTCCTTAAAATTACTCCCGGAAAGAGAAAGATCTTTAAAAAAGGAAGTGGACTTTGACAAAAGCCGGCTTTGGGGGTGTGGGGACCACCGCGAAGGCCTCAGCCCCGCGGCTAGAGCTCTCCCTTTGGGTCGCCCCGCCTACCCGAGTCCCCGCCCTCCGCGCTCCGCCCCCAGCCGCGTAGCCCCGCCCCTTCCCTGCTTCTGGCTCCTGAGGCCCCGCCCCTTCCCGCTCTCCATCCCTCAGCCACGTGGACCCACCTGCTTCCCGTGCTTCCGGCCCCAGAGACCCCTTGCCTTTCCCTCTCCCCTCTCCCCTGCTCCCCGCCCTCCCAGATGTGGCCCCGCCCTCTTTCCTGCTTCCCGCCCTCAGCCGCGTGGACACGCCTCCCACCCCCGCCCCCTTCTCGTGCTTCCCGCCCCTGAGGCCCCAGACCTCTGCTCTCCATCCCTCAGCCACGCGGCCCCGCCCCTTCCCTGCTTCCCGCCCCCGAGGCGCGGCGCCCTTTTCGCGCTTCCGGGCCCTGAGGCGCCATGCCGTCCTCCGCTTCCCGCCACCCGCAGCCTCTGTCCTGAGGCCCGGCGTCTTTCCTGTGCTTCCCGCCCCTGAGGCCCCGCCTCCCCTGATTCCCCGGGGCTCCGCCCTTCTCGCGCTTCCCTCCCCCAGGCCCTGAGGCCCCGCCTCCTTCTCGTGTTTTCCCGCCCTGAGGCCCCGTGCCTTTCCAGGCTTCCTTCCCCTAGTCACATGGTCCAGCCCCCGAGGCCCGGCGCCCTTCCCGTGTTTCCCGCCCCCGAGGCCCTGCGCTCTTCCCAGCTCCGACCCCAGCCGCGTGGCCCCGCCCGAGGCCCCGCCCCTTCCTGTGCGCCCGGCTCCCGAGGCCCCGCCCTCTATCGGTGCTCCCCTCCCGTCGCGTGGCCCCGCCCCTTCCCGGGCGCCCCGCCCCCGGGCCCCAGCCTCCTGGCCACCCAGGCAGCGGCGCTCTGTCAGGAAGGAGCCGGGCCCTAAAGCCCGCGCTTCGCGCCTCTCGCCAGTCCCAGGTCCCTCCCTGGCGCCCGGAGCGCCCTCGGCGGCTTCTTTTCCTCAGCCGCCCGAAGGAGGACCTGGTAAGCGCGGCGCTGAGCCCGACTGGGCTCCAGGGTGGGGACGGGGAAGCGGGCAGCCCCCGGGGGCTGCGGCCGGGGCGTGCGCGGAGGGCAAGTGAACCTGGGCGGGGGGCCAGGCTGGAGGGCCCGAGCCGGGGGAGAGCAGAAGACGGGGAGGGTCCGAGGGGGTCCTGGGGGCCGGGGTCCCCTGGGCTGGACCCGGGAAAGAGGAGCGCGAAGCCCGAACTGGGGAGCGGCGGGGCTGCCCCTCGGGGGTCCTGGGGCGGACCCTGCGCCCCGGCGTCGGGACCGGGAGGCTCCACCTGCAAAACCTGGGCGCTCAGTGGCCTGAAGTATGTGCGGCTGTTCCCTAGGACCCCGGGGACGTTCGCTGGAGGTCCCAGCTCATCCCCGGGGCTGGCTGAGCAAACTGCCCCACGTGGACTCCGCAAGAGCTCTGCGAACCCATCTGTCCCCACCCCCCTCGTCAGGGTTCCCCAGGTGCCTCCGGCCAGGAGAGAGGCTGCCTTCGAAAACCCAGCACTTGAGATCCTTTAAACCTGGTTCTCAGATGACTTCCCTGAGGTCCCCAGCCTGCACTTGGGAGTCCCCCGTTCCTAACAGGCCGCCTGAGGATTCTGAGGCTGCCATATCAGAGGCATCTCTGATGGAGAGTGAACCAAGAGTAGGGACAGGCCAGGTCCCCTGGGATGAAAGTACAGGCGTCCTCCCTTGAGTCCCAGGAAGCCCTCCACCCATAGGTGCTTGAAACATGAAGTACCAAGCCCCGTATATACTGTGCTTTTTCTCACTTGCCCATGATGAAGTTTAGTTTATGAACTAGGCACAGTAAGAGGTGAACAACTACTCATAAAACAGCACAATTATAACAGAATAGGTATTTAAAATCGCCACCCTGACAGATGCCGAGATGGCTACTAAGTGAGGAACGGACAGGTAGCATATACACTGTGGACACGCTGCACAAAGCAAAGATTCACGTTCTAGAGGGGGGCAGAACTGGGGGAGAGTTCACCGTTGCCATTCAGAATGGACCTTCTGTTTAAAAATTTCAGACTGTATTTGGTCACAGGCAAAGGAAACCTCAAAAAGTGAAACTGGGGTTGAAGGGGAACTGTTGTCCTACGTTTCAGGATGCAGAATCTGGGCCTGCCTGGTGTAGTCCAGGATGTCCCTGCCCCCTGGACCTGGGTGAATGCTAGTCTGTGAGGTGCTAGGACCCATGACCCCCAAGAGGGATGTGTGGAATGGGTGCCCAGAGGTCCATGTTCGAGGCCAGCCTCACTGGGTAAATCAGACACTTCTGGATACCAATGGCCTTCTGGACACCTGGGTCTGACATCCTCGGGGGTTAGTGGAACTGGGCTTGGACCCCTGACCATAAAGCGCCCTCTTCCCATCCTTTAGAGCCCAGTGTGTTAAATTATTATCCTCTTGTTGCTCACAGTAGCTGAGCAGGCACGTCACCACTAATCTGCACCCCTGACCTCTGTGCTAATGCTCAGTGACACCCCAGCACTCTCAAGGAGGCCCATGGGCCTCTGACCACCATCCGCAGTGATATGAGGTCCCTGCTATTTGGCCACCATGTCCCCCCCTCGGTACAGATCCCAGGTGACATCCCTTGCTCCCCAGTGTTCACCCTGACTCAGATCTTTCTATGGGCACAGGTGAGGACCGTGAGACCTGCATGGTCCCTGCCAGGTGGCCTTTGGCAGAGATAGACTCACCTCCCTCATAGCGGGTGTGCCCACCCTTCTGGGGACCTCTGCTTTGGAGCCCCCTGGTGGTGCGGCGAGGTGCTGCATGTGGGTTTTAATTGCTGCCCCCTAAGGGGGCTCCTGGGCCTGTCCTTCCCTAGCTTCTCCATTGTTTCTGGGTCCCTTGTTGATTTACAGGGATTCCTCCTCCTCCCTATTCTCACTGTTATCCTTTGTCTATTTTATTGTGATTTTTCATTTCTGGGGATTGGGCCCAGGCCTCCCACTGGCTCAGCAAAGCCCGGCCTCCTGACTTATTGTGTTGGTTTTAAATATTTCCTTCTATATTTGCCTCATTTGGTTTTGTTCCTTATTTATGTATTCAGCAGTCCTGGGAGGGGGCCCCCGCACTAAGGCTGCCAGGCAGGCGCCCCACCCCGAGCTCAGCCCCTGTCCCTTGGATTTTCAATTTTGTGTAGGGGTGTCCGCCCCTTGGGGTATTCACACTTTGATGCTGTTGAATTTCTCTGTCTCTCTCTCTCTCTCTGCTTCTGCTCTGTGGTGTGTGTGTGTGGCCTACACCTTGGAGTTGGACTCCTGGTTTAGAATCAAAAACTGTCCACCTCCCTGGCTGCTTAGGACCTGCCCTGCAGTTCCCTGCCCTGCCATCAGAGGGAGCCTGGAGAAGGCACACACCCCGCCCCCCCCATTCCTGTCCCCAAGACTGCTCTGCCACCCTGCACAGGGAGGCTTTCTTCCTACAGAGCTTTTCGTGACAAAATTCAGCACTGTACTGGTCACTAACAGCATTTTAAGACATCTGAGCACCTGCTTTCCTCAGAACAGCTACACACCATTTATTTACACAGCTAATAAACCTTTCGTGTCCTGCAGATGCCCCATTGAAGCCTCCTGTTTGTCATTTTGCTGTGAAGGCTGTTTCATTATCCCCAGACATTTAAGCATCGCTTGCTTACCCGTAGACCAAAGTGTCTTAAATCTGATTGGGACCGTAAATTAATACGTGATTCCTGCTGCTGCGTTCTCAGTGTGCACACAGTAATCACAGTGTTCCACTGACCTGGTTCCCTTAGGCTAAAAATGGCCAGAAAAGCCCCAATTTGATGGGTAGGAATGCGTGTCCAGTTGGCCTCCGTGTCCACTGGGTTCCTTACCTGTGAGTTCAACTAACATCAAGTCAGAAGTATTTTTTTTAGTTGCACCGGCTCAACACATACTGACGTTTTTCTTTATTATCTAAACACTACAATATAATGAACTACGTAGCATTGGCAAATTTTTTGTGGGGGCTACCTGGTACTTGAACTTGGGTGCTTAACCACAGAGCCCCCTCTCCAGCCCTATTTTGCATTTTATTTAGAGACAGGGTCTCACTGAGTTGCTTAGTGCCTCGCCATGGCTGAGGCTGGCCTCCAACTTGGGATCCTCCTGCCTCAGCCTCCCAAACCTCTGGGATGACAGGCGGGTGCACATGTCCAGTTCAGGATTTTGATAGCCACAGGGGGTCGTGGAACCAGTGCCTACAGGTTCCAAGGACCACCCTATCTACTATTGCTAACAAATCCTTGGCGTTGTTTTCCATGGTTTTCTTAATTTCACTGCTATCTTGTGTCTGTTTAATATCTCAGGAATCTCACCACAAATTTAAGAGCAAAGAGAGGAAGGCGGTCGCGGTCTCAGAGCAGCAGAGGTTGCAGGATCTGGTTGTCCGCCAGTTGGTTCTGAGTTGGGGACTGGGACGTGGCCCTGGGTCCAGAGGCTTCCGGCCAAGGCTGCGTGGTCGCACTTGGTGTCTGGGCCCACAGCCTTGGGTTTGTTCTGAGAGACCTGGTTCCTTTGATCACCTTGGAGCCTGGAGTCCTTCCCAGGGGCGGGGAGCATGTTGCTGGTGGCATCCGCCTCCTAGTCCTGTCCTAGTTTCTTAGTATTTTTGGAAATTCCTTTGCCTCTCACCCGAATCTCAGTAACTGAATTCAGCACAAGCTCTGGGGTCATCCAAAGGTGGCCTTCTTAGGGGGCCACGGCATGTTGCCAGGCCCTCAGCCTCCGGTGCAGAGCCTCCTGGCCCTTAGCCTCCCCTGAGGACTGCTGCCAGGCCTGTGTGGCCCTGTGTGACAGGCCCCGTCCCCTGCCTCCCACTCATTCGCCCTGTGTCCCGGACACTTTTCACCAGGGATAGAATCCAGGGGTGCCCGTGTGGTGGCAGGTCACCCAGAAAACACACCAAGGCCCACTGTCGTCCAAACTGAAGGGTCCTGATCCCGACCTCTTCCTTGGGACCAGGTGTCCCACGGGAACATCGCTGCCCACGTGATGCGGAGTCTGGTGTACGGTGGACTTTGGTCACTGTCCCTACAGCCTGGCTCATGGCAGTTAACCCCTGAGCCCCCGTCCCCAGCCCTTTTGACATTTTATTTAGAGACAGGGTCTCGCTGAGTTGCTTAGGGCCGCACTGAGTGGCTGAGGCTGGCCTCCAACTTGCGATCCTCCTGCCTCAGCCTCCTGAGCTGCTGGGATGACAGGTGTGTGCCAGGGCTCCAGGCCCCAGCCTGATGTTCTGGTTGCTTTTAAGGTGGGCATTTTTGGGGGCCTGCCCCCTTCACATCTGCCGACTGCACAGGTGTGTGGTGCTCTTCCACGGGTGTCTGATCTCACGCGCATTGAAGTCCGCTGCTGTAGGTGGGGGTGCGGGGCCACGTGGGGGCGTCAGGTGTGACACAAGGCCTCTGCCAGGGCCCAGGGCAGGGCCTGCCCACACCTCTCCTTGTGTCTCCAGGTTGGAGCTGCGGCCCCGCCGCTCAGATGGAAGCCTCGGAGCCCCGGCCGCGGAGGTTGGGAGGCTGTGGCAGGCCCGAGGAGCTAAAGGTGTCGCCTGCCCTCAGCACAGGGAGCCTCCCCGCCGCCTCCGGAGATGGGCACCTCGGGGTCCCTGACGGCCAGCGGGTGCCCTCCAGGCCCCAGGAGGCCGCGCCCACCAGGGAGACGGCTCTGACCATCTGCCTGCAGGTGACCCTGCCCTTTGTCCTCGCGGGCCTGGGGCTGTCCTGGGCTGGCGTGCTGCTGAACTACTTCCAGGTAAGAAAGAGGGTGCGGGCGGGGCCTTGGCCTAGGGTCCTCCACCCCGGGGCCAGATTCCTTTAGGTCTAGTGAGAGGGACTCAGTGTGACCCGAGTGGCACTTCAGAGGACAGTCAGGGAGCGGCACAGTTCGGTCATCCCAGTGATGCAGGAGGCCGAGGCCAGAATACAGCGAGCAACATGGTGGTGCCGAGTCTCAGAATTGTTTTCTTTTTGGTACCCGGGATTGAACCCAGGGGCACTTACCCACTGAGCCCCGTCCCCAGCCCTCTGCATGTCTTATTCAGAGACAGGGTCTCCCTGAGTTGCTTGGGGCCTCACTAAGCCGCTGAGGCTGGCCTCCAACTTGCGATCCTCCTGCCTCGGCCTCCTGAGCTGCTGGGATGATGGGTGTGTGCGATTGTGCACTTGTGCATTGATTTCACAGAATTTAAAAATAAATAAATAAATAAAAGCCAGGCACAGAGAGTCACGGCAGGCACAGTGACTCACGCCTGTCATTCCAGTGGCTCGGGAGGTTGAGGCAGGAGGATTGCGAGTTCGAAGCCAGCCTCGATGAAAAGTGAGGCCTTAAGCAAGTCAGCGAGACCCCGTCTCTAAGAGATAAACAGGGCTGGGGATGGGGCTCAGGGGTCCAGTGCCCCGAGTTCAATCTCCGGTGCCACAAAAATAGATGAAGATCAACCTACGTCCCCAACCCCCTCTTTTTTTTTTTTTTTTTGAGACGGGGTCTCACTGAGTTGCTGAGGCTGGCCTCCAACTTGTGATCCTCCTGCCTCAGCCTCCCGAGTCACAGGAGTGACAGGCGGGCGTCCCTGGCACCGTCGTAGCAGCGATTTCTTGGCACCAGACCCCTGATCTGGGGCAGCCAGGGAGGTCGTATCAGGAGCAGGAGGGAGGGACGTGAGTCGGTGGTGACTGGCTGGCCGCCCAGGCCCAGCAAGCCCAGTGCCTGGCCCTGATAAGGGGGGTGTGACCAGGGACCTTATCCCCGGGAGCAGAGCTGGGAGGGGACCTGCCGTTCACGTCCCTCCTTTCTCCAGGCGGCACGGGACCGCCTCAGGCCTCCCGCAGAGTGGACACTGATGTCCTCACACCAATGATCGCAGGGAACAGGGGACACGCTTCCCCAGCAGGCCCTGGCCAGGGAGGAGAGGGCCACAGGTGGACCTGAGGGGTCCCTGCCGGCCTGAGTGTGGGGTGGGCGTCTCCCCAGAGCGCAGGACTCCTTGAGTCACTGGCCCTTGGCACTGGTGACACCCGGAGGTCCACATGTCCCCTGTGACCTAGGTAGGGGCTCAGAGCGGCCCCTAATTGAGGCAGACGCGTAGGTGGCCTGCAGCTCTGTGGGCCGCCCTCCTCCAGGGCCACCGTGGGCCGTTCCGAAGGAACCGGTGCTTGGCTCAGTCGGTCCTGCCTGGGCTCCGGAGGCTGGAGTGACCAGCGAGCCTGGGTGGCCCTGGTGGCGGGAGTGGACACCTTGGTTTCTGTTGCCTGATGGTGAGGCGGAAGAGACGGGCAACTGTGCCCTGGCCCGGGAGCTTATAAAGTAGTGCCCACAGGCCACTGTCCCCATTAGATGGCCACCTTGAGTTTGGTCCCTTGTGCACCCCTTGGGTGGGTGGTGGACTCTCAGGGACCCTCCAATAAGAGACAGGAACTAGCAACCTTGTAAGTCCTGTCACTCTCACGCAGCACATCTGCAAAACAGTAAGTCCAGGCGGGCACAGGGGCACCCACCTGTCATCCCAGTGGTTCCGGAGGCTGAGGCAGGAGGATCGAAAGTGGAGGCCAGCCTCGGCCACTGAGCAAGGCCCTAAGCAGCTCAGCGAGACCCTGTCTCTAAATAAAATAGAAAAAGTGCTGGGACGTGGCTCGGGGTCAGTGCCCCTGGGGTCAGCCCCTGGTGCCAACAGCAACAACAGCAGGTTGTCCTTTACGCAGGGAGAACTGCCCCCCCAGGGGACAGCGCGGCATGGGGCACAGGCGCCCTTGGCTTTACCAGGAACCCTTTGGTCAGCAAAGAGCATTTAGTCAGAGCTGACGGGTGTTCTGGGTCATGGTTGGGTCACCTTTTCATGATGACAATTGTTCTGGTCACCTCCTTCCACCCCACTGGGCAGGGTGGGAGGGCCGCCTGGGGGAGGTTGCACCAGGGGTGACAGGGACAGCAGTTACGTGTCCCCCACACGCCCTGGCGGGGGAACATTCTGTGCCTTTCAGGGAGGCCACACCCGGGAGCCGAGCGGGCACAGGGTGCGGAGGCCGATGGGGCAGCAGGCGGGGGCCCTGGTTCCTGGGGTGGGAGCAGCCCGTTCAAGTGACTCCAAGGTCTGCCGGGAACTGAGGGCTGGACTTGGGCATGGTGTCCCCCGATGTTGGGACAGCAGAGCACGGTTACGTTCAGTCGGGCGCAGTGGCCCACGCCTGTCATCCCAGCAGCTGGAGAGGCTGAGACAGGAGGATCGTGAGTCGGAGGCCAGCCTCAGCAGCTCAGTGAGACCCTGTCTCTAAATACAAAAGGGGCTGGGGTGTGGCTAGAGGACGAGCACCCAGGGTTCAATCCCCGAACAGAAAAAGAGTAGCCACCTGCCTCAGGACCTGCCCAGGTCAAGGTGACCCTGAGAGAGGGACCAGGGGTCCAACCGTTCTTGCTGCGGAGTCAATGATGTGTGTTCCAGTTGTGAGGCGCTCCAAGGACCCTCCCCTAAAACGCACCCCCCGCAGGCCCCGGGCCGTGGTAGTCTGTGGTCCTGGTGCCCAGCCCAGCCCTCAGGACGCTCTTCTGTCCCCTCTGGGGGTCTGTCCCTCCCCTTTCGGTGCTGGACATTGAACCTAGGGCTTAGGGTAAGCTCAGCAGGGTTCCTGCCACCGAGCCACACCCAGCCCTCCTCAGGGGCAGGACTGCGGGTGGGCTGGAGGCCCCGAGGGGGACAGGGCTTCTCTGGGGTCACCCAGGAAAACACTCTCTGCTGCCCCTGCACAGCCCGGCGTCCACCCCCGCCGAGTCTCCCCGAGTCCTGCAAACTAAAATCCCCTTTTCGAGCCTCTGGACTGGGACCCAGTGGGCCATGCTGAACCCTGATATTCTCAAGGGTCTCAGGACAGTAGAGTTTTCCCCTCACGAGATCCCGGTCTTTCATTTGTTTCTGGTGACAAGTTGATTTGATGGTTATCAAAGCAGGTGACCGCACTGGGGCTTGGCAGTGTAGGCCTCTAATCCCGGAGGCTGGGAGGCTGGGGCCGGAGGATCACAGTCCAAGGCAGCCTCAGCAAGTCAGTGAGGCCTGGCCTCTAAATAAAAGGTGAGTAGGGCTGGGGCCAGGGCTCAGTGGGCGAGGGCCCCTGGGCCCAACCCCTGGTGCCCCAGAATAAGAAAGCAAGTGATCTTGTCACGTTCCAGGGACGATGACCAGAGTCGCTCACAGTCCTACCCCTGCAGCCACGGAGCGCCCCCTGATCATGTGGTTCTTGTCCTTCTGGACTTTTCTGTGCGTGTGAAAGCGGTGGACGGGCCGTGTCCCCAGGCCCCGGGGCAGGTCTGCGGGATGCAGAAGGCGGCCCTGAGCATTGTGGGATAGGAGCTCCCCGGCTCTGCTGAGAGGCCATGGGACGGGGACAGGGACCGGCCTGGGAACTCGGGGCCAGCAGGAGGTGCAGAGCGGGTCCCCAGGAAGTTCCTTCGGGGGCTGGTGGCAGGTGGGTCTCTCCAGATGGTGGAGCACTCTGTCGCCTTTCCCAGGGGAGGAGGGGACAGCCGGGAGCGGGGGACAGCCATCTCCTGGGCGCCCTGTTCACACAGAGAGCAGGCTCTGGTGTGGAGGACACGGCGGTGCAGCCACGGGTCACGGCAGAGGTGCTGTGTGGCTTGCAGCTGGCCCGGGTGAGGGACGTGGTGTCCAGCTAGGGGTGGTCACCGTCGGGTTGGGGCAAGTCCCCTCTGCAACAGGAAGCTGGCGAGAAGCGCGCAGGGCCCAGCTGTCCCCAGCTGTCCCCAGCTGTCCCCAGCACCTGCCGTGTGCTAGTGGCCAGTGGGAGGTCACCCTGGTCAGCACGGGTCTCTGCTGTGGCCCCAGAGCCCGTCCTTCCGCCCCACGCAGTTCCTGCAGGGCAACAAGCAGGTGCCCGTCTGGCTCCCAGGGTGGCGGGCGCAGGGCTAGGGGGCACACAGGGGAGTGGCCGGCTGCCCGCGAGCCCAGGACCCCAGGTCAGGAGGCTGTGTCCGGCCCCCTGCCCAGGGCTGCTGCAGGCTGAGGCCTCTGAGCAAGACCCGATCAGCCTCTGCTCCTGGTGCCCAAGGAACATGCAGGGGACACGTCCACCCACAGGAGGCGGGGCTTCCCTGGGTGGCCCTTCTGTCCTGCTGGGTCAGGGGGGCAGGGCAGGGCCTGGCCCCATTAGTGGGAGAAAACGAGGTCACCTTGATGCGCCACCCAGGCCTTCCAGGGAGAGCCGGGATGCTGTGGCCGTGGGCCCCTGGACACTGCCATTGAGTGACCCCAGGACATGGCGTCCTTCCTGGAGGCCCTCAGAGTCCTTGGCCCTGACCTGCAGGGACCCAGGGCTGCCCGCGAGGTGGGCTGTGGACCGAGGTCTCCGCTGGACCTTCCCTGCCGAGGGTGGGGCTGCCGGGGCGGTCAGCAAGGCCAGCCCCACGTGGGCTCTCTGTCCACTGCGTCAGCGTGGGCTGAGCCCCTGGACACTATCAAGGTCGCCGCCAAGGGACGGGGAGCCTCCCTGGCAGGCTGGCCGAGGGAGGTCCCAGCTGACCCTAAGCCACTCTCCGAGGGCGACCTGACCGGCAGGGAGTGGACAGCCGGCGCCGGCGGTCCCCAGAACGAGGCTCGCTGTCGAGGTGGCCTTTGTTCCTTGCTCCTGGGCTCTGTCCTTGGCCCAGGGCCTGCCGGGAGCCTTCTGAGGCTGGGGCCGCTGACCCTCCTGGAGGCCTCTGCGCCTGGGCTGCTGGGGACCAGCTTCCTGCTGTGGAGCAAGAGGAGCCGACGGAGGCGCCCGGGCATGTGGCCAGCGCCTGGCCATGGTGGTCACCCAGCTGAACCTGGAGTTCCGCTTTCAGGGCCAGAAGCTGCGAGGCTTCAGCTGTGAGCTCACGCGGTCCCCCCATGGGGTGTCCCTCGAGACCCCTCTGTCCACGACGTGCCAGGTCACCGTGCCCATCCTGCTGTCGGGCCTGGGCATGATGGCCGCGGGCCTGGTGATGAACGCCGTCCAGGTGGGTGCGGGGCCATGGGGAGGGCATGTGCTTGGACCTGGGCATCGGGGGGTCCCCTGGGCACCCAGGGTCTGCACGCCGAAGCGTCACTCGGACGTCCCTCCCCAGGCTTGGCCGGCGCAGCTCGGCTCCTATCCTGGCCACGGTGTGGACACGGGCAGGGCCTGCCTCAGACCTTGCCTCGGTTTCCCCATCTGTAAAGTGGGCCGACGGCAGCACCCACCTCACTGAGCGCCGGGGACCTGGGAGCCTGTGTCCTCGTCCTGTGGAGCCGGGTCACTGGGACGGCCGCCCGTCCAGCAGAGCTGAGGGGACACACTCTCCAGGGTCCCTGGGGGCCCGGGGAGGGCCAGGCTGGCGGGTCTGGGGTCTGCACCTGCACCTCGAGGTCTGTGTGTCCTGAGTGGGATTTGGGTGACGTCATTTGGAGCAGTGAGGGGTGTCTGCTGCCGGCTGTGACGTCCTCGTGGCGCGGCTGCTGCGCTAGGGAACTAGAGAGGGGCCTGTCGTCCAGCTGCTCGGGAGGCTGGACATGGGGCGCTGCCCACAGCTTCGTGGAGGCTGCTCCCTGGTCCTTCAGGGTCCCACATTCAGAGGTGAGGTGGCCTGGGGACTTGCCTGCCCTGCGCCAGCCCAGAGACAGGGACACGGGGCAGCCGCCACCAAGGAGATGCCGTCACACTGAGGAATGGGATGCTGCCGGAGTGTCGGGGTGTGTGGGCCCATAAGGTCCCGTGTGACAGGAAACACCAGTGACGGGGCTGGTGTGTGGCTCTGTGGCTCTGCGGGCCAGCGTGCTCAGAGCCCTGAGCCCACACGCCTGCACACGCACACATGCACACACATGCACACGTGCACACACAGTCTGGGTGTACAGGAAAGCGCTGACCGGAGATCTCTTGGACCCTCCATCTCGTCTGATTCCTAGCTTTTCTTGTTTTGGTGCCAGGGATGGAGCCCAGGGGCCCTTAATCCCTGCGCCCGTCCCCAGCCCTTGTTACATTTTATGTAGAGACAGGGTCTCGCTGAGCTGCTCAGGGCCTAAGTGGCTGAGGCTGGCCTCCAACTTACCATCCTCCTGCCTCAGCCTCCAAAGCTGTTGGGATGACAGGTGTGTGCCCTGTGCCCAGCTGCCTCTGACTTCTGATGCCATAGGCCTGGACGGTGTTGCTGAGGGGCGGTCACAGCAGTCTGAGTGTCAGGTTTGGGACGAGGAGGGGTCGAGACAGGAAAGATGGCCAGAGGTGGGCCTCTGCAGGGAGGCAGGGGTGTGGAGGACAGAGCCTGCAGGACACCCAGCAAGCACTCCGCGGGGAGTGCACAGGGGTGACGCTGGGTCTGGTCACCTCCCCTGCACAGGCCCACGGTGCCTGTCACTGGACTTGTCCCTGCTGCCCGTGACAGGAAACCTACCTCAGGGTCGGTGCAGACGTGGCCTCATGTGAGGGCAGGCCCCCGGCCGTGGCAGTCTCGCGGGAGGGGACAGGGTGAGCCAGCCAGCTGCCCCAGGACGCATGGGAGGGACTGTGTGTCCTGTGTCACGGGAGCCCGGGGCTGATGCTGCCGGGAATACAGGGAGGCAGGGACCGTGCTGATAAGGGCTTCGGCCTTTGCCCGGTGACATTGTTTTCTTCTGGGGACAACCAGCTTGGGGCCTCTGTGACCTGGGCTGGATGCTGGAGTGCCCGCTGTGTGGGGGTCAGAGCGAAGCCGAGCAGAGGAACAGCAGTAAACGGAGGTCTGAGGGCGCGAAGGGGTGCAGGCCTGTCATCCCGCCCCTCTGGAGGCTGAGGCAGGAGGATCACAAATCGGAGGCCAGCCTCAGAACTCAGTGAGGCTCTGTATCACTTGGCTCCTGGGTCCAGTTGAGAGCAGGAAGGAGCCCCCCACAGTGTTGCGACTCCATTTCCCCCTGTCGTGTTGGTGCGGTGACTGTACACGGTGCTCCGTGTGACTGTGGCGCTTGATGACACCTGGTGCACGCACATGACCTGGTTGGGCCACTCCCAGGCCCCCCTCCTCCCTGCCTCTGGTCTCCCTTCTGTTTCCGCGAGGCCCCCTCCCCCTGTAACTTCCCCAGTTCTACCTGTGAGGGGGAACCAGACCGGGGACGTCTCCTGGGACCCCCACCCCCAGGAGGACAGCCAGGGCGGCTTGGAGATGGCGCCCCCTAGAGGTGAGGTGGGTGGGCGCCTCTCCACCAGGGACAGGAAGGAGAGCCGGGCGTCCTGTGTCGGGGCCACAGGCAGCTGCAGAGGCCAGGCTGGTACAGGAGGCTGTGACACCCGGAGGGTGTCGGGAGTCAGTTCCAGGGAGCAACCTAATTGCACGTTAAGGAGGGAAGAGTCGTTTTGCTCTCTGCAAAATCTTTTTCTTCAAGTTTTCTCAGAATGTGTATCCCTTTCTTCCTTTTTTAGTTTGTGCGTCTGTGTGTGTGCGTGTGTGTGAGAAAGAGAAAGAGCACACACACACACACACACACACACACAGACACACACCAGGGATTGAACCCAGGGCGGCTTGACCACTGACCTCACCCCAGACCTGTTTATATTTTGAGACAGGTTCTCACGAAGTTGCGGAGGCTGGCCTCCAACTTGCGATCCTCCTGCCTCAGCCTCCCCAGCCACTGGGATGACAGGCGTGGGCCACTGTGCCCGGCTTGTGTGAATTTGTCAGTGTTTGCTGAGGTGGCGTCTCCGGGAAGCAGATGCTTTGAAACGTTCAAGGTCTGCAGACCTCTCATCCCTGATCCCTGGGAGGCTGAGACGCAGGATCACGGGTTGGAGGCCGGCCTCAGCAAAGGGCTGGGCGTGTGGCTCAGCGGTCGAGCACCCCTGGGTTCAACCCCCCAAAAGTCCAAGGCCCAGCTCGGAGCTGGACAGTGACAGACGCAGACTCGCTGCCCAGGAGCAGAGGGCGCCAGGGCCTCTCACCCGTGGGAGGGGGTCGCTGCCCCACAGCAGCTGGCTGGGCAGATGTGACCGGGACCCTGTCACTTTGAAATCGAGGACTCTGCGTAGTTTCTGCACTGACTTCCTACCAGGCGAGCCGGGTCCTGGGCCTGTCCCCTGCCCTGTCCCCTGTCCTGTCTGCTACAGGCCGGAGAGGGGGGCCCAGGCCCACTGGTGCTGTCACTGAGACAGCAGTGACCCCAGCCCCACTATCCTGGTGCTTAGTTCAAAGCCACCGAAGGCGTCGTTTGCCTGGTGGCTTCTGTGGGGACCAGGAAGTCCCCGCCACAGGCTCTCGGGGGACATCTGGGGAGACGCCAGGCGGGTGCTTGACCCCCTCCCCGCCCTCTTGCAGCACTGGGCCGTGTTCCTGGAGGTGAAGGACCTGTTGACGTTGGTGCCACCCCTCGTGGGGCTGAAGGGGAACCTGGAAATGACGCTGGCCTCGCGGCTCTCCACCGCCGTAAGTTGACGGGTGACCAGGAGCCCGGCTCGGGACGGCGCTCCCACCACCCATTTTCCCCGGGTGGCTTGCGGGAGGCCGGTGCCTCCAAAGAGAGGAGTGGGGAGAGGTTCTGTCATCCCACACGCTGCCAGGGGCCTCTCGGGGACGCAGAGGGACACGCAAAGCAGGAGAGGAGGAGACCGCGTGTGGGGACGGTGGGGGGGGGGACGCCAGGCGAGAGGCCACGAGGGAACCCGCTCTGCGGCAGGACAGGTGGAGCGGGGTCCTGGCCTGGCCGCGGGGCTCTGGCTCTGGCCTCCAGGACTGCGAGGACTTCAGGCCACCGAGCAGCAGACTGACCCCCAGGCACATCAGGTCACCCCTGGAGAACACTGGGCAGCGTCTCCCACGGCCAGGGACGTGGTGGAATGGCCACCTGCGAACCTGGGCGTGTGATTGTCCTGGTCCAGGCTTAGGAGAAAGACCCAGGGCCACTTAGCCACCGAGTCGATCTTGAGACAGGGCCTCGCTGAGTGGCTGAGGCTGGCCTCGCGCTCACGGTCCTCCTGCCTCAGCCTCCTGAGCCACTGGGATGGTGGCACGTACCCCTGCCCCACCTGCCCGTGGGATTCCCAGCCAAGCCCGGGGTCTGAGGCTGGCTCTGTTCAGGACCTCCTGACGGCAGGTCACCTTAAGTAGCAGGACCAGTGTAAAATCCAGGTGGGGACAGATGGCACCTCAGTTAAATTGGAAGCCACATGTGACTTCCGATCCGTTTGCTAGGGCTGCCAGAATCACAGCCGGCTGCCTCCGATGATGGGACAGACCGGCCCCTGGGTCTGGAGGCGGCAAGTGTGAGACCCTGGGCCCTCTCCTGGCTTCTGGCTGTTGGGGACACTCCTTGGCCTACAAAGCCGTCACCTGATTTCTGCCTGGTCACGTGGTGAGCCGTCTGGACTCACCCTGATCAAGGGCGTCTGTAGGGACCCTGTTCCCACACAGGCCACCACCCAGGAGCTAGGTCACGGCTGCAGCACCAGGTTAGGGACCCAGTGCCAGCCCTCAGTGTTTTCTGGAATAAATTCAAGAGGGGAAAGTGTGTGTGAGACTCAATCAGGTGTGGCTGGCTCAGGGCGCCTCCTGAAAACACAAGTCAGCAAACAAAGGTCAGCTGCCCACCCGTGGCCTCGAGGGACGGCGCCCTCCACGGGCACACCATGGCTTCTGTGCCAGCCCATGCCAGGCCCGGAAGAGCGGAGGAGCCGAGGGTCACGTAGACAGGAGTGCAGGGCCACACGGTCACCCGGTCCCCACAGAGACTCCGGAACCTTACTGTGGAGTCACCCGTCAGGTGGGTGCCAGTGACCGTGAGTGTGGCCACTACGGGTGACACTGGGGATGTGAGGTCTGAGCACTGAGGAGGCAGGCGCCGACTCCTGGCCCTGCACGTTGGTGGCCGGAGGGACTCTGCGTGCGGCCACCCTACTGGGGGTTCTGGGAAAGGTGTCCCCAAGAGATGTGCCGTCCCCAAGAGATGTGCCGAGCCCAGCGCAGGGTGGTCCTGGTGCCCAACCTCGTGCTCTGGATCACTGGGTCAGACCCTCAGAAGCAGGAAGTGGGCGGTCGGCGTGCAGACCTGTCCCCACCCGAAGGCCCTGCGCAGCCCCGTCCACGCCCCCGGACGCTGTCCAGCTGACCTGGGGCGCTGCAGCCAGGGACCCTCCACGTGGCTTCTTCACGTGGACTTGTGTGCTTGTCCTTAGCTCCCTGCGACAGCAGCGTGTGTCCTGCCACGTGCCACCTACACAGTGTGACGTCCACTCCTGTGGCTGGACCTGCTGTGGGGGGTCCCTATGTGAACACGGGAAGGTGACGACCCCTTCACTCCCCTGAGTGTCATCCAGTGAAGTGCCATCCTCCCTCTGCTGTCCCTATCCCACCCCCGTCCTCCCCAGCTGCAGCCCGGGCTTCGCTCTCCCCTGCTTCTTCCTGCTGGTTCCATGGGACCCCGAGTGGAACCATTTGCTCTGCACTGAGGACGGGCACGGTGGCCTGTCACCTCAGCAGCTCTGGAGGCTGAGGCAGGAGGATTAAAGTTGGAGGCCAGCCTCAGCCACTGAGCAAGACTCTGTAAATACAACAGAAAATAGGGCTGGGGCTCGGGGTCAGGTGACCATGGGGTCGAGTGGCCCTGGGGTCGATCCCTGGTACCAAAAATCAAGGAGCAAAGGAGCCTGGAACATGTTCCTCGGATGGTCAGGGGGGCTGCCCGTGGGGGGCCCCTGACCACAGGGCAGCAGGTCCCGGCCGGAGGTCTCACCCAGGCTCTGGCTGTGAGCTCAAGGGCAGGAGGTGGCCGCGCGGTCATCAGGGACAGGAGTGCCCCCCCCACGTCACGCAGTTCTCAAGGAGCCGTCCCTGCTTTGTCCCTCCGTCCCGCAGGGGAGGCTGGGTCAGAGTCCTTGGACTGGTGGCAGTGTGGTGGCGCTCGCTGGGGCCCCTGTGGAGACGTGGCCGCCCACCCTGCCCCCGCTCTGTCCCTCCCAGGCCAACACTGGGCAGATCGACAGCCCCCGGGAGAGGCACCGCGTCATCAGCAGCAACCTCGCCCTGGTCCAGGTGAGTGTCCCCCTGGCCCCCGGACACACAGTGTGGCGAGGGACCCCTCACCCCTCAGGTGCCTCCCGTGGCCTGGTGGGAGGTGATCTGACTCCTGTCCCCACAGTTGCAGGCCACCGTCGTGGGGCTCCTGGCTGCCGTGGCCGCCCTGCTGCTGGGCGCTGTGACGAGGGAGGAGGTGGCCGTGGCCCGGGTGGCCCTGCTGTGCGCCAGCAGTGTTATCACCGCCTTCCTGGCGGCCTTCGCCCTCGGTGAGCCGTGGACGGGCGGGCAGTGCTGACCGTGGTGTGGGCGGGCAGAGACGAGGGTCCCCGTGGCCCACCTGTCACCCCCATCTCTGTCCCCAACCCATCTCTGTCCCCAACCCATCTCTGTACCCCCTGATCTCTGTCACCCCATCTCTCTCACCCCCAATCTCTGTCCCCACCCCATCTCTGTCACCCCCGATCTCTGACACCCCCAATCTCTGTCATCCCCAATCTGTCACCCCCCATCTCTGTCCCACCCCATCTCTGTCACCCCATGATCTCTGTCACCCCCCTAATCTATGTCACCTCCCGATTTCTGTCCCCCATATCTGTCACCCCGCGATCTCTGTCCCTCCCCGATCTCTGCCACCCCATCTCTGCCCCTCCATTTCTGTCCCCTCCTGTCTCTGTCCGTTCCCATCTCTGTCCCCTCCATCTCTGTCCTCTCCGTCTCTGTCACCCCCCATCTCTGTCACCCCGTGATCTCTGTCACCCCCCCAATCTATGTCACCTCCTGATCTCTGTCCCCCATATCTGTCACCCCGCGATCTCTGTCCCTCCCCGGTCTCTGTCCCCCCATCTCTGTCCTCCCCCCATCTCATCTCCCCAATCTCTGTCCCCTCCCATCTCTGTCCCCTCCCATCTCTGTCCCCTCCCATCTGTGTTCCCCTCCGTCTCTGTCCCCTCCACTTGGGTGACGCCCAACCTCAGCTCTCAAACTCCAGCTGGTCACTGCCCACCTGAGGTCAGACGGGGGACGTGGAGGGCGTGGTCCTCCCTCCAGGGAGGCCCGTCCCGTCCGCTCGTCCCTGTGCTGAGACAGGCCTTGTCAGGAGCCCATCTGAGTGTCCCCGTCCCCGCCCCAGCGTCCCCTCCCTGGGCCGCGGCCCCTCACAGACGGCTTCCCGGGCCCTCAGTTGGAGTGAGTAGGGACAGCCACTTGCGGGGACAGGGACACTGCTCCCAGTCGAGGGCTGCAGGCTGTGGCCCTGGTGCCTCCCGGAGGCCCTGCTCCGACACCGTGGCCTCCACTGGGACCTGGGGACGCTCGCTGGAGGCCCCAGCACTGTCCTGCCCACTGTCCCCTCCCATGGTGGCTGTCCTGTCACGGCCGGTGTCCTCCAGGGCCCTGGGGGAGTCCAAGGCCCCAGGGTCTCACCGTCCTCCGACTCGGCTCTCCCGGGCCTTGGGGACGGTCCTGCTGCTGCTGTCCCGAGGCCCAGCAGAGGGGAAGATGGGGACACTGGGCCCGAGCTGTCCTGGGGACGGGGGACCACAGTGGACATCACTCATGTGTCACTGGCTAGTGGAGCCAGCACTGGGGACACACTGAGGACGAAGTGTGTCAGGGTGGCCTACGGCTGGGGTGGGGTCTCGCCACGCCCGGAGCCACCTGTGCCCGCCACACTGGGCCTCGGCCTCGGTCCCCAGGCTGCAGGGCCCTGCTAACCCAGGGAGTGTCCACGGGTGGGGCAGACCAGCGGGGACCTGGTCCAGGTGCTCAGCGCCACCCAGCCGGGGTGCAGGGCCCAGGGAAGCCGCTGTGGCCAGCTCCCTCGTGCACATGGGGACACGGAGACCCCGACGTGGGTGCGGTTGGTCTTGTCCAGAGTGTTCAGGGCGCCCGTCCCTGAGTGGCCGCCCCAGGAGGCTTCACTGTGGAGGTTCTTGTCATTTTGGTCCCAGGACTTGAACCCAGGGAGCCTGACCCCCGAGCCCCTGACCCCCGAGCCCCTGACCCCTGACCCCCAGCCCCACCCGGCCCTTTCCATATTCCATTTAGAGACAGGGCCTCCCTGAGTGCTGAGGGCCTTGCTAAGTGCCTGAGGCTGGCCTCCAACTTGGGATCCTCCTGCCTCAGCCTCCCAAGCCGCTGGGATGACAGGCATGGGCCACCGCACCCGGCTGTGGTAGGGATTCGTAAAGAGCTGTCCCGAGCTGGTAGTGTCCCTCTACTTGACCCCCCAGGGACTCTCCCTGGCCCCCCAGCTCAGCCACGCACTGGATTCACCCTGAACCGGGTGGCATGTCACAGGAACACCAGGCCGGGCACGGTGGCGCACCCCGTGACCTCGGCTCCGCAGGCAGGAGGGTCCCAGGCTCAAGGCCACCCTGGGCAACCTGGGGAGACCCGGCCTCTAAATAAAAGGGGAGGCTCCCCTGGGTTCCGTCTCCAGTACAAGAAAGATACGGGGCTGTGGCCTGGTCACAGGATGTGGCTCAGACCAGCTGGCGGTGACAGTCTCAGGTGGCACTGAGGGCGCCTTTTCTGGAAAGGCCCTCTCCTGTGCTGGGACTGAGCCAGCCTGTGTCACTCCTGGTCACAGTGTCGGGCACCCTGCACAGAGATGGGTTCTTGGCCAAGCGAGCGCCTGCCAGGCTCTGTCACAGGCAGACAGAGGGGACAGGAGACCACACGTGACAGTCACAGTGCAGATGCCTCTCAGGTTCCCTCGGACACCGAGAGGCCACAGGTCGCGTCCTGGTGCCCAGTGACGGCCTGTCCACCCCACGGGCCTCTGCTGCCTGGCCCGGCCCCGCCCTGAGGACGCTGCGCCCTCCTGCCTCCACTCCCGCCTCTTCCCCCAGGTTCTGTCCCTGGTCACCTGTCCCCCGAGGAACCTGCAGGCCTCGTCCCCAGCCAGGCCCTGCCTCTCAGCACCTTTGGGGTGTCCCTTCCACACACGGGGCTGTGAGGTCACCTCTAGGTGGACGGGGCTGGGAGCCGCCTGAGGTGATGACGGACAGTGGGAAAGCTGTGGGCAGCTCCTCGGCCCCCCAGGCCACGCTGGGCTCTCCTCCCACCTTCTCGGGTCTCTGGGTGGCGGGGAGGTCCCCAGCAGGTCCCCTCTGACCTCCCTGGACCTGCCCCCTCTCTCTAGGGGTGCTCATGGCCTGCATCGTGATCGGTGCCCGGAGGCTGGGCGTCAACCCCGACAACATCGCCACGCCCATCGCGGCCAGCCTGGGGGACCTCATCACGCTGTCCATCCTGGCCGTGGTCAGCAGCTTCTTCTATAAACACACAGGTGGGAAGACATTCAGGGACAGGCCCGAGGCAGGGCAGGGGCCACGCCTGTCATCCCTGCAGCTGGGGAGGCTGAGGCAGGAGGATCACAGGTGGAGGCCAGCCTCAGCAACAGCGAGGTCCCGTCTCTAAGTGAAATATAAAGGGCTGGGGATGTGGCCAGGGATCGAGTGCCCCTGGGTTTAGTCCCTGGCACCAAGAAATGGAGGAGGAGGAGGAGGACAGGCCCAGGTAGGTCACCACCAAGGCTGGGTGAGCTCTCGGGCCCCAGGTGTGGCATTCAGAGGGGGCCCTGTCCCTACAGGAAGGAGCCGGGGACTGCAGTCACTCAGCAGGTCCAAGGACCCCCGGGCTGTGCGGCCCCTGGCTAACCCAGGGAGCATGCCGTGTCTCCTGACCTCGTCACCTCCTGTCCTCGGGGCCACCCCGGGGCTGCTTGGGAACGGGGCAAGGTCGTCCCTCAAGTGCTACCACCTGGTCAGCACGGGACATGGCACTGGAGGTGACCACCTGGGTGGGGCCCAGGGTACGGTGTCTAGGAAGTCACCCACTTGGTGGGACGGGCGTGAGAGGTCCCCTCGGCTCCCACTGTCCCTGGTCCCCAGCCCAGCCAGCCAGGCCAGGCCTGTGGGCCAGCGGGTCCCCACCAGCCGGTCCCCTTCCTCCTGCAGACAGCTGGCTCCTGGCCCCGCTGGTCTGCCTGGGCTTCGTGGCCCTGACCCCGCTGTGGGTCGTCCTCGCGAAGCGGAACCCGCCCATCGCCCGGGTGCTGAAGTTCGGGTGGATCCCCATCATCCTGGCCATGGTCATCAGCAGGTGAGGACGGACGTCGAGGCCCAGAGCTGTGGGGCCCCAGGGTGAGGTGCCTCGGGGTCGGGGCCAGCGGGTCCCTGGGCAGCTCCCGTCCTGGGTGACACCTCGTTCTCCCCAGTCTCGGCCACCGTGAGCCCGGCCCCTGCCCGGGTTCAGGGAGCTGCCCTGCTGTGGGGCCAGGGGACAGAGGCCAGTCCCCTCACGGGGCCAGGCTGACGCTCCAGAGCCTCGCAGCAGCTGGGGCTGTGACAGTGCCCCGGTGGGACCCCGACTGGCCTGTCCCCTCTCCTGGCAGGGGACCGTGGGGCCGCCCCGTCCCTGCTGATGTGTCAGGCCTCGGTCTCGGGCTGTGGTGCGGGCGCCTCAGCTTCTAGAAGGTTCCAAGGCCCCTTTACTGGCCACTCTGCCCTCCCAGGCCCCAGGTCTGGCTGCAGCCTGTCAGGGACCCGCCAGGGTCCTAGTGGCTGTGTCCTCCCTGAGAGCTGCTCAGCGTGGCCAGGAGCCACCCATGGCCCTGCCACTGTCCCTCCCAGGAAGGGCATCCACATGTTGTCCTCTGCTTGGCCTCCCGTGACAGCCCAGGGTCTGGACAGGGAGGGAGCACAGGACAGGGGACACCGGGGGCCACGGCAGGATGTGGAGACCTTGGGCTGCCTGAGTGTCCACTGTGGTCACCGGGCGCCATCTGCTCTCCGCCCAGCTTCGGGGGACTCATCCTGAGCAGGACGCTCTCGGAGCCGCAGTACCAAGGCATGGCCGTGCTCACCCCCGTCATATGCGGTAGGTGCCGGACTCGGTCCCCGGGGTCCCCCCCGTCCACAGTGCCCCCCGGGTCCCCTGGCTGGGCCACCCCGCCCCCCGGGGCCCCTGGCCAGGCCTTTCTCAGATGAACCGAGACCAAGGGGAGGAAGCCCTGCGGTCCCTGTCCCCAAGGTGCCACGGGCCTGCAGTCGTGGCCGCTTGGCGCAGGGCCCAGCGGCTTCCCGTGTCCCGCAGGTGTTGGTGGCAACCTGGTGGCCATCCAGAGCAGCCGGATCTCCACCTACCTGCACGTCCGCAGCACGCCCGGGGTGCTGCCCCTGCCCATGAAGGGCTTCTGGCCCCGGCCCTGGGCCACCTTCTGCAGCCCAGGTGGGTCCAGCCCTGCAGGCCCCTGGGGACACTTTGTCTTAAAAAACAAGTGACATCGGTGTCTGTAGCGGTGGACGCCTCAGGTGGAGGTGACCCGGCCCCAGGTCCTCCTCCCGTGTCCACAGCGCCTACCGTCTGTCGACCTGGTCAGGTGACCGTGGGGGTCAGGGGCAGGTGACTTCTTGCCCTCTGAGAGTCCAGAGGAGCAGACAGGACAGACAGACGAGCCCTGGGTCACGGACTGTGGGACGTTCCAGAAGGCCAGGCCCAGGGCGTGGTGAGGGCCAGGAGGAGCAGGTGCCCACGCCGGGGCAGGGATGCTTCTCTGAGGCCAAGAAGTCCCGGGGGGCAGTGCTGGGACAGGGACCGGCCAAGCAGAGCCCCAGAGGCGGGAAGCAGCTCTGGTGTCTGAGGCACTGGAGGCCCAGGGAGGCTCGGGGAGGAGGAAGAGGAGGCTGGGAGCCCGGCGTGGGGGGAGCTCTGCTCTTTCTGTTGCATTTTTTGGGGGGACACTGGGGATGGAGCCCAGGGACACCCAACAGCCACGTCCCCACCCCCTTTTAGTTGTTGAGGGACACAGTGTCTCTATTTTTATGTGGCACTGAGGGTCCAGCCCACTGCCTCCCACGTGCCAGGCGGGTGCCCTCCCACGAAGCCCCGTCCCCAGCCCTTTTTCTATTTTATTTAGAGACAGGGCCTCACCAGGTGGCTGAGGCTGGCCTCCAACCTGTGGTCCTCCTGCCTCAGCCTCCTGAGCGCTGGGATGCCCTGGCACCACCCCGCCCAGCCACGTCGGCTCTTTTTATCACGTGTTCCCTGTCGGCCTCCTTGGAGGTGACCATGTCAAGCAGCGAGGCTGAGTGACAGCGAATCACCTTCACCTCGGACTCCCTAGAGGAGCCTGAGGAAGGCCACAGGTGCTTTTGTGTGAAGGGGCTCCCAGGGTCCCCTGGAAGGACAGTGGCCTTCTCAGATTACAGGTTCCATGCACGAAGAGTGGGTGTCCCCTGATGTCCCCAAGCTCTTTCCCACCTCACTGCCTGCACCTGTCCTCTTGCCTGTGCCCAGAATCCTCTCCCCAAAACGTAGGTCTCAGCTCAGATCCTGGTGTCACGTCCCTGAGGGGCCCTCTGACCCCGGGGACTCGTCCCTCCTCTCGCACCCACGATGCCCTGCGGTGTCACCGGGCTGACTGTGGCGGTCGCAGTCTGAAATGCCCCTTGGTGCTCTGCTGCTGTGACTCGGCTCCCGTCCTAGACACCAGCCCCGTGGGGTCAGGCGGGCACCGTGGGGTCAGCTGGGAATGCTGTGGCCCTGGCTGCCGGGCGGTGACAGGGGCCCCGGTCCTGTGTCCCTGCAGAGATCAACTCCACGTCGGCCCGCGTGCTGCTCCTGCTGGTGGTGCCCGGCCACCTGCTGTTCTTCTACGTCATCCGCCTGGTGGAGGGGCCGGCGGTGGCCAGCAGCAGGACCTTCGTGCTGCTGTACCTGCTGGCTGGCCTGGTCCAGGTGAGGACACTGACCGGCGCACGAGCTCACTGGGTCAGGCCGCAGGCTTTGTCCCACTGTCCACTGCACTTGATGGCAGGGGACACACCCACCTTCAGAGAGCGGGCGGCGCCAAGGAGGCAGTGTCCATGGCTCAGAGGACAGGGCAGGCCCCACCCGCCCGGGGTGCTGCAGACATGTGCCACCTCCGGTCAGGGCTGGTGGCCTGGAGGACGGTGGTGTGTGCATTTGTCCTGGAAAGTTCTGGAAGGGCTAACTGGCCAGCGCTGCAGGGCAGAGTGTTCACGTAGACCCAGGTGGGGGTCCCAGTGGGGTCTCAGGAGCAGAGCCAGGGCAGCAGGTGGGGGGCAGCAGGTCTGTGTGGCACTGCCAGAGGCCAGAGCAGGAAACGGCCCCCAGGAAGGACAGAGGAGGGTGGCCTTCTCTAGCCAGAGCAGTAGCTGGGCTTCGGAGCGTCCTGTTCTGTTGCCAGAAACTTAGAAAAGGAGGCATTTCAGCCGGGCGCCCACTGCCGTCCCAGCGGCCCGGGAGGCTGAGGCAGGAGGATCTCAAGAGTTGGAGGCCAGCCTCAGCAAAGGGCGGGGCCGTGGGCGGGACCTGGACGGTGGGCGGGGCGGGGCCAGTAGATGGGACAGTGGGTGAGGCCCTGGGTTCAGTCCCTGGTGCCACAAAGAAGCCTGGAATTCAGGTGGCTCTGGGGTCCCATCAGCGGCGCCAAGGAGCTGTTCCAGGGGGACTGGCCACGCGGGAGGGTGAGGCAGCGAGGGGACCCAGTGTCACCCACTGTCACCCACCGCTCGGCGTCCCAGGGACCCGGCGCCCTCGTGGTGACCAGCGCCAGGCTCGGCCCCGGAGGCAGGAGGCGACTCTGAAGCCCGCCTGGTGTCCCTGCCGGCCCTGACCCTCTGCCTGTGTCCCCGTGTGTCCCCTGCTCTCCAGGTGGTGGTGCTCCTGTACCTGGCGGAGGTGGCGGTGCGGCTGACGTGGCACCGGGGCCTGGACCCCGACAACCACTGCATCCCCTACCTCACGGGGCTGGGGGACCTGCTGGGCACCGGGCTCCTGGCGCTCTGCTTCCTCGCCGACTGGTCACTCGCGGGCGGGGCGGCGCCGGGCGGCGGCTCCGCGTGGACCCCCGGCCCCCCCTGACGGCGCCCGGGCGGCGGGACGCTGGCTGTCCCCTGCAGGATCCTCAGCGGTCACTCGCCCGCCGTGCAGCGCCCTCCTCCGCGGAGCCGCGCGCACCGCCCCTTTGGACGCCAGAGACGGACTCTGAGGCCCGGAGCCTCATGTGCGCAAGCGCGGAGCTGCCTGCCGCCCCCCCCCCCAGTGTCGGAGTGCGCATGCGCGGGGCGGGGCCGGGCTCGCAGCTGCGCAGAAGGCTGGCGTCGGCCCTCAGCCCTGCACCGGTCGCCGCTTCCTCGTTCTGTTCTTTTTTAAATTTTTTTTTAGTTGTAGGTGGACACAGGTCTTTATTTTTATGCGTATCCGAGGCGAGCGCCCCGAGTCCCTCGGTCCCGGCCCGTCCCCTCCGGTATGTCCTCGCCGGGACTTGTGTCCCCCGCAGCGGTCGGAGAAGTGGAATGAACCCCGCTCCAGCACGAAGGCCTGTCATCACAGAGGCTTGGAGGCCGAGGCAGGAGGATCGCCAGTTGGAGGCCAGCCTCAGCCACTTAGCGAAGCCCTGAGCCACTCAGGGCTGGGGACGCGGCTCCCCCTGGCACCAAGAAAAGCGCAGTCTCCCCCCCACACACACCCTGATGTGCATGGGAGGCTGTGGTTGCCGACTGGAGGCTGGTGACACTGAGCTCTGGTGGATGTTGAATGAATGAAGGCTCCTAAGGAGGTGGTGACATGGCGTCTGGCAGCCAGACACCCCGCCTAGCGCCCTGCCCCCCACACGTGCATCGTGACGTCAGAGCACCCACAGCAGGGTTTATTTACAAGGGGATGACGGGGACTTCTGGGATGGAGGAGGAGTGGGCTGAGGCTGGCCTCCCGAGGAGGCCTGCTCTGGTGTCCTGGGCTCTCCCCATCTCTCTCCTTCCTGCCCATGTGATGGTCCAGGAGCTGGCCCAGGTGAGATGGCCGGAAGGTGGGGAGCAGATGCACAGGGGGGACCCAGGACACAGGAACAACTTTCCCAAGCCCCTGTGGGGAGGGACAGTCCCGGGGACGGGTTCCCTTAGCAACAGGTTGGAGCCCGTAGGCTGTCTTGATAAGGGTGGACGACGGCCCTGCAGGCGGTGGCATGGCCATCAGGGGATTGTCCCTACCTTCCCAGACCCAGCTGACCCCACTGGACCCCGGCCCTGCCTCCTCACTTCCCAGCCTCCCTGCCTCCCATTTAGTTCTGGCTCTAGCCTCTGATCGCCAGGCAGGCCTATGCCAGGTTGGCCGCCCAGCCTCCCCCTGCAGTCGTTTTCTAGAAGGCAATGGTCACTTTTTAAAGGTCTTTTGCAGCTGTAGGTGGACAGTGCCTTTACGGTGTGTGCCCATCTTCATGAGGTGCTGGGCAGGGAATGGGACCTCACCAGGGCTGGACCAGCGCCCAGCCACGGCCCCGCCCATTTTAAAGCCCCAAGTTTCCTGGGCCCTTAGGGAGACCTGACCTGCCGTTCCACAGGCTGAGAGCACCCAGGGGAGGAGCAGCCCCACCCGGTGCTGGTGACCAACGCCCTCCTCGCTGGGCCAATTTAATCTGCCACGTGTGAATGACCGCGACTGTAAAATATTTAGTGGGGTACCAGGATTGAACCCTCGGCCCCCGAGCCCCGTCCCCAGCCCCATGTTGTATTTTATTTAGAGTCAGGGTCTCCCTGAGTTGCATAGGATCGTGCTAAGTGGCTGAGGCTGGTCTCCAACTTGCAATCCTCCTGCCTCAGCCTCCCGAGCTGCTGGGATGCCAGGTGTGTGCCACTGGCCGGGCTGACTGTGATGTTTTGATTCTAATTATGGCGGAGGGGGTGGGACAGGGGCTCTAGGTGCAGGGTCCTGGTGGCAGCTTGCAAGGACACCTGGCCTTGGTGTGTGTGATGGCGCCCTCTTCAGGTGGGATGAGCCCCTGCACTCTGAGTGCAGGGCCAGTCTGCTATTCGTTGGCCACAGGAGGAGCAGGAGGCCACCAGGCCACCTCTGGGGTGACAAAATGCAAAAGTGCATATAGTAGGCAGGGTCTGGGGTTTGCTGTCCTCCCCGTCCAGGCTGCATGTGACACAGGCCCCTGCCCCCTCAGGCCCAGAGAGGCAGGTGGGACACTCGGGGACTCCGAGCTCAGCATAAGTGATGTCCTGGCAGGTGAAGGGCCCGAGACCCGGGGACAGCAAGGCCGTCGTGGCAGACTTGAGTGGGCTTGCGGCCGGCAACTGTCACTGGGAGGCCGGCTGAGGGTCCCCAAGAGCCCTGAGGACCCTGAATCCTCTTCAGTTCCCAAAGGCAGGGTGGCCGAGGCCTGGGAGTGCCACAGCTGGCCCGTGTCCCCAGAGAGCGGGGACCCCGCCTTCCTCCAGTCCCTCTCCCTCCCATCCAGGTTGCCACGCACCCTGGCCAGTGGCCACAAGGGCGGCAGCACAGGTGACCGAGAGCCAGGTGTCCCCAAGGTCCCACTTATGCCACCTATGCAGGGTGAAGTCGGGTCCTGACAGCTGTGGCCCCGTGGGCAGACGGGGCGGGGCAGAGGGGTGGCTCCCTGGGGACCGTCCCCAGGGGGCTCTTCCTGGGTTCTCTTCCTGAGTCAGTGTCCCCTGAGCTGTTCCCGTGTCTGGTCACAGTGACACAGAAGCTGACAGTGTGTCCTCTGGCTCAGCCTGACGGCAGGGGGACAGCTGCCAGGCCCATTTCCAGGGAGAAGCAAGGTCCCCAAAGGGACAGGGGCCTGGCCCAGGGTCACACAGATGGCTTAGAACCCGGGGAGCCGTCCTCTGGGCTCTTCCTGAGGAGCGCAGCATCTCCCAAGGGGACAGGTGACCCCCAGGACATTGCAGTCGGCTGAGCCGAGTGCATCAGGGTCGGATGGGGACACAGGTGGGCAGGGGCAGGACCAAGTCCCCAGAACAGCCATCTGGAAGGGTAGGGACGCCGCCAGCTGGAGAGGCCGCCATTTCTGGTAGAGGCCAGGCGTGCCCCTGGGGAAACGGGCACAGTGTCCACAGGGCGGGATCGTGGGTACGACTCAGGGGACAGTATGGAAGGGGACATGCCTTGGGGCTTCCCTGCCAGCAACTTCCCCAGAAGACAGGGACGTCAGGAGGTCAGTCCCTGCCCAGAAGGGACTCTGCCTGGACTCCCTGACTCCTGGAGGCTCACGCACCACAGAGGTGGACACTCGGTCAGCAGCTGGGTGCGGGGGGGGGGTCCCCTCTAACCAGGTGACCACATCCCACACCGAGGCCTGGGAGGCAGACCTGACCCACAAGCACCTCCGTGTGCACGGTCAGTCACGCGGGTAGAATGTTCTGGGTCATCAGGTGTGGAGGCTGCGCTGGGGGGAGGCCGGGAGGTCCACTGGAGGCCTGGAAGCTCGAGGTGGCCGCGGCTCCCGGCCTGGAACGTCCCTCCCGACGAACTTCCTGGGCCACCTGACTCTGGCTCTGTCCTGGGCCCCCACTGGGCTGTCACCCTGGTCACCACCACCCCTGGCGTTCGGAGCCATCTGGCTCTCCGGTGGGCACAGCAAGGGTGCCACATGCCAGTGTCACAGGGGGTCAGGGACGTGGGCTCAGTGTTCCCTGAGCCCCTGTGTCACGCAGTTTGGCTGTGCAGATGTCCCTGAGCATGTGACACTGAGAAACTGCAGGACAGGTGGCCTCTCTGTTCCCAAGGTACATCTACCCTGTCTCAGTGGCAGCTGCCTCTGCCACTGTCACCTGGACAGTGGCCTCCTGCCCTCCTAGCCGCAGACCCGGGGCTTGTGCTGCCAGCCTCCACCCCACCACCCTGGCCTGGGCCTGCGGCAGCCCCTCTGCCCCTCAGCCAGGGGTGCGGCCGCTGTGTCTTGTGGCAGGAGCCACCGCGACACACACGGGAACATCGTCTTGGTGCCCACAGAGCTGCTCGTTAGCTGCCCCGATTTTTGTCACCTGGGGACTGTCTCTGGACTTGTCCACACACAAGTGCCACATGGATTCCTCAGGTGTAAGGGCCACCTTCACAAGGGCTCTGACCAGGCGTGGTGATGTCCCCGCCCAGCCGGCCTCCCACATGCCTGGGCCTCCACAGGTGTCTGCTGGGCAGCCGGGTGGGGCCAGGACAGAGCGCTGGCCTGGCACGCATGAGGCCCTGGGTTCGAGTCTCAGCTCCACATATAAGAAATGAGTAAAATAAAGGCCCATCGACGACCAGAAACACATGGAATAATTCAGGCGCTGGGGCTGCACCTGGGGGAGGCTGGGAGGCCAGGTTCAGCCTCTGAAGGTTGTCTCCTGTTTCCCGAACGATTGCGCCAGCTTTGTGACACTTGTCCTCTTGGGTTGCAAACTGTTAAATCATCAGCAAATGGAAATAATTCAGCATCCAGTTCTCAGGCCTCTGGGCAGGTCTAGGTTTGGTCAACCCATGAGGACACAGGTAGTATGAGTCAGTCTGTGCTGCGTAACAAAGCGCCTTACTCATAGGACCCTGGTCATATGATCTGCCCTAGGCAAGCTGGAGGCCTGGGAAATCCGGTGACACCATCCAAAGGCCTGAGAACCTGGGGGGTCCTGGGGTGAAGCTCCTAGTCCTGAGGCAAGGGCCCAAGATGCTGGGGTGGAGTTGGGAGTACAGGAATCTGTGGTGCAATGGCCAAGGGCTGTGCCGGTCCCCATAGAGAGTGAGTTCACCCTGCCTCTGCTCTGCAGGACAGGGTGACATCCGTGGGCATTGGTGGGACAGGATTGTCTCGTTTCCCCCAGAAGCACCTCCAGGTACCACCCAGCGAGTGTGCTCTGGGGTGGGGTCCCCCTTGGCCCAGTCAACGCCCAAAAGCAGGCACCGCAAGAGGCTCCCCTAGTGACTCACCTTCTGAGGATGTCCTTAGCCCCCTCTTAGCCATCTGTTTTCGGTGCCAGGGGTTAAACTCAAGGACACTCAACCACTGGACCAATCCCAGCCTGTTTTATCCTTTGACACAGGGCCTCACTAAGTGGCTGAGGCTGGCCTCCACCTTGCGATCCTCCTGCCTCAGCCTCCCGAGCTGCTGGGATGACAGGCGTGTGGCTTGGTGCCTAGCTAAGCTCCGCCCCCCCCCTTTTCCCAAATGTTATTGGATTTTCCTGGACCAAGAGCCAGGGCTTGGATGGGTTCCTTGGTTCTATGTCCCAGAGACCCCCATCTGTCTGCTACAGGGAGAGGATTTGAAGACACTGGGGGGTCTCCCTGCTGACCCCGTGACAGCACCTTATTTGACTCAGTCCCCTGCCTGGGCTGCTGCTTCCTGCTCCCTTCGTCTCCAAGGCTTCCGGGGACATCTCCTGGTGGCCCCTCTGACTTTCTGGAACTACCCAGGTCCCTGTCCCCAGGGCTCAGTTCCCTCAGGGGCATGGGATACAGCTGAGGTGACTGCTCTCCTAGCACGTCCCCTCTGCTCTGCCGTCCCTGCTCCAGCCCAGGCCTCCTTGTCACCAGGCTGGGGTGACAGCTCTGTTCCTGCGGGCAGGTTCCACACCAGGTGGCCTCCCCTGTTCTCCCCAGAAGACCCGAGGGGCCTGTTCCCATCTCCCCAAAGGGAAGGGACCCCACGAGGCCAGCTCACCCAGGGGACCCGGGGACGTGCCGTCCCTCCCTGGCCATGACGTGACAGGCAGCGGGTATTCGATGGCTTTATTTTACATGGCTGTACAGCTCGTGTGGAAACTTTAAAAAAAATATACAAATCCATAATCCCATCGTCGTCCCAGATTGTCTTTTTTGTGTGACGTGACCAGCTGCGTCCCCGAGGGGACCTGCTCCGCTCGCTTGACTCGAGTCCCACGTGTGTCCCCAATATGACACTGAAGAGAGATGACGTGGCTGCCCCAGGTCTGCCACCTGCTCCCACCCCAGGGGACAGGATGCCATGGCTGGGTGACAGGTGGGGACCCACAGCCTCGTGAATGTGACATGGGGACAGCAGCTTGCTGGTGGCTCATGCTCCCCAAGTTGGGTCTGAGAAGTGGGACCCCCATCCTAAACGCGGTTAAACCCTTCTAGAAACATCTGAGAAAACACGGGTGACAATGGAGCCCTAGAGGCTGGGACCAGAGGCCGCACTTTCTCAGGAGCTGTCACCAGGCCCATTCCAGCGCCACAGTGTGGGCCCAGCACAGGGGACACTGCGGGAGGCCGAAGACGGGCATCCACGCGGCCCTGGGAAGGCCCTGCCATGTCTCTTTCTGGAACAATCTAAAAGGTGCCCTTTGACTCTCGACCCTTGGTTGGGAAAGATGGTGGAGAAAAGCTGACATCTAATGTTGCCACTTGGGCCATTTGTCAATAGAAGCACGGGCAGGTTCTGCAGATGTGCAACACAGAGCCACGCACCGGGGACATGCAATCCCATGTCACCTTCCCATCACAACAGTGGCTTGGAGCTGTGACACGGAGCCCTGTCTGCGGGATTCGGCCACAGGGACCACGCAGAGCTCCTTTTGCAGACCTGCTGGCGCAGTGGGTGACCTCAATGACATGGCAGAGGGGGCACGGGATGGCGCAGTGGGTGTCCTCGGTGACACAACAGGGACACAGGAAAGGAAACAGCCGATGGCCCTGGGTGGCCCGCTGTCCCCAGGCTCAGGGCTGCGAACTGGAAAGGAGGCCGCGGGTGACTCAGGCGCAGCCCTGGCAGGGACCGAGGTGTCACCACCAAACAGAAGCAACAAGAGCACGGCCAGGTGGGGACACCCCTTGGCTGGGGAACCAGGTGGCAGCGGGTGTCCCGGGGCGGCCTCAGTGGTGACATGGGGGTGGGACGAGCACATGGAGTCACAATGGCCACGACACGGGGACACAGGTCGCCCTGCTGCAGGTGCTCAGGGCACCTCCAGGGCAGCCGGTGACATCCGGGACGGGACAGGGGGCGGGCGGCGGTTCTCGGGGCGCCCCGTGGGGACCTGGAGGAGCGGGGGGCTGTGCTTGGAGGAGACGCCGCGCTCAGGTCCAGCTCCGGCGGCCGGCGACAGCGTCCGAGGGACTGAGGGGCGGAGGCCAGGGACATCGGTTCCTGAGGGGGACTGCGTGTGCCTGTCGCTTCCCGGGTGACAGCGCGCTGGGAGCGCTCTGTCCATAAAGGGTCGCCCGGAGCGGGTGGGGCTCGCCCAGGACTGTCACCCGGCCCAGGGGGTGACGCTGTACCCGGGCGGGCCACAACCCGGGGATCCTTCCTCGGGCCGAGCGGGTGCCGGCCACTGTCACCTGTCACACGGGCCCGGGGCGCTCTTCCTGGCGGTTGGGGCTGGGGCGGTGTCGCAGCTACCTGTACAGCGGGGATGCGGTGTCGCGGTGTCGCGTCTATTTATAGGTTTATACTACGTGACGTCTACGTGCGGACTGTCGCCGCCCGCTCAGGCCTACCTAGCGTCTCGCCCTGGCCGGCGACAGGCGCGACGCGGCGAGCCGGGGACGGTCCTCCGGCTGCCCACGGGGTCCGCTCCCTGGTCCTCGTCGCCCGGCGGGGACGCCGCGTGCGCGGGGCCGGGGCGGGGTCCCGCCTGCTTGGCCCGCCCTGGGCTGCGGCGGGGGACGCAGCCGAGGCCGGTCCGTCGAGGTCCCCGCCGGCCGCCTACACGACCGTGCTGATCCCGCTGGCCTTGGCCTTGCTGCCTCCGGGCGGCGGCGGGGCGGGCGGCTGCCCGTGGTGGTGGCCCGGGTGGGCGTGGCCGGCGTGCGCGTGGCCGGCGGGCAGCGGCGGGTGGCCGTGCGCATGCGCCGCGTAGGGGGCGTGGCCGGCGTGCGCGCCCAGGTGGAAGGCGTGCGCGTGCGGCAGGTGCGCGGGCGGGTGGAAGTGGTGGTGGTGGTGGTAGGGCGGCGGGTTGGGCGGCAGGTGGCAGTGCTGCGCGTGGTGGCCCTCGGGGGGCGTCGGGGCCGGGCCGCCGGGGCCGGGGGGCGGGGGCTTCCCGCGGCGGCTGCCGAACAGCGAGCCCAGCAGCGAGGCGGGCGCGGGCGCGCGCGGCGGGCCCTCGCGGGCGGGCGGTCTCCGGCGCAGGTGCGGGCTGCTAATGACGGACCCCTGCGAGGAAGCCAGAGAGCGGTTAGGGGACAGTCGCCTCCCTGCCGGCCGCGGAGGGCGCGTGCGGGCGGCTGGGCTCCGGCCCCGTCCCCGGCGCTGCCGTGCGGGACAGCGCGGGCTGGGCCTGGCCGGGTGGCTGCGGGCGGGGGTGGCCCTGCCCTGCGTGGTGGCGCGCCGCCTGCCCGGGGCCCTGGGGTCCGTGGCCGGGCCGGGACCGGCTCCCCTGACGCTGCCCTCCGCTCCCGGGGACCTCGGGGCCGCGCCCCTGCAGGGATCGGGGAGGTGGCCGCCGGGATGGGTGGGGCCTCGTCCTGGGGGCGTGGCCTGCCCAGGCCCTTCGCTGCCGCTACCTACTTGCAGACCAAGCAGGGGAGGGGACGGGAGGAAAGGACCCGCCAGGCCAGAGCGGCCGGCTGTCGCTGTCGCGCAGCCCGCGGGCCCCCGAGCTAGCTAAGCAAGCCCACGTCCCGCCGCGGCGGCCAGCGACACTCCGCGACGAAGCGATGACATGGAGCGCGAAGCCAAGCCAGAGACAGACACCACAGGGCGGGCGCCCGGGACGGGTTATCCATGCGGGGGGACCACGGGGACGGATGGGGAGAAGCGGGAACAGAAACGCCACCTCCGAGCCCCCCCACCGTGGGCAAGCGCGAGCCGAGGGGACAGTCGGGCAGAGGCCGCATGCATGGGCCCAGGCAGGCAGGGGCCGTGGCCGCGTCTCTGTGGGGGGAGCCAAAAGAAAAAAACGACAACAGAGAGAAACCGGGGCGGGAGGCGACAGGGGACAGCCGGCTGGACGAGGTCTTTCCTACTTACTTCCAGATTGCTCTCTAGCGATCCTGCACTGCTGCGGCGCCCTCGCTTCCCTGCCCAGAACATGCAATACCAGAGGTTAGACACCACAGGCACCGGCCGGGCGCCGCCTGCCCGCCTGCCAGGGACACCTTGGCCGCCACCGCCCTAGCAACGCAGCTGGGCCGGCGGGCTGCACCTGCCGGCCTGGGCCAGGGCAGGGGGTCTCTCGACAGCGCTGGGGCGCCCCGGGAGGGACAGAGGGGGGTCTGCAGCCAGCCGACCTCGGGGTCCTGCGGGCACAGCTGGGGCGGGCGCCTAGAGCTCAGTCCTGGGCCCAGGTGGCCGCGCCCGCCTCCTGCCTGCTCGCCCAGCACCGGGTTTCGCGCGGAGCTCTGGGAGCCAGTGCGCACGCGCAGGTCCGCGTACCCCTGCATCCCTGGCCCAGCCCAGTTCGGGTTTGTGCAGGCCCCTGGCCAGCGGTGGGGACTGACGCTCCTCTGGCCGGCCACTCCCCTGGCGCCCTGTCCAGATGCTGCAAAGCCTGCTCCTAGCCGAGAGGCCTCTGTCCCCCATGGGCCTGGCTCGTCCCCAGCCCGGGGCACCCAGCGGATGCTCAGCAGGTGTGGCCAAGGCGGGACAGCCAAGTCTTCCTAGGGGCACTGGAGGCCCAGGTCCAGCTGCTCCAGGGACACACCTCTCCCAGGCTTCCTGCAGGATATCCCAAGTCTCTGGGAGCAAGGACAATGAGTGGCCAGGGACACGCAGTGCTTCTGTGTGTGGCACCAGCCGCGAGTCGAGCGCCATGCTGGACCCTTGCAATGGTGCTCTGTCCATGTCAGAGAGCAGGGGACCGAGGCCGTGGCAGGACCCATGGGCTCCATTCTGCCATCACACTTTGGCTGCTGAAACACACGGTGTCCACTTTGGCTCCATGGCCTCTGAGCGGGCGAGGTCAAGTTGCGCCAGGGCCCCAGCAACCCCATGCCAGCTTCTGAGGTGATCCTTGTTACTGTCCTTCGGAGCCGGGCCAGAGGGACCCAGAAATGGTGGGGACAGTGCCGTGGGCATCTCAGGGCACAGGCCACAATCCTTTGCAGATGGGAGGGAGTCCCAAGGCTGGGAGGCCAGCCCCAGCGCCAGGTGGGCGCGTGGGGTGACAGGAGGCCACCACGGGTCAGGGCAGGAGTGTTTCCTGCCCGCTGCAGGGACCTGGAGCACCCACTGGGACCCTGCTCCTCATCTCAGCCGGGAGGTGGCGGCTTGCGGTTCCTGCCCACCTCTAGATGGCCCTCCTCCCTGCCCACTCCGGTGTCCAGGGCGTAAAGCCCTGCCCCTGGCCACACGGCTTGGCCTCCACCCTTCCCCACCTGTGAGGGGACAAGCCTCCTCCTGCGCCTGCCTCTGGGCGACCCTACATGACAGGACAGAGCTGGAGGGGCAGGCAGAGGGGACGCGGTGCCCAGGCCCTGCTGGATGTCCCGTGGGGCAAAGGGAGGCTTGGCTCCACCCCAGGTGCCTCACGTGGCTTTGGCCATCTGACACCAGTGGCCATGGGTGGCCAGCTCTCCCTGGCAGGGCTACTCTGATAAAGGGCAGGGTGCCTGGGGTCAGCCACTACGACCCCAGAGATGTCCTCTCTGTGGGGAGGCCCCGATCGTGTCCTCCACAGCGTGGCCCGGTCCCCCCGCCCTGAGGAGGACCACCAGCCCCCTAGGCCTGGAGCCAGATAGGGCCACAAAAAAGACATGGGCGCAGGTTCCGGTTGAAAGACAACCATGGCCAACAGAGGCCAGGTGAGTGACAGGCGCCCAACGTGGCTGTGGACAGGCCTCCCGGGCACCAGACTGGCCACCTCGTAGGCACCCCAGGTTCACACTGGGTGAAGCCAGGCCCGGCCATCTCCTGGGTGGATGTGCGTGGCAGCTTGGTCCCCTGCTCTTGAGTGGCCACAGGCTGTCCCTGAGGGCTGTCTTCTGCTTCACGGCTCAGACCCAGCTCGGCTCGGCGAGGGCCAGGAGGGCACATGGTCCCTGGCCTCCCGCGGGAGCTCGTGGCTCATCTTCCTCCCCAGCGGTTCCCAGGGCATCTCCGGCCCACACTGGTGTCCCTCTGGATGGCACAGGTGGTCTCTGCTGGCGCCTTGGACGCAGGCTGGGCCCAGATGCTCACATCCCGTCCTGGATCTGTCCCAGCTCGTCATGCGCCACAGGCCAGGAGCCTCACAACCTCAGCTCAGGAGGCCACAGCAATGACCACAGGAACAAGCCAACGGTGGCTGCCCTCTGACCTCTGCCCTCTCGTGAAGGTGACCCGGGCAGGGGGCTGGCTGATCTCTCAGCACGGGCACACAATGGACAGCTGTGCTGGTGACCGCTGGGCCCAGAGTGGGGCCTGGCCAGGGCGTCGGGTGGGGAGGGCGGCCGAGCCCTGCACAAACGCGAACCCAGAGCTGGGCCCGCCGCCTGCGGGGACCCCAAGCAGTCCCTAGAGTGGAGTTGGGTGGACACGGCCACTGGCCAAGCCAGCGGTTCTCAACCCGGGGTGGCTCTGCCCCCGCGGCCCCGAGGGGCACTAAGGTCCCCTTGGGGGACATGAGGGCTGTCCAGTGGCAGAGGCCGGGACACTCCTAACCCCTGCCAGGCCCAACGTGGCCACGGCCAGGAAGCCCTGCCCGGGGTCAGCCGTCCAGGTTGAGAAGCCCTGGCCCGGCCTCATGCTGCGATGAGTTCTGAGGTTTCACCACGAAAAATGGACGACAGACGACAGCAAAGGACAGAAGGCCACTGAGCACACGGTCACCGCGAGCTGCAGAAGGCAGGCGGGCGGCCCTCCAGGCTTCCCCGCCAGCAGCCCCCGAGCCCCGGCCCTACCCTGGGCAGCCGGCTGACGAGAGGACCCCTGGGAGCCCGAGGTGCCACTAGCGGGGGGACCGGCTGGTGGCAAGCGTCCCACAGCCACACCCCAAGTGTCCACAGGCTCCCCGATGCCCTGGGCCCGGCGCGCCCGCCACCAGCTCTGTGCCCCACAGGGGCCTGGGTGTCCAGCACAGAGGTCCCCGTGGGGAAAGCAAGACAGAGATAGCGGGGATCCCCTCCCGCCCGCCCCCGCGAGCACGCGGCACAGAGGGCAGCACAGCACGCGGACAGTGGCCTGCCTGCTTGGCCAGAGCGGGTCTCAAGGGAGCAGGGTCAGCTGGACCCCAGGAGGAGGACAGGGGCGACACCCGGGCCCCGCCAACCACCCCTCCCACCTGGGCTGGTCCTGCGCCCTCTAGGACCTGTCTAGGATGCCCTCTCTGTGTGGTCAGCGGTCACTCGGGTCTGGGGACAGTCGGGGCGAACCCCGGAGTGCTCCTCGCAGGCCCCGGGCAGGCCCTTCCTAGATACCGACCGCGGCCGCCCGGGGCTCAGAGCGGCACGCAGCGGGCTGGGAAGGGGGACCGCCGCTGGGCCCTTACCCGCTTCTGAGAGGTCGCGCAGGGAGCTGCTGAGCGCGCTACGCTTGAGGCCCTCCCCGCCGGCGTAGCTGTCGTCCAGGCAGGCCCTGCCCAGCGCCCCGTTGCCCGGCTCCTTCTTGAGACTGGAGCACTGGGACATGCTGGGCCGCACGACACCCTTCTGCTTCTCCAGCTCCGCTGCAACAGAGAGGGTCAGCACTGGGTCAGAGCAGCCCAGCACAGGACGGCAGCCCAGGGGGCAGGGACTGGCACCACCACCCTCCGCTTGGCTATCTTCACCAGGGTGGGAGGGGCCATCTTTGGAAGGGATGGCTGTCACTATGGCACTGGGTGGAAAGGAGACCCCCAGAGGGTGCCGGAGAAGCCACTCTCCTGTGACCTGCAGCACAGAAGGGCTCGTGCCCAGCTTAGAGGCAGTGAGGCCAGGGCTGGCTGGGCTCTGGGAGATGAGCCTGGGTTCAGTGGGACCCTTCAGAGAGAGTTGTGAGCACAAATGAGACCCAGAGGGCACAGGGCACACGCCTGGGATCCCAGTGGCTTGGGAGGCTGAGGCAGGAGGATCGCAAGTTGGAGGCCAGCCTCAGCAACTTAAGGAGGTCCTGTGTCAAATAAAATATAAAATAGGGCTGGGGACATGGGTCCGTGGCGGTACTAGCCTAGCATGTGTGAGGCCCTGGGCTCCATCCTCAGCACCACATAAAAATGAATAAACAAAATAAACATATTGCATCCGTCGAAGACTAAAAAATATTTAAAAAAAAAATAAAATAAAGGTGCCGTGTGCACCCACAACACGGAAAGAAACTAAATCAGAAACAGGAAGAGGACCCGGCTCAGAGGTTCAGCTCCCAGGGTTCCATCCCTGGTTCCAAAAAAAGTCAGTCCAGCCTGGAGTCCAGGGATGGCCTTGGCCGTGACCCAGCGCTTGGCGGGTCCAACCAGGAGGAGGCCACTGACCTTGGCCCCAGAGCTCTGCTCAGCCAGGAACCCAGCAGGAGGCTGGCGCTGGCCCCTGGGTGCCTCCTGGTCGGGTGGCCAGGCCTGCAGGAGCTGGGGGTGCCCGGCAGCCCTGCCCCGTGCGGTCACTGGGGGACTCACATTCGATGCGGTGCTTCTCCATCTCCTGCACCTCCGCCACCGACTCCCGCAGGTCATCGGTGAACTTCTTCCGGTCCTGGGGGTTGGGCGCGTTGAAGTTGATGAGCACTTTGATGTCCGCCCCGGGGACGGCCGACGTGAGCCGGATGCCGTTGGGGTAGTCTGCGGAGGACAGAGGGCCACGCTGTGGGGCAGGTGTTCTGCACCGGGGCCCAGAGGGCGCGAGGGCTGGGCTTCTGGGCAGCGGCAGGATCTGACTTGGGGTGGTCACTCCCCGCAGCCCCCCGAGGCCCTTGGTCACGGTGCCCAGTTTCAAGTCCACAGAGGATGGGTGCTGAGCTGGGGCGTGTGCCTGTCACCCAGGCAGCTCTGGACAGATGAGGGGCTGGCCTTGACCTCAGGAAGAGGGCCTTGGGGTGCGCTGTGGACACCCCCGGACACACGCTGCCCACACCTTCCTGGTGCCACAGCTGAGCTCTGGGGTCCCTGTCCCGATTGCTCTCAGGAGGGAGCCAACATGGGCCTGTGGAGGGTCTCGGCCCAGCACCAGCACGTCACCGCTGACATCGGAGGGACTCCGGGTGGCCGCAGGGGACAGGGTGTGCACAGGTGTGTGAGCGTGTATGCGCGTGGCACAAGTACAGCCACGTCGTGGCAGCCCCTTGCTGGCCTGTGGGAATGGCCGCTGAGTGACACCAAGCCTTCTGATCCCCCAGAAAAGCCAGCCACTGCCCACACCCCAGGGTCTCGCTGAGCTACTGAGGGCTTCACTAAGTGGCTGAGGCTGGCCTCCAACTGGGCATCCTCCTGCCTCAGCCTCCCGAGCTGCTGGGATGATGGCTGGGCCACCAGCCGGGCTCTGCAAGGACTTTTTCTGGCACATAGAACGCACCTGGCCTGGGGCTGACCCAGGCTGCCTGCCAGCCTGGGCCCTAGGGGAAGGCGTTCTTGTGGTAACGGCAGGGTGGCCCTGGACAGCACCTGTAGTCCAGCATGTGCAGCCTTGGGCCCCTGGAACGTCACTTCCAGGGCCACGCCAGGTCTGGTCCCCACCCAGGGAGCAGGAGCCATCGCCACCCTTTAGGGATGGGGTGCTAGTCAGGGTGACGTGGGGATGGCCCCCACTGATGTCACTCTGGTACATGTGTGGGACACCAAGCAAGGACAGCTGCTGGCCAGGGAGGGGCAGGTGTGGGGACTTAGCCGAGGGCATGTGAGGAGGGGACAGAGTGAGGCTGGTCCTGGCCGGGTGGCCCCTGGGTCCCACCGAGGGAAGACAGGCGGCAGAGAGCCCCAGGGGGACGCTGTCCCCACCCAGGACGACAGGCCGGCTTCAGGGATCTCCGGGGACAGAGACAAAGGAAAGAGCAGAGAGTGGGGGCGAGGGACAGGCCAGCTCACAAGCCAGCGGTGGGTGTCCCAGGTAGGAGTCACCCCCAACCCAGGACCCCTCCGGTCCTGGGGTCCCCGAGGGCTTTCGGAGGGCCTGGGGACAGCCCTTCCCAAGTGCTGACCATTCTGTGCCATGAGTGACCAGGCCTCCCAGGAAGGAGCCATGGCCCTGGGAGCCCAGCAGTCAGGTCTGCCCCCACGTGGGCCAAGGGGACAGAGGCCGCGGCCCCTGACCTACGGCAGCGGGCACATGGGCCAGGACTCCCCGGGTGGCCAGGCCAGCCCCAACTCCCGCAGGCGCTCAGTGGACACCTGGATGCAGCACCTGGCCACCACTGACGCTCTCCAGAACATTCTAGCAAGGGGCCCATCGGCCACACATCAAGTTGACCCCAGGGCCCGTGTCCAGGGCTGCTCCGCTCTCCCAGGGACAGTGGCCCTGCCACCCACCCTGGGTCCTGGCCTAAAGGTGACAGGAAAGAGTGCCTCCCCCAGGGTACACAGGCGCGGCCGGGCACTCACACTGGTTCTCGAAGAGCAGAACCTGCAGGCCACACAGGGAGAAGGACTGTCGGAAGCTGTACGTCACCGAATTCTTCTTTTTCTGGAAGATCTTGGTGACCTGGGGACAGCAGAGAGCTGAGCTGTGGCACCTGCAGGCGTGGCATGAGCAGCTGCCGCAGCGAGGTGGCAGCGAGGTGGCAGGCACAGTCCCCTCAGGGCTTCTTGTAGCCACGTGAGGTGCATGCACCAGGGGTCAGACGCCCGGGGACAGGAATGGCGGCCAGGACTCGGCACTGCAGAATCCAGAGGCCAAGGCCTGACCTCTGGGGCCACCCAAGGTGGCCTGGGGTGCCCTGCCCAGGCCTGGCCCTGGGTGGGGGAACTGGGCGCTGCAGCTGCTGCCCACCCACCTGCCCTGTCCACCTCCAGGTGAGGAGAGCCCTGGACACACCCCAGCTCGTCCCCTGGGCCCAGGTCACTGTTGTCACAGGCACTGGCTTGGGTGGGACTCTGCCACAGAAGACCCAGGGCCACGCCCTCCCCGGGTCCCCAGCAGGAGGGCGCGTGTCCAGCCCGGGCGGCCACGTACCACCAGCAGGTCGTTGAACAGGAAGATCTCCCTCTGGTGCAGGCCCAGCTTCTGGGGCTTGCTGGGGTCGGGGACCTCGAAGAGCCTACAGTAGCACACCAGCCGCCGGTGGGGCAGGGACAGCACCTGGGGACAGGCCATCGTCACCGCCAGCCTCCCAGGCCGCCGCACCCGGCCTACGGGCCCAGCCCCCACTGGGCAGAGGGGACCTGGCTGGTGGCAGCTGTCCCCGGGCACTCTATCCTGGGACCTGCTCTGTCCCCTGGTCTCGGGCTCCCCCAAGGATGTGTCCCCACTGCTGCTGAGACCTCCTTTGGCTTCTCTGGGTGGGGGGGGTCAGCCACAACTCTGTCCCCTGGTCACTGTGAGGGGAAAGGCCTTCCCGAGAGCCCCCAGGGAGAGGGGCAGAGGCTGCACTAGGGGAGTCCCCCGCTGGGCCCGACCCATGACCCTCCCGAGTGGCTGTGGCCCGGCGAGCAGAGGTGACAGGCTGGACAGTCGAGCCAAAGCTTCCGGGTCCCTCTGGAAACATCTCAAGCAGCCGACTTGGGCTCTGGGAGCTGGGCCCTGGCGGGGACAGCAGGGCCAAGGGAGGCTGCCCAGGGTGGCGGGGCGAAGGTGGCGGCCGGGTACTCACACAGCCCAGCCCGTGGTGCAGGGATCCGATCTGCGGGGACAGCAAATGGCAGGAAAAGCCCTCAGTGCTCCGGAGGCCACCGGGCCCAGGGAGCGCAAGGGCCACCAGGCAAGTAGCCTGAGTCCCCCCCACCCTAAGGCATCAGCATGCCCTGGTGCCACCAAAGGGAGCCCTCTGTCACTTGGTGGGAGGTGATACAGATCCCCCATGTCCCACCAGGGTGGGGCAGAGCTGAGCCCCAACGCAGCCTGACCACTGCTGGTAGTGTCCCATTGTCAACTATAGCGCCCAGCAGTTGGCTGAGAGGCCCAAGTGCCAGGGGCTGCTAGAACATTCCCAGCCTCAGCCAGGCACAGTGCCCACGCCTGTTATCCCAGGGGCTGGGAGGCTGAGGCAGGAGGATGGCAAGGTGGAGGCCAGCCTCAACCACTCAGCGAAACCCTGTCTCTAAGGGCTGGAGACAGGCTCAGGGGTTGAGGACCCCACATTCAATCCCTGGTACTACAAAAAAGAAGTGCCCAGCTAGAGCCACCCACAGGGCCCTGCAGCAGAGCGGGGTGGGCTGGGGACAGGTCACCTGGCGGCGCCACTCACCGGCTTCTTCCCCACGATGAGCTTCTCCACCTTCTGCACCTGGGACACGTGGTCCTCGTTGGTCTTGAGCTCCCGCTTCCGGATGCGCTCGTAGATGCCGATCAGCATCTCCCGGGGGATGTCCTCGCCGTCGTCCACCCCTGGTCGGGACGCGGCCCAGGTCAGGCAGGGGATGGGGTGGCCGCAGCTGCCCTGGCTCCGCCCACCCGCCCGGGGCTGCCTTGCTCCACCCGGAGCAAGAGGCTTGATGGTCCCAGGTCACAGACAGTGACACTGAGCAGGACTGCGTGGCCTGGCTGACTGTCCCCTTCCCTTGGCGAGAGTTCTGGGACCTGCGGTGTCCCCACGCCACCAAGAAGAGCCCCTGGAAGAAGCGGCAGCCCCTGGGTGGCCTCCCCAGCCCTCAGACTGCATGAGCCCAGAGGCCAGGGACACGGTCCTCGAGCAGGCGGCTGGCCCGAGGTGACACGGCCCTACCCCCAAGCTGGGAGAGCTGGCCTGGCCTGTCAGAGGGACCAGCTCCAAACCCTCTGGGCCACCCTCAGGTGGCATCTGGACACGGCACCAGGACAGAGGGGACACACGTGGCCTTTCAGTGACAAACGGCTGCAGTCTCACACAATCCGTCCCCAGCCAACCCCCGGACGGGCGCCTCAGGCGACCCACTGCGCCTGCGTGACAGGGAGGGCCAGGGCCACGGGCTTCTTCCCAAGGCCCCATGCGCCCTGCTCCTGCCCGGGCACAGGGACCCTGGGACGGTCAGCAGTTGTCCAGCTAAGCCCCAGGGGCGGTCCTGCTGCTGGGCCCACAGGGGCTACGGGGGAACGTGGGGCGGGTCCCCTGAAGAGACCGCTGGACCGGCCAGGAGGAGCAGCCAGGCCTGGGGACGCCAGCCCTGCCCCGCCTTGCCCACCGCTTGCTCTGTGACCATGGACCCGGCCCTTCTTTGCCCTGGCTGTCCCTTCTCAAGCACTGGGAGGACAGAGTGACCCGAACTCCTGGCTGGAAGAGAAGTGACTGAGTCTAGGCAGGACCCTGGGAAGGGGAGCCCCGTCCCTCCCTGGACAGCGGGGTTAGAGGACCCGGACTGTGGGGTCAACGGGTGGGATGATGGACGCAGCCCTAAAGCCATTGCTGTGTCCATCCTGCAGCTCTCCTTCCTCTGTCCTGGTCATCTCTGGCTCCTCCTGGGGACTCTGACCACCAGCATCCGGCTGGGCCCAGCGAGGGGACAGGGCAGGGAGGCCGGGCGGGGCAGGGAGCTCACAGCCCCTGCCCGGGCCCTGCTCCCCTGCGCCATCAAAGGATCCCCAGTCGCCTTCACTCCCGCCTGGCCACGCGACTTCACAACTGTGGATCTGAAGTCCCTGGGGCCTGCAAGTCCCCACAGACATAGCACAGGGACCCGGGGTGACCGCTCAGGCCACGCCCCCCCAGCCCTCAGCCTGGGGGCCTTTGTCTGGGGAATCCATGGCCTTTCCTGCCACAGCCAGCAGGGGGCAGGCAAGGACGCCTTAAACCCCAGCAGAAACCCCGGAGCTGAGGGGCACCATGCCCAGGGGAATCCTTGGCCACAGGGGAAGGGACGCCGGAGCTCTGGTTTAGACATTGGCTCCATGAGAGGTACCCGCCTGTCACCCCAGCAGCTGGGGAGGCTGAGGCAGGAGGATCGCAAGGTGGAGGCCAGCCTCAGCAACTCAGCGAGGCCCTGTCTCTAAATAAATATGGGCTGGGGTGCTGCCCAGTGGTTAGCGTCGTGGGTTCTGTCCCTGAGACTAGAGGCCAGCGGGAATGGCCAGGGGTCGGGCCGGGCTCCAGCTGACACCCCACTGGGGCCCCTGGTGCCCGGGAGCATCCAGGGACGGGTGCTGGGGGAGCCGGGCGGGTCGGCCCGTGGTGGCGCCAGCTCACCGCGCAGGTTCTTGACGAAGTCCTCCAGCTTCATCTTGCGCTCGGGCTTGACGTTGGGGCTGTACATGTCCGTGTTGAGCAGGATGATGGCGAAGGCCAGGATGAAGATGGTGTCCGGGTTCCGGAACTGGCGCACCACGCCGGGGTTGCAGATGCAGTACCGCTGGCTGGGGACGAGAGCCGGTGAGGGCCCCAGGAGGCACGCCACCCTCCCCGGAGCTGGGGGGACATTGGCTGCCATAGCTGGCCCTGACTGTCCCCAAGTCCCTCCCAGCCTGAACCTGGGTCCCCGGGAGTGCTCACAGCCCGCCTCAGCCGGGCATCTCACTTACTGTCCCCAGGGCCACCCTGCCTCCAGGACACCCTGCTAATGACATTGTGGAGGGGCAGGGACAGGCAGGAGCTGCAATTCAGTCCTCCCCATGCTGGGGGCCCGGCTTGGAGCTGTCCCCTCCAGGAAGCCCAGTGGGCTGCTGGGCTAGGTGTCCCCAAGAGCCCCGGGCACTGGACCCCTGGGCTCCCCTCTCCAGGGTGGAGCTGTGCTGTCCCAGCTGCCCAGGTGAGGAGTGAGGCCCAGAGTGGGCGAGCCAGCAGCCTGGGGTCACACAGCAAGTGGCAGTGTGCCAGGGAACCAGGCCACTGTCACAGGGCTGGAGGGGAGCCACTGGGGGAGCTGCTGCCCGGGAGAGGAGTGTGCAGAGGACCAGAGGGGGAACTGGAGAGGACCAGAGGGGGATGTGCCCAAGACTCGGAGCCGCAAGAACCAGCAGTGGGTCTCTGACAGCCTCTGCTCGGGTGTCCTCAGGTACAAAGCTGGGACAGACACGATCCCCTTGGGAGGAACAGGGCCCCGAACAGCAGTTGGGACTCGGGCGAGCAGAGGGTCCACCCCAGCCACAGCACAGGGCCCCACCTGAAGGCCTCAATGAGCCGCTCCACCTTCTGGGCCTCGCCCTGGACCCGGATGTGGGCCTGGAACTTCCTGAGAGCCTCGTCCAGCTCCATGGCAGAGAAGTCCATCTCGTCCACCACGCAGCTGGAACGCAAGACGCCCGGGCCGCGTGAGGCTCTCCCTGGGCACAGGGCCGACCCTGGGCCAGGGCAGGCTACGGGCAGGACGCACTTGGAACCTTCCAGAAAGACCGCAGCCCCGGGAGCCTGCGACCCCTGAACCAAGAGACTGAGGCCCATGACCACTCTGGACCAGCCCCTCCTGCGCGGCCAGCAGGGGCCACCTGTGCGGGAACTGCCCTGCGTCCCTCAGGCACAGTCAGGGCGCCAGTCCCTGGAGACTGGCTCTCAGCACAGGGCCCGTGGGTGATGGGGTGGGCAGGGGCCAGCTGGTGGGTGGCCGTGGGTGGCCTGATTGGCCGCAGCCCTGCCCCCCCAGGACCACCCTGCAGCCCGGCCGCGGTGACCCCCAAACGGGCCAGGGGGGGTCTGCACCAGGAACCTCGCGGGTGGGGGCATTTCCCATGACCGGGCTCAGGCGTCCGGTCACCTCTAATGCAGCTGTGGCCACAGTCACCGCCACCGGGCTGCAAGGACTTTGGGGGACCTGCTCCCTGCTTCCTGCTCCCAGGTCCTCCTGCACTGGGGACGGCCATCAGTGTGGCTGCGTCCCCGTCCTCCCGGCAGCCTGGGCGGTACCCTCAGGGTGGCTTCGGCTGCACAGGGACAGCAGGGAGCAAGCCGGGCGCTGCTTCCCTGGAGGAGGCCGGGCGGTGGTGGGAGCCTCGCGGCTTCCTGAAGCCACTGCTATTTTCTAACAGGAGGACAATGGCCGGATTTCCCCTGGCCAGGCGCCAGCCGGGGGGCGGCAGGGACATGGCGGGTGGCGCCCAAGCCCCTCACCAGGGGCCATCTGCTCTTCCTGCGCTGCTTCCTCCCTCCCACTAGTTGGAAAGGGGTGAGAGGGACAATGACCATGGCAGGTGACACTGGAGCTCCCTGGTTGAAGGAGCAGGCAGGGCCAGCCGCAGGGTCCACTGAGGGCCTCCATGGACTGAGGGCCTCCATGGGTCACTGAGGGCCCCATGGGCCCCAGGGTGCAGAAGGGAGGCAGGTGAGGGGTCAGCGTGAGACCCATGGGCAAGACCAGCAGGGCGTGTGGAGGACCAAGGAAGGTGAGCGAGCCCTGAGTCCTCAGATCCGACCGACCAGGGACCCGAAATATTAAAACAAAAGAAAAACAAAAACTTTGCTCGTGTTGAGCTGAGCAGTGGCCCACGCCTGTCATCCCAGCGGCTCGGGAGGCTGAGGCAGGAGGATTGCAAGGTGGAGGCCAGCCTCAGCCACTTAGCGAGGCCCTAAGCAACTCAGCGAGACCCTGTCTCTAAATAAAATATTAAACGGGCTGGGGACGGGGCTCAGGGGTTAAGCATCCCTGGGTTCAAACTCTGGGACCAAAAAACCCAAAAAACAACCAAACCCAACTTTGCCCGCGAGGACCAGGGACAGACTTGGGGGCGCTCTGTGCCCCACACTGCAGTCTGACCACCACCTCAGCCAGGCAGGAGGCCACTCGAACCCCAGGGCCCCTGACGTAGGGACCTGAGCACGGGATCCTGCCACCGCAGGCTCGGGAAGCAGCGCCCAGGACACCAGGGGACTCCCGTGCATGTGCGTGTCCTGGGGTGGTGACAACTCACTCGAGCACGTCGCGGTTGAACTGCTTCTGCCGGTTGCCCAGGAACTCCCCGATCATCTGGCGGCTGAGACCCTTGCGCTGCAGCAGGAAGTGGGCCACGCCCACGGGGGTGTCGGGGACGAAGCCGCGCTCGATGAGGTACTGCACGCCCTTCTCAGGCTTCCTGGGGACAAGAACAGGCTCAGCCACCAGGGGATGGCCACCTCCTCCCTCCTGCCCCTGCGGGCTCCTGCCATGCTATCCCGCCCTCATGGTGGCCAGAGTGACAGCCAGTGGTGACCCAGGCCTGGGGTGGCCCTGGGACACTCCGGGGTGCTGGAGCGTGACCCCACGTCGCGGCCTCACCCGCACACACCCAGAGTCGCCCAGCACAGCCCAGCTCTCTGCACCCCTTGGCCAGGAAGCTGCTGCGGGACACCCAAACCCAACGACCCCAACATGTGACAGTGACATCTTCCTGTCCCCATAGCGGTCCTGGGCCTACCGATTCCCTGAAACCCCACTCCTTGGGCTCAGCATTCAAGGCACACGCGGGGCACAACTTCTATCACCATCAGGAGCCCTGGGCAGTACTCAGGCCACAGGGACGCCCCGAATAAGCCCCATAAGGCGTGGCCCACGCCTGTCATCCCAGCAGCTGGGGAGGCTGAGGCAGGAGGATCGCAAGCTGGAGGCCAGCCTCAGCAACTCAGCGAGAGAGGGCTGGGGACGGGGCTCTGTGATTAAATGCCCCTGGGTTCAATCCCTGGAACCAAAAAATGAAAACAGCAAAACCTATCAGCACGTCCAGCTGCACGACCTGGGAGGGAAAGAGGCCCGAGAGGCCGACTGCCCAGGGAGGACAGCTCTGGGGCTGGGCCGCGTCTCCGGGTCTCCTCGTCCCCGCAGCCTCTAGTGCCCGAGGGGTGCAGAAGGCCAGGCCCCGTAGAGACGGCAGGAAGTGGGGATGGGGCTTGGGGCCTGGCAGCTGTGGGCAGGGCCTGGGGGTCCAGGTGGGCTCTGGGCACCGCCGGCCCCCCATCCTCTGGCCCACGGCCTCCGATCTGGTGGCAGGTCTGGCCTTGGCTAAGGGCAGCACGGTCACAGGAGACAAGGTGGCGTGAGGCACTGGGAAGGGCCACACATGATCCTGGAGGGTGTGTGGGCTGGGGAGGGCCTCGGGCGGACACCCAGGTGGGCGGAGTGCAGGGCTCTGCTGTCCCCTGAGTGGCCACAGAGACAAAGGCCGCTTCCCGCGCCGGTGGTGTGTGCGGCTCCCGGGGACAGCAGAAAGCCACCTCCTGGCCTCCAGGTGGCCCTGCTGTTGTGCCCCAGGACGGCCACACACTGGAAACCCGACCCCAGGAGCTTACAGAGAGGGGGCCATGGGGTGACCCTGCCCCCACAGCTGTGCGGCCCTGGTCCCTCCAGGATGCTAACAGGGTGCCCGGCCTGGCCCAGCGTCCTCCCCTCCTGGGGACGTGCCCACATTCCCCTGCAGACCCCTGTAGCATCGGGGATCTGAGCGCCAGTCCCTTGTCCTGGGCGGCTCAGGGCACAGTGGGAAAGGGGGAGGGGTCAAGCCACAAGGCTGTGCGTGGGGCGTGGGGACACCGGCTCTCTGAGTCTGTGCCCGGCACGGGGCAGTGGGGACCGTGCCAGTGACACCCAGCCCACTGGCGGGCTGGGGCCCAGAGCCTGGCACCGAGGGAGTCCACAAAGGAGCAGGCAGGGGGAGCAGAGAGGGCCTCTGTGAGCAGGGACCAAGGGACAGGCTCAGGAGTGGCTGGGAACTGTGGGTAGAGGCCCTGGGGGAGGGGGTTGTGGGACTGGCAACCCTGGGAGCTGTCGCGGGGCCTGGGGGAGGGGAGGGCAGGGCCGTGGTGGGCCAGGCCACAGCAGGTGCTGGCTTCCTCCTGGGGGAGCAGAGTCCAGCTCTGGGGAGTGAAGGGGCCTGTGGCTGCTGAGACCCAGGGCCAGGCCCCGGCCAGAGCCAAGCTGGTGGCCCCTGTGGCTTCCAGGGGTGGCCCGTGGAGGAGGTTGGAGAAGGGAATTAGGACCTGGTGAGGGCGGAGGGCACATGTTGGCAGGTGGGCGCCTGTGTGCACCCACGCGTGTGAGCGCAGGGGTGGGTGGCCGGGGTGGGCAGGAGGGACCGAGTCACCATCCCAGGCGGCCCCAGCCTGGGGCAGGAAGGACGGATCCCACCCGACTCGGCAGAAGCAAGGAACCAAAGCTGGGTACCAAGGACCCTGGGGGGGATGGCAGGTGACACGGGCTGGAGAGGCAGGGCAGGAGCCCTGAATGGCTTCCAGCTGAGGGGACCAGCCTTAGAGTGACCTGGTGGTGGCAGCCAGTGCCCCAGACACTTCCAGGGCGAATCCCCTGTCCGGGGACCTTGCTGGTGTCCCCTCCCACAGGGAGGCCCCCTGTCCAGTGCAGATCTGGGCCCTACAGGGCGACCTCCTCGCCCACCGTCCCTGCAGAGCCCCGTGCTCTGTGCCCAAAGGACACGCACCTCACAGGCTCCGCAACGTGTCCCATGGGACCAGCCGCGACTGCCACCCAGTCCCCTCGGCCTCTTCCTGTCACAGAGCCGCACTGTCCCACCCCTGCCCAGGGCGGGAGCGGTGGGCCTGCCCTGACTACTGGACGGTGAGCGGAGGGCGCAGGTGCCACTCCTAGGGACGGCAGCGCGACCCCTGCAGCCTCCCTTACTGGTCACCCGAGCACCCGCTGAGGGCCAGGCACGGTGCCAGGGGACATCCTCATCAGAGTGACACGAAGGAGGGAGGTACGATCCAAGCACCCAGGGATGGACGGCAGCGCTGGCGTCCTGGGCATGGCCCCGGGGGCCGAGTCTGGCCGACCAGCTGGGTGACCTAGGGCTAGCTGCTGAACCTCTCTGTGCCTGTGTTCTGGGGCTGGCTCAGTGCACACGTCAGTCACTGGGAAGAGTCAACAAGCTTGTCCACAAAGCACGTGTTCCCAGCCCTCAGAGGCGCTCTGGCCACAGGGCAGAGCCAACTTCAGGATGCCCCAGGGACCCGGATGAGGTGTCAACTTTGGATGGGCTGAAGGGACAGGCAGGAAGAGGCTCCTTAAGGAGGTGGCCCTGGACGGGAGCAAGAAGAACAGGGAGAGGGTTCCTGGTGGACAGAAGGACCACTGCAAAAGCCTCAGCGGACAGACACTTCCATTAGGGCACAGAGAGGTCAAGGCACTTAGCTCCGGGGCGCCCAGCAAGATGAAAGTGCTGGACTGTGAGCCCCTTCTCCGCCCCGGGAAGCCCCGGAAAATGCCATCCCTGCCACTCAGAGGCGGCCCTGTCCAGCAGGTTCTGAGCGCCCCACTGCTCTCTCCGCCAATGTCGCCGTCCCCAGCTGCCCCGACGTGCTCTGGCAGGTGTCGGGAGTGGCCCGCCCCAGCCCCTGCTGTCTGCACCCGGGGCCACCCCACCCCTCCCTCGAGGCTGGCAGGGGACGCCTCCCTGACATCGGATGCTGACCCAGAGTCCAGTGCCACCAGGAGCCAGGACCGCGCAGCCACCTGCCCCTGAGCCACTCGGGGCCACTGGGCAAGAGGGAGCCATGGCGGGCTCCAGGCAAGAGCAGGCCCTGCACCCGTCCAGGTCGGAGCTGCCCGCGAGGAGCGTCCCTACCAGGAGCCCCTGGACTTCCCACCCCACCCCTCCAGCGAGCTGTGTCCCCATGACCCAGTGGCCGCCTTCATCCCTGGCTTCAGGCCTGACAGAGCCCACTTCCTGCTGGCCACAGGAAGTGGCCCTGGGAGCCGACCTGGCGCCAGCAGAAGCCTGCGGGGACAGAGACCCTACTTCCTGCAGGGGCTGGAGACCGCTGGTGGCCCTGCTGCCCAGGGGACAGGGCTGCAGCTGGGGACCAGGGAAGACGCTTTCGGTCTAAGTGGTGTGAGCTGGTCCCTGTGCCCTGAGATGCAAAGTGCCCTGACCCAGAGGGAGGCCAAGGGTGCCCCAGGCCACGGGCTGAGCAGGCTACGTGCAGAGACCCCGCACGCCCGGAAGGGCCTCTTGGAGGGACCCAGGTCCTCCAGGGACAGTCACCTCCCTTCTGCCCACCCACCTGCAGGGCCAGCAGCGGCCCTCCCGCGGCCCCCACTCAATCCACTCTGATGCCCACAAAGGAGACCCAAGCGGGACGATCATGTCCTGGCCAGAGGTGGCCGGTCCTGCTCCCTGGACACCGTTCTCCCCACTGGGGACTCAATACTGTGACCCCAGGCCCAGTGGCCCCCGCCCAGGAGGGGAGACCAGCTCCAAAGACCCGCTCCCTGTGCTCCCGAGGGCCACTGCGAAGCACAGGGCGTGACCGTGGCCTTGGGCCTGGCCCTGGGTCCCCCTGCCCCACCCTGCGGTGGCTGCACAGAGGTGGCGAGCACAGGGACCGAGCACTGGAGGAGGATTGTCCCCAAACAGGACCCCAGGCTGGAAGGGCCGCGGAGGCCCGTGCACAGCTCCAAGCTCCACAGGGGTCCTGCCACTGTCACCCCAGGGGCCACCAGGCCAGGACGGGTGACCACAGCTAGGCACATGCCCTGGGCCACAGGAGTGACCCCGGGGTGGTTCTCAGTGCCACTGGCAAGCAGGATGTGACAGGCCAAGGTCCCTGCTGGTCACTGTGGAGCACTGTGCTGACACCCGCTGCCCTGGGCCTGTTCCCTCCAGTGGGCGGTTCTGCTCCTGGTCTCAGTTCAGACCCGTCCCCGGGAAAGGGGCCTGACTCCACCGTGGACGCCATCCTGACACCGCGGCTTTCACAGGTGTGTTCGGCAGCCGGAGGCTCAGGTCCCACGGCTGGTCAGTGGCAGAGCCGGCCCCCTCCTGGCCAAGGTCAGGGGTCAGGGCCCGGCTCAAGGCCACAGTGATGCCTGAGTCCCCTCCCCGTTCCTCCCCAAGCTGCCAGCCAGATGTGTGGCCCGGGGCAGGGGCAGGGGCTGGGCACCTGGGGACATCTGGACACTGGCCTTGGCAGCCTCCCTGGCTGGCGGGCCCTCCCACCGAGGGTCCCCTCTGCAGGCCCTTAGACCCCGGGCAAGGGTCAGCACCCAGCTGCGGCTTCCCCTCCACAGGGGACCTGCCAGCCTGTCCAGACCCCGGCCATCCCCTCGCGAGCTGCCCCCAGGGTCTACGTGCAGAGGGGGCCACCTGGTCTGGAGGGGCAGAGGGGTCTGTGCCACAGGAGCCCCAGCGTGGCCAGGCCAGCAAGGCCCGCGCACCAGCGGCTCCTCACCCAGCGGAAACACCCCCAGTGCATGCTGACCCCTCAGCCTGGACCAGCCCGCTCCAGAGCAGGACTGTCCACCCACATGTGATGCGGGAGCCTCTTCCAGGTGACCAGTGCCCCTGAGGGACGGATCAACCTTCGTCCTCTTTAATACATGCAGCCACCTGCAGCTGGGCCTCCCCATCCTCCCCGCCGACTGCATAAAGAGGTCAAGTTTCCCCTGGTCACCTCTGAGCTCCAGGCAGGGCCAGCAGCCAGCAGAGCTGGTCAGGCACCTTCCTGAGCTGGTCCTAAGTCCCCAGGGAGAACTAGTAGCGAGAAAGACCCCCGTTCAGATCAAGAGCTCGGTGCAGGGCGCACGCCTGCAGATCTGGCAACTCGGAGGCCGAGGCAGGAGGATAGCAAGTTCGAGGCCAGCCTCAGCCACTCAGCAAGATGCTGTCACTACAAGAATTTTTTTTTTTAAAGAGATTGGGGATGTCCTTTGGACACTTCCCAAGGGTCCATCTGATGAGATGTGAACTACCCAGAAAGACAGGAAAGTTAGAGATGGACAGAAAAGACTCAGGTCCTTAAGGACCCAAGGTGGGACAGGTCTCTGATGTCCCCGGATGGGGCAGTCATGTCCACATCCACGGCCCCAGGGAGGCCACACATAATGACATCTGATGACCCCCCACCCCAGAGGTGGGGGGGATGGAAATGACTCTGAGGTTTCAGGAGAGCCTGCCGCCGGCCTCCCCTCCTGGCTACTCGGCCCTGCTAGGAACAGCCTCCCTCCACTCAGCCTCCAGGAGGCCAGGCTGCCTGTGCCCCTGCGCCCAGTGTCCCCCAGCAGAGCTGGAACCCCGTGGGTCGCTGCCCGTGCCCTCCTGCTCCCTGCCGTCCCCCAGCCCCGTGCCCTCCCCCTCCACCATCCCCGGCCCTGTCCCCGCCCCCGCGGGCCTCACTTGTTGAAGAGGTTGAGGCCGATGCGGTAGTGCCTCTTGCGCACCACGTCGTGGCTGAAGGCGGGCGAGTCCCAGCTGTGGCGCGCCTCCTTGTGGTAGGTGGGCTTGCTCAGCGCCTGCTCCCTCAGGCTGTCGCGCGAGGACGACTCGGAGCTGCAGTGGATCGTGTCGTTGGAGTTGGACGTGCTGTTGATGCTGTCGTTGTCGCCGTCCGAGTAGTCCGACTCCGACTTGCTCTGCCGGTTGGCTGAGCCGTTGATGGCCAGGTGGCCCTCCAGGGGCCGCGGCGGCCGGGCGCGGGGCTCGGGCTCGTCGCGGGTCCCCTTGACGCCGTGCGCAACGCGCTTGGGGCTGCCCTGCGGCCCGACCCGGCCGCGCTCGTAGGCGCCCGACCTCTGCAGCGAGCCTCGCTCCGAGCGGTCGCTGAGGTCGGCCGAGCTGTCGCTGGGCGGCTCGATGGTCAGCAGGGGCAGGCGCCCGGCGCGCAGCCGCGGCTCGGGCCGCTCCAGGGACGCCGTGCCACCTGCGTCCGCGTCCGCGCGCTCCTCGGGCGTCGCCAGCGCCCAATAGTCCGCGCCACCCGCCCGGAGCCGCGAGTCTGACTCGGCGCTGGACGGTCGGTCCCCGGCCTGCGACATCGGCAGGGGCGGCGACAGCTCCTCCTCGTCGATGTACAGCGTGACGTCGCTGTAGGAGGCTGTCATCTCGTCCAGCTTATGGGGGTCCAGGCCGTGCAAGGCCGGGGGCGGCTCGCTGTCGCGGGCGCGGGCCACCTCGGCCACGGGCGCCTCCTCGGCGTGCAGGCTGCGACAATTGAGGGCGTCGTCGATGGACTCGGCCAGCGACTTCACCTGCCGGGAAAAGGCGTCCTCCAGCTCCGTGATGGCATCCGCGAAGTCGCCGGCAGGGGCCGCAGGGGGCAGCGAGGCGGGCGGCTCCCCCAGCTCCGGGCACTCGGCGGGCACCAGGGTCCCCAGCGGGGTGCCGTCGTTGGTCACCGAGACCTGCTTGCCCTCGAAGTAGGAGCTGTGCAGCTTCTCGGGACCCTCGAAGGAGAACTGCATCCTCATGTTGGACAGCACGATGCGGCGCGACATGCGGCTCTCGGACATGGAGCTGCGCAGGCGCTCAAAGTTCTTGTTCATCTGGTACTGGCGGAAGGCCGTCTGGATGGTGCGCGCCGCATGGCGGGTCACCAGGCGCCCCCCATACTTGCGCTCCAGCATCTCCACCTGGGGGGAAGCAGAGAGTGAGGCCGCCCTGTCCCCAGCTCGCCCACCCCCGCCCTCGGGTTGGTGGGATTCTTTAGGGTTCCAAGATGGAGCCCAGGGGCGCTTACCCACTGAGCCCCCTCCCTGAGCCCCGTCCCCAGCCCTTTTTAGATTTTATTTAGAGACAGGGTCTCAGGGAGTTGCTTAGGGTCTTGCTAAGTGGCTGAGGCTGGCCTCCAACTTATGATCCTCCTGCCTCAGCCTCCCCGGCTCTAGCATGTCAGGCATGGGCCACCGCGCCCAGCCTCCTCCTCATTCTACAGGAATGTGACCTGCGAGGGTCTCGCCATGTCCCCAGACAACTGCTAGGGGAGGCTTGTGGGTTCTGGGGTCACACCACGTCAAAGGGGAGGCATGGGCAGCCCTGTAGGGCTTCTCAGAGCCCTGGGGGCCGAGGACCCGAGGCAGGTCAGGGCATGTGCCAAACACCCCAGCAAGGCCCAAGCGCTGAGGACAGGCACTGGGGTTCAAGGCCAAGTGCCTGGCTGTAACCCTGCCTCTGTCCCCGGGAACCGCGGGGCTCCCCAGTTTCCCCATCTGGAAAGTGGGACCTGCCTCCTGGGCCTCTGGGAGTCCTGGGTGATGTGGGTACAAAGCGCTCGGCACTCCCCAAGCACTGGGTCCACAGCTGTGCAGACCCCAGCCGAGTGGCTGAGGCTGGCCTTGAACTCGTGGTCCTCCTGCAGCTGAGCCTGCTCTGTGAGCCCTCAGCACCCCCTGTGCAGGTGGGCAAACCGAGGCCCAGAGGGACAGACCCCCAGCTCCAGTGGCCTGCACCAGAGCTGGGCTGAAAGGCGGGCAGCCCAGCCGTCCTGGGCCACAGGAGGGGGCGGACAGAGGACGGGCTCAGGGCTTGGGGATCAGGGCCCAAGGGTGGCAGGGGCAGTTTGTCTCCTGCTCTGAGCTGCTGGACGCCACCCAGCACCACCTGCTCCCCAGGAGCCAGCTGAGCCCTGACCTGGGGGTTGCCTGAGGTCCCCCGGCTCCTCCTGCCAGGCCTGGACGGGGTGTCCCAAACACCAGGCGCTCCAGGCCCCTCTCCTGCCAGCCTGGGCAGGCGGTCACCTGCTTCCCCAGCTCTCCTCCTAAGTGCGTGTGTGATAGAAACTTCCAGAAGGTAGACACAGTCTCTGCACTGAGTCACCAAGCAGGCCACACTGGGCCAGGCCAGGCCAACCCGCCAGGTCATTCTGCGTCCTGGAACCTGGGGAAGCAGCCGGCAGCTCAGGGGCCTCACACCACCTCCTGGGCTCTCAGACGGGCAGGGAGGAGTGACCGGCCCGCAGGAGACACATGGTGCCAGAGAAGGCCCTGTGGCCAGGGCTGTGGCTCTGGCTCTCACTCACCTGAGGGAAACTTCTGGAACAGTGTCAATAAGGAACCGAGAGGAATGCTCACCCACAAAGCAGAACTGCCACCTCTCAAAGACTCGGGGACATTCCCCGACACCCACCCAGATTCTGCTCTCAGGGACAGGAAAGCCCCAGAGGCCAGGGGACGCATTCAACCTCCCTGGGGCTCCTCTACTCCCCTGGGCTCCTCTCACTACTGCGGGTGCCGTGTCCCCTGATGAAGACTCTTGTGGAATGGAGTACCCACTGGCGTCCAGCAGTGCTCACGCCATCAGCCGATTCCCGTTTTTACCTTGCCTGCTGGGAAGCTCAGTGGAGCCTGGACTGCTCCATGCCTGTGCCTGTCACCTTGTCTCTTGTCTCTGCACCACTTGTTCCTTTTGCACTCCTCACACACACCAAGCTCAGTACCTCAGGGCTTTTGCAGCTGCTGTCACCTCTTTGGGGAATACCCAGTTCTCACGTCCACCCCCTTATTTGACGCTGCCACCACCCAGAGCCACTCTATTTTTATTTTTTTGGGTACTAGGGGTGCTTAACCCCTGAGCCCTGTCCCCAGCCCTTTTTACTTTTTATTTTGAGACAGGGTGTCGCTGAGTTGCTTAGGGCCTTGCTAAGTTGCTGAGGCTGGCCTCCAATTTGCAATCCTCCTGCCTCAGCCTCCAAGTCACTGGGATGACAGGTGTGCGCCCACCATGCCCAGCAAGCCACTCTCTTTCCCCCAATTTTATGGCCCTTTCCAGAACTAAACTGACCCCTTTTGCAGGACTGAGCCTCACACACTGGGAGGACTCTGTGACACCCAGGGGACCTCCCGCTGCCTTGCTTACCCTGCCCACCATCTTAGCAGGGACAGGGACACTCCTCTGTCCCCCTCAACCCCAAGAGGCTGCCTCTTAGCTGGGCGCGGTGGCCCACGCCTGTCATCCCAGTGGCTCGGGAGGCTGAGGCAGGAGGATCGTGAGTTCCAAGCCAGCCTCAGCCACAGTGAGGCCCTGAGCAGCTCAGGGAGGCCCTGTCTCTAAATAAATGCTAAATAGGGCTGGAAGGGACTGGAAGGCCCCTCTGAATCGGTGGAGCCCACAGGGACAGAGGCCAGGCGCACCTGGTCTGCACGCGGCGTCCACTCTCGGGAGTTTGGTCCTGGCCTCTGGGGAAGGAGGGTGGCCTTAACCCCACCTACCTGCTTGTCCTGCAGGTCTGAGGACAGCTCATAGCTCTCGGAGAGTGACCGCGAGCGCTTGATGGCGTCCTCCTCGGCCTGCTTGCGCAGGATGGACGTGGAGTGCTGCAGCCGGGGTCTCCGTGGGCGCTGCGGCCCCGCGTGCAGCCCATAGGCGCCGGGCGTGAGCTCGCACTGCTCCGGGCTGAGGCTGGCCCCAGGCACTAGTGGGCCCTGGTGGTAGGCCGAAGGGCTGTCCAGGGACGTGCCAGTCTCACTACTGGGGGCCTCGCCCTCGACGCTGCAGGGGGAGAGAAGTGTCCTGTGAGCGGGTATTGGGGACCCGGGAGCCAACTGGCCCGGCACCTCCTGCCCGCTTCCGGCCCCATGATGCCATTCCCACGCGCCCGAGGAGACCCTGGGTAGCACCATCCTGTGGATCCCGGCCCCCCACGGGCTTCGTGTCCTCAGTCAGACCTGCCCCTCTCTAGCGGCCACCGACGCCAGCGAGTGGCTTTGTTTATGTGAGGCTTCCCTGGGGACAGCAGTGTGGCCCGGGGCTGCTGGCAACTCAGTCTGGCACACAGTAGGTGCTCAGTAAATACAGTCAGTCTCTCTCTGTCACCACTTGGATTCCACAAGCCTCCAGGGCATTGTCCAAGTGGCTGAGGCTGGCCTCCAACATGCAATCCTCCTGCCTCAGCCTCCAAGTAGCTGGGATCACAGGCGTGGGCCACTGTACCCGGCCTGAGAGGTCTTCACCAGGCAATTAAGTCAAAACAGGGACATTAGGGTGGACCCCGGTACAACAGGGAGGACATCAGGACACAGATGGGCAGGGTGGGGGGCCACATGGAGACACAGGAGGCGGCCCTCCACGAGCCCAGGAGACGGGCCTGCCAGAGCCAGCTGGGCCCACGCCCCCTCCCCTGGCCTCCAGCCGAGAGACAGCAGTGTCCCCGGCACCTGGCCTGTGGCACTGTCCGGGCCGGGAACTGGGCACCAGGTTCTGCAGACATTTTCCTTAACCCTTAGAAGGAGGATGGCAGGGCCACCTACGTGGAGAAGACCCTGCCCGAGCCACCAGCACTGAGCGGGCGGTGGGCCAGAGCCCGGTGGTGGCCACCGGGACCTGCTGCCTCTCACACCCTCGTGTCCAGCACACCCCTGACCTCTGCACAGCGGTGGCAGCACAGGGTCAGCCAGGGGGACAGTGGGTGGGGACAGCCAGTGGGGACAGCCGGGCCCAAAGGGTGACTCATCCCGACTCTGGGACTCAACACTTTTTGCTCCATGCAGACGCTGGGTCCCCCGTTTACAGGTTTCCAGCAAGGGACAGGCCAGAGGGGAGACGTGGACACACGTCGCCAGTGTGACCTCTTGTCACCCTGCCAGGTACCCCGTGCCCGGGACATTACTCCACCCAGAGCTGGAAGGGACTTGAAGACCCCTGTGGTCCCTGGGGCAGGGTGAAGGTCTCAGTGGAAGTGGCCCCAGGAGGACAGGGGACACAGGGGCCACCCAGGCGGTGGGAACGCCCTGCATTCAACAGCTGGCCAACTGGTCTACCAGGGCCCCGCCTGTTCCTGCTGCCCCCGGGGCTGCGGGACTCCGCTGTCCACTGCCGGCTCCCGGGTGGGCCTGGGCGAGACCCGGGTGAGGCCCGGAAGGAGGCCGGCAGAGCTGGTGTAGAGGGAGCCTGGCCCCAGAGCCAGGTCCACCCTGAGCCAGGGCCGCCGGCCAATCTCAGCTCTCGCTGACATGGAGGGACAGAGTATCCGCTCCAGCCATGGGCTCTGGCCTCCAGGGACATCCCATCTCGTCCCCAGGGGCTCGGGTGACAGGGCTCATGTTGTTTAGGCCTGGCCTGGCCTCTTTCTGGCTGTGACCATGGCCATCACCCCCCCTAGGCCTCAGCTTCCCTCTCAAGGAAGCCAAGGTGGCTCCCCTTCGAGATCCCCCAACCTCTGAAGAGCCACCGTCCCCTCTCCCCTGTACCCACCACTTCCTCTGGGCCAGTGCATAGGAGGGATGGGGCCAGCTAATGCTCTGCCTGGTGCCCGGCCACAAAACCGCGTGCCTCTACTGACCGTCTGCAGGAGGGAGCGAACCGCCACTCTTGATCTCAGGCCTTTACTCCTCAGAGGATGGAGGACAAAGCCCAGCCCATGCTGCCTGGCCTCCAGATCCAGCCTCTAGGCCCAGCCTCCAGACCTAGCCTCTAGACCCAGCCTCCAGGCCCAGCCTCCAGACCCAGCCCCCAGCGGGGCCCGCATTCTGTGGCCTGTGTGTCACAGCACCTGTGTCCCCTGCTGTGTTTCAGTCAGAGGCCAAATCTGTGTCTCTGAGCCCGAGGCTGATGGGAGACACGGCCTTGAGCTGGGGGAGACACAGCCAGGCTCCAGGCAAGAGAGGGGACTCAGTGGTCCCCGAGGCTCAGTGAGCGGCATTGCGGAGACGGACGGGTCTCCTTGGGGGTCCCTGAGTGGAGCCTGAAGCCCTTGGAGGCACTGAACTCGTGGAAGGGGGCGTGACCCCGAGCGGCCACCAGCAGTCCAGGGCTCAGGACCTGGGCCCAGCCTGGGACCTCCCCCAGCCTGGCTGCGAGGCGGGGACACGGCAGGTCATCAGCGTGGGTGTCCTCCGCCCTGGAGGGAGACGTAGGGCCTGGGAAGGGGCCCTTTGGGATACGAGGTGGAAGTACTTAGGGGCTGTGCGGCCCAGAGGTCCTGCTCTGTGATGCTGGGGGCCAGCAGGTTCCAGAATGTTCTAGGGAGAAAGAACCAGGGTCTCCTTAAGAGCATGCTCTCCAGGAAGGGAGATTCCTACAGTCACCCCCAGCCTGCCCCTTGACCCTGGGCAGCATCCCTCTCCTCCTACCCCCCAGCCAACGCCAACCGCATTCAACTGTCACCAAGTCTGGTCAAAAGTGTCCGCAGAAGCCAGGCGCGGGGGTGCACGCGTCATCCCAGCGGCTTGGGAGGCTGGGGCAGGAGGATCACAAGTTGGAGGCCAGCCTCAGCAATTTAGAGAGAGGTGCTAAGCAACTCAGTGGGACCCTGTCTCTAAACAAAATACAAGGTACAGCTGGGACAGGGCTCAGTGGCCGAGTGTCCCTGAGTTCAATCCCTGGTACCAAAAAAGAAAAAAAAAATCTATGCAGATGGTGTCCCCAGGGGTGGGACGCGGTGTCCCCAGGGGTGGGCTTGGCGCCCTTCCGAACTGCAGGGAGAACAAAGCAGAAAACTAATCGCAAAAGGATCCAAATGTCCCAACACGACAGGGGACACCCAGGGGACCCGCACAGCCCCGGGCTCACAGCCGGCAGCCATCGCAAGAGGAATTCCTCTGTGACCCCGGAGGACCCTGTCTGACGTGGAGGACGTCACGTCCTGACGGTGCCCCCAGCAGCCATCCAGTGCGACGCTCCCAGAGCCTGCGTCAGAGATGACCAGAGCTGATCCACACAGCGGTCAGTGTCGCCTGCTGACAAGCCCGGGCGGTCGAGGGAGGGGACGCGATTAGCATCTAGTTGGTGGCCCCCGGTCAGGAAGTCACCAGATTTCATTCCCAGAGATTGGGCTGCCACGTGGCTCCTCCTGCCTCCCGATTAGGAGGCCACTCTGCCCCGTTTCTTCCTGGGGGGGAGGGGGACTGTCCAAAATGTCATGTAACTATGACTCTTTCCCTCCCAGGCAGAGGGGCAGATGCCCTAAAGACTCGGAGCTCCAAAATGAGGCTTGTGTGCTGGCCACAGTGGCCCACGCCTGCCATCCAGCGGCTTGGGAGGCTGAGGCAGGAGGATCACAAGTTGGAGGCCAGCCTCAGCAAAAGTGAGGCCCTAAATAACTGTCCCTAAATAAAATACAGAATGGGGCTGGGGAGGTGGCCCCGTGGTCTAGGGGCCTGGGTTCAATTCCCAGTGGACTTCCTAGCTGAGGGCAGTGGCGCCCGCCTGTGATCCCAGCGGTTTGGGAGGCAGAGGCAGGAGGATTGCCAATTGGAGGCCAGCCTCAGCAAAAAAATCAATAAGGAGGCCGGGGGCTGAGGCCCAGCGGTCTCGACCTCCAGGACCCAGGGAAACCAGCCTAGAAGCCACGTTCACTGGGCGGTCACGCGTGTTTGACTCGGGTTCCCGGGACACGGGCTGAGTGGCGTTGGTCCCTGGAGGTGGGCACAGAGCTGCACCTGTCCCTGGCCCCGGCCTCCCACCTCCTGAGCCTCACCGCCCAGGTCAGGCCCCTTCGGAGCTCTGTCCCCAAGCCTGCGCCATCAGATGGCCCTCCACGGCCCTGCGAGCGTCCTCCACAGCAGCCCAGTGACCATCTCCGACGACACGAGCCACGCGCAGCTCGAGCCACGGGCAGGACAGTCCTGGTCCCTGGCGATGCCCGGCAGTTTAGAGTTTCTGGAACGTTCTCTGGCAGTTGGGTGGCCCCACGTTCTCAGAGGAGGCTCCGGGTGCGGGGCCCTTCCCAGAGATTTCCCCCAAGGACGGAGCCCAGGCGCAGGGAGGTGACCCGAGGACGCTTCCCGGTCATGGGCCTGGCTGGACCTGATGTCCTGCGCCACCAGGGACCGGGTGGCCCTTCCCACACCAAGGACACGAGGCCAGCGGCGGGGGATCTGGCTGGGTCTCGGGAAGAGGGAGGGGAAGCCACTGCGAGCTGAGCGGCCAGAGAAGCCACCAGAGGCCACACTAGCCACCAGCCCCAGTGTCGGGTCACAGTGGACGGCGTCTGGGTCCCCAAGCCCCGGAAGCTGGCGCAGTCATGTCACCTCCTACCTGTCCCAGGACCAGGGTCCCCTGCAGCACAGAGGGCCAGGGGGGTACTGGAGATGGCCCCCAGAGCAGCGGGGACCGCCACCTGAGGGAGACAGCTGGGGCGGTCACCATCCACGGTGACCAGAGGCTCTCCTTAGCAAAGGACGCCACGCCCCACAGTGTCCCCGAGGTGAGGAAGGGGCTCAGGAGTGAGCGCTGTCACAGGTATGCAAGCCACAGCTGTCGGGTCCCCACAGGACAGGGGCCAAGGGGACGTTCCCCTACCGCCAGTGTCACAGGGCCTCTGTGAACCCGTCCCGTCCCCTGCTCCCTGACCTCTGGGATGTCCCACAAGGGCCCCCGGGGACCACCGCTGCCCACTTCCTCTCCCTGTGGCTGTGGGACAGCAGGGGACAGCGGTGGGGGGCCGTGACCAGCCCTGGCCTCCAGCAAAGGCAGAGTGGCCAAGGAGAGGAGGGACCGTGTCCAACATGGGCCCAGGCTGGACGGCAGGGGTCGGGGCGAGGGGCTGTGGGGTCGAGAGCCACTCCTCTCAGCAAGAATGTCCCCCAGGGCAGCTCTGGGCCCGGGCAGGGGAGCAGGGGAGCTGGGGACCCCCCCTCAGTGTCCACGGTGGTCAGCATGGCCGGCTCCCATGAGACTCAGCCCTATAGGAACAGAGAGGTCAAGTAACCCCCCCAAGGGCGGCACAGCTAGGGCGTGAGGGTGGCCCGATGGGCCTCGGGGTGCAGGGTCGGCCCCAGGGCCTCCCTCGGTGGCAGGTCACAGGATGGCGTGGCACGCGCAGAGGGCACCAGAGCCTGGGCTCTCCAGGTCCTCACGGGAGGGTCCCCACACCAGCCACCGTCCCCGCCATGCCGCAGGTGAGGACTCGTGACACCGCAGGGCTGGGGACTCACAAGGAAGGGAGCCATCGGCCGGGGACACGGTCAGCACGGACGCGGGGCTGACCATCTTGGACTCCTCTGTGAGCCTGCTGGGCCCCAGCTGCGCCAGGTGTCACCACCTGGGAGGTGGCAGGAGCAGGGACCGCCAGCCTCGTCCAGTGGCCCCTCGAGGTCGGGCAGAGCGGGCTGGGCCTTGACCCTGGGGGTCCTTGACCCGGGGCCACATCACTTGATAACGCCACCCCCTTCCAAGAAGGCTGGCCCCGGGCTGATGACGCAGGTGACCTTCCAGCCCCGTCTGTGGCTCAATGTCCACACCAGAAGCCTCAGGCCAGGTGCCGGCACAGGACAGAGCAAAATGCCTCTGACCTTACGTCTGTCCCCGCTCGCCTCTAGCTCTCCTGGGTCCGGGTGTCTGATTTCCTGAAAGGGACACCAGATAAGGCAGGGACAGCTCATGTCCAGCCCTCATGTAGGGCTTTGTGTCCCTCTTGGTTGCCTGGGCCACATTAATCAAGGCTCATCACCCAGAAGAGAGGAGGTGATGATGCTCTTGCTCTGCACAGGGCTTGGGCCTCTGTCACCTCCGAGCAAGGGCAGGCTTGGCACACCTGAAGCACAGCACCAGGGACCCCCAGGAGGGATGCGGAACAACGGCTCAAGTGTCCTTGCGCCCCGAGGCCAAGACACTGTCCCCAACCCTGGGTGCGCCACACTCAGAACCAAGGAGCTGGCGGACTCTGTGGATGCTCCAGAAGTCCCCCTGCGGGCTCTGCTGAGAGGACACAGTGAGCGGCCTGGCCACCGAGTGACCAGAACACAGTGCAGGACCCCACCCGGCCTGCCTCCCAGGGCTGCCCAGAGCAGCCACCGGCCTCCGGCTTCCCTCTATAGTCCCAGCATCTCCCACCACAGGACCCTTGCACATGCCCTGTGCCTGGTGTGGCCTTCTAACTCCTGCTGGACCCGACCCTCCCCTCTACCCAGAGGCCACCGATGACTTCACTCTGAACCGCACAGGCCAGCCCTCGGGAGCTGGCCTGTCACGCACACAGCCCGGGCTGTGCCACCAAGCCAGACAAGACTTTGGAAGTGTGTCCTCTTGGCTGAGTGCAGGCTCTGCAGGGAACTCGGCCCCCCCCACCCCGGGGATGGTCAGTCTGTGGGAGGGGCCCAGGCGAGGAGGGCGGCCCTGGGGACAGCTGAGGTCCTGAGGCTCCAGGGAAGGGCTGTGGCTTGGAGGCTGAAGACACTGGGCATGTGCGGACGGCGACAGGAGCAGAGAGGTGGCAGGAGGCAGGGGCTGGCCTGAGACCCCCCGCAGGGGACAAGACTCTCTGGAAATCCCTGTGCCCACAGGGACCTGGTCCTCTCCCTTGATGCCCCATGAAGTGGGGTTCAGGCAGGGCTTGCTCCAGGAGCCTGGAGTCTGAATGGAAAAGCGAGAGGAATGGGGTCCCCGGGTCCTGCATCCTGCTGACGGGTGGGCATGGTCCCCGCCCTGGGTCCCGGTAGTCACCCTAAGCCTGTGGCCTGTGTGGAAGGCCTGGGGACCCCAGAGCACAGCTAGGACCCCTCCCCGGGCCCCTGGCCTGACTGTCCACCGCTGCAGGGCAGGAAACGGGCCAGGCCGAGTGGCCACCGCTCCACCTCCCGGGCCACAGTGTCATCTTTAATTACCGGGCCCCGGGCCTCCGGCAGTGGCTTTTATATACAGAGAAAAATATAGGACTGAGGACAATGGGTGTCCCCAGGGAAGGCTATTTTTAGCGCTTTGCTTACTGAGTGGCTGGGCAGCGCCCTGGCCCTCAGCTGCCCGGGCGACAGGGCAGGCGCACAGCAGCTGGGCACGCAGGGGCTTCTCGGCTGGTGGACAGTCATCAAGAAGATGTGGTTCTGGGGGCGCCCCAAGCTGGGGGGAGGGGTGGCAGGGCGGCTGACCTGTGTCCCCGGTACCGTGTGGCACTTCCCGCCCCGACGTCGCGGTGACAGGCCCCCTGCCTGCTGTGCTCTGGCTGGAGCCTCCTCTCCCCGGGCACGGTGGGGGCGCTGTTGACGTGGCAAGGTGAGGCCGTGCCCAGGGGAGTCCTGGCGGGGCCACTGCCAAGCCGGGAGGGGCCAGTCTCAGGGCAGGCCTGGGCAGCGTCTTCAGGCAGAGCGCTGTTCTCATCAGGCACACCAGGGGCAGGAGTCACAGGGCTCTGTGGCCTGGGAGCCCAGGACTGGCCAACAGCATCCGCCAGGACCAAACCTCATTTCCCTAAACACAGGATGCTGTGTGTCTGCAGGAGCCAAGGGCACCTTCTCTGTGCTCCCTCGGGCTGTGTGTCTGCAGGAGCCAAGGGCTCCTTCTCTGTGCTCTGACTCATTCCCACTGATGGACCAGAGGCCCAGGAGGGAGGATTCAGGACCCGAGCAGCCCTGGGTTCGCAGGGGGGAGGAGCTGGCGGGTCCTGGCTGTGAGTAAATGTGGCCAGCAGCCGGGGGGCAGGGAGGCCACCAGGCTGGGCCAGGCGCTGGTGGGGCTGGGGACAGGAAGTGGGAGCAGAGCCCCCGCCCGGCTGGCAAGCACCTGCTTTTCCCTGGGCGCGGGGCCAGCTAGCAGGGGCGGCGGGAGGCCCTGGGTGGGGTGCCCGGGGACGCCTGCCAGGTCCCGTCTGTGGACGCTGCTGGGCGGGAGTCCCTATCAGTGCCCGCCAGCCCCAGGGGCCCAGCCGCCCGTCGCGGGGAGCAGAGCCCACAACCAGGGCCCAGGCCGAGGCAGAGGGGCCGTTCCCCAGCCCACCCCACTGGGCCGGCAGTCCCCAGGTCTGCGAGAGCCTGTCACTCCCCCAGGGCCATCTGTCCTGCACCCCAGGCCCCGGGCCCCGCCCCCCGGCAGAGCTGGCCAGAGGCCTGGCACCCACTGGCAACCTGTCCCTCACGAGGACACCAAGGGACCTCCAAAGGACAAGCACCCCAGGTCTCTGGCAGCGTGGCAGCCTGTGGCTGAGCCAGCCTGGTCAGTGTGGCTCACAGCCTGCTCCGTGGGGCCAAACAGGGCTCTGCTTAAAACACTGGAACACGTGGGTGACACTGTGACATCTGGAGGTCTCATGTGAAAACCCGGTGTTCTACTGGACCCCGTGGCCCACGTCTGGCATCCCAGCAGCTCGGGAGGCTGAGGCAGGAGGATCGCAAGTTGGAGGCCAGCCTCAGCAACTTAGCAGGACCCTAAGCAACTCAGTGAGGCCCTGTCTCTAAATAAAATACCAAAAGGGCTGGGGACAGGGCTCAGTGGTCAGGTGACCCTGGGTTCAATCCCTGGGACCAAAAAGAAAAGAATAAACACAGTTAGCCTGGGCCAAGTCCACGAGGGCCTCCGCAACCACCCTTACCCTGGGGTGAAAGGCAGGAGGCCAGGATCAGAGGCCAACTGGGAAGCGGGCGGGGTCGAGGGGGGAGTGAGCGCTGTGGACATCTGGCCGCGGACTCTGTCCCCTAACCTCCTTCTGCAATGACCACAGGGGTTATGAAGCTCCCCCTCTTCTCAGGTATGGAAACTGGCCCAGGAGGCCGGACAGAGGGCAGCCGATTGTGGCCAGCTCCGGCCAGCCTCCTTGCAAGGGAGGGGGTGAGCCTTCAGAGCTCAGTGAGAACCGTTTAAAAAAACCAATGAATAACGAGAGGCAGCCTCCACGGTGCCTCACCACCTACCCTAAGGTCCCGTGTTAACGGCTTTTCACGTTCTTGCCCCTGCCGCTCACACCACCTCGCCTGCTGGCGGAAACAGGAAGCCAAACACCATTTGGTTTCTCACTTTAAATCAGGACTTAGGCCACTGCGGTGGTGCAGGCCTGTCATCCAGCTCAGGAGGCTGAGGCAGGAGGATCGCAAGTTGGAGGCCAGCCTCAGTTGCTTAAAAAGTGTCTTAAGAGATTTAATGAGACTTTGTCTCAAGATATAAAATAAGACAGGGCTGGGGACGTGGCTCAGGGTGAAGCACCCTGGGTCCCATTGCTGGACCAAAACAAAACGAAACGCGTCCTGGGGACAGTGCTTCCCCAGGCAGACCGGCCTCCACCCATCGGGGCAGAGGCAGCTGGGGCCTCCCATCTGGGACAATCTGAGTTCCTTGTTCCTCTTAAGGATCCCTCTCTCCTCCCGCGGGCTTGCGTCCAGCACCCACACGCCTGTGTACTCACTGATGTCACAGGCCCTGGCCCTGGGTCTCCTCACCTCGCAGAACCTGTCGTGTCTACACTGATCCCTCAGGGAGTCAGGGGACAGTGGCTTTGGTCCCAGAACGCTGTTCTGTGCAGCACGGGGGCTGAAAGCCACCCACAAACGCCACCCGTGCTGGGGACCAAGGGACTCTCTCCCAGACGCCCCTTGGGGTCCCTGGGGAGAGAGACAAAGTCACCAGGAGGGCCCCGTGAGTCGTCACCAACCAGCACTTGGGCTGGGACAGCTGGGGACACATTCACCAGGTGACGACTTCACAGCACAGGAGGCAGAGCCTGGCTCTAGGGCCCGGCCCTGAAGCCACACAGCGCACACCCCAGCCCCAGACCTTGTCCTGGACAACGTCCCCCCTAAAGCCCAGGGATGACCCATGTCCCTCCTGCTATGTCGCCTTGGGAATCACAACCCTCCCGCAGGCTGCGTGGATGACGGCCATCACCCAGATGGTCACTATGTCATCTTTTCAATAACCTTTGCACAAAGAGGGGACATGCGCTCAGGGCTCCCGCCACAGCCAGGGAACACTGTGCAGGGTCCCACGGGGGACTGTCACCGCGTCAGGAAGCCACAGAGCGAGGACATCAAATGGGAAGGAGGCGCCTTGCCCCAAGGAGCAGCAGCCCCCGCACAGGCCCAGGACACACAGGTGACTGTCGGGTCAGGGCGAGGACAGGGACAGGGCGCCAAGGAGCCAAACAGCCCTTGGGGTCCATCCCCAACCCCAGAAACTGGCAAATAAGAACGGTGACATTATTCCAGCTCTACTCATCTCACGGGAGGGAGAGGTGGCCGATCACAACTGTGGTGACAATAGCTACCAGACGTCGGGCACCTGGACGCAGTGGTCACCAGGAGAAGCCGCACATCCCCTGGGGAGTCACTTCTGGTCCCATTTCATGGATGGGAAAAACTGAGGCTCAGATGGGGGAGGAAACAGCCAAAGCCGCAGAGTTGAGAAGAGGAGGAGTCTGTGTTCCATGTGGCCCACAAGACCCGGGCTCTGTGAGGGGCAGTTTCAGGATACGCCATGGTCTCTCGACTGGCCCAGGGCCTGACACGAAGTAGGTGCTCAGTAAATACTGCCTCATGTGGATAAAGGAGCGCAGGGGAGTGCGGGTGGGTGCGCTCGGGAATGAGGCATTCCTGAGCCCGGGAGGTGCCTACATGTGTTCCTGGGTGGCCAGGTGCCAGGCCACGTGGGCATCAGCACACAGGCCACAGGCCCGGGGCTCATGGGGGGCACCTGCCCCATGAGGGTCTGGCCATGGCGGCTAGGGCAGTGGTGGGTCCAGGTGGCGCCCGGCCATAGTCCCACCGCGCGGTCATCGATTCCTGCTCTGCGTAGTTCCACAAGGACAGCAGCGGGTCCTCAAAGCCACACCAGAAGTTCCTCAGGAGCTGGCGTGGCCTCTAAGGCCACTAAGATTGGCTTTTGTGGCCCCATGACAAACCACACCCCCGCCTCTGTGCGCCCTCCCCCGTCCACACGCGCGTGTCCGCCTCTCCCCAGGCCTCCAGCCCACGGGGCGCTGTTGACGGTCGCCTGGCCTCTGGAGCTCACTGGACGGACATTCCATGTGTCATCAAAATCCAGAGGAAACTTACAAAAGAGGAAGGAAGAAAATGCAGCCGGTCAGCACAGCTGGGAAGGACACACTGACGTGGACAAACACAGCCTCTGACTGCGGGACCCCAGGGCTGCCCTGCCGGGCAAGGCCACCCACTTGCTCAGAGGCCCACGGTCGAGCGCCACAGTCAACCCCGATCGCTGAGGTGCCCTGGACTTAGAGATTCTCTTGATAAAACCAGAAGCCCGTGTTCTGCAGAATCCAGCCACAGTACGCTTCACGCAGCTGGCACAGTGGCCCGTGCCTGTCATGCCAGTGGCTTGGGAGGCTGAGGCAGGAGGATCGCAAGTTGGAGGCCGGCCTCAGCAACAGCAAGGCCCTAAGCAACTCAGCGGGACCCTGTCTCTAAATAAAATGCAAAATAGGGCTACGGAGGGGCTCAGGGGTTAAGAGCCCCTGGATTCAATCCCCAGGGCCCCCTCCCCAAGACCAAAAAATCCTTGATGCGCGCACAGACAGGAGCTCCCAGGGGCCGGGCCAATGCCCTCCTGAAACCCTAGTGCCCAGCCCCCGCTAGGTGACTCTGCAGCCCGCCTGCCCGCCCGCACCTCTGGGCTGGATCTGGGTACATATCAGCACAGCTCGCTCAGAGTCGGGCTCCCTCGGCTTTGGAGAAGGCTGAAATCGCGGCGGGGCCCCCCCGACGACAGCAGGGCAACTCAGGCATGGCTGGGATACTCTGGTGGAGTCCATGGCACCCGGCCCTGGTGTGCCCGTTTGGAAACCAGGGAGCAAAGCCGTGGGGCTCCAAGGTCCAGTGCCACCCAGCATCAGGCTGCTGCCCCGCGTGGGCCACGCGTAATGGCCAAGGCTGCGAGCGGGTGGCGTGGCCGGGCCTGGGCAGGCTTTTCTCAGGCCCACAACAGACTGGGCTCTCCTGAGGTCACTGGAGCCTGGTGGGTCCCTTCTGGGTTTGGGGAGGTGGAGATGGCCAGTTGGGAGCACCCTGGGTGGGGGCAGGGGCCTCTGGAAGTCTGAAGGAGTACAGCTCAGCCCCAACAGCCCAGAGGTCCAGGGTGCTCCTCGGGCCACCCCGGGCTTCTTTTGGAACAGATGTGCCAGGTGTTCTGCAACAACTGGGCCCCATCTGCTCTGAGGCTAAGGGACGGTTCTCTGGCCCCAGGACACCTGGCCTGGCCCCTGCCACCGGGGAGCAGCGGCTCATGTGCAGCCCAGACTCAGAAGGCCCTCAGCCCCCCGCAGCTGGAAGGGCTTAGAGCAGAGACCAAGGGACTTCTGAGAAGGGACATGGGACTGAGAAACCCGCACAAGAAGTGGTTTCAATGACACGCTAGGTGGCCTGCGGATCCTGGGGAAGTCCTAACCGAGGGGCAGAAACCCCGAGTCTCCTTCACATCAAAAGCGTGAAGGAGTCCAGCCAGGACAAGTGGCTTCCCAGTGGCGGTCGCCTGCTCTCCTTGGACTGCTGGCTGCACAGAACAAAGACTCAGAGCCTCCTGCCGGGTCCCTGGTGCTCAGCGCAAGTATACAGTAGGTACTCCATAACCGCGAGTCTTGGTGCTATCGAGGACTCCAGCTGTGGCTCCCCTGCCACCTGAGGGTGCTGGTAACAGGAGGAGAAGGCGCAGACAGAGCGCGACAGCTGAAGGGCTGCGCGGGGTGGCCGCCACGTGTGGGGTATGGATACTGGGACCCCCATTCCCAGCCCGGGCCACTGATGCCAGACAGATGGTCCCGCAGCTGCAGCCTGCCTGGCCTCTGCCCCGGATCCAGGGAACCGCCCCCCCTGTCAGCACAACCCCACACAGAGCCCCAAGCACTTGGGATGGGGAGGGGACCAAGGGGACCTCATGCAGGGTCTGCATGCAACTGCCAGGCACACGCTTGCAGAATTTTGGAACTAAAAGATCAAAAGGCTCCAGGTGGGCCTCCCCCAGCGGGGACCAACACAGCCACGTCTGTTTGCAGACCCGCTGCCTCGCTTCCCTCCCCTGATCCTTGGAGGGGCCGCAGGCGGCTCAGGGGGCAGCTGCCCGGGGAGGGAGAGAGGAAATCAATATTCCCCGCACACACCCCCTGCTCACAGACAGCCGCTGAGGCCCCGCCAGCCGCCCACAGCCCTGCAACTCACAGGGCGGCGGATCAGACGCCAGCTCCAGCCCCGGCCATGACAGGCCCCCTGGCCCCCGCGTGTAAACAACACCCCCGACCAGCGGCCTCCTCCAGGTCACACCGAGTCGCAAACAGCAGCCACGCACACAAACCTGAAGCCCGGCACCTTCACAGGTGGCCCTGTCAGGTGCCTGGTCCCCAAGCCCCCACTGATTGGCACAGCTGGAACATGACCCACAACTTGAACTTGCTCAGGGTCTCCCAGATGAGGTGGACACACAACTCAGGGACAAGCCCAGGGTCTCCCATGGACACGGCCGCAGGAGCTTCCCTGGCTGCCATCAGACACAAACAGAGCCCAGCCCCCCCACCCCCCGCCCCGCCACAAACTTCTGTCACATCCGCCGCTGGCTCTGCCACCCGGCCACCCACAGCAGCTCCCACCCAGGGTCCCCGAGGGCAACTCCGCCACAGAGGTCCCCAGATCCCTCCTTTGTCCCCCAGGAACAGGTCCAGCCGGCGACCCTGCAACACCGGCTCTAGCAGGGGCACCCTTGCCCCCCATCCCAGAGTCCCCTCTTCCGGGCACTCTTGGCCACCAGACAGTGCCCCCCCAGTCGTCACACCCCGAACACGGGGGTCCCTGGCCTGGCCACTGTCCAGGAGGCCCTGCCCTCGCCCCGCGCCCGGCCTCACCCGCTGTCCAGCTCCAGCTCCAGCAGGGACTGCGTCCTCTCCGAGCTGCAGTGCAGGCACCACATGGCGGCCGGGCGGCCGCTGCCCCAGCCGGAGCAGGGACCCAGGCCCAGCGCGGCCCACCGGCTCCCAGGCCCACACCCTCGGCCTGAGGGCCCGGCTTCCTGCCGCGGGACCACGCCGCGTCCCCGGGCCCAGGGCCTGCCGGCTCCCGCCGCTCCGGGCCCGGTGTCGATCCCAGGTCAGCCGAGCCGGCCCTCCGCCGCCGCCCGCCTGGCGCAGCGACAGTCCCGGCCGGAGGAATGTGGCCCGGGAGGGGCGGGGCCACGGGGGGGCGGAGCCGAGGGCGGCGGGGGCGGGGCCGTGAGGATCGGGGCGAGAGGGCCAAAGGGGGCGGGGCCGAGAGGGGCGGGAGACGCGCGAAGCCAGGGGGCGGGGCCGAGAGGGGCGGGGCCGAGAGGAGCGAAAGGGGCGAGACCAACAGGAGCTGGGCCGAGAGGGGAGGGGGAAGCGCGGAGCCAGGGGGTGGGACCCAGGGGGTGGGAGAGGCGCGAATCCAGGAGGCGGGGCCTAGGGGGCGGAGCCGAGAGGACCTGGGCCGAGAAGGGCGGGGGGAGCGCGGAACCAGGGGGCGGGACCGAGAGAGGCGGGGCTGGGCCAGGCAGAGCCCCGGAGGCGGGGCTGCGCGGGGATACGGGGGCGGGGCCGAGAGGGGCCAGGCTGGGCCGTACAGAGCCTAGGGGGCGGAGCCTAGGGGGCGGGGCTGCGCGGGGCTGCGGGGGCGGGGCCGGGGGCGGGGGCGGGGCGGCGCCCTGGGAATCCCGGGCGGGGCGGCGCTCTCGGGTCCCATGAGCTCGGGAGGCGCGGGAGGCGCGCTCTGCGCACCCGCTCCAGCTCCAGAGCCTCCCAGTGGCCACGTCTTCCTCCCCGGCGACGACGCGCGACAAATACAAAGCACCCGGCCGCTCACCCGAGGCTGCTCCGCAGACTGTGGCCTCAGTTCCTAAGGCCGGCCTGGGGCCTCGCGGACGACGCGCCCGCCCAGGGGACAAGGGCGGGGTCCCACCCGGCGTCACCCTGGGGGAGGATCCGATGGAAAACTGCACAACTACACAACTCGTCCCCTCGCCCGGCCAGCCCCCGCAGCCCCCCGTGCCCACTGCCACCCAGAGACGCCCCGCAGCCCCGGGTACTGGCAGCACCCCAGAGCTCCTCCTGGCGACATTGTGCACAGGTGACCCCGGCCGGCGCCCAGACAGGAGACCAGGCTCTGCTCACTGGGCTGCTCGAGGGTCCTCGCCCCACCCTCCTCTGGGGCTGCCCGTCCCCATCTGTCTGTCCATCGCCTGTTACTTCCCGTCCCCGGGTCCACGGAGGCGGGCTCAGCGGTGACACCCGCTAGGGTAGGTAGCGAGCACGTGGACAGACGCCACCAAACCCAGCTGCCCGGGGTCTCACCACCTGCGAGGCCAGCTCCCGGAGAGCCAGGCAGCTGTCACATCTGCGGGATCAGGAAATCGCAGGAGCCACTAATGAAGGGGCCCGGTCTTGTGTCCTTTGGAAGCTTTCATTTGAAGACAGCGGCCAAGCTGCCCCAGCCTCGGGAAGGGCAGGGCAGCCCCCAGATCCAGGCTGACGCCCCAAGACTAAGCCCCGCTTAATGCCCAGAGCCACGTTCCTCCTCTTGGGCTCCCATGTTTTCTTTGCTACATTAAAAACAAAGAGAAAGCCAGACATGGTGGCAAATGCCTGTAAGCCCAGCAGCTCGGGAGGCTGGGGCAGGAGGACTGCAACTTAGAGGCCAGCCTCAACAACTTAGGCCCTAAATAACTCAGGGAGACCCTGTCTCTAAATTAAAAAGGGCTGGGGACGGGGCTCAGGGGTTAAGCACCCCTGGGTTCAATCCCTGGGACCAAATAAATCCTTAAACACAGAATGGGAGGACAGATTCGCCAATCAGAGACGGACGAGGGCTTGTGTTACGTTCCATCAGAGAAAGCAAACAACCCAACGGGCCAAGGATCCGGATGGACATCTCTCCTAAGAAGAAGTACAAATGGCCAGTAAGTACGCAAAAAGATGCTCAAGGTCACATCAAAGGCATGACACACTGCCACCCCATGTTCTAAGGAGGTGATGAGCCAAAACATGGGCAAAAGGACCTACACACAGAAGGTTCTAGAAGACCACCGGGCTGCCCTGCTCAAAGCCTGGTCCTTTCCCTCCTGCCACCCGCGACTCCTGGTATTGTTGGTCTGCCAAGCAGGACACAGGGGGAGCGAGGGGGCACACTCCGTAGGCCCCTGGCCACAGGGAGACCCTTCCCCGGGATCCCTCCTGACTTAAGTCCCTTTGTAAATCCCAGCTTGAACCACGCCACTAAGGCCAACCCGGCCAGCGGTGAGGCCCTGTCCAGGAGCACCTGGACAGTTTTCCTGTCCAAATGACTGAACTGCACAGACCTCACGTCCACCACGTGGGCACTTTGCTTTCTGAGTCTCACTTTCCTCAAAGTAGGCCTGGCGCATTAGCCATTTAACTGAGCAAGTACTAACCAGCACCTGCTCTTGACCTGCCTTCTGAGGCCCCAGTGGGAAGGCACTGCTGTGATGACCATCCCCTCGTGTGATGTTGTGACAGTGGGGGACAACCTGGAACTCTGTCTCGGGAAAGGCTCCAGTGATAGGGGCATTTGGGGCTGGGTCTTGAGGGACGAGTAGGAGTTCGTGTCTGGGGTCGCAGGATGCAAGAAGTCAGAGAGCCTTTAGTGCCACCATCCTGGGTCTCAGCCCTGAGTTGCTTGCTTTGGCCCATTTCTCGTGCCACAACCTAACTCTGTCCTCATCCTCCTGGGTTCTGACAACCTGATGTCCCCCACGGATTTCCTGTCTCCTGGGACAGGCATGTGGGACCCTTATCTCAGAGTTCTCAGGGTGACATCTGGTGGCTTCAAGTGGCTGACCTCAGGCCTATGTGGCCTGGTCCTGGGCCATCTCTCCACCTGCGGTCAAATTTAGTGTCCCCTCTCCTGGACGCCACGCCCCCTGGCCCTGCCCTCAGTCTTTTCATGTCACCAAGGAGTGGCACGGTCACTGCCAGGCAGGGCTGGGTGGGCACTCTTCCCCACAGCACCCCGGGCCTGCTCTAGGGCTTGTCACCCAGAGGGGACATGGCAGCTGGACACCTTAAAAGGTCTCTCCCGAGAGCCAAACCTCGCCCTGCCAGCTGTTGTACTTTAAATAAAGTTTTGTTGACACAGAGACACACCCGCCCCTTCCACATGCACAGCTTTCTCCCACCAAGCCTCCAGCACCTGTCCAGCCCGCCCAGAAAAAGTCACGTCTGCCATTGGAGGGCGTCGCATGTGGGGTCCAGCCACCTGGGGAAACCCCTGTCCACGCAGGAGGACCCCGGTGCCCTGAATATGCAAGAGCAGGCTCCAGATGCCACGGGGGACTGTGGGGGTTAAACAGATAGGGCTGGGCCAGATGGTCACTGCTTCAAAGGGCCCCAAGAGCGGACACTATTGGGAACAAATCCTAGGACTTCTTTAAAAAGTCACTGAACTTTAAAAAGTCAGTGGACTAGCCAGGCGCGGTGGCCCACGCCTGTCCTCCCAGCTGCTCAGGAGGCTGAGGCAGGAGGATCCTAAGTTGGAGGCCAGCCTCAGCAACTCAGTGAGAACCTGTCTCTAAACAGATAAAAAACAAAACAAAACAAGAGTCCATCTGCATATTAAATGGAATGTCAAAGTCAAGGGAATCTAGAAAAAATCTACAGAAAGAGTTGCAAGGCTGGCTGTCACAGCGCACCCCCTGGAGGCCACTGACTCTGGCCCAGAGCAGGGCTGACTACAAGAAAGCAACTGTCCCAGAATCTGCTGGCGGAGGGGGGGGGCATTGGGGATTGAACTCAGGGGCACTCTACCTCCAAGCCACATCCCCAGCCCTGCTCTGTGTTTAATTTGGGAACAGGGTCTCACGGAGTTGCTGGGGGCTTCAATTTTGCGGAGGCTGGCTTTGAACTCAGGATCCTCCTGCCTCAGCCTCCAGAGACCCCTGGATGACAGGCGTGTGCCACCGCGTCCGCCTTTACTTTTAAACAGTGAGTTCACAGCCAAGAACAGCCAGCAGAGGGGAGCCAGCCCAGGCCCTGGGGGCCCCTACTTAATGAATAGATGAATTCCTCCCAAGTGCGGGAGGCCTCTCTTTCAAAGGGAGGCCACTAAGTGCTCCTGAGACTCTGGCTACTTTTAAGTGGCTGATGCGCTCCCTCCGCAGTCTCTGTTGCGCTATTGATTTGAACAACACCTTCTCTGGTCCCAGAGGGCGGAAGGCCAGCCTGAGCCAACCCACGCAGGGGAGTAGAGGACAGTAGAGGACAGTAGAGGACAGTGTGAGGCCCAGTTCACCAAGTGCGCAGACCTGGACCTGGGGATGTGCATGTTCCCCAGCGCTCACCAACACCTGTCCCTACCTACCGTGTGTGGGGCAGCCCAGGGACCTCACCTGCATGTGGGCCCTGTCCCCTGTCCTTGTGGGGCTTGCTCATCCTCGCTGTCAGCCTTGTTCCCAGGAGTTCTACAAAGACACAGAGGCCCTGAAGCCCAGAGAGGGTAAGTCATTTGCCCTAAGACACACAGCATAAGGGATGGACCCAGAAATACCTCAGGTGGGCTCAAGTTTGGGCTCACTGTGCCCCATCGGTGCCTCTCAAAGTGGGGCCCTGGGCACGGCAGCAGCAATGGATGGGGGAGTCATCACAAATGGGGCTCCTGAGCCCTGGCGGCAGACACTTGCTGCAGTTTGGGGTCTCTGCTCTGTGCTAAGGCGGCCCATCCCCAGGACGGAGGGAGGAGCTGCGGAGAGGCAGAGGCTGCTGGCTGGGGGCGGCCAGGCAGGGAGGTCTTCCTGGAGGAGGTGATGCCCATCTTGACTTGGGGCCTGGTGGGGAGGCGCGTGGCTGAGGCTGGCCTCCAACCTTCGATCCTCCTGCGTCAGCCTCCAGAGCCCCTGGGATGACACGCATGCCCCCGTGCCCAGCAACCCTTTCTGTCCACGAGCCACGGTGACATGTGACATCCCCTCTGACCTCGGACTCCCACTGTGCACAAACTGGATGTTCCCTGGGAAAATAAATCAACAGGCCCCAAACGCCGCTGTGACACCCGCTTCTGTCCTGCTACCAGCGGAGGCCGCGGGGACGCTCCCTGCTGTCCTGCTCCAGGCTCCAATGAGCCGGGGAAGAGGACCCTGGTTACGTAAGGCCACCGAGCCAACGGGAGGGGCTTTCTACGTCCCCACGTGGACTCAAGTGTGAAAGAGAATCGCTGAACCAAGGAGGAGCTGCGGGGAGGAGGGAGGCCGGGGGAGGAGGGAGGCGGGGGAGGGGGGAGGCGGGGCTCCGCGGGGCACGGGCTGCGCATGCGCGGGGGCCCAGAGCTCCAGCTCAGCGCAGGGAGCATCAGACAGAAAAAGACAACAAGGTGACACACGTGGACCTGAAATCCCCCCAAACAGGGGCTCTGAACGGGACAGGGTGGGGACACTCAGGGACCACTGTGTACCTTTCTATATCTTTTCTCTGGTACCAGGGATGGAACCCAGGGCGCTCACTGCTGAGCCCCGTCCCAGCCCTTTTTATATTTGATTTACAGACAGGGCCTTGCTAAGTGGTGGAGGCTGGCCTCCAAGTCACGGTCCTCCTGCCTCAGCCTCCCCAGCCGCTGGAATGCCAGGCATGAGCCACCCCTCTTCTCTTTGGGGACAAGTGGAAGCTACTGCCCCACCAGGGTCCCTGCACTGAGGGTCTCAGGGGCCCCTGTGCTCCCAGAGGCCTTGAGGGGGACGCTGTTTCTTAGCCCATCAGGAAGCGGAGGCCCAGACCCGAGGACCGACCTGCTCAAGGCCACTCGGTAGGGCTGCCATCGATCCTGGCTGTCCCCGGGGACAGACATCCCGGCCCCTGGGAGCCAGAGCCAAGGGGCCCGGTACGCGCTGCTCCTGGGTCCCCTGGGCCCTGCGTCCCCTGGAGTGGGTCCCAGCCACAGTCCATAGGCAGTTCCCACAGTGACTGTGATTTCTGTGTTAAGAGCCAAGACATCAGGGTTGGGGACCCCGGAGAGCCAAGCGTCACCTGCAATCACAGGCGCCACAGTTGGCTGCATTATGATTATGGCCTAGCTAAGGGGGCTTTGCCCCACGCCCCACGCGGCCAGGGCCAACGCAGCTTGGGGGCCTCCTGCCCAACAGGCTCCTCTTCTCTCCCACAAGGGGCCTGGCCCTGGCTCCCAGGCTCTGTGGACCTGTGCAGGAGCCACCGTCGGGGGACAGGCACTAATGATTGACCGTGGGGTGACAGAAGCCACCCTAGTGCAGCCCACCCCCGTCCCCAGGAGAGGCCCGTCCAGGACAGTTCCAAGACAGCAGCCACCTTCCAGAACATTGCCTCTTGCTTTAGTAGCCACCTGGTTACATGTTGCTTGCCATCGGGGGCCCATCTCCACCCCTTGGCTTCTGTTAGTGACCACAGGCCTCCCAGGGACAGGGACAGAGTCCCTGAAAGCTGGTCAGGTGATCCACTTCCCCTGGGGACTGACCATGCAGAGGACTCTCTAAAAGAGGCTCAAACTCACTCGCTGACTTTTCCTGTTCTTTTCTTTTTGGGGTACCAGGGGTGGAACCCAGGGACGCTTAAGCCCTGAGCCCCGTCCCCAGCCCTTGTTACACTGTACTTTCAGACAGGGCCTCACTGAGTGGCTTAGGGCCTCACTAACTTGCTGAGGCTGGCCTCCAACTTTCGATCCTCCTGCCTCAGCCTCCTGAGCCACTGGGGTGACAGGCCTGCACCTCCACGCCTGGCTTCTTCTTTAAATATAGGCCAGCGGCTCTCAAGCCTTTTGGTCTCAGAATCTCTTCATGCTCTTTATTGAGGACACCAAAATGGCCTGTGGGGGTCACAGCTATTGATATTCACTGCATTGAGAAACTGAAAGTGACAGATCCTTTTAGCACAGAGATACACAAGCACCACTCCATGAACCAACACACTGCAGAGCTTCCAGAACATTCCACCATATGCCTGAGAAAGAGCTTCCAGAACATTCCACCATATGCCTGAGAGAGAGCTTCCAGAACATTCTACCATATGCCTGAGAGCTTCTATAATAATAAATCGTGAAAAAAATAAATGAAAATTAAAAAAGAGACACTGCTGGGGTTCTGTGCTGGTTTTCCTGATTCTCCGGCCTCAGGGGCCCTGACCACGGTCACCAACTCCACCAAGGGGTGGCCCCGGCCTCCCTGGGGTGCCCAGGGGTGAAGGGCGCGGCCCCTGGGGTCCTCTGTCACACAGGAGCCCATTCTCAGGACGCCCCAGCTGTGGGGCAGGGAGGTGACGGCCAGCATCTCCCTCTCAGAGGCAGAGCGCGGCTCTGAATCTAGATGCTCCAGCCCCCAGGCCCCAGGTCCCCACCCGGGCTGTCCCCAGGTCAGGCTGGTGGCAAATTTAGATCGGCTTAAGCAGCTCAGGGCACAGCTGGCCCGGCAGCTCTGGAGGGGATGAGAGACAGGCGGTGACAACTGAGCGGCCCCCAGCTTGGGAGTGGGTGAGGGGCTGTCCCTGTCCCCACCCCCAGGAGCCTGCTCCTGCGGCTCAGCCCACCCACGCAGCCCGGGCTGGCGCCACCTGTCGCCCTGCTGGGGAACTGCAGCCTGGAGAGGAGCCCAGGGGCTTGGCCAGGCCTGGCACTGGGCAGGGGGCAGCCTTGAACCCCAGGCCGCCCTCACCGCCTGCTCGGGGCACAGTGGAGGTTACTCTGACGCTTCCTGAGACGCTGGGGACCTGTCCAGGTGGGGGTGACGCTGTCACCACTCGGCCTAGGCCCCAGCTCGCTCTGCCTTAGGTGCTTGGCAAATATCAGCACATGAATTATGTCACCCCACGGTGAGTCCTGTCCCTAATCAGTGTCACAAACGCAGCTTTCGGAGTTTTGGGGATAGCAGGGACTGAACTCAGGGCTGCTCACCTCTGAGCCCTGTCCCCAGCCCTTTTTAGTTTCTTTTAAGAGGCAGAGTCTCGCTGAGTTGCCCAGGGCCTTGCTAAGTGGCTGAGGCTGGCCTCCAACTGGTGATCCTCCTGCCTCAGCCTCCCGAGCTGCGGGGATGACAGGCCTGCCCACGGCACCCCGTGAGATAAGCACATTGTAAAGTTGAGTTCTGGGGGATGGTAACAGATGACCAAAGGGAGGGAGTGCACCTACACAGAGGTGCCCTGGGCAGGGGGGACAGCCAGACGAAGATGAGAGGTGGGCCCAGGTCTGCTCTGAGCCAGGCCGATCTATAGCCCAGAAAGCTGGGCACATGGTCCAGTTCTCCTGGGGGCTGACCATGTGGAGGAGTCCCTAACTCAAGAGGCTGAAACAGACTGTAACGGGGACAGTGTCTGGGATCCCCACTGCTGGGACCCCTATGGGACTGTCCCTGGAGGAAGATTCTAGAAAACTAAGCCCAGGAAGACCACAGAGACCCTGTGTCCTGGCACCTGAGCTTTGTGGGCACAGTCGGGGCTTGTTCCTCCAGGGACATGCAGGGACCCAGCGTGGGAATCTGACAAAGGCGCCCTCTTCTGATGGAGCCAGCTCCGGGGCCAGACAAGGCAGGAATGGCGTTCTGTCTCTGCCAGCTGCTCTTGTGCAGTGCACAACCCAAACATCTGTACACGGGCAACACCTGAAGCTTTGCTACTGGACGATTGTGATCCTCCTGCCTCGGCCTCCCGAGCCACCGGGAGGACAGGGCTGAAGCAATGTGATTTTTAAGGCCGACAAAACCCCAATCCCACATCACAGGCCATTAGGAGCGACATCATTTGCTCAGGTCCTCACGCAGACAGACAGACTCTCTGCCCTCTCAGAGGTGGCCACACGCCCTGGCCTCCCACACGGAGTCGGGAGCCAAAGCTGGCTCAAGGTCCCGCAGCCAGGCCAGGCCGAGCCCGGTCCCCGGCTCCACCCCCACGGCAGACCCAGATTGCTGGGGCCGGGGCCGGGGGCTGGTGTCTGGCTTGAGCCTCTGGGCACAGAGGGGCCCTTCTTTGCTGTCCAAGAGTCCCTCCTGTTTGTCCGGTGCCAGGCTGCAGCCTGCCCCATCCTGCTGACGGGGACAATCTGGTGCCAGCGTCCACAAATATGTGTGCTCTCCAGAGGGAGGGGGAGGCGTGGGTTCCCGCTCAGAGCGGGGGACACAGGACAGAAGGAGCAGAGCCAGCAATGGGGGGGGGGTCATGAAAATATGTCTGGGGGGGGGTGACAGATGGATAGATATAGCCAGGCGCGGTGGCTCTCATCTGTCATCCCAGCGGCTCAGGAGGCTGAGGCAGGAGGATCATGAGGTGGAGGCCAGCCTCAGCCACTCAGTGAGACCCTGTCTCTAAATAAAATCTAAAAAGGGCTGGGGACGGGGCTCGGGGGTTAGGCACCCTGGGTTCAGTCCCTGGTGCAAAAACAAGGCAAAACTGAACGTAGCTGTTTCTAGCCAAATGTCCCCGCCCCAAAGGTGGCTCCCGTTTGCTCCGGGGACGGTGAGGGGACATGTGCAGTCTTCACTGTCCTGACCCCTTCCCACAGGGCTGTGTCCTCAGCAGTGGGAAAGGCACAGACAGAGCCACAGGAGAACAGGAAAGGGACCTGGACGTCCACCTTCCCCATGACAACACAAGCCACCGCCCCTTGTCCTGACTCCTCTTGGGGCCTTCCACCCTCTGGCTCCAGAGGGAATGTGCCTTGTCACACACCCACAGAAGCCCCGGGGCAGGGACAGAGCCTCAGCCTGGGCGGGGGCTTGGAGGGGACCTGGTTGCACCTTGAGCCATCATAGGCCCTCCCTGACCCTCAGTTTCTTCATCTATGAAATGGGCGGCTGCGCCTCCTCTGCACAACAGGAGGAAAGAGGAGGCCCGAGGTGCCCAGCCCCAGGACGGTCCCTGCTCAGCCATTCTTGTCCCTGGTTTCAGGCCTGAGCCTGGCACGGGGCTGGGGGACGGCGACCCTGACCACACCAGGCCTGGGCCAGTGCCCAGGGTGGTGAGGAGGCTGGAAGCCGGAGGTTCACCTAATGCTGGCAATGGCCACCCGCCCCCTGGACACCAGAGGGGACCGGAGTCCCTGGGTGGCGCTGCTGGGAACCGGCAGGACAGCTCCGGCGGGGACACGGGGTGGCCCAGGTCCTGGCGGCCAGGTTGGGGACGCCAGCCCTCCCTTACCTCGGTCCTGCGGGCGAGGCCGCGTCCTCCTGCGGCCCTGTCCCTGTCCCTGCTCCCTGGTCCCTCCCAGCCGCACAGCCGCTGGCTGGTCCGGGTCACAAACCCTGAGCCCGGCTTAATCCGCCCGAGCCCGAGCCGGACACGTGACCGTCCCCACCGACCTGCTGGGCAGGAGCCAGGGCTGGGCGGGGCCCGCAGGCCGTCCCTGTCACCCACTCCCCGGGGGCGCCCGGCCTGGCCTGCAGGGTGTGGACACAGGCTAGGGGACGCGCAGAGGAGGGGAAAGGACGCACTGGTCCCCAATGGTGCTGGGTCACCTGGGTTATGGGGGACGGGTGCAGGGACAAAAGGGACCTCTTTCCTTTCACAATGCAGATGAGCCCCAGGTGGGCCAGCGTCTCCTGGGGACAGGCGGGGACCTGCAGGGCCAGGGGGCAGGGAGTCCCCTCTTTATTTAATTAATTTATTATTATTATTATTTGCTCCTGGGAATTGAACCCAGGGGCCCTCGACCCCTGAGCCCTGTCCCCAGCCCTTTGTATATTTTATTTAGAGACAGGGTCTCGCTGAGTTGCTTAGGGCTTTGCCAAGTTGCTGAGGCTGGCCTCCACCTTGCGATCCTCCTGCCTCAGCCTCCTGAGCTGTTGGGATTATAGGTGGAGGCTGGGGATGAATTTCTTGAAACACACAATGTCACTAACAGAGTGGACGGTGGGTGGCGGGTGACGGGTGACTTTAAGAACTCTGAAACCCTGAAGTCCATCCCAAGACCCCAGTGTGCAGGAAAAGCAAGCCTGGTGCAGGGACAGCCCTGAACGGCTCTTTACCACAGGGGACATCTGAATGGCCAACAAACGCGTCTGCACACCCCAAAACGCCCCACTAAACTCACCAGGCGGCTCTGTCACACACCCACCAGGAGCACCCAACAACCAGGAGGGGCCCTGGGGCACGGGAGGCAGAGGCCCAGCGCTTTGTGAATTGGGACGTATACATATTGACCACCAAGGTCGATGCCCTAGAGAAGTCACGCCACGTGTCTGGGGACACTCATTCAAAACCAATAGCTCCAAACTGAAAGCAGGAGACGGGGAGGTGGCCTACGGACACCGTGGAGTACAGGGTGCGGGGCGCACGCTTGTGACCCCAGCAGCTCGGGAGGCTGGGGCAGGAGGATCGCAAGTTGGAGGCCAGCCTCAGTAACTCAGCGGGACCCTGTCTCTAAACAAAACATAACAAGGGCTGGGGACAGGGCTCAGGGGTTAAATGCTCCTGGGCTCCTTCCCTGGGATCAAAACAAACAAAAGAACAACAACTGGTTTCAAAGGCCCAAAGACAGCCACTCACACAGGTGACCCTGTGGCCACCCGTCCAGCCTGCCTGGCCTGCACAGCCTGCGCCTATTTATAGACAGCTCGAAAATGAGAAAACCAAGGTCACATGGAAAGGAGTCGCCCCACAGCAGGGGGGATGGATGAGCAAGGACCAAGGATGGGGCTCTCATGGAGTCGGGCTCGCCGAGACAGAGACACTTCGAGGTGTGACAGGCGCGTCCCTGCCACGGTCAGCCTCTGGACCTGGGTGTGACCGCATGCACGCTCCCATCTTTTATCAGCACCTTTCCACTTTCTGTGGCCATTATGAGTGTCACAACCTTTCAACTGGTGACCGCTCAGCCATCAGGCCATTATCTCTGAGCTGGAAGAGCTCATGGCACAGATAAGAAATGAGAATCAGAGACGGCAAGGAATTGACCCAAGGCTGCACAGCAAGTCAGAGGTCAGCAGGGCCAGGACTAGAATCCGGGTCTTGTGGAGCCCAAACCAGGGGTCTCTTTTTTTTTCCGGAAGGGTCCTGTCACTGAAAATCCCATGTCACACCAACGGGGACAGATTCGTCCTTGTGACGCTTCTCAGTCTGTGACATCTCTTCTTAGTCGCCTGTTTGTCCCCACACTCAGGAAAGCTCTGGGAGGGTCAGGTGGGAGTCTGTGTGCCCCGATGGTCACCCCCAAACTGAAAATGAACCAGGGACGTGACGTATACTCCGTCATCTCTGGGTGGAGCCGACATTTCTATTTGGACTTTGAGGTCCTAGAAATCCTTGGCGGCTCCTCTGATGTCCCCAAGGAAAGAAATGAAAAACAATCTGCAGGAAGCTGACGTCCCTGCACAGAATGACCTTCTGGTGGCCTCAGGGGGTCGGTGCTATCCTGACAGCATGTTTTCTTTCTTTTCTTTGTTAGTTCCAGGGATTGGACCCAAGGACCCTTAACCCCTGAGCCCCGTCCCCAGCCCTGTTTTGTGTTTTATTTAGAGACAGGGTCTCGCTGAGTTGCTCAGGGCCTCGCTCAGTGGCTGAGGCTGGCCTCCAACTTGCGATCCTCCTGCCTCAGCCTCCTGAGCTGCTGGGATTATAGGCGTGCACCCTGCACTGGGTTCATGACCCCATTTTAAAGAGGAGAAGACTGAGGGTCAGGGAGGCCCTGTGATTCATCTAAAGTCCTGTGCAAAGTTGGGAAGTTGAGAAGTGGCATTTGAACTCAGTCTAGCTGCAGACCAGGCGGGGAGTGGGGGCACTGGCTGCTGGTGGCTATTAATGCCTGAGCTCCCCTCCCCCTGTCCCACTGCCCCCAACCCCTTATGGTGCCGGTTTTGACTTAAGGACCTTCCTGGTCTCTAGGGGTTGGGGCAGATGTTAGGTCCTGGGAGACAAAGTCCTGGGACCTCCAGCTCCCAGAGGGGAGGGGCTGTGCCTCCCTCCTGCCTCAATTTCTGCCCACCCCTGAGGCCTCTGGAGGAGCCAGACTGACCCAGCTGGGCATCTGGATGAGTACGCCATGGAATGTTCCAGAAAGCCCAGGCCTGGCTTTGTCCAGACAAACACCCCACGTAGCATTTCCCCACCCCCAGGACAATCCAGAGCCTTCCAGCAAGTCCCCAGATGACTGGAAAGTGTAAAATGCAAAAGAAATCACGGGCCCTGGGGCTTGGAGCCGAAATGGGCATGAGAGTCCCCACGGACCCGGACCTGGTCACTCTGCGTGGTCACTCTCTAAGGCAGCCCGACTCTTGCTTGGATTCAAGTTCAAAGCATAACCCAGACTTAACCAGCCCCCAGCCACCCAGCGTCCTGCCCTCGGGGAGTCTAGCAGGGGGGTGACGACAGGAGTGGACACTGGGTGTCCCTGCACACAGGGAGCGACATGCAGGGCTCACAGCCAACATGCAGGGCTCACAGCTGGCCAGTCCCCGAGTCAGGCTGGCCGACCCTGCGCCTCGGGATTTGTGGGCGTCAGCTGGATGCTGGGTCCCCCAAGAATGTCCCCACACAGTGACACAGGGCCGGGGCTGCAGAGCCACCAACTAACCGTGACTGGGTCCCCCACAGGGGCGGTGGGAGGGGCAGTGCTGGACAGGAGCTGTGGCCTGGGAGGTGACATCACTGTTTGAACATGAACTTTTCCAGAACCATCCTGCTAGCTAACGGGTGGGCCTGTGGCTTGCAGATGAAGGGGTGACACGTGTGACAGCCCTGGGACTGCGTCCCCAGGAGCAGGGGCTAAGTGTGCGGCTGGGTTGGAACTGCAATCTGGTGGATCCGAAAATCAGACGGCAGGCCAGGAGCCTGAGAACGAGGCTGGCACGGGCGCCCTTCCCAGGTGGCATCAGCTGGGGTACCCAGGGCTGGAGGTTCCGGAGGATGAGTGGCTCTGGGGGTCTAAAGTCAGGGCCTGCACACGACTCTCTCATTCAGTGATCTGGCTACTCAAAGCGAACTCTGACCAGGGCATAGGGTGGCACCTGCCTGTGATCCCAGCGGCTCAGGAGGCTGAGGCAGGAGGATCGCAAGGTGGAGGCCAGCCTCAGCCACTTATGAGGCGCTAAGCAACTCAATGAGACCCTGTCTCTAAATAAAATAGAAAAAGGGCTGGGGACGGGGCTCAGGGGTTGGGGGTCCCTGGGTTCAATCCATAAAAGAGGAAGGAAGGGGGGCAGGAAGGGAGGGAGGAGCGAGCAAACTTTCAAAAAGAAAGGACACGGATGACAGTGGTCAAGAACGGAGGGAAGAGTTGTCAGGTGACGAGGTGGGGGTGGGGTGCCTTCCTGCAGGAGCCAGGACAGGGCCAGGTGCTCCAGGGTCAGGCGGGGTCATCAGAAGACCCTGTATCCCGAGTCACTGCACGACAGTAAAGAACGCTAACTCGGAGCTGCGCTGGTGTGTGGGACCCCAGGTCACAGGGACCTCACCGACAGGGTGGCCTTCACCCAAGCTCATCCACCCAGGAAAGAAGAACCCCCACTGTCCACCCCCCACACCCCCATGACGAAGGAGCAGGACGGAGCGAGGCATCTGGTCGACCCTCCCACCAGAGGTCAAGTGCAGCAGCTCAGCTTGAACGCCGGCTGTCCCCAGATCAAAGGGGCCCACATTCTCCCCTCCCAGCAGGGCTTAGAGCTCACCAGTGTCCCCTCACTCCCATGGGTGACTAGGAACACCAAAGGCCCCAAGGGTCCCAGTTCTTCTGGTGTGGCCTTGGCCCTCCCCTCTGGACAACCTGGAAGGGTGGGAAGGGGTCAAAGCGGTCGCCATGGGGACATGAGGCGTGGGGCAGGCCAGGTTGGCTGGAAGGGCCCGGCTGGCTGCCACCGGCCCTTTAAGGAGCTTTGGACACAAGTGTCAACTCCAAGTCATGAGACCCGAGATTACTGAATGTTTGCAAACCGGGCAGGAGCCAGGGCCCCTGCAGAGGGGAGCCAGCGCCCGTCTCCTGCTGCCTCTTCAGGGGCCTCTGTGGGGGTACGGGGGTCCCCAGGCAGCAGCTCACAGGAATGACGGGGTCCTGGAGGACAGGGGATAGGCCCGCAACCCAGAGCCCTGTGACCTTGGACGTGCTCTTGGCGCTGGCCAGCTCCTGGCTGCAGGATGCTGTCTCCTGCAGGATCCTCCACAGCTGGGCTGGGGCATGTGGCACCCGGGCCACCTCTGCCTTACCTTTTCCTGCCTGGGGAGGGGGCTGGGGGCTGGGCCCATCTCCCGCCCTCCCTGCAGGGGGTTCTGGGCTGGCGCTGGGGGTCGGAGCTCCTGTCACCAGCAGGTACCAAGGCCTGGGCACAATACAGGGCAGGGGAGGTTGACCAGAAGACCAATCTATGTCACCTCCATTCAGACTCCTTCAAAGGGGGCTGCCCAGGCCCGCGGTTGGTGGACACTGACCACAGAATAGGGTAGGACCCCAGCTGAGCACCCACCAGGGTCGCCTCTCAGAGCCCAGCAAGAGCTTCCCAGCAGCCCCTGGGGCATGCCCAGCGCCACACAGCTGGCCAGGCAGGGCCCCTCTGTCCTTGGGAGCCTCTGGTTTGGCCAGGGCCAGGGGGAGGGGACACCCACTATCATCTTTCTGCTCCGTTTGCTCCAGGAACTGATCAGCTGTGACCATGGACAGCTCGGCCATTTACAATGGCAATTCCTGGCAGGAACATGGAACGAGGTCCCCAGGGCGGGCCCTAGGGGGACAGGGGAAGCCAAGACTCCCAGCTGCCCACTCCTGGCTGCCCCTGCGCCCACCAGGGGCAGCCCACGCTGCTCAGGGTGAAGGGGCTGCCCCTCTAAAGCCCTGGCCTAGGAGGGTCCCCTCCTTGGGGACAGGTCAGGGGGTGTCCTGCCCTAGCCCAACACATCCTGCTGTCTCCAGGACAGGTCCCAGATACGGTGGCAGTTCCAGCCTCTAAGGGGGGTCCCTTGACCCTACTCCCCAGACCAGGATCCAGCCCCTGGTCCCTGGTCCCTTCCCCACGTGGTGGCAGGAGGGGCTTCGTGGCCCGGGAGGTGGGCAGGGCGGCTGCGGAGCCTGGGGCTGCGGTTCCCAGAGCTGCTCCCCCGCCCGCGGCGTGTCCCGGGCTCGGGACGAATTCCTCGGATGCCACCACCTCCGGCCACCCTGGCTGGGCCGGCCACCGCGGGAGGCAGGAGCGGCTGGGGGAGGGGAGGGGATGAGGAGTGCGCGGCGACCCCAGGGCTGGGCTGGGGGAGCCGCCAACGGCCCAAGGCGACGACCGCGCACCTGCCACCCGCAGCCGCCACGGTCGCCTTAGAGCGTCGCAGCGCCGCGGAGGCCGCTCCGCTGCGTCCCCTCCGCGCGGCTCCCGGGAGCGACACCCGCAGAGCCCCGGCTCCAAACGCTGGCCCGGGTGTCCCTGCGGCCCTTGGGGTCGCCGCAGCCGCGGTGCGATGTCCCCACTGCGGTCTCCTCGGGAGCCCCCCGCGGTCCCCGCGTCCCCGCCCGGGCTTGGTCCTGCGGCCCGGCCAGCGGCCACCGGAGCTCTCGGAGGGTCCCCGCGCCGCAGCCCCCACCCGGCCCCGCGTCCCCGCGTCCCCGCCGCCGCCTACCTCGCGGGTCGCCTGCAGCCGCCGAGCGCGCGCAGTCCCGTCCCCGTCCCCGTCCCCGCGGCGGGCGCGGCTCCTGCGCGTCCGGCGGGCCAAGGGGGGGGGCGCGCACCGAGGAGCGGAGCCGATCTGTCCCCGTCCCCGTCCCTGTCCCCGTCCCCGCGGTGCCGACCTTGGCGGGGCCTCCGCGCCGGCCTCAGTTTCCCCTGCGGAGAGCGCGCGGTGGGGGACAGGCCGCCCCCGCCGCCGACGTCACCCGAGCTGGGGACCGCGGGGGGCGCGCGGGTCGCTGGGGCCGAGCGGCCTCGGGGCCCGGGACGCGGCGTCCCCCGGCATCGCCTCCGCGCCCCGCGATCGCCAATGAGCGCCCGGCCAGGCGCGGCCCCTCCCGAGGACGAGGACGGCCCCGCCGAGGCCACCAATGCCCGGCCGCCGAGGCCCCGCCGGCCCGCGGGTCCGAGGACGCGGCTCAGAGACCGCAAGCCGCTGGCCCGAGCCGCACAGCGCGCCCGGCCGCCGTGTCGCCGGCCACCACGCCCCCTGCCGCTGCGGGACACGCGCTCCCCGTTGGCGGGGGGCGGGGTGGACGTGGCCTTGACCCTCCGCGGGCAGCGGGCTTGACCCAGCCTTAGGGGGACCCCGGGGACGGCCCTCGATGGCCTGGGGCGGTCGCGGAGAGCGGGGTGGGCGCGGCCCGAGGGTCCCGGGCGGCGGGAGGGGATCGCCCCGGGGGAAAGGCCGGGCCTGGGGACAGCACCGCAGCGGGGCGCGCGGGGGTCCCGGAGGGGAACGAGGGGGCGGCGCACAGACGATCCCGACCCCGGAGCGCAGGCCCGAGGCTCGGCCTCCCCGCAGCCCCGGCCTCCGGCAGCTCCAGCCTCCCCGCAGCCCCGGCGCAGGCCGCCCCGCAGCGCCCCCTGGCGCCCAGACGCGGCGACACCGGCGGCCCGAGCGCTCGGCTGCGGCGGTCCAGCCGCGCGGGTGACGTCATGGACATCGGCTCCGCGGCGTGGAGCTGTGTGACCTTGGGCGAGGCGCTTCCTTGCTCTGGGCTTCGGGGACAGAGGGAGGCGGCCATATGGCAGTGCGCAGGGGCCCAGGAAGGGACACACAGGTCAGAGGTGACACGCGGGCACTCTGTCCACCACTCAATGGGACATCTCAGGGACCTGAGGCAGAAGTGAGCCTCCCAGGTGACACACAAGGACACGCAGGCTGGAGGAGGTCTCCTGCCTCCGTTCCCAGGGCTGCTGAGGTTGGAACTCCGATGCAGAGTTCAAGTGCAGGCCTGGCTGCCGTGGTCTCCACCCTGCAGCAATTATTGAGCACTTCAGGTTTACCCAGAATGTACAGCTACTGGTAAGGAGCTGGTCCAGCTTCCGAGGGGACAGCTTCCCTCCGTCCCCGCAGGACTCAGCCTGCGGCACCTAAATCGGGCTTGATGACCAAGGCCTGAGCCCCTCCCCCATGTGATGTCATCCATATTATTAGAAGTTTTCTAAGAATTAGAAATTAATTTCACAATTTTAAAAATTCTTTTTTTTTTTTTTTTTGTACCAGGGATGGAACCTTCACCCCTGAGCCCCGTCCCCAGCCCTTTTTGTATTTTATTTAGAGACAGGGTCTCCCTGAGTTGCTTAGGGCCTGGCTAAATTGCTGAGGCTGGCCTCTAACTTTTGATCCTCCTGCCTCAGCCTCCTGAGCCACTGGGATGACAGGCCTGTGCCCCTGCACCCGGCTCTTGCAGGACTTCTTAGGTGCCTCCCGGCTCTCAGACATGCCCTTCCTCTTTCTTTCTCCCACTTCAAGTGCTTGGAGACTCCGGGTTCCTATTTCCTTTCTGGGTCCCCCCCACCCACAACGCTGTGTCTGTCTGGATTGGAGGTCAGTCCTGTGGCTCAGGGAGATGACACAACTCTGGACACCAACGTGGTCTGGGACACCCATGGGGCTCATGTTGGACCCACCATATTGCCAGGTCAAGGGCTCTCTCCTCACTGCACAGTAAGATCCTGTACTTGGAATCCTTCATTTGTCGTCCTCACCTTCCTGCACTTGTGATTTTTCCTCCTCAAACTAATTTTTTCTTTTATTCTTTCTTTCTTTTTTCTTCTTCTTTTTGTACTGGGGATTGAACTAGAGGCACTGGACCCCTGAGCCATGTACGTCCCCAGCCCTATTTTACATTTTATTTAGAGACAGGGTCTCACTGAGGTGCTCAGACCTTGCTAAGTGGCTGAGGCTGGCCTCCAATTGTCATCCTCCTGCGTCAGCCTCCTGAACCTGGGATGACAGGTGGGTGCCACCGCGTCTGGCTCAGAATTTACTTTTTGAGAGTCATGCCAACGACCTCGAACATACTTTTGCTAAGACGGGGGAGGGTTTCATCACCATGGAAACCACATTTAAAACTGCACCTTCAGGATTGTGGGCTCCACCCCCAGGCCCAGCACGCACACAAGTCCAGTGATTTTTGACAAGAGGGACAAGATAGTTGACTGAAAAAGATCTTTCTCCAGCAGCCAGCGACATGACAACTGGGCGTCCGTAGGCAGAGGACACACTTGGACCCCGACCACTCACCACGAGCAAAAAGTATCCTAAAACGATGGAAGGTTCTACAGGGAGCAGTCCAAACCCCGGGGTCCCTCTACGAAGCCAGAGGATGCGACTTAGCACCAGATACCAGCGGCCAAAACTGAGAGCTTGGGTCACCTGGGGCTCAGGGTGTCACAGAGGGCCAGCTGCCACCACTGCTGCTATTGCTGCGGTCTCAGATGAGGATCATGCAGGAAGGGCCTGGGGTGGAGGGAGCTGCTCAGCTCCTGGTGGGGCAGGGAGTGGAGGGAGGGGGAGGGGGAGGGGGAGAGGGAGGGGAGGGGGAGGGAGGGAGAGGCAGGAAGGGAGGGGTGGGGGGAGGAAGGGGAGAGGGGAGGGAGAGGGAGGGTGAGGAGGGGGAGGGAGGGAGGGAGAGGAAGGGGAGGGGGAGAGGGAGGGGGAGGGAGGGAGAGGAAGGGGGAGGGGGAGAGGAGGGAGGGAGGGGGGGAGAGGGAGGGGAGGGAGGGAGGGAGAGGAAGGGGGAGGGGGAGAGGGAGGGGAGGGGGAGGGAGGGAGGAGGGCCCAGGCCCACAGTGACCCCCCTCTGCTGACACCCCTTCTGCCTGCGGTGACCTCCCAGTGGCTGCAGTCCCATCAGTCACAGCTCTTACAGTCCAGTCACTTCCCCCTGAATGTCCCCGACATGAGGGAGCTGTCGGGAGCCCCTCACGCCCAAGCCACAAGAACCTCAAAATCCAAAACTTCCCCCTGTCACCGGGACCTTGAAGAGGGCTGGGGGCGGGGGTCACTGCAGAGCACAGGGGAGCTCCAACCCAGCACCCACAAAAAGGAAAGAGGAAGAAGAGAGAGAGAGAGAGAGAGACCGCCCACCGGCCCTGGGAGGGCGCTTCTGCAAACTCCTCTGATCCAATAATAAGGTATGATTCCAGAGTGGGCGGAAGTCCTGGAGGGACATTTCATGAGAGGCCAGTGAGCCATGGCCACAGGGACATGCAATCAGAGCCAGGGTGAGCCTCCACGCGCGGTGGCCCGGCGACACTCAAAACACAGACAGTGGCCAATGCTGCAGAGACTCTGGGGAAACTGGTCCCCTCAGACACTGCCGCTGGGAAGGGAAGAAGTGGCAGCCGCCTTGGAACCAGTTTGGCTCTTACAGAATGAAACACCAGCCAGGGGTGGGGGGTGCACGTCTGTCATCCCAGCAGCTGGGGAGGCTGAGGCCGGAGGATCGCATGTTGGAGGCCAGCCTCAGCTACTTAGCAAGGCCCTCAGCAACTCAGGGAGACCCTGTCTCTAAATAAAATACAAAAGAGGGCTGGGGATGGGGCTTAGGGGTTAAGCACCCCTGGGTTCAGGCCCTGGAACAATCAATCAATCAATCAATCAAATAATAAACAAGTAAACACAGAATTACCTTGTGACCCAGAAACTCTGCTCCAGGGGCTTGCCCAAGGGAAATGCAAATATATGTCCTCAAGGACTTGTGTATGCACATGTCAACAGCAGAGTTATGAATAACAGCCCCAGGACGAAAAGGGTCTGCATGCCTATGAACTTGACACGGAAAAACCCCAGTCCATTCCACGGGCGCTGTACTGACCCGGCCCATCATGGACGGCCCAAAACCCTCTCGCTCAACCAGAGAAGCCACACGCCAGAGGCTGTGCGGATCCATGGGCACGGGACGCTGGGAAGCCCTCTCCACAGAGACCACAGGTTCTGTCAGGCGGTGGCGCAGCCTGGGACCCAGCAACACTGAAGGCCAAGGTGGGAGGATCCCAAGTTCAAAGCCAGCTGCAGCAAGTTCAAGGCCAGCCTGAGCCACGGAGCCAGAGTCTCCATGGAAATAACAGGGTGGGGAGGTGAACTGTGATTGCCAGGGACTAGGAAATTGGTCAAGGAATGAGTGAAACAGGCACAAACTTTCCTCACATGGTGATGGTAAAGATTTAAATTAAAATTGTGTCAGGCAGGGTGACCCACACTCATAATCCTAGAGGCTCAGGAGGCTGAGGCAGGAGGATCGCAAGTGGGAGGCCAGCCTCAGCCACTCAGCAAGGCCCTAAGCCACTCAGCGAGACCCTGTCTCTAAATAAAATATAGAAAGGGCTGAAGACAGGGCTCAGGGGTCAGTACCCCTGGGGTTCAATTCCCAGGACCAAAAAAAGAAACAAAAAAGCCTACTTTATTTGTGGTGACGGACACACAACACTGTAAGTATTCTAGAAACCACGAGTGCGTTCTGCAGTGTGTGAGTCATACCTTAATAAAGATTCACCAAACCACGATGACTGAATGCACTGAAGGGACTTGGATCCGGGTGTGATGGGGACACGGACAAAATACCGGCTGAGTGTTAGACCTGGGTTTTGTGTAAACATTGATTTTCCCGAATGTGGCCTCTGGGCCCTGAGGACACCGGGAACAGAATGACATGTTTTTCATGTGTCTATTTTACACGTGGGGCCGGAACCCAGGACCCCACATGCGGCAGGCAAGAGCTCAGGCTCTGAGCTCCACCCGCCAGCCCGCCTGTCACCCCTAGTCCCCAGCCCCAGCCCCCAGCCCCCAGCCCAGGCCTGTTCTTATCTCAGGAGAAACGCGCACAAGGGTTCTTTAGGGGTAAAAGTCAACCCATCGCACACTCCTGGTGGCCACTCAGACAGTCTACAAGGAAAAAATGTTTTTAAGAGAAAAACCTGGTGGAATGTTGTTGATGAGTTTGGGTGGAAGGCGGGCGGCAGAGACTTGTTTTCATTGGATGATCTTGCAGCTCTGCCCTAAGATTGAAATTATTCAAAATTAATCTTCCAACCGCCCCCCCTTTTTTTTGCTATCTGGATTGAACCCAGGGGTGCTAACCCCTGAGCCCCGTCCCCAGCCCTTTTTAGATTTTATTTAGAGACAGGGTCTCGATGAGTTGTTGAGGGCCTTGCTAAGTGGCTGAGGCTGGCCTCCAACTTGCGATCCTCCTGCCTCAGCCTCCTCAGCTGCTGGGATGACAGGCGTGGGCCACGGCACTGGGATTCTCGCAATTCTTAAGGAAGCCATACGTGTATAGATCCATGGACAGCTAAAGGAGAAAACCCCTGATCTAGTTGTGAACAAGTCTCTCCCACATGTCTATTGGACTCCAATCAGGGGACACAGTCAGAGGGGCCGGAGTGTGGTGCGGTGCCCACATCTGACATCCGTGCATTCGTCCATTCATCCCACAGTATTTACTGAGCATCTACTATGTACAGGAGCCTCAGCCATGAGCCCCCCACGCACCAATCCCCCTCTCTGGTGCCGGGTGCAGCTGGGGTTGGGGGGTTCCTGCACCAGGGTCAGTGGGTGTGGGATCAACTACATCAGGTCCCAGCTTCCAGGGGACCTGGCGACAGGGACCATGGACTCATCTGTGTCCTGCCACCCCAGATCATAAGGAAGTCAAATTCTGTCCCCACACAGCAAAGAGGGGGGACAGACTGAGGACCACAGACTGAGAAAGAGCCTGCGGTGGTCTTGGGGTGGTTTGGACCCCAGAGATTCACGTTCTGGACGCTTGATCCCCAATGTCGAAGGATCGGGAGGTGGTGGACCTCTAAGGGAGGCTTCAGGAGATGCAGGTGTGGTGGCGCACATCTGTCACCCCAGTGTCTGGGAGGCTGAGGCAGGAGGATCACGAGTTTGAGGCCAGCCTCTACAACTTCATAAGACCTCCCTTAAACAATAAAGAGGGCTGGGGACCTGGGGGACGTGGCCTGGGGATGGAGCGTCCCTAGATTAAATCCTGAGTATGTATGGGGGGAAGAGAGGGAGAAGGAGAGGGAGAGGGAGCGAGAAAGAGAGAGAGAGAGAGAGAGAGAGAGAGAGAGAAAGAGAGAGAAGAAGAAGAAGAAGAAGGAGGAGGAGGAGGAGGAGGAGGGGAGGAGGAGGAGGAGGAGGAGGAGGGGAGGAGGAGGAGGAGGAGGAGGAGGAGGAGGAGGAGGAGGAGGGGAGGAGGAGGAGGAGGGGGGGGAGGAGGAGGGGGGAGGAGGAGGAGGAGGGGGGGAGGAGGAGGAGGAGGAGGAGGGGAGGAGGAGGAGGAGGAGGAGGAGGAGGAGGAGGAGGAGGAGGAGGAGGAGGAGGAGGAGGAGGGGAGGAGGAGGAGGAGGGGAGGAGGAGGAGGAGGGGGGGGAGGGAGGAGGAGGAGGAGGGGAGGAGGAGGAGGAGGAGGAGGAGGAGGGGAGGAGGAGGAGGAGGAGGAGGAGGAGGAGGAGGGGAGGAGGAGGAGGAGGAGGGGGAGGATTAGGTCACCGGGCGCCGCCCTCAGAAGGAACCCCAGCAGTTCTCAGTTCTGGGGCCAGTAGGCTCTGGAGGGCGGGTGTTGAGCAAGGCCACCGGGGCACTTGGTGCCTCTGGACTGGGTCGCTTTCCTCCCAGCTCATGGTCAGTAACCAGGGGTGAGGGTCACAGAGGTTGGCACCAGCTGCTTGGCTGACCATGTCCCTCTGTGTCTGGCCTTGTTCCCCTGTGACAGTGCTTGGGGATGAACTTGGGGCACCTCCCCACAGAGCTCCGTGGCCAGTCCTTTCTATTCTAATTTGACACAGGGTCTTGCTAAGCAGCAAGCCTTGACTGGAGATCCTCCTGCCTCAGCCTCCCCGGGTGCTGGACTCCAGCGCCCCGCCCACCACCTGAGGAACCTCTTTTCTTGATAAACGACTCAGTCTCGGGGGTTTGCTTCCAGCAACGCAAAACAGCCCAAGGCCCCGAGCGGAGGCCATCCAGGTCGCCTAACAGCACAGCTCTGAAGAGTGTCACCAAGATGGGGTGGGAGGGAAGGGATCTGGGGCTGGTGGGTGACAGGCTGCAGGCAGTGGGGACAGGGCAGGGGATGCAGTGTCTGGGGGGCACCTTGCTCACCTCCCAGCCCAGACCAGCCACACAGACGTCCCAGGAGGCCCCCGACGGCAGGGTCCCCATGTGCCCCAGAGCTGCTCAGAGTTCCCAGGATTCCCAGGCTGGGAGCCCTGAGGATTTTGCACCCCATATGTCTGCCCGCCGCCGCGGGAGGCCAAACACACGCTGCGCTTCACACATCGGCGTTGCTCAAGCCCAAACAGACGTCGCCTGGAGAAGTAAAATCCACCAACTTCAAATTCATCCCAAAGTGGTTCCCAGTGGCTCCCTGTCATCATGTAGCGTTTTCAGCCAGGAGAACGAAGCCTCCTGCGCTGGTGGTCACAATCCCTGAGGATCCGAAGTCAACTTCCAGCCGGGCCTGGGTGGCCTCGCCTGTCATCCCAGGGCCTGGGGAGGCTGAGGCAGGAGGATCACAAGGTGGAGGCCAGCCTCAGCCACTCAGCGAGACCCTGTCTCTAAATTAAAAATAAAAAGAGCTGGAGATGGGGCTCAGGGGTCAAGCACCCCTAGGTTCAATCCCTGGTAACAAGAAAAAAAAAATAGCTACCGAGGGCTACGACACATCCCAAAGAAAAGCCCCAACAGGAAAAAGGACCCGTGGCGTGGTTGGATGTGAAGAAAAGGGACAGGGACACACGCACCGCTTACCCGGCCTGCAGGGACCCAGACCCAGCCGGGCCAGGGCCTCAGGGACACAGCGGAGACCCTGGACTGCTTCACAGCAAAGGACAGAATCAAGGACAAAGGGGAGCCCCCAGGACAGGGACAGTCCCCTCCCCGCACCTCAGACCGCGAGCGCACTGACTGCAGGATGCAAAGTGACCCCAGGGACGCGTCACAGCACAGAACCAACAACCCAGGCAGTAAACGGGCCAAGGGGCGAGCGAACGCCTCACAGAGGGAGAGACACCGCGGCCACCAGCTCAGGGGACATTCAGCATCGCAGCTGCTAGAGACCGGGAGGCCAGAACCGCAGCGAGGTCCCATCCCAGCCAGGCAGGGTGGCCGCCACCAAGAACACAAGTGACGATAAGTGCGGGCGACGAGGCAGGGGAAAGGCCACTCATCCACGGCTTGGGGGACCGCAGACCCCGTGGAAGGCAGGATGGAGACGCCTCAGGAAACTGGGAATGGAACCACCATGTGACCCAGCTATCCCTCTCCTCGGTCTGTACCCAGAGGACTTAAAGTCAGCACACGACAGGGACACGGCCACAATCAATGGTTATAGCAGCTCAATTCCCATTAGCTAAACTGTGGAGCCAACCCAGATGCCCTTCAGTGGACGGAAGGATAAAGAAACTGTGGTCCATTCACAGTGGAATATTACTCAGCCCTAAAGAAGACCGAAATGATGGCATTTGTAAGAAAATGGACGGAGCTGGGGACTCTCATGCTAAGCAAAATAAGCCAGTCCCCCAAAACCAAAGGCCAAGTGTCCTCTCTGACATGTGGACGCTGACCCACAATGGGGGGGACAGCAGTTCACTGGATGAGACGCAGGGAGTGGAGGGAGGGGACGGGCGGGGACTGGGAGAGACAGGGGAGTGAATGGACGTCCCTGTCCCATGTTCACAGTGGAACCCACGACCAGGGACACCCCACAGCAGGTCCAGCCACAGGAGTGGGATGTGGCAGAACGCACGCTGCCGTCACGGGGAGCTAAGGAGGACAGACAGACAGACAGGTCTGGCCGGGGGCTTCGCAGAGGGTCTTCCATGTGCCCCGGGGGAACACACAGCCACTGGCCAAGGTCACCAAGGTCCACAGTGGTCCTGTGACCCGCCCAAGGCCCTGCCAGACGCAGGGGCCCGTCCAGAGCCAGGAGCCAGCGCGGGACTTCCCCGCGTTAGGGACAGTGACAGTGAGGCACCTGCACCTCACCGCCTGGGTCCCCGGGTGTGGCGGATGACTGGGGCAGGCTGTGACGTCAGCAGGGGGCAGGAGGGGGTGTGCCCCTGGGGCTGAAAGAGGAAGCCAGGTCCCCACCTCACCCGTTGCCAGGTGACAGGTCACCTTCCTTTGACCACTTCCCCCGGAAATTCCCCCGGAAATGCCGGAGGGGGCCACGGAGGGGAGTTCCTCTGGAGGAGGCTGAGGGCCTCAACCCTCTCCATCTCCTGCCCAGCTCCTCGCAGAAACCCGGGGACAGGAGGATTGATAACAGGTGCCACGTGTGACTTGTGTCCTGGCCAGACGGAGACGTTCTTATCGATTTAAAGGACAACAAACGTGGCTGACAGGATATCAAGAACAAGGAGAGCAGGGCCCACGCCTGTCATCCCAGTGGCTCGGGAGGCCGAGGCAGGAGGATCGCAGATTGGAGGCCAGCCTCAGCCACAGCAAGGCCCTGAGCAGCTCAGCGAGGCCCTGACTCTAAATAAAATATAAAAATCAAGAAGGCGGGTTGTGGCTCATTCTTGGGACCACAGGCATGTGCCACCACGCCCGGCTTAAATGACCGTTTTTAAGTAGCATAAGTTCCAACTGAGAAAGGTCTTTTTACTTGGGGACGTTCATTAAGCCGTTGCCATGGCGCCAGGGCGTTAACCCTGCCTGTCCTGACGCTGAACCTCCCCTGGCTCGTCCCAGACTGGGTGGCACCTGAGTGGCTCAGGGCCCAGAACCCAGGACCCCTGGCTGCCTGTGGCTGCTCGGGGGCAGGTGGCCGTCCCAGCCAATTCTGAGTGGGGACTTTGCCTTCCCACCTCCCCCAGGGCTCCGGGCTGGGACAGGCTGGGACAGGCATGGCCTGCTCTGCTCTCTGGCAGGCACCGGTGGCTTTCGGGTGACTGCAGGATCCAGGCTGGGCAACTGTCTGCTGGGAAGGGTTGCGACAGGCGACTGTCCTGAGGATGGTGACTTCCCCATATGTCCCCGAGAGGGGTGGCACCCAGCAGCCTCCGTGTGGCAGACAGAGGCCACAGAGTCGGGGAGACGCGTCCCCTGTGCACTGAGACCAGGACTCAGCCCTGAACCCAGAAAGCTCCGCGGCTCCTCCTCCGCAGGGTGGGTTGACACAGTGACCCCAGGTGGCACCCGCATGCAGTCGGCGCCCACTAAGTGCTCATTCCTCCCCCACGGCTACAGCTGAGGCCGCCTGTTTGGGTTTTCTTTTCCTTAAAAAAAAAAATCTGAATTGGACTAAATGGTTGCGACAGAAATTCCAAATGTTTTTGGGGACCAGTGACTGAACCCAGGGCCTGTCCCCAGCCCTACTTGGCATTGTATTGAGAGACAGGGTCTCACTGAGTGGCTTAGGGTCTTGCTAAATGGCTGAGGCTGGCCTCCAACTTGAGATCCTCCTGCCTCGGCCTCCCCAGTCACTGGTGTGACAGGCGCGTGCCACCATGCCTGGCTTTTTCTCGAGGATGGAGGTGGAACTTGGAGCGTCCCGCAATCTAGACAAGTGCTCGGCCTCTGAGCTGTGTCCCCAGCTGTGGGTACACCTTTCACCCACCCGGGGGCTCGTCCCCGACACCGCGTGAACACAGACCCTGACTTTGAACTCAGGAACCGCAAGGCGCGGCCCGGCCTGGGGTGGGCGGGTCCTGACTTGACCCAGGGCTCCAGGGCTGAGCGCTCCATCAGCTCCCACCCAGGCCCACCGCCCTGTGCGGTCATTTCCTCTTTCCCGTCCCACCTCCTGGGGGCATTGGAGCAGCCTCAAGACAACAGCCATGTGTTGGTCACCTGGGCCTGGCCCCTGCAGCTAGCCTGTCACAGGGCTGGGGACAGTGGAGTGTTTTCTGAGCATTCACTACCTGCCAGGTACAGAGCCGGGAAGGTCCACAAGGAAAGTACCAAACCACTGCGGGGAAGCCCAAACCACTAACTTGGTCCCCTTGATCTAGCCATTCCTGAAGGCGGAAAACTCCTGGACTGTGTCCCCACTCACAGCACCTCTCTGTGCCCCATTCCTACTCACACGCCACACCTGCCGCAGATGTCCCCTCCTCCTGGCATGTCCCAGGGCCCAGCTCCACTTGGGGACCATCCCCCAAGGCCCTTTGAGTCTCTGGGGGACCCACAGATCCTCAAGATCCCACTCTGGATCATTCCAGAAAGAAACGAAGAACTGAAGCCGTCAGTTGTCAGCAGCTCCTGACGGGCGGGGGTGGGGTGTGGCACTAGGCCTCACCAGAAGGGGACAGGGCCCTGGGGACAGAGGGCCGGAGAGGCCTGCCCAAGGCTGAGGCCTGACAAGGCCACCATTCTCTCTGCCCCGAGTCCCCAACTCAGGCTGAGGGGACAGAGCAGGGAGCAGCCGGCACCCACCAGGCTCCTGTGGCCAAGGTGACCTTGTGCCCAGAGGCCTCAGTGTGCCCAGCTGTGACATGGGTGCCATTGGGAGTCCCTGTTTGTCTGAGTGACTCCAGGGCCCGAGAGCGCAGCCCCAGGTGACCCTGGGTGGCCCCGGGTGGCCTCCCGCCCCGGGAGCCACACACTTCCTCCCATAGCTCAGGCGCCCTTCTCGCAGCCGTGGAGACCCGGGCCCTGGGCCACCAGCAGGGACACAGGGGCCCAGAGAGCTCGGGGGACAGAGGAGGACCCCAGAGTCCCCGCACTCTCGCCCTGGCAGCCGCTGGTCCCTGGGTCCCCGGGCCATTAGGGTGGTACTCACAGTGTCCAGGGGGAGGGGCCGAGGTCTCCTGGGGCCCTGGGCCCGGCCGACTGCTCCGCCGGGGACCGTGGCCCTCCCCACAGCGGGTCCTGGGGTGTGACGTCGCCTAACTTCCTCCCCGCCCCGCGGCATCCAGGAAGCCACACCCCGGGGACAGGGTGCCAGGCACCCAGGTCCTGGCCCGACGCAGGGAAGGCGGCCGTGGCGGTGTGGCCAGCCCGTGGCCGATGGCTCCGCTGGGCTGGGGACATGAATAATGCAGGGTCACCCGGCGCCCTGGGACGATCGCGTTTCGGGGCCACTCGAGTTTTGGGGAAGCGGCTTTGTTGGGAGCGCCAGGGCCCAGCTGGGGCGCTGGCCACACGGTCACCACCCCCCACTCGGGGCCAGCGAGCCCCAGGACAGAGGCTTTGGGACAGGTGGCCCTGAAGAGGGCGCCCTGCGTAGAAAGCACCAGGGGCCAAAGGGGCCGGGTGGGCAGCCTCGTCCCCTCTGGCCAGGCGCGTGTCCAGCCCCAGGCTCCGCAGGGGGACATCTGGGGAGCCCCGTCCCTACTGTCCCTGGCCAGCCAGGGGCCCTTCTCAGAGGCCACTCCAGGGCCCTCCTACAGGGAGGCTCCTCTCTGCCCCCCAGGGAGGAACCTGGTCCCTGTCCAAGTCCCACTGCGAGGGTCCCCCGCTGTCAATCCCCCTCGCATCTGCACAGTGGCCACCACCTGCTGTCCCACTGGCCACAGAACCTGGCCCCGCCCCCCTGCTCATTTCCTCAGCGGCCCCAGCCTCCCCCTCCCCACCCCTTCAAGCTGTCACCAGGATCTGGCCCCAAGGACTTCCTGCCCCCAGCCGCCTGACCTCCTCCTGGTATGTTCTTCCAGTGCCCCAGGCCGGCTCTACCCCAGGGCCTTTGCATCTGCAGAGCCTTTGCTTAGGAGGCCCCAGCTCACCTGCCTGTCCCTCCCACCTCTGAGACGGTGGCTCCTCCTTTCCCTTTTACTTTGGTGGGGGACTGGACCCGGGGCCCTGCCACTGAGCGTCACCCCCAGCCGTTTTTATGATTTTATTTATAGACAGGGCCTTGCTAAGTTGCCGAGGCTGGCCTCGAACGCGCGATCCTCCTGCCTCAGCCTCCTAAGTAGCTGGGATGACAGGCGTGGGCCCCCGCCCCGACTGCCCCCAACCTTTTCATCTTGGCACCTGAAGCCGCTCACCTGTCTCTTTTCTGTGTCTCGTCCCTGTCCCTCCTGGACAGCAGTCCCAGGAGCCCTGACCCAGCTCACCAGGCTACACCACAGGGCGGCACAGAGCGGCCAGCGCCCAGTAGCTGCTCAGCTAACTCCGTGGGCTGCTGGGGACGCCTCTCCCCGTGTGTCCGGCGACGGTGCCCACACCCTCTGCGGTTTCCTGGGAGGGAGGAGCACCCAGGAGTCCCCACGAGCAGGGCCTGGCCTGGGACCTGGAGCCGGCCACAGAGCCCCCAGGAGGGAGGAGGGGAGCCCAGGGCTGCGGTGGGGGTGACAGTGACAGGGACCAGGCAGCATCACAGGGGAACGGCGTGTGTGCGGACAGCACACAGAGCAGGAGGGGGCCCGTATGCTGCCCGGGACCCCACATCCTAGACGAGGGACAGGGCAGCCCAGGGCATGGCCAGCAGAGGCGGGGGGACCTGGTGGCTTCTTCCTGGGGAGCCCTGGCCACAGCCGAGCTGGGGCCCCACCCCCAGGAGGGAAGGGACTCCTCCCAGGGTCCCAGGGTCCCCGAGGCTGGGAGGAAATGGGCCCCGGGTTCCGGGGCGTCCCCTGGGCCTCCCGCTGTGGGGCACAGGTGGCTGATGGCCCAGGGAGGTCCCCCGGAAGCTCTCAGAACTGGTGGCCACCTGCTCCCGTCCCTCCTGCCCAGCTGTGGCCACCGTGGGGGAGGGGACGGGACCTTGCTGGCCAAGGACGGGCATCCTCTGCTCAGCTGAGCCCTGGGAGTCGCAGTGGGTGGGGACGCGGGGACCCGTCCCCAGGAGACCCAAGACCTTTTGCTGTCAGGCCACAAAACAAATTTTCTTTTGCAAAATGACATCAAGCGAGGTGGCTCCCTGCTGGCTGGGGACTTGGCCGGGGAGGACACAGGGGACAGGTGGAGGGGGCTGCCCCAATTGGCTTCTGCTCTGAGAGCGCACGTCCCCACCCACAGGTTCACAGAGGAGGATACCGAGGTTCAGAGAGGCCACCACCACAGTGGACAGCCAAGGCGCACAGGGTGGCCCCCGCGACAGGCTGACGGGCACAGGGTCAGTTAGTCCTAAATGTCACTTAGGCAGTAAAAGGGCTGAGCTCGCTTTTAGGCGCAGGCTGGCCTTGTCCCTAGTCCCCTTACTTACTCTGCCCTGTCCCAACGCCCTGTGGAGTCTCAGGGATAGAGAAGGGGTGAGGGCAGGGTGGCCCCAGCCAGGCCAGGAAGCGGCCCAGAGAGGTTGAGCCACTGGCCCGAGGTCACACTGCTGCCACCTACCGTTGCTAGCGGCTGGGCCAGGCTCCCGGGCGGCTCCGTGCAGGGGGTGGCTCTGAGCCAGGAGGTGGCTCTGAGCCGTGAGGTCCCTCTCAGAGCCCGGTGCCAAGGTTCCAGAGCTCAGCCCCGGGTTTCCGGGCTGCAGGGGAGGCAGGGGAGGCCGGGGAGGCCAGGGGAGGCCGGGGCTCCGCACACCTCGCTCTCCAGATGCGCAGGAGCCGCTGGCAGGGACCCGAAGACGCAAGTGGGAAACTATGCGCCCGGGGCAGCCTCCAAAGTGTCCCCTGCGGCCGCCGCCAGCGCCGCCCACCCGCCCGGGGCTGGATCTGCTGATTCAGGTCTCCCTGGCCCCGCGGCTCCGGGCGGCTCCCGCCGTCTGTCTGGCTGGGAGTGGCCCTGTTCCCGGGTGGGGACCCCAGAGGGGCAGGGCACAGGGGAGGATGGCAGCTCCAGGGCAGGTGGGGAGCCTCCCTGAGGCCAGGCACCCGGGAAGTGGGACAGGGACAGGGATGGCTGTGGCAGGGGACACCCACGGTGGGGGACACCCAGGGGGGTGCGTCCTGAGGCCCCGGGCAGCTCAGCTCCAAGCCCCACCAGGTCAGGGCGAGTTGTCCCCATTGAACAGATGAGGAAACCGAGGTGCGGAGGATACTGGGCTGCGGCCCCCTCCCTAAGGCCACCCAGGCCAGTCAGGGACTCAGAAGGGACCAGGCTCCTCTCTGGCCACTGCCTGGGGGTTTCCAGCCACCAACCCCAAGTCTCAGGAGAAGGAGATGCAGGAAGATCCAGCCGCGTCCCTGGGAAAGGAGAGTCTGGCCCCTGCCTGGCCCGGCCCTGAGTCCCCGTGTAAGGAGGTCCATCGGGGCCAGGCAGCCACTGACCCACTGCCACTCTCCATCCCCACAGCCAGTCGGCGCCTGTCCTAAAGGGCACCCCAGTCCTTGTGTCTGCCCTGCTCCCCGTCCAAGCCCCCAACACCCTCAGCGAACAGCAGAGACAACAGTGGCCCCTGGTTCTTAGTGAGGGACAGTGGGTTGTGCGGCTGCATTTCCCCTTTCCCTTTGGCTACCAGGAAACTCAGCCATTTTTGCCTCAACAGAAAGACCTCAGGACCCTGCCCATGTGCACTTATCATCATCATCGTCACTGTCATTATTGTTACTGTTGTCACCATCATCGTTATTATTACACAGTGGGTCATGATGTCCTATTCTGAAGGTGCTTTTCCTGATCCCGATTTTTATTATTATTATTATCATTATTTGGTGCCAGGGATTGAACCCAGAGGTGCTTGACCCCTGAGCCCCGTCCCCAGCCCTTGTTATTACTTTATTCAGAGACAGGGTCTCGCTGAACTGCTTAAGGCCTTTGCTAAATTGCAGAGGCTGGCCTCCACCTTGCGATCCTCCTGCCCCAGCCTCCCAAGCCACTGGGGTCCCAGGCGTGGGCCACTGCGGCAACCGGCCTGTTGTCTCATTGATCGTCTTGCCGTAGGCGTTTCCTGTCAGCTGTCACAGATATGTTCAAAAGGGAAGGAAGGAGAAAGGGAGAAGAAGGGAAGGGAGGAGGCCTCTAGTTTGCAGACCAGATGTGGAGGACGTCTCAGTCCCTCACCCTGAGAGACAGCCCTCTAAGACAGCAGGTGCCCTGGGTGGTGTCACCATACGACACCTTCCAAACAGTAGCACCCTCCAAGCCTGCATGCAAATCACGGTGGCAGGTGACGCCCTTGCAGCGGAGGCCCTGGGCCTGGCCTCAGGTCCCGTGGCTTCCTGTCCCCTGGCTCCCTCCTCCTGTAGCCGCAGGGCCACAGCAAGCCCCAGCTGTCCCCCCAGGGCCCCGAGGAGCGCTGGCCACCCTCCTGGTCCCCTGCCCGCTCCCTGGCAGCCCCAGGGGAGAGGGTAGGGTGACCATCGGTGATCACATCTGACACTCCCCGGAGCTGGCAGGTGCCAGGTCCTGGTCTTTCAGGTGTCACCCGGGTCCTAAGAGCACCTCCAGCCGAGGGGCACAGCGACTCACGACCAGCGTTAAACCCGAGTGGCCTGGTGCTTGGCTCAGGACGGAGCTCTCAGCCGTGGTGACAGTGTCCACGGTCACAAGGGGCCACTGTACTCTGTGCTCAAGGAAGGAGAGTGAGCCCCACACTTCAATGAGGCCCAAGAAACTCAGAGAGGTCAGGAGACAAGGCCAGAGTCACACAGCTCAGCCCGCCGTGGATGACGCGTGATGGGTCTTGCACATCCTGCATCTGCCCTGGAGGCCACACTGGGCCCCAGCCCAAGGCCAGCACACTCCTGACCCCTGCTCCCCGCTCCTCCCTCCATGCCTGCTAGACACCCCCAGCTTCCTCAAGGGTGCTGGATGCAGCCTTGCCTGCACTCCATCTCGGCTCCCTCCCGAACTCCAGCAGCCACACAACCCAGGATGGCAGGGCCACCTCCACACACGTCCCCTGGTACCTGAGGGTCCTCACGGAGATGCAGAACTTCCACATGAGGCTCCACACGGCACTGCCACCACCCTTCATGCCTGGCTTGGCGGGGACCTCAGTGGCCCGGGGAGGGGGTGGCAGCCCCTGTCCCCCAAGCCCAGCTGCCCTCGGGGCCAGGGACTGGCTCTCTTCTTGAGTCAGGTCACTTCCTTCTTCATGGTCGCAGTAAGGAACAAAGGCCCCAGAGCCGGGAGGGTCCCCCAGGGCAGGTCCAGCCAGCGGCGGTGCTGTCCCCGGGCTGGCCTCTGTGCCTGGCCCCGTCCGGCTACTCTGCTCCCTCCCGGCTGAGCGTCCCTCACACCAGACCCGTGGCTTCTGCTCAGCCTCGCGGCCGCCTCCTGCCAAGACCCAGGGTGGCCGGGGGCCAGGCAGCCGTGAGTCACCAGGAGGGCGGGACGCGAGGGGCGTCCACGGTGACGTGATGGCAGCAGCGGCCGGTGTGGGACTGCAGGGAGCCGGCAGGGGCGGGCCACATCCTCCCCTGTCCCCAGAGGCCCGAACCCAACACCCGCCCAATGACTGCCCCAGGAGCTGGCCGGGCGGTGACCGTGGCTCTGACAGGCGGCTCCAGGGCCATGAGACGGGAGGGACAGAGAACCAGGGCCACCCCCGGGGGACCAGCCGCTCTGAGGGTCCCCTTGGGACTAAGGAGATGAAGCCCAGTCCCAGCCGCGTCACTCTGTGGCTCTGGTGGTGGCAGGTCCCTCTCCCACCCCAGCTTCCCCGCTGGCCACTGGGGACAGGTGGGGACAGGACTGGGGTTTTATCAGCTCCATCTCACATGTGGGGACACCAGTGCCCACGAAGTGACGGGGGTAGATGGGAACCAGCAGTGGCTCTGAGGGACAGCCAGGGACAGCGCATGTGCCACCTCCCTAGACTGGGCCTGGGTCCTGGCCCAGAGGGGCCCAGCTGCTGTCCCCAGCCGCCACCCAGACAGCTGCGCCTGGCTCAGGGCAGGAAGCGGGGCTTCCCAGGCTGAGCCCCTGGGGACGGTGACTCACGGCTGCCGAGGCCCAGGTCACACGGCCCCGCCTCCCACCCACAGCCCCCAGCAGGGTCCCAGGAGGGCAGTGGCCTCGCTCACCCACTGACCCGTCCAGGACCCGGGGCCGCTCGACCCAGGAAACAGGACAGAGCGGCCAGCTGCCCCCAGCAGGGTCAGGCCTTGCTGGCCCAGGTCCCCTGCCCCCTGCCCAGGATGGGAACATCCTCAGGCCCAGCCTCTGTCCCTCGTGGGGACCAGCAGGCCGCTCTGTCCCTGGGCCAGGGAGGGGGCTTCCCTGAGAGCCAGAGAAGGTTCTAGAAGGGCCCCGTCCTCGGGGGCTGGGGACCCCGTCCTCCCTCTTCGTCACCAGAGGGACTTCACCAGGCACCAGAGCCACGACCCAAGAGGCCGGAGCTGCCTGGCCTCAGCCTGAACACGCTGGTGACGGAGGCTGGCCACCGCCAAGGCCACGTGGACCACCGGGGACCCAGGGAGAAGTCCCTCACGTCCCACTCTGCCTTCTGCTGAGGCTCCTGGTGGCCTGTCCGCCCAGGGCCTTGTCTGAAATGTCCCCGAGAAGTTCCCACGGTGTCTCCTGTGGGTGGACGCGATGGCAGGACCTGCCCACTGTCCCCGAGCGCGGCCCCCGCCTGGATCCGTCACCCGCAGCCACACAGGGGTCCCTCCACAGGGCCCCTGTCTGTCCGTCCATCTCCTCAGCCGTCCTTCTGTCCCTGCTGTCCATTCCTCCAGCACTTCACCCAAGTGTCTTTCTATCCGTCCATCTGTCCATCCATCCACCCATCCGTCCACCCATCCATCTGTCCATCCGTCCATCTGTCTATCCGTCCACCCATCCATCCCCAGCCCCCGTGCCCCATGTGTCCACCCCTCATCTGACCATGACCCATAGCCCCACCCACTGCCTTCTGCTCTGGGAGAGTCCCCTGTCCCCACAGGCCCCCTGACACCTATGACAGCAGGAGCCTGGTCCCCAGCCTTCCTGTCCCCGTGGGTCGCGGCCTGTCCCCCGGTCCGTGGTCCCCACCCAGGGAGGGCCTCCCCACTGCCCTCTGCACAGCCCTCGTCCTGCCTCCCGGGCCCCACAGCCCTGGGGACCTGCGCTCAGCACCCAGCGGCCAGTGCTGGTCACCTGCGCCCTCCGCGCCCACTGGTGACAGACGCCGGCTGGGTGGGCAGCTGCTGGTGGGAGCGAGGAGTGGCCCTGGGCAGGGAGAGGGGCCACTTCTAGGCCAGGCTGGAAACGAAGCCTCTGCAACCAGAGGCCTGTGGGTCCCCGTCCCCCAGTCCCCTGCCACGCCCGTGTCCCCTTCCCAGACGGAGAGACCGAGGCTCCCAGGCCCACAGGGCGCGCTGGGTCCTCACCGTCCACTTCCTTAGCTTGGGTGGCCAAGGGCTAGGAGCACCCTGGGACATCTGGTGGACCCCGAGGACACCAAGAACAACTCCACGGCCCTGGAGCGGGACCTCGGGGTCCCGAGTTACAGAGGAGGAGACCAAGGGTCCAGGTGCTCCCAGGACCCCTGACGTGGCCCGTCCTCGTGAACGCGACAGACTCCTTACTCGTTGCCGACTCCCCGTCCCCACATGAGTCACCCCCCATCTTTCTGGGCCTCGGTTTGTCCCTCTGCAAAACAGGAGTAAGAATCCTGCCAGACGCGGTGGCACACCGTCATCCCAGGGGCTCAGGAGGCTGAGGCAGGAGGATCGCAAGTTGGAGGCCAGCCTCAGCCAGTTAGCGAGGCCCTGAGCAGCTCAGGGAGACCCTGGCTCTAAACTTAAAAGGGCTGGGGACGGGGCTCGGGGTGAAGCCCCCTGGGTTCCATCCCTGGTGACAAAGGAAAGGAAAGGATGCGGGGTGGGGACACCATACCCAGTGCCGTGGCCAGGGCAGGCAGCCAGGCCCCTGAGTCCCCACGGTTCCCCTGTCCCAGAAGGTCCCTTCCAAGGAGTTTCAAATTTCCACCAGAAAAAACGTCACAGGCCTCCAGTGCAGCGAGGGCCACCGGCTGGGACCCGCCTCGGCCGCGGCTGGCGACACTTCTCTGACAGGAGACTGAATCCCCTCCCCAGGTGGAAGCCGCCCCCCAGGTCACCCTGAAGACAAGGTCCTGCTCTTCCATGTCTCCAGCTGCTGTTTCCGGCCAGGACGCTGGGCTGCCCGCGGCCAGGAAGCGGGGACAGGGGGATGCACACTGCGGCCGGCCCAGGTAAGCGTCTGGGGCTCCTGGGACACAAAGGGAACAGAACCACCCTGGGGTATGGGACAGGGCCACCCCCGCTGAGCTCTGGGCTCGACCTGCCTCTGTCCTGTAGCAGAAATGGACGCCGTGGAGGACTCGGCCCCTGTGGCAGATGGGGACTGTCCAGGTCCGAGAGCTTTATGGCCGGGTTCAGAAGAAGAGACTGAGGTTCTCAGTGGGCAGAAGACTGTCAGGTCCCAGGGAGGTCCCTGTGGGAGATCCTGGGGGGACACAGGTTCTGCCCTCCAGACTCAGGGTCACCTGGTCTTTTTACCGTTCCTGTCCCCAGCACCACATAAAGGTGAATGGATAGCCCAAAGGTGTGACATTGACCCACAGCTACAGAATGATCACCAAACAACACAAGCTGTCCATCCAGATGACCCCACAGGTACTCAGAATGCCCCGGGCCTCTCGGCTCAGCGCAGTGGACACAGGAGATGGGCCCGGGGACTCCCTCTGTGCGCCTGCGCCCCAAGCCCTTGTCCTGTAGGGACCCTGGCTAGAGGGAGCGGCACCCACCCACCATCTCATCTACCCGGGACCTCAAGTCAGGGGACCCCGGGGACTGGAGACCCAGCAGGGGAGGGGACCTGCTCCTGAGCCCTCAGGCCCAGCCCCCCAATCAGCTGGGCATCTGGAGTCCCCGGGTTGGCATGACCGTCCCCAGGCTGGCTGACCCGTCCAGCAGATGGGTGACGCGCCAGGGCTGACCTGGACGGCGCCCTGTCACCCCCAGCAATGACCCACGGCAACAGTGTTTGTCAGAGAGAATCCAGGAACGTCCCCCGCCCCGGCCGGGTTCTCCCAAACCAAGGCTCAGGAACGGGCCACTGCCTGTCCCCACCCCTGTGGCCACCGGAGGGCTGAGGCTGACACAGAGAGAGGGCTGCGGGGGTTGGACCGTGACCGGGGCGGGCCTGGCCTGGGGCCCAGTTGGCCTTGGGTCGCCTTTGTGTCCCTATGGGGGGCTGGGTAAGGAGACGCAGATGGCGGCCAGGCCACTCTTACCCCCAGGACTTCAGTGCCTGTCCCTGAACTGGGCTGGGTTGGACTCTTGGGCATGAACCCAGGGCCCATGACCCCCCGAGCTGTGTCCCCGACCCCCTTGACTTTCTATTTAGAGTCAGGGTCTCGCTGAGCTGCTCAGGGCCTCGCTGTTGTGGAGGCCGGCTTTGAACCATGATCCTCCTGCCTCGGCCTCCAGAGCCGCTCGGAGGACAAGTGAGGGCCACCGTGCCCGGCCTGGGCACTTGGTTCTTTATCCTGCCCTGTTTGTGCTGTAGACTGGCTCCTCCAGGTCCCTGACACCGTGGTCACTCTGACCCCCTGGTCACTCTGACCCCCTGGTCTACCTCCCTCCCAGCCCATCCGGGGCCAAAGTGCCTGAAATAGAAGGACATGGTCCCAGAGAGGGCAGGCCATTCTGTCCCGCCCTGTCCACAACCCAGGCTCCCTGCTCCGTGCCCCCGGGGATGGCCCATCCAGAGCACAGCCCTGGTGACCAGGAAACGGGAGGCCTGCCTGTCTCTGTCCCTGGTGGAAGCCAGGGGCCCCTGGGGACGCCCCCTACTTCCTCCTGCCCCCACGGAGGGCCAGGCCCTGCCCTGACTGTCACCCACCGACCCCGTCCTGAGGCTCCACAGCTGGAGGGGAGCAGAGGCTGGTTGGCTGCCAAAGGCCTCTGCCCAGTGGCTCCTTGTCCCCCTCCCCAGCTGCCTGTGGAGCCAGAGTGGCCAGAACAGCTGCAGTAGCTCCCCCCTGTCCCCCCCTTTACTTTGGGCACCAGGGACGGAACCTGGGGTCGCCTGAAGCCCTTGGTCACCTAGAGGAGGGTGGCCCTGTCCCAGGTGAGATGGATGCTCTTCCTCTGAGCCTGGTTTGAACTTACTGCATTACTAAGAACACCCAGCACTTATTGAGTGCCAGCTGTATCCCAGGCACCCAGGCACCCACTCAAGTCGACCCTGACCCCACTTCGGCTCCGGATCTGGCGAGTCAGAGCGGAGAAGGGATCTGCCCTGGTCACCACGCAGAATCTCAGCCTCACGGGCCATCTTACAAGCTCTGCCAGGGCCTGGCACTCCCAGGTCCCTTCTCCATGGCCACGGGAGGACCCTGGGACTCCCCAGAGAGAGGGCGGCACAGCAGGAGTGAAGCCGCGTGGTGAAGACATGCAGAAAACCTGGCCCACACTGGAATATTACTCAGCCCTAAAGAATGAAACCATGGCATTTGTGGTAAATGGACGGAGCTGGGGAGGGTCATGCTACGTGAAATGGGCCAGTCCCCACACACCGCAGGCCGAACGTTCTCCCTGGCGTGAAGATGGTGACTTAAAGTGGGGCAGGGTGAGCGTGGGGTCATATGGAAACACCGAGGTTGTGTGGCTCCTGGGGGGGTTCACTGGCCACGTCACGTCACGTGGACCCAGCCATAGCCAAGGGTCTCTAAAGGTCGCAGAGCGCCACACCGCACCTAAGGGTCCGCAAAACATGACACCATGTTTCCCACTAGCCAGGTCACTAGGGAGGCCCAGGATGACAGACACCAGACAAAACCTGCCTCTTCAGCTTTGGCCGGGGACACGGGGACACAGGGACACAGGGCGGGTCTGGGCTCCTGGGGACGCCTGTCACTTGGGAACTGCTGATTGCTGGGCTCCACATGTTCCTCGCGTCTGGCCTGGCACCTGAAGGGAAGCCCACAGGGGACCCTCGGGCCTGGGGGACCTGGGCGAGGACTCCGGGGGACCCCAGGGACTAAGGGTCCAGGGTGGCCCTCTGTCCGGTCCGCGGGACAGAAGGCAGGGGCACGGGAAGGCTCGCGTTGCTCTCTGGTGGCAGAAGTGGCCCAGCGCCGCCCGGGATGGCACTCCAGGATTGTCCTGGATCGACTAAAGGCCACCAACGGGGACAACCAGCCTGCGAGGGGGACGCGCCCTGTGGGGGACAGTCCCCACGCTGCAGTCGCCCCTTGGTGCTCGAAAGTCTGGGCCAAGCAGCAGAGTATGACAGTGACCAGGGCCACGTGCTTTCTGTCAGGACCTGGGACCGCCACCTGCCAAGGCCCTGCTAAGCGCGGGACTTGGGGTGGCCTCTGCCTGCTCGTCCCCAGGTGACACAGGGTCAGAGGGACGGTGACTTTCTAAGCTCCCCGCCGGGGAGGGCCGGCCACCGAGCCTGCGTACCACCCCACACTGGGGACAACCACAGAGGGAAGGGGACCCTCCCAGTCTGAGCGTGTCCCGTGACAGAGCTCTGGGGCCACCACCGCTGGCTCCTGGTGGCACCGGAGCCTGGCTGTGGGACCTGGGCCAGCTGCTTCCCTGTGCCTCAGTTCTTCACCTGGATAATGGGACACTTGTGTCCCCTGCTGCCAGGGTCAGCGTCCAGAACAGTCATTTTTTTCTTTTTTGGCAACTGAACCCGGGTGCTTCCCCCCGAGCCGTGTCCCCAGCCCTGTTTATGTGTTATTCAGAGACAGCGCCTCACTGATTGCTGAGGCTGGCCTCCACCTTGCCATCCTCCTGTCTCAGCCTCCAAGCCGCTAGGGTGACAGCTGTGCGCCACGCACTGGTCAGGACCGTCGTCCATGTAGTGGAGGCTCAGGCCTGGCCTTCTTTCTCGGCCTCCATCCCCCACGCACGACCTAGACACTCCCACCTCACCTGTGGCCACCTCTAACCCCTCACCAGTCTCCGTCTCCCTCCAGGACTTTGTTGGAGGACCATTTCCGCCTGCGGTGCCCCTCGGCCGGAAAACACCACCCCTCCACCCAGGTGCCTCAGCCTCCCCGGACGGCCTCCCTCAGCTGCTGGCACCCAGAGCTCCATCTGTGCCCCGCCCTGACTTCTGCGGCCCAGGGGTGGGGAGAGGAGGCTGCTCTGTTTGGCCTGGAGGCTGAGCCAGGCCTCACTCTTGGATCAGGGGATTCCCAGATGCGACTCAGCTTGTGGTCCACTAAGACCCTCGTGGGCATCCCACAGATTACAGGACGAAGCCCGGCCCTGGCCAGTGGCCCCTCCCAGTCCTGTGGATCTGGCCACCCCTGAAGACTCCTGCTTCCTCTCCTGAGCTCCCCTCTCCTCTGCCCAGAACCCCCACCTCAGCCCAGCACCGTCCTCCATCCCCCTCACGGCCAGCGCAGCCACCATGCCCGCGGGACAGCCCCGCGCCAAGCTGACCCCTCCGTCCAGGCTTCGACCTGACTCTGCCTGTCGGCGGAGCCCTGGGGCCTGCTTGCCCCAGGACCTTGGCACATACGCACTAGGAGAGGCCCCTGGGGCAGCAGAAGCCTGGGTTTGGATCCGCAGCCCCTCCCGACTCGGAGTGGCTGGCACTGGTCACATGCAGCGAGGCCACCCACTGGCTCCCACCCCAGAATGGGAACTTCCTTTCTATGGCTCCTGGGTGACCCTCGGTGTCTCCTCCTGGAAGGACAAGCAGAGCCCCGCACTTACCCAGGGCCACCGCCTGTGAATGGCTGCGGCCCCACAGACCCTGGTCACGTGCCCTCAGAGCCCACATGGCGGTGGCTGGGGGCGCTGTCCCCACGGGCCTAGGCGAGGGCTTTTCTTGGCCACGGTGGCACAGGAACACACACACCCCTGAAGGCTTGTGGCCCCCGCAGCCCTGTCACTTCAGGGAACAATCCCCAAGTCCCACTAGACGTCATCGGGTCCAAATCCTTACAGATGGGAAACTGAGGCTCAGAGAGGGAAGCCGACCTGCCCGAGGTCACACAGCAAGGGACGCAAACGGAACTCTGGTCTTCTAACCCCGAGTCGGCCTTCGCAGGTGGTCCCCGAGATGGAGGGACAGGCCACGGCAGAGCCAGGCTGGGGACCTCGGCTGCTGTGCGGCTGCCCTCCTGTGGGTCAGAGCTGCTCAGGAGCCGGGCGGCACAGCCCAGGCCACCAGCAGACACCCCCAGTGTCAGGAAGGGACAGAGGGCGTCCTGTGGCGGGCAGACTGTGCTGGCCCCCTGTCCCAGGGCCACAGTCCCCGGCATCCACTCACCTCTGGTAGCCGGGCAGGGGCTGCAGGCAGAGCAGCTGCCAGTACTCCAGGCAGACGGCCTTGAACTTGACCATGTTCCCTCCTGGGGTCCGCGGCGGCTGTGGACGCTGCACTGGCCACCCGGCCCGCTCACGGCTGCCCGCCCCGCAGTCCCCGCCTCCAATACAAAGAGCCACACAAAGCCAGGCTGGTCACGCTGTCCCTGGTGGCGGGTGCTTCTGGGGGCCCCCTGGGGACCCGGGGACGGGCTCTGGCTGGGTGGAGCCGCGGGGTCCCCGGCCCCTCATCCTGGGCGCCTGGGGGTCGGCGATCGCGGTGAGCCTGTGTCCCCAGCCAGGTCCCAGGACCCAGCAGGCACCTGGGCCAGGACGCTTCCACCTCCTGCCTGTCCGGTGGCCGAGGACAGGGACGTCCCCGGGGAACAGCGGAGATACACACAGCCCGGCCTCTTTTGGCAGCTGAGTTACATTCAGTGGAATCCCAGCCTGGACTGCGCCAGGGGACACTTACCGCGCAGCCACATGGTGCCGTGGGGGCAGCTCCCTGGGACACAGGAAGAAAGGCCCAGCCACCGCGGTTGCCAGGCAACGGGGACACATTGATAAAATCTAAAATGGAACCCGATGACAGCTGCTGATTGGCTGCTGGGAAGGGGACCCCGTGGCGAGGGAGCGGAGGGGGGGGAGGGAAGTGCCCGGGTGGAGGGGCCAGGGCCAGCCCGGGCCACTGTCACACACGGGAGCCCCGGGTGACTCCCATCTGGGCACAACCCTGGTCCGGCCACCCTCCCTCCCCTACCCTCAGGCTGCTCTGGCCGTGCCCCACACCCAGCCACAGGGGAACGTGGGGACTTCCTGCTGCTCTAAGAATAAAGCCAAGCCAGGTGGCACACAACTGTCACACAAGTAGCTGGGGAGGCTGAGGCAGGAGGATCGCAAGTTGGAGGCCAGCCTCAGCAATAGTGAGGCCCTGTCTCTAAATGAAAAATAGAAAGGGCTGGGGACGGGCTCAGGGATGAACGCCCATCCCACCCTGGGTCCCATCCCAGGGACCAAAAAAATTGAAAGAATGAAAGCCACACGACCCCCGGGGTGACCTTCCAGGCCACCATGATCTGGCCTCTGCTGAACGCCTGGCCCTGCCTGACACTCAGCTACAGCAGCCCAGCCCCCTGCTCCTCGCCCTGCCTGACACCCTCCATGGGACACTGCAGTGACCCTGCTTGTTCCCAACCAGGGGCAGCTCTAGGCAGACAGCCTCTACTCCCAACGTCCAGCCCCAGGCGGCCATCGGTCATGGCCGGGCAAAAGCATAAAGGACTTAGGCCACAAGCACACCGTGGTCACCGCTCTGGCCACTTCAGGCCTACTGACCCCTCCACTAAGCAGTGGTCGCCCTCCAGGCCTGCAGGAGGCCTCCGACCCCTCCACTCGGCCACAGATGAGGAAACAGAGGCTCCCAGAGGACCCCATCCCAGGGTGTGCATGTGGAGCTCTGGGGCCGCCAGCCAGCGGGGAATGAAGTCACAGGCCACCAAACAGACTGGGTTCTAAGTGTCCCGAGCCAGGCTCGCTGGCCTCTAGGGCTGGGGTGGGGACCCGGGGGCCTGATCCTATGCCCCATGACCGCCCCCCCGCCCCCCGGGGCCTCCCCTCAGCGTGTCATCTGCAATCGCCCTGCTCCTAGGACACCGTCCCCAGCCAGTGGTGATTTTCCAGTGCCCCACCACGGGGGACATCTGGCAGTGTCTGCAGAAAGGTCTGATTGTCACATGGGGGGGGGGGAAGGTCTGGAGAGTGGGGGGCCCAGACCAAGGGGGAGGGGGCGCAGGACGCCCCGACCCCGGGCCATCTGCTCAGGGGACGGCCTGTTGGCCAAGGTGGCAGGCTGGGCCCTCCCCTCCCTGGGGACAAGGACATTAGCTTTCCTCTCACGCCTGAGGCACAGGAAGCCGCTGAGCCTTTGAAAGGCGCTGTGACTGGCTGGGACCTTTGTCCCTGGTTCCCAGGCTGAGGGGCGGCGCTGTGGGGGCAGGGAGGGACTGGCAGCGCAGGGGTGGGGTGGGGACCTGGTCCTGGCCTGGGCTGGCCCAGTGCTCCTTCTACTGGGGGGTCTCAGCTTTTGTCACCTGTGAAACGGGAACATGGCGCCAGTTCCATCTCCATGCAAAGTCCCCACAGGGTCTGAGGGCAGGATCCAGGGCCAAGCGCGCCCGCATCTCTGCAAGGTGACAGGGACAGGGCAGGACCCACGCAGCACCTGCCTCCTTGCAATGTGCCCCGTGCGCCCACCACAGGGCCTTTGCACGGGTTGTTTCCACCGGGCAGGCGGGATGCTCTCACCTCCTCTCCCTCCAGGATCTGGTTAAATGGTGTCTCGCCAGAGCGGCCTCCCTCCCCAGCCTCCCTCCCCAGCCTCCCAACCCTCCGTTCCTTTCCCACCAGTTTATCTCCCTTCCCCACCCCCACTGCCAGCCGATGCGCTGCACAGAAAACCAATTTCTGCCAGGTGTGGTGGCGCACGCCTGTTACCCCAGCAGCTCGGGAGGCTGAGGCAGGAGGATCAGAGGTTGGAGGCCAGCCTCAGCATTTAGAGACACCGTCAGCAACTCAGTGAGACCCTGTCTCCAAACAAACCTGTGGGTCACACAACTGGGCTCAGTCCTGGTGCCAAAAAAAACCCAAATAATTTCTTGGTGCGTTGGTGCCGGTCGCCCTGGACACCTGCGAGTGCTGGGGACATAATGGCCGGATAGCGGAGGGGTCGGGGCGGGCTCAGGGCTCCTGCTGGCCCCGACTGCAGCTCTGTCTGGCAGCCTCCACGGGCACAGCCGGCCACCCCTCCTTCCAGGACCCTCAGCAGGGTGCCTGGCTCTCCAGCCGGGGGCCAGTGGCTTCTGGGCCTTTCCTTCTGGCGCCCAGCCCACCCTGCACTGGACACCCATGGACCTGCGGGCACCGGGAGCCAGCCTGGTGGGGACACCCGAGGCTGTGTGGCCACCTGGTGCCAGGGGGCGTAGTCGAGGGCGTGGCCACACGCAGGTGTGTGAGACCCCATGTCAGGCGGAACTGGCCATGTGTCGACTCCAGGGCCCTGTGGGTGTGAGGTGGACGCGGGGACAGGGAGAGGGTTACGAGCCTGGCGGCATTCACACCGTGGTCCCCAAGTGTTGCCAGCTGGACTCCCCAGACGCGACTACCTTTTTTGGTGCCAGGGACTGACCCGGGTTCGGTCCCTGATCCCTGAGCCGCGTCCCCAGCTTTTTATATCCTATTTAGAGACAGGGTCTCGCTAAGCTGCCGAGGCTGGCCTCCAACTTCCTATCCTCCTGCCTCAGCCTCCGAGCTACTGGGATGGCAGGTGGGCGCCACCGTGCCCCCCTCCTCATTGTGACATCTGAGCCCATGAAGAGTCCTGTCTTGGTGAGGACAGACGGTGTCCTTTAAACAAGACGGTTGTCACCACAGTGGGTGTGACAGTGTAGCCTGTGACAGTACAGGAGTGTGTGTAGGGTCCAGCCCTGTCCTCGGGAGCGCATCCTGGGGGCATCCTGGCTCGGGGAAGAGGGGCCACAGATGGCCACCCTGGCTTTGGTCCTAGCCGCTTGCCCTTGGGGGACAAAGGGGTGCTGGCCGTCCCCGTGGAGACAGGAGAGAAGTGACATGTGACAGAATCTGCAATGGTCAGTGGGAGGCTGCGTCTGGTTTCCAGGGGGCTCCTGGGTGACAGAGTGACAGGGTCATCCACGGCCACCCTGGGTGCTTCGAGGGCCCCAGCTCGGCCCCCGGGGTCCCAGGAGCGCTGCAGGAGCTGAGGAGGGTCCCTGGGAGGGTCCCCGCGCCCCCGGCCACCCCTGCAGGAACCACGTGCTGTCCTCGCCCCGTGTCTCTGCCAAGGGGAGGCCCCACAGCCGCCCAGGGCTCTGGCCACCAAGAGCCTGGCAAGGTCGGCCCAAGCGCTGCCCTTTGAGGGGACACTGAGGCTGGGGACAGAGGTGACTTTGTCATTGTTCTATCATTTGCAGGGCTGGGGACGGGGCCCGGTGGCGGGGCTCACTTGGCACCCTTCCTGCCTGTGCCACCCTGTCCCCTCCATGAGAGAGGTGTTGGTCCCCAGATGTCCCTTAGGACACCGGCGAAGCCCCGCAGCCCTCTGAGCCGGGCAGCTCTGCGTGCTCCATGCTGGACACAGGCACTGCAGTAGGGGGACTGTCCCAGGACGCTGTGACCTGGAGAAGGGTCCCTGCAGGGCTGTGGGTCGGGGTGGACAGGCCACGTCTGTGCCTCGGCAGGGACCTGGGGACGGAGGGCAGGCAGAGGGGGCTGGGGCGGCTCAGTGGCCAGCGCTGGCCTGGCTCAGGAAGTCCCTCCCTGGTCCCTCCCTGGTCCCTCCCTGGTCCCTCCCTGGTCCCTCTGCGGCAGAAGTAAACAGCAAACGGGAAAAGGAGGCCCTGGGGGTGGCTGTGCCACCCAGGAGCCCTGAGGTCACCAGGCTGCGCAGGGGACCTGGGGCAGGTCCCCAGGGAGCTGAGGCAAGGGACACGCCTGTGTCAGTGCCCTAGTGTCCAGGGCTGGGGAGGCCACGGCCCTCCCTGTCACATGGGCCCTCCCTTCTGTTACACACTGAAGCCAACAGGTCACAGTCTCAGCTGGACAAATGACCGCCGGCCCGGCAAGAAGAGTGAAGCCCCTTTGCGGCTTCCGGGGGCACCTGAGGGGCTGTGTGGCCCGGCAGGCTGACGTCACCTGGGGCTGGACATGTGGTCACACCGTCCCACATCCCGTCCCTGCTCCCTGCCTGCGGGGTGTGGCCGTCCCTCCACCCCATGGACGACCCTGGGCAGCTCCGTGTGCTCAATGGGGTCTCTGTGTGTGGCGGCCACTCCTCTGGGCCCAGTTCCTGGACCGGCGGGGACATGGGGAGGTGACTTTAGGGCCCTGGCTTTGCAGTGCTGGGGAGGAGGCTGGGCCAGGGCGCTCTGGGCAGCAGCTCTGAGTGCTTGGCCATTCCCGGGCTCTAGAAGTTTCCATGGGGACTCTGCCCCAGCCTGCCCAGGGCCAGGTCTGGTCATCCATGTCTGTGCCACCCATGGGCACCCCCCTGTTGCTGGACCCCGATCAGGGCACCTGGACTGAGCCAGGAAACCCACCAGGTCCCACTGTCCCCTGCCTGGGCCCGGGTTTCCTCCTCTGCTCCGCGGGCTGCGCGGCCAGGACCCCAGGCGCCTCCTGAGGAGGGACCGTGGGGTGACGCCTCTGAGGGCCGCCCAAGGGAGGCCTCCTTAAGAAGGCCACAGAGGGCCCCTGTCCTGTCCCTGGCTTTCCATCCTGGCGCTGGCCAGACAGCCCTGCCCACAGCCCAGACAGGATGGAGGCCCCAGGGCACAGGGAGCCACTGTCCAGGCTTGGCCTCCACCCGGTCCGCCCCGCCCAGCGCTCAGCGTCTGGAAGTCTGCTGCCGGGAGGGCACTCTGGGGGCCCCCTGGCCAGAGGCACCCGGGCAGCCTGGGCGGGAACTGGACATCGCTCCCTCCAGGCCTCGTCCCCATCCGCACGCTGGGAGGTCTGTCTGGACAAGTCTTCAGGAAGTGGGGTCTCGGGCCCACCCACCCGTCCACCGCAGAACCCAGTCCACGCCAAGCCCTTTCTCTTTGGGAACTAGGTCCCCAACCTCTGAGCCCCATCCCCAGCCCTTTTATTGTTTATTTAGAGACAGGGCCTCACTGAAATTTTTTAGGGCCTTGCTAAGCGGCTGAGGCTGGCCTCCAACTGGCGATCCTCCTGCCTCAGCCTCCCAAGCCCTTAGGATGACAGGCGTGGGCCACGGCGCCTGGCTGTCCACTCAATAGTTTTGCACCCTGAAGGGTCACAGGTAATTGAAAATACAGCAAGCAAACACGGTGGGTGACAGGGGATGACTGTAAACGCAGTTCCCGCTCAAGACCACCTGTGATTCAAGGGTAGCTTGTCCCTGCTTTACAGATGTGGAAACTGAGGCCCAGAGAACTACCTGGAGCATCTCGGTGTGTGCTCAGAACACAGGGTGACAAGGAAGGGGGCAGACAGACATGGCCACCGCCTCTGTGGGCACAGGGTGCAGTCTAAACAGTATGGAAACACACGGCTGGCACTGTAGTGCCTGCCTGCAATCCCAGGGACCGTGGAGGCTGAGGCAGGAGGATCGCAAGGTGGAGGCCAGCCTCAGCAACTCAGCGAGACCCTGTCTCTAAATAAAATATAACAAGGGCTGGGGACGCCCAATATAATAAATAAATCCACAGAGAGATAGGCCTCTTCATAGCCAGACACTGGGGCCACCAGGAAACCCGTCAGGAGAGGCCCTCCGCGGGGCTGAGCCGTCCCCAGAGCTTGGGGACCAGGGAGGGGCCCCCTGGGGAACGGGCAGGGTGAAGGCCGTGAAGGGAATGAGCCCCACCCAGCTGAGGTGGGGTCCCTGGCACAGGGTGGCACAGGGCCAGGCCGGGCACTGGCTGCAGTAAGAAAGCCCTGGCTTTAATCGGGGAGGCCCAGCCCGGGAACAGAACCTTCCAGAAAGTACCCCCAGGACCCCAGTCTCCCGCACCACCCCCGTTGGTCCTGTGACGCCCTGGCCGCCAGGTCCACCAGCTGAGGGTGACCAGGGCCCAGGGTGCTCCCGGCCTCCCTGGGGCTAGCAGAGGGGAACGGGGCCCTGCTGGGGGGTCTGTGGGGCCTGGGCCTGGGCCCTGGTGTCCTCTTAAGGCCCAGGTCTGAGTCGTGGCCAGCAGGGACAAGCGGGTCCCACACAGCACAGGGCAGGGCCGTGCCCGCAGCGCCTGGACCACTCTCCTCATCTCATCACCCTGTGCGGCGGGAACATGAGGAGCCCGCCCAGCTCCAAGGCAAAGGGGACGTCCGGCAAACCCCTGCGGCCACATGGCCCTCTGGAGTGTCCTTCCCGGGTCCTTAGAACGGCACCAGAGTCTCCATGTGGCCAGGCCTGCCTCCCCCCCCCAACCAGCTGCTTATCTCACTTTTACAGATGAAGAGACTGAGGTTCTGAGAGGCCCACATCTCCCTAGTGTTTTCAGCTGGCCCTGCCCAGCTCCTGACCCAGACCCATGGTACTCTGTCCCCTGCCCTCTGCCCCAGGCCCTGGGTGTACGGTCAGCCCAGGCCTGGCCTCCAACCACGGAACATTCCGCACCCACCGCACCTCAGGGCGGAGGCTCTGGGTGGGAGAGTCCCTGAGACCAGCATTCCTTCCACCGCGGAGGTCACTGGGGTCTGCAGGGGTCACTGGGTGCTGGGCAGCAGCCGCCTCAGCCCCCCAGCCGCGCGCATGTGATGACATTTCTCTTGGAGACAGCAGCGCATCTCACGCTCCGGAGCACAGACCGCCTGGGGCGGCTGAGACTCGGAGGAGGCCAGCCCTGGCTGGGGACTCTGTCCTGCTGCAGCTGGAGCCCAGCCCCAGGCCCGGGCGAGGGAGGGACAGCGGGGGAGGAGGAGGATCTGGGGAGAAGCTGGCCAGGGCCACTAGAGGCCACTGCAGCCGGCTCTGTGCCCCTTGCCTGGGACTGGGACATGGAGCAATGTCCAGCAGATGGCCGCGGCCCTGGCAGAAGGCCACGGGGAAGGCTGGTGGCTCCTGGCGGCAGCAAGAGTCTTCCTCAGCCAGGGCGTGGGGGGGCAGCGTCCCCATCAGGGCAGGTGACTCCCAGCCTCTGACACAGATTTCTGGACCTGCTTCAGCCTTTGGTGCCGACGGGGACACTCTGAATCCAACCCCCACCCAGGGCACTCGGCCACTGAGCCACCTCCTGGGAGTCTGGCTGAGTGGCTCAGGGCCTGGCCAAGTGGCTGAGGCTGGCCTCCAACAGCCATCCTCCTGCCTCAGCCTCCTGAGCTGCTGGGAGGACAGGTGGGCACCCCCACACTGGCTTGTGGGGCCTTTCTGAGGGGGGGGGTCTGGTCTTGGGAATAGTGTTCAGTGGTCAGACTTGTCAGGGGGTCAGCAAAGGTTGGTGACCATAGGCCAACCTTGGTTGGAAGATTCGGAGGTTGTCAGCTGTCCTGTGGCCCACGGTCACAGAGGGTCTCAGCCCCTGCGACTCATCGCCTGCTTCCCAGCTTTTAAGAATTGAATCAGCTGGGGGAGCACCCGTGGGGGAGCACCCGTGGGGGAGCAGCTGTGGGGGAGCACCCGTGGGGCACACAATAATGGGGAGCAGTGTGGGGAGCAGCCGTGGGGGGCACTCGGGGAGCACCAGTGGGGAGCACCAGTGGGGAGCACTCATGGGGAGTCCTCATGGGGAGCACCTGTGGGGAGCACTCATGGGGGAGCACTCATGGGGGAGCACTCATGGGAGAGCACCAGTGGGGGAGCACTTGTAGGGAGCATCTACAGAGAGCATCGTGGGGAGCACCTATGAGGGAGCACTCATGGGGGAGCACTTGTAGGGAGCATCTACAGACAGCATCGTGGGGAGCACTTATGAGGGAGCACTCATGAGGGGAGCACTCTTGGAGGAGCACCCGCGGGGAGCACTACGGGGAGCACTACAGGGAGCACTAATGGCTGAGCGAGTGCTCAGGACCTGTGAGGCCCTGGTGGTGGCCCAGCACTGCCAAAGAAGTTCCCAGTGTCACTCTGAGGGGCCTTCATATCCGGCTGCAGAGAAGGAAACAATATGGGGGGCCAACGGCACCCACTCCTCCCAACCCCTGAGAGCACCAGGAAGGTCCCTGCAGGACAGTGACGCGCTCTGAGGCCCTCCACTAACCCGAGGCCCCCGTGCTCACAGTCGGGTGATGGACGCACCCGCTGGACACTCAGGCCAGGACCCGTGGTCGACACGGTGGCCCCCGGAAGCTGGGAGAACCCGCTTCCTGGTCCCCATCGGAGGCTCAAGTCCCCACCAAGGAGGCTCCGGGAGGTCCTGCCGGCCGCTAAGGCTCCCCCAGAGTTTGAGGTGACCTAGGAGAGTCCCCGTGGACATCCCAGTGCGCCCTGCCTGTCCCCTGCCTGCTAGTGTCTTGGGACACAAAGCAGCAATCGCCTTTTGGTTGTCCCCAACGCACAGGGAGGCTGACAAGGATTGGGCTGTGGTAGTGACCATAAGGGACAGAGGCCAGGCTTCTGAGCCACACAGGCCTGTGGGGCCAGCATGGGCCTGGCCTCTGTGCTTCCAGAACATTCCACAGCCCTGGTCCAGCTTCTGCAGAAGTCACAAAGAAACATGTTCTCAGGGACAGCAGGAGGAAAGGAGACAGGAAGTCAGACAGGGGGCGGGTGTCACTGCCAGGACAGTGTCATCGCAACATCTGTCCATCTCAGATTCTCTAGAGAAGACAGATTAAGAAGAGTTGCCCTGGGCGAGCAACCTGTCCTCCAGGGCTCAGGAGGCTGAGGCAGGAGGATCGCAAAGTGGAGGCCAGCCTCAGCAACTGAGTGAGGCCCTAGGCAGCTCAGGAGACCCTGTCTCTGAGTACAGTATAGGGAGGGCTGGGGACGGACTCAGGGGCCAGGGCCTGGGGTCACTCCCAGTGCCAAAAGGGAAAAAGAGGGAGAGCTGTCCTCTGGAATCCAAGTCCAAGGACGTCCTCATAAAATGACAGTATGTGCAGGACACACAGACATTCATTCTCCTGTGACTTCAGGTCATCTCCAGGTGACCTAGGATACCTCACCAAATGTCAACAGCTAGTTGTCACACTGCAGTGTGTTGGGAGGTTGGGGAAGGGGGAGGGGAAGAGGAGAGGGAGGGCTGGGGGGAGGGGAGAGGGAGGGTTGGGGAAGGGGATAAGGAGGGTTGGGGGATGGGGAGGGGGAGGGGAGAATTGGGGAGGGGGAGGGGGAGGGATGGGGGAGGGGAGAGGGAGGGTTGGGGGAGAGGGTTGGATGAGGGTTGGGTGAAGGGAGGGGGAGGGTTGGGGAAGGGGAGGGGGAGCGTTTGGGGGAGAGGGAGGGGAGGGTTGGGGAAGGGGAGGGGGAGGGTTTGGGGGAGAGGGAGGGGAGGGTTGGGAAGGGGAGGGTTAGGTAAGGTGAGGAGGAGGGGAGGGGGAGGGGAGAGGGAGGGTTGGGGAGGGGGAGGGAGAGGGTTGGATGAGGGTTGGGTGAAGGGAGGGGGAGGGTTGGGGAAGGGGAGGGGGAGGGTTTGGGGGAGAGGGAGGGGAGAGTTGGGGAGGAGGGGGGAGGCTTGGGTGAGGGGAGGGTGAGGGGAGGGTTAGGTAAGGTGAGGAGGAGGGTTGGGGGAGGGTTGAGGGAGGGGAGGGGAAGGGGACTGTTGGGGGTGGGTCAGGGGGAGGGGAGGGGGAGGATTGGGCCAGGGTTGGGCTGGGGGAGGGTTAGGGGAGGGTTAGACACAGCCCTGACAGCAGGGCTGTATCCTGGGTGGCACGGAGCCACTGCACCGGGGACACATGGCGCCATCATGTGGATTCAATGAGGCGCTCCTAGTCCTACCCCTTGGAACCTTCTGGAACCCCATCCAGGGCTTCTCCCCTAGTGGGCCAGGTCCGTTGATCAGGAGTCGCGCACCCAAGACCTGGGCTCCTGGGCACCGCCACCCACACCTGCCTCCAGCGCCCCTGCACCAGTGCCCCGAGGCCCGCAGAGCCCTCTGGGTTCTGAGTTCCTGAGCTGTGGCCTTGCTGTCCCCACACTCAACAGCCCCAGCGGCCCCTGAGGGTGACGTCACACTGCCTGGGGCATGAGGCTACTCAGCAGGCCCTCCCCACCAGGCCCAGCAGGAGACCCAGCTGTTCCCCTGGTCACTTGACAGCCACTTGCAGACCCAGATGGACCCCAGGGTTGCTGGCATCTCTGGTCCCATGAGGGACACTGTCCTTGGTGACGCGCTCTGAACGGTGACAGTTCTTGGCAGAGCTCCGGACACCTCCCAGTCTGCTCTTCCCTCGACTGCGAGAGCTGTCACCTTCCTGGAGAAGGAGCCAATTCAAGTCACACGAAATGCACTTCGGGGTTTATTTCTAGTTTTTTTGCAGCGCCAGGGACCGAACCCAGGGTGCCTGACCCCTGAGCCCTGTCCCCAGCCCTTTTTATATTTTATTTAGAGACAGGGTCTTGCTGAGTGGCTCAGGGCCTCCCTAAGTTGCTGAGGCTGGCCTCCACCTTGCGATCCTCCTGCGTCAGCCTCCCGCGTAGCTGGGATGACAGGGGTGCACTACTGGAGCTCATTTTTGTTTATATTTATATATTTTTGAGACAGGATCTTGCTAAGATCCCCAGGCTGGCTCTGAACTTCTGAGCTCAGGTGATCCTCCTGCCTCAGCCTCCTGAGGAGCTGTGACCACTGCATGCCATGGTGCCTGGCTTAAATTGAAAACATTTTGACTTTTTGCTTTTAAACAAAATTTGGGGTGCTGGGGATCGACCCAGGCCCTGCACAGGCTAAACGCCTTCTGTCCCCGCCGCCCATTTAGTGGTCTAGATGTCAAACAGTTGAGGCTCCAGCCTCCGCTCACTGACCCACGGACTCTCATTCCCAGAGACACCTGGACGTCCCTGGCTGCGGCAGCCTCTGGTCCAAGAAGTAGGTCAGAGAGTCCCATCTGAGGAGAGTCCTACCCTCCACCAGGGTTCCCGACTCACCCCATGTCCCCAGACTGGGCTTCTCAGGGGTGAATGCAGAATCACCACAGGCCTCTGTCTCCCATGAGGCTCAACCGGCAGTGCTCAGAACTCCTGGGGGGGACCCCAGAAACGGGGCACAGCTGTGGCCTCTGGGTGGGGGACAGGGACTGAGGGGTCACGTCTGAACCCTGCACAGACGTCGGTGCCATATGGACGCGTCATCTCAGTTATACGGTCAACCAAACGACGGCAAAAATAGCTTGTCCTGTGCGAGTCGGCCTCACCATCGCCACCTGCCTGTTCAAGAGAGGACACGTCAAAGCCACCGCATGCCACCAGAGGGCCACTATCTGCAGAGCAAAGAAGGAGACCACCCACACAACAAGTGTCAGCAAGGATGTGGGGAAACTGGACCACAGGCAGCCCCTGAGGAAAGGGACAGGTACAGCCCCGCCCAAGACAGAGGTGACACTTTTTTCTTTTTTTCTTTTTTAAATAACTGGGGACTGAACCCAGGGGTGCTTAGCCACCGAGCCTCATCCCCAGCCCTTTATTTTAAAATTCTGAGCCAGGGTCTCTCGGAGTGGCTCAGGGCCTAAGTGGCCGAGGCTGGCCTCCAACTTGCGATCCTCCTGCCTCAGCCTCCCCAGTTGCTGGGATCACAGGCGTGGGCCCCCTGCGCCCGGCTCTTCAAAACACATTTCATGGAATCTGACCAGCGATCCCACTTCCCGTCTTGGCACAGACGTGTGACAGCAGGTCCTCGGCAGGCCTCTGCCCACTCACGTTCATGGTGACATTGCTCAGAATTGCCCAAAGGTAAGGCCCAGAGTGTGTGCGGGTGGCGGGTGGGTAAGCGGCTCTGGTGGCGTGAGCCTGAGGCCGAGGCTCCCCAAGCAGTCGGTCCCCAGAGACAGGAGAGGGGGCTGGGAGTGGGACTGGGGGAGGGCGCGGGGACGATGCTGGGGGAGGGCGCAGCTGCTGTTTGGGAAGATGGGAACGCTCTGCAGATGGACGGTGGCGGGCACCGTGTGACAGTGTCAATTCACTTAATGTCACCGAGCTGCAGGCTCCAAGATGGCTCAGGGGACAGACAGGTTCATATCCCAACTGTGTTTAGCTGAAAAACTTTTAATTGGGGGACTGACTGAACCTGGGGGTGCTGGACCGCTGACCCCGTCCCCAGCCCTTTTACGTTTTTATGCAGAGACAGGGTCTCGCTGAGCAACTCTGGGCCTCCCTAAGTTGGTGAGGCTGGCCTCCAACTTGTGATCCTCCTGCCTCAGCCTCCCGAGTCACTGGGACGACAGGTGTGGGCCATTGTGCCTGGCTGCATCCCTATTTTTAAAAAGTCACTGGTGATTTCCTCGATCAGGTCCCAAAGGGATGCCAGGAAACAAAGGCAGGGCTTTGAGGGCAGCTGGTGACAACGGAGGGGCTGGCATTGTGGCAATAGGGAGGGCCAGTGATGGAGGTGCTCAGAGAGGCGCAAAGCTGGTCACGGTGGCACACAGCTATAATCCCAGAGCCTCAGGAGGTTGGGGCAGGCCTCCTGTGTGTCCCCAAGCAACACAGAGCTGGGAAGTGTCGCTCCTGCTGCTCTGGTTCTGCATAAGCTCATGAGCCCAGAGAGGCCAAGAGGCCTGCCCTGGGATGCACAGCGAGTTGGGGGTGCAGCTGTGGCTCCATTTCCTTTTCCTGCTCTGGGAGGCCCCAGGAACTGGGCAGCTCAGAGGGCCAGGGGCAGGAGCCTTCCTTCTCTGTTCAGGAAGGAACTGAGGGGCAGACGCCGCCTCCTGGGCAAGGGTCGGGGAGGCAGAAAACAGAGGCCAGACACAGGGGAGGCTGGGAAAGGCTCGAGTAGCAATAGCAGGCCCAGGGGCGGGGGCAGAGGTGGCTGGGTGGGAGGTGGCTCAGTCAGAGAGAAGGCAGGCCTCGGCCAAGGACAGGGACAAACGGGAGCCCAGGTGGGGGCTGGGCCTGGGACAGAGCAGGACAGAGGAGGTCTAGGAAAGAGCAGGCCTAGGGGCCACAGCCAGCCTCAGCCCAGCACAGCGAGGCCCAAGGGGCCCAGGAGCCACCCAGTGCCGCTGGACACCAACCGCTGGGGTGGTCACGGGGCCTGGACAGGCTTCTTCCCTCTGGGCTTGGGTGGAGCTGGGGCCACAAGACAGTGCCCGGATGAACTTTGTCAAGGGAGGACACCGTCACCGGGGGCCCGGCTACAAAGGGACCATGTCTTCTGTAGCATACTCAGGGGGAAAGCTGGGACCCAGACACGGCGGCCCACCCATCTAATCTCAGCGACTTGGGAGGCTGAGGCAGGAGGATCGCAAGTTGGAGGCCAGCCTCAACCCCTTAGCCTGGCCCTGTATTAATAAAAAAGGCTGGGGATGAGGCTCAGTGGTAACGTGCTTCTGGGTTCAGCGCCTAGTGACAGAGAGAGAATGCTGGCGTCCCTGTCCAGGCTACTGGACTCAAGGGTGGCTGTCAGAGAGAGGCTGAGGCCTGACGAGGGTCTTTCTCACGCCGTGGTGACGACAGTTCAGAAGCACATTCTCAGGGCCATCCTGGCTACCAGCCACAGTCACAGGCAGAGCACGGGGAACAGTGTGGCCCTGTCCTCACCCTCCAGCCTCCTCACGGACCCCAGCAGGGGGTCACCTGCTCTGCATGCGGCGCTGTGGTTACAGAAAAGAACAGCCAAGGCCCCTCCAGGCCCCTGGGGGGTCTTCCTGCCCCAGCCTCTCCCCCAGCTCTCTGCAGCCCAGCTGCGACCTCGGCCCCCTGCTCCGGGCCATCTTGCCGTCCCTGTCTCCACACTCCCTGGTCTGCCCACACCTGTCCCAGCCCTGGAAGGCAGAAGCCATTTGTCACTGGGTCGCGCTCGGCTGAAGGCAGCCCCTGCGTCCCACCCAGGCTCCGTCACCTGCGGCACAGGTTTCCTGAGCACCTACTACGTGCCAGCTGCTCCCCTGGGCCCTGCTGCAGGGACCCGGACCTCTGCCCGCTACAGCTGGAGTCCCCATGGCGGAGCAGGCCACTCACCCACGAGCAAGACGCACAACGGCAGGGCCAGTGGGGACGCGAGCGGGGACGGGGCTGTCAGGTGGTCAAGGCTGAGCCCTGGAGGGGGGAGGGACAGCTCCCTGCTGGGAGTGGATGATGGACGGCAGGGCGTGGCGGGGACAGAGGGGACCCCAGGACACCCCAGGCCCTGACAGCACGGCCTCGTGCCTGAGCCCCAGGATGCGGTGGCCCTGAGGGACCGTGTCCCCAGCCAGCACTGTCCTGCTCTCAGTGACAGAGGCCAGGTTCCCTGGCAGTCCCTGGAAGCTCACGCCAGGAAGTGGCCCTGTGGGCAGAGCTGCCCTGGGCTGAGGGACGCTACTGAGGACACATGGGGACCCTGGGGACATCTGTGCAGAGCTGGGGTGTGGCACGGGGGAACACGCTGCCAGCAGGACAGTCCTGAGGACCCTGCCGGGTCCCCCCCTAGGCCTCAACCCCCTCAGTACAAAGGGATCAGGAAGGCCACTGTCACAGCAGGTGGGGACAACCTACCAGGGAGCTGGCCTGAGCAAACCATGAGGCCACTTGGGGCAGCTCTGAGGTCCCCGCCACGTGGCTGTGGGAAAGTCAGGCGCCCAGAGGTGCCTGGCGCCCACCAGGCCACACAGAGAGCCTTGGGGACAAGGGAGCTCCAACAGCAGGTGCCAGAGGAGCCCTGGGCCCAGGGTGGCCCTGTCCTGGTTCTGGGGACCTGCTTGTCCACTTGGGCCGGCCACACCAGCCTGTGAGTCTCTGGTGCCAAGGACCCATGACAGCGTGTGGGCACAGGGTGGGGACGCCCTGGACGCCCAGACGGGGGTCCCTGAGCTGGAGCAGAGGCCGAAGGGCATGGGGAAGGGAAGTGGGGACACCTTGTCCCCCAGACTCCCCAGGCCCCTCTGCTGCGGCCACCGTGCCTGGCCACAATCCAGCACAGGCTCCGGGACCCCAGGGACAGAACCAGGCCCAGAAGGTTGTCTGAGAACGCCACACAGGGACAGGGCAGGGAGTCGGCCACGGAGGGTTCAGCAATGTCACCACAGAGAGTAGTTGTCTCTGTGGGCCACCGGCCACGCCAGGCACTCAGCAGACCCTGGTGGCCCAGCCCCTGCCCCGTCCACAGCCCAGTCTGCACCTCGGGACCCGGGACAGGGGATGGTGACGATGACGATGATTTTGATGCTGTTCAAGTTACTCCTGGGCAGAGCCTGGTGACGGTCCCACCCCTAGCTGGGACACTCCAGGTCCTAGGGGGTCTGCCGCGATTCCGTCCCCATCGCCAACGCGGAGCGACCGCACCCGTCCTGCCCGGGCTGCGGGGTCCCACCACTGATGACCAGGGACTCTCCAGGGACAACGTCACGTCCACCCTCAGGACATCTCCGTCTCCGCAGGAGCTGTCACCCCCCCCCCCGGAAGTTGAGCGTCTCTGTCACCAGGCGCAGCTGTGGGGGCAGAGACAGCTGAATGGGGATCTAGTCCCGGGGGTGGTGACAGAAGTTCCAGGCCCGGGGACTTACTGTCTCCACAGGTACAGCCACAGGGCCTGGCTGGGGACCGCGTCCTGCCACAAACAACCTAAGAAGCCACCAGCCTCGGGCCAGACAGAGGCCACTACTGATGCAGCCTGCGATGCTGTGTCCCCGTCCCCTCCAGGCCCTGCTGTGGGGGGATGCTGTGGCTTCCTGGGGCCACCGAGTCCCCTCCTGGCCTCAGAGCACAGGGGACTTGGCTGTCCCTCCAGTCAGGCACCGCCCCTTGACCCAGGTCTCCTGTCCCTCGTCCTCACGGGGCTGAATCCAACCGGGGGGGCTCCTGGCTGCTCTGTGACCACCTGGCCGGGTCCCTCAGGCCTCCAACAGCCGCCCGTCCCGGGCAGGTGGCCAGGCCAGTCCCTGTGACTTCAGGTCTCTGGAGGACGCGGGATGGCGGGGCAGAGCGCAGGGCTGCAGGGAAGGTGGCCTTTGAATCCCACCATCCCAGTCCCTGGGAGGACAGGCTGGAGCCGTGGCCCGGTGACCGTAAACATCAGCCGTGATGTCACCACCCGGCGGGTCGGAAGGGCCTCTGCTGCTGGCCCGAAGCCTGGGCGACAGGCCGCTGCTGCCAGCCCAGGGGACACCTGGATGCCACCGCTGGACACTGAGGCTGCCCTGCTGATGGGGGGGGTGGCCCTTCATCGGTCCCCAGAGGACACCAACCCCTGCCCCTGCCCCAGCCAATCCGTGTCCCCAGGCAGGGCGCAGGGCCAGCGGCAGGCTCCCTGGGCACCAGGGCTTCCTCCCACGCAGGCTGCGGGTGACGCTGAAGCCACCGTGGGAGCATGGGGCTGGGGACCCTGGGGACGGGCTGGGAAGGGGACAGCTGGTCGCAGAGCCCAGGATCGGTGTGACCAAGACGTGCTGAGTAACAGCCGGTGTCCCGGCCACCAGCCCAGAGCCCTGCGGGGACAGCCCCTCCCCCTCCCCCACTCCAGGTGGCTCCGGGCGTCAACCTGTCACGCGTACTCACAAATAGCGTCTCCTGCAAGCCATCCTGTCGCAGTCCAAGTCCCCTCGCGCTGTCCCCTGGGGCCCGAGAGGCGCGGGATGCTCTGCGGGATGCGGTGGCGGGGATGGCGGGGGCGGCGGGAGCAGGTGACAGGTTCCACGGTGCGGGGGTTCACAGGGCGCCCCGGAGACCGCGGGGTCCTGGAGTCACCATGGTCGCCGGGCGGGGGCGTCTGCCGGTGCTGGGGGGGGCCCTCCTGGGGACGCGCCCTCCGCGCAGGCACCTCGGTGGCGGTGGCGGCGCAGGGCGCAGGGCGGGGGCGTCTCCGGGTTGCGCGGCGTCCGGGGGAGGGGACACGAGCGGGAGCCTCCCGCGGCCGGGAGCGCGCTGCGGCCGCGCTGGACCAATCGCCGAGGCGCTCGTCGCCATGGCAACCGCAGCTGCAGGCGCGGCCGGCCACCAGCTGGGACCCCCGCCCTCCCGGCCCCTGCGACCTGTGCACGCACAGCGACAGGACCCTCGCTGCCCCCCTAGGCCCCGTCCCCACCTGGGCACGGAGCTCACACCCTGGAGTCAGGCGTCCCCAGGTCCCAGGTCCACTCTGCTGCAAGAGTCCTGCGACCCATCTGCTGGCTCTTGGCGGTGCCACTGAGAATCAGGACCCTAAATGCCACCTTGGGGTCCCGGGAGGGCCTCCCACGCACCGTCCCCCTAAGAGATGGCATGAGGTTAAGTGGCCTGCTCAGGATCTAAGGGATTCAGGGTCAAAAATGGCCTCCTGCCCGTGCCCCCAAGTGTGCCCTGTGCCAGGGAAAGCGAGTGCGTTACCCAGATGCCCATGAACGAGGCCTGCAAAGGACTTATGTCCCCTGCGTCTACATTCCAGGGGGACTTGGGAAATACACATGTCACCGAATATGCAGGTTTGCATAACAGGACCAGGAATCCAGCACGCAGAAGAGAGGCAGGAGGGAGGGGGAGAGAAGGAGGGGAGGGCGGCCATCTGCACTAGATGGGGTGGCCAGGGACCATCTCTAGGGGACAGCTCAGACGGCTGAGAACCCCCTATAATGAAAGATGGAGGGGAGGGGCTTTTCACACACAGGGAAGAGTGTGTGCCAAGGCCCTGGGGCAGAGAGGAGCAGGGTGGATTCCAGGCAGGGGAAGAGCATGTGTCAAGGTCCTGAGGTAGAAGTGAGCTGGCTGATTTAATCTGTGGGAGGTGGAGCTCAGGAAGCCGCACCCGCCCCCCTCCCAGATTCATCTGTTCTCACGGTGGCTCTTGTCACTGCGGAATGGGACAGGGACCTGCTGCGGGATGCTCTGGAGACACTGAACACCAGGGATTGTCCTCCCCCGACTGGAAAGTTCCAAACTGCGAGCCCTCAGCACAGCCACCTAGACCAGGTTGTCCCGCAGCCGAGGCCATCTGTCCCCAACCACGTTTGAGAAGAGGGGGGACAGGGAAGGTTGAGGACAGATCTGCAAGTCACAGGCCTTCTGGGCGGGGAAGTAGAGTGTCAGGGACGGAGCTCTGTGGCCCCGGGGAGGAGGGCTCTCCTGGCCCTGCCACCCGACGGGCGGCCTTTCTGGAACTTTCGTTTCTGTTTTTTTCTTTTCTTTTGAGGGGCACCAGGGATTGAACCAGGGGCCCTCGACCCCTGAGCCCCGTCCCCAGCCCTATTTTGCATTTTATTAGAGACAGCGCCTCACTGAGCTGCTCAGGGCCTCGCTTTTGCTGAGGCTGGCCTCCATCTCACGATCCTCCAGCCTCAGCCTCCTGATCTGCTGGGATGACAGGTGCGTCACCACCTGGCTGGACTAATGGCTGATGGGCTGTCTGGGTGGTGCCTGCAGCAGGTGGGGAGTGGCTAGAGGAGGTGGGTAACGGGATGTGACCTTGGGGAGCATGTCCTTTGTCCCTGGCTACTCCCATGTGCCCTCTCCCTGCCCCTCTTCCTGGCTGCCCTGCACAGAGCAGCTGTCCCCACCATGTCCCTCCTCCAGGACGCTCTGCGTCACCTCAGGCCCAGGACCCGGGGGGGTCGGCCAACACAGATGGGGTCCTTGGTGTCATGAGCTCAGATAAACTCTTCTTCCTCTAAGTTGGCCACCGTGACAGACAGCGCACAGGGACTGAGTGACTTCCAGGTGGAGGTGACAGGGACACCCTGGGCGGGGCTCAGGCTTCACTGTGAGGGTCATGGGGTGCCAGGGCGAGTCTCCTGGGCACAGAGACTGGAAAGGCTGTGACCACACGGAGCCTTCCTGGGGGTGCCCTGGAGGGGACACGCGGATGGGGACCCAGAGGAGGTGGGACCTTACCTCTGGAGAGAGGCCGGGACAGAGTCTCAGGGCTCGTGGGCGGAGGCAGGAGGAAGGGCCAGGGGTGAGGAGGGACAGTCGGGCATGGCCCTGGGGACAAGGATGCTGAAGGGACGGAAGTGCACAAGGAGGCCCTGGAGCCTGGCAGGAAGCACCTGCCACAGTGCTCGGTCCAACCTGGGGACAGCCTGCCCCGCCCCTCCCGCCTTCCTGGGGACCTGCCATCTGTCCTGTGCTGCCAGGACTCAGGCCCTGCCCCCTCCCAAGGACTCAGCAAAGGAGAGTCCAAGACGGGGACTGAGCTTCCCGCTCACAGATGACGGCCACGTGTGTGGGTGACAGGGATAGACGATGAGACCCACCAAACTTAGGGTCACCTCTAAGGCCGGGAACAGGGTGGGACACAAGGGATCCACGCTGCTGGGGGGTTCGCCGCGACGGTCACTAACCGGGAAACCGCATTGCAAAGCGCAGTCAGTCTGTGGGACGGGAACAGGTCATTCACCATGAGAGAAACTTCCAGAAACAGAAATGCAGAGACGTGACGTCACTCACAGCTGCCACTTCTGAGTGGTGGGGTTCCCCGTACTGGCCTTTATTTTCCTTTTTTCGTTATTTTTAAATTCCCTACAGCAGGCTGCTTAATATGCAGAAATATATTTTTATAAAAATCCTTCAGCCCAGTGCCGGGGCTCACGCCTGTCATCCCAGTGGCTCAGGAGGCTGAGGCAGGAGGATCTCAAGTTGGAGGCCAGCCTCAGCAACTCAGTGAGGCCCTGAGCAACTCAGTGAGACCCTGTCTCTCAATAAAATGCAAAATAGGGCTGGGGACGTGGCTTAGTGCTGAGTGTCCCTGGGTTCAATCCTCAGCGCCCCCTGAGCCTTGGGAGCGTCCCCTAAATGCTCAGGAGCCCAGGAGCCTGAGGGCGCGGGGTGCGATGCTCAACGAGGCCAGCAGAGGGCGCCGCGGAGCTGCGGCAACGGCTGGGAGAGTCCTGCCTGCAAATCCAGCCACCCAGCGCGGGGACCCTGGTGGCCCGTCCAGCCCCCCGCCAGGCCTTGTCCCGGCCGTGATGCCCCCCTCGCCATCTACAGAAACCCCCAGTTCTTTCTCAGGCTTCAAAACCTCCAGACCCTGCTGCCTGAGGCCCCTGCGTGGGATCCAGGCCACCTCTTCCTGTCCCTGTCACCTGGGCCATCCGGCTCCAGCCTCACTTCCCAGGGACGCCCTCTCTGGCCCCCAGGGACGTGTGGCTCCCAGGCCTCTAGGTCCTATCGCTGTTGTGACAACCTGGCAGCCTGTCAGTAGCTGGGATTCTTTTAGCAGAACCCAGGCAGGAAGTGCTACCCGGTGCCCCGGGCGACACCTAGCTGGAAATCTGTCCTGTGGCCAGGGCTTGCAGGACTAGCCAGCTCTGGAGGGAGGGGAACCGAGGCCCCTCCAGCGACCCTGTGGGGATCTCACAGCAGAGCTGGCGCCCTCCTGTGGCAGCAGGTGGGACCCTTCACAAGTCCCCCCTTGCTACAGCACTGAGGGTTCCATCCGGGCACAGGCCCAGGGCTCTGGGCAGCGAGGAAGGGGACCCTTTTACTTTTTTTTGTATCAGGGATTGAACTCTGGGGTGCTTCACACCTGAGCCCCGTCCCCAGCCGTATTTGGTATTTTATTTAGAGACAGGGTCTCACTGAGTTGCTTAGCACCTCACTATGGCTGAGGCTGGCCTCCAACTTGTGATCCTCCTGCCTCAGCCTCCAGAGCCGCTGGGAGGACAGTGTGTGCCACGGTGCCAGGCAGCCCTGGGACTTTCATGGACAGATGTCCAGAGCACTTTTCCCACGTGCAGGCTGCTGAACCCAGTGGGTGAGAGCCTGGAGCTCTGCTTCACTTTCTCCCTCCATCTGAACCAGGCCGTGTACCAGGCACCTTACTCTACTGCCCCCAAGAACAGAGGCCAAAAGCAGGGACAGAGTGATTGGGTCCTGTCCACGGACACTGCTGGGCAGAGGGGTGCGGAGTCATATTCAGGCTGTCTGGCTCAGCAACCACAAATTCTGGGACCTTCTATCTTGGATCTCAGCTGCCTGGTAGGCTGTGTGACCTTCAGAGAACAACTGCCCTCTCTGGGCTCTGCAGGGAATGCAGAGGAGGCGGGAGAATAGAATGCCATCTATTCCTTCCCAGGTGGGGCTGCATTAGATGGTTCTGGAACAAGGCTCAAGATGACCTCCAGTTGTAGCCCCAATTCTCCAGTGAGCCAGGAAGCTGGCTGTCCCTGCCCTGGGCTGCCCTGGGCAGGTGAGGGCTCTCTCAGCCCCCGCCCCCCAGGCTAGCGTCCCTGTCCTGTCGACAGCCCAGCCCTGCAAGTTTCTCCAGGAAGCCCCCTGGAGGTTTGAAGGCTGTGTGTGCTCTGTCCCTTCACCCACCACCTGGTCACCGGGGAACTTTCAGGAAACACATAGCAAATGCTCAGGTCCACTGGGACCGCCCGACTCAGGCGCTGGGGTGGGGTCCGGATGTGTGGGGTAGAACCAGCCTCCAGGGGATGCCGACGCCCACTAGGTTAGGGAAGGGCCGGCTTGGGGACAGCGGCAGCATGGGGGACAGACAGATGGAGCAAAGGACATCTTTACAACTGGGTCCCCTACTTCATGCACATCCAGGCCTCTTTGGAGACCGAGCTGCTTCCTGCTCCGAGATAATCATGCAGCCCCACCCCCTCCTCCGCCACCTGGGGCTTTTTCTGCCACCGCTGCAGGCTCTGGGTAGGCCCCGTGGGGACACTGAGGACGCAATCACGAGCCTTTTAGGAGCGGGCGCTTATGAATGGAGCGGGACGTCCTCCCGCAGAGGATGCTGAGCGGCAGTTCAGAGACTCCAGATGCCGCAGGACAATGGGGCTCTGATTGGCAGGGGGCGGGGGGGGGGGGGGGCGCAGCTGCGACACGGAGCCCGGGAGGTGGGGGCGGAGGGCGGGGCCGCGGGACAAAGGGAGGGGCGCGGCTCACAGACGCATGGGGGGGGGGCGGGCTCCATCCCAGAGTCCCAAGGACAAGCGCAAAGCCAGCCGGATGGAGGAGACCAAGACCAAGGCAGTGACTAGATTCCAATGAGACCCCGTTCACCCACCCTCCCATCCACACTCATCAGAAATCATCGTGAGAGGCCAAAGGAGCTCTCCGTGGTCCAGACCCCAGCAGCGATCCTGCCTCTTCACATCCTAGAGTCCCACTGCCCCAGCGGCCAGTCTATGATCTGGGTTGAATGACCCAAAGAATGGAACCTGAGCCAGGCGCGGTGGAGCGGCTCCGGAGGCTGAGGCAGGAGGATCGAAAGTTGGAGGCCAGCCTCGTCATTTAAGCAAGAACCTAAGCTACTCAGTGAGACCCTGTCTCCAAATAAAACATAAAAAAGGCTGGGGACGGGGCTCAGTGGGCGAGTGACCCTGGGTTCAATCCCTGGTAACAATTAAAAAAAAAAAAAATGAAGGTGAGAGAGCATCAGAAGACGGCGCAGAGGAGGGGCCTGCGAGGTGGGTTTTGAAGGCCATGTAGGAGTTTGCTGGGATGGGGCGCGAAGAGAGCACACTCCCAGAGGAAGGGAGATGGCAAAGGCAGGGTCTTTGGAGCCCCGAAAGATGTCCTGGCAAACGGCAAGTGATCGGACGCCTGCTCAGCTGCCTCCTGCCCCAGTGCAGGGCCTTTGGATGACAGGCAGACAGTTATCATTTACTGAGCACCTACTGTGCGCCTGGGTACTGTCCTGGGCCTGTCCAACGTGGCCTCCCTGCCTCTCTGCCAACTTTGAGAGGGTGCGGAGGGCTGCTGGTTCACAGGGAAGGAAAGCCACGGTCAGGGGGAGGGGACCTGCTCCCCTCGGTGGGCAGAAAAACCAGGACCTGAAATCCAGGTCTGGCTTCTCTACAACAACCTCCCCCAACCTGCATCCAGGAGGGACCCTGGCCACCAAGGTCTGGGGCTGGACTCTGCCTGGTGGCCCAGCAGAGGCCGCCCTCTGCGGGTCTCCCCAGGGCTCCCCCTCCGGCCCCTCCTTCAGCGCCCTGAAATGGCCCCACCCACAGCCCCGCCCATCCCCGGAATGGCCCAGCCCACAGCCCCGCCCACCTTCGAAGTGGCCCCGCCTACAGCCCCCTCGCACATTCTCAGAATGGCCCCACCCACAACCCGGCCCATTCCAGGAACGTCCCCGCCCACAGCTCCCGCTAATCACTGGAATGGCCCCACCCACAGCCCCTCCCATTACTCGGATGGCCCCAACCCAAAGCCCTGCCCATCCCTGGAACGCCCCCGCCCTCAGCCCCGCCTATCCTTGAAATGGCCCTGCCCATAGCCCTGCCAATCGCTGGAATGGCACCGCCCATCCCCAAGATGGCCCCACCCACAGCCCCGCCCACCCCCGGAATGGCCCTGCCCCCAGCCCCGCCAATCACTGGAATGGCCCCACCCACATGCCCCGCCCCCAGCCCGCCTCCCCGCCGCCGCCTGCTGCAGACCCTCAGCCACCTCAGCCTGCAAGGGCTCCGTTTCTGCAGCCGCACTTCTCTCCACATTTTAATGAGCTGCTTGCAAAGCTGGTGACGGATGAGGGACAGCGGGAGGCTGCGGGGCTGGGCAGGATTTTTTTTTCCTGGAATCGTTTCTGGCCGCACATTCGACTTTAAATTGATTAATAACGTGCAGACCCAACATTAATTATCAGCCATTTGTCACTCGGGAAGGCTGGCGTCCGCGTCTGTTCTTAACAACCAGCTCGATGGCGTCCTGGGAGATGTCCATCTGCCTGCACGGCCCCGAGCTTAAAGCCCTAATGGTCCCAGCGGATGGCCCAGGCATGGGTGGGCTTCTGGAGGCCCCGACTGGGCATCCCAGAGCCAGCCCCAGAGGTGCCCTAAGGTGGCTCGTGGCCTGGCTACCTTCCTTTTTTCTATGCCACGTTCTTTCTGTGTCCTCTGCCATCTCTCCCCCTCCCCTCCTTATCGCCTGGTGAATGTCCGTCATCAAGTGCCCTGGGATGGAGGCTGACCACCCCGGGGGTTGGGCCTCACACAAACACCAGCCTCCAAGACGTGTCTTGGCTCCTGCCTCTCAGAGCTACAGCTGGGCACAGAGCCAGGGGCTGAGACCTCAGGGCCAGCGATGCTCAGGTCGGTGGTGACGTTCTGCCCATTGATTCAACCTAGAGTGCTTACTGAGCCCTGGTCCAGGCCAGAGGAGAGCAGTTCTTGCTGCCACAGGAATTGGGGACAGGGACGATACCTTTAAAGGGTGCTCAGGCTATGAAGAGCTGAGGAGATGGTCAAGGGAGGGCTTCCCGGGGAGGCGGCCTCAGCAGACACGGGAACAAGGCAGGCCTCACAGAGCCCTGGGCAAGGATGGTCCAGGCCAGGAGCAGGGAGTGAGCCGGAAGGCCTTACGGACAGCGGAGTAGGAAAGGAGCAAGAGGAGGCTGTGGAGGGAGGCCAGGTGGGCCTCAGGCCGGGAGGCTGTTGGGAGGAGTTTGGATTTCATGGTGAGGGCAGAAGGAAGCCCTGGGATTGTGGATGGCTGGCACTGCCCCTATGACACCCGTGTTTTCTGAAGTCCCTCTGCTGCTCAGGGGGCAGGAGGAAAAGAGGGGAGCCGGGCAGGGTCTTGTGAGGGCCAGTGGTGGGGGTGCCAGGGCAGGGAGAGGTAGGCAGCTGGGGTGCTCTGGGGGCCCAGGCGCCCACGAGGGGTGTGGTGGAAGGCAGAAAGGCAGTCAGGCCATAGGACAGTGGGGCAGGGAGCAGAACCAGACCCCAAGTCCCTGTTTCAGCCTCTACCAGGGAGGCCCGATGGAGGCAGGAGAGGTGGCTATTGCCCGGGGCCCATTTGGCAGCCATGCCAAATGCCGGGTTATCCATGGGCCATCTTTCAATTTTATTGTCTTGGAGATAAGCCCTTATAAAGTCCAGGAATCAATACACAGAGGCTGATGCTGGCCTCCCTCCCCTCCAGGACCTAAGAGAGGATTTTACAGTAAGGGCTGCAAAGTAACTCTGGCCTCAGCAGGAGGGGGAGGCCCAAGCTCTGCGGCTCAGCCACTCTGGAACCCTGGACCTTGACACCAGGAGAGGCTGGCACTTGGCTATGGAGCATGACTCTTTGGAGAGTCCCTGAGAGCTGGCATAGGGCCGGAGGTGAAGGGTCACTGCCCACTCTGTGGGCCTGGGGCTGGGGCTGTTCTTCTCTGACCCTCAGTTTGCTTGGCTGAGAAATGGGCCTCAGGATGTGGGTTTCCAGGGGCTTTGCAGGAGGAACGGGGCAGATCTGCACCAGCGGCTCTCCATGGTGCAGGCTGGACACCTGGGAGGGGTCCCCACACAGGGCAGGCTGCGTAGTTGACTGCAGGATGCAGCTTCCGGTCCTTCTAGGCACGTCCCCCTGCTTGGATCCTCTCTGAAAATATAAGCAGCCTCTTTTTTTTTTTTTTTTGGTACTGGGGATTGAGCCAAGGGGTGCTAACCCTGAGCCCCATCCTCAGCCCTTTTTTAGTTTTTATTTACAGACAGGGTCTTGCTGAGTGGCTTAGGGCCTCGCTAAATTGCTGAGGCTGGCCTCCAACTTGGGGTCCTCCTGCCTCAGCCTCCGGAGCCACTGGGATTCCAGGATGTGCCCAGCACCCGGCTCTTAAGTCCTCTTATTTCTCATTACACCCACTCAAACACTACCTCCAAGAAGGTGGCGATTTGGGGTATCCTGGTCACTACCCTATGTGTCCTAGGCCTGAGGCCTGTGACCACTGGGGCCCACCTATTATTGGCATTTAGTGCTTAGGACCACTTGGGAGGTCAGGAGCTTCCAGAGGAGGGGCCTGAGGTGGGGAGGTGTGCTGACCTTGGCCATGCAGGCAGCTGGGCCTGGCTCATGTGTCCAGCTCCCCAGGCTCCAGGGTGGGAAGGCAGAGGGCTCCCAGCTCTGCTGCAGGCCCCACCCCTCCAGCCCTGCCCCTCCAGGCCCACCCCTCCTGGCCCCGTACAGCTCCTCTGGCTCCACCCACCCCTCCAGCTCCACCCACCCCTCTGGTTCCACCCACCCAGCCCCACCCCTGGCCCCGCCTACCCACCTGGCCCCACCCATCCCCTCAGGTTTCTCCCATCCCTCTGGCCCCGCCCCGCGCAGGCCCTCTCCGGGAAGGCCCCCCCCCCCCCCCCCCCCCCCCCCCGCATGGATCTTGGCCATGTTCCTCCCTCCCTCCCTTCCTCCCTCCCTGGGCAGGAGCGGTCAGCGCCCTTGGCTCCCGGCTCCCATCGGCTTCCCATTAGGCAGATCAATGGCTTCCATTGGTTTCCAATTATGTTTCCTGAAGTCCAGCCAGCGTTTTAATTACCCCTCCAGCGCCCCCAAGGCCCCATCCATCACCCTGGCCCTGCACCTCCCCCAGGGGCGGCTGTCGCCCCACCTGTCTGAACCCCCGTGACAGCGCTGCGGCCTCCACCCCAGGGAGGAAGGGAGGACCCTTGAAGCCCAGCAGGCCAAGGGCCCGGTGCAGCCGCAGAGCAGGGGAGGGAAGGAGGCCTGAGGCCCAGGAGGCCCCGCACCCAGGAGAGCAGGGCCTGTCTGTCCCGTCACGGCTCCACCCCAGTGTGCAGCAAAGCGCAGGTGCTCGGTCCATGGCTGCCAAGGAACGGGGTCCTCCCCAAACTCGGGATGCTCCGGGGCCTGGGAGGACTTCACTGCAGCATCTCATTTAATCCCCACGAGTCCTGAGGTGCGCCTCCTGGCGTCCTCATTAACAGCAGTATGGGGGGTCCTTGGACATCTGGGAATGGAACCACCATTGACTCAGCTATCCCTCTCCTCAGTTTATGCCCAAAGGACTTAAAAACAGCACACTACAGGGACACAGCCACATCAATGTTTATAGCAGCACAATTCACAGCAGCTAAACTGTGGAGCCAACCTAGATGCCCTTCAGTGGATGAATGGATAAAAAAAAATGTGGTATTAATACATAATGGAATATTATTCAGTCTTGAAAAAGAAAGAGATTAGGGCATTTGCTGGCAAACAGATGTAACTGGAGACTATCAGGGTAAGTGAAATAAGCCAGTCCCCTAAACCAAAGGCTAGACGTTTTCTCTGATATGCGGGTGCTGACCCACAATAACGGGTGGGGGGTAGGGAAGAAAGAGGTGCTTTGGTTGAGACGCAGAGGAGTGAAGGGAGGGGAGGGGAGGGACTGGGAGAGACAGGGGAATGAATGGACGTCCCTGTCCCATGTTCACATAGGAACCCACGACCAGGGACACCCCACAGCAGGTCCAGCCACAGGAGTGGGACGTCACACCCCGTGTAGGTGGGACATGGCAGGATGCTCGATGCCATCGTGGAGAGCTAAAAAGAAGTAAAAAACTTAAAGACAGAAAGAATAAAGGCACATGGATGTTTCTCTATTGCAAAAGGCCAGCTACGTAAAGAAATCTTCAAACTTGACAAACAGCTGAATTCAACGAAAAGCTGAGGCCTTGGGTAGACACTTGTACCAAGATGACGCAGGGACGGCCCAGGGAAGAGGCTGGCAGTGCTGATGATCAGGGAGTGGAAGTCACACGGCAACGAGGAAGCCCCCCAGGCCACTGCGAAACCACAATGGAGCTGAGGACCGAGGAGGACCCAGAAGCTGGCAGCCCCTGTGCAGCGCTGGGGACGACAGACAGTGGTGCAGCCACAGGGAAAGCAATATGGCGGAACCTCAAAAATTAAACAGAGGATGATCTCAGGGTCCAGCAGCCCCACTTCCCAGTCAAAACCACAAAGAATGAAAGGAAGGGACCCAGATAGGTGTTGGCACACCCACGTTCACAGCAGCAAGACTCACAGTAGCCAAAAAGCAGAAGTGACCCGGGTGTCCGCCAATGAATGAACAGGCAGACAAATGTGGTCTCTTGGGACAATGGGATATTATACAACCCTAAAAAAGGAAGAACGTTCTGACCTGTTATAACATGGATGAACCGTGAGGGCACTAAGTGATAAGCCAGTCACAGAAATGCTGTGGAATGACTCCCATTCATCGTCGGACTGGTCTAGTTCACAGAGACAGAAAGTAGCATGGCGGGTGTCTGGGGCTAAGGGAGGAAAACTGGGCAGTCACTGTCTAACAGGGTGGAGTTTCCATTTGGGAAGGTAAAGAAGTTCCACTGGGAGAAGGCAGGGATCTTTGCACAGCAGTGTGAGTGTTCTGAACCTGAACCTAACTGCGGTTAATACGGTAACACTGTATGATAGAGTCACTCCATTGAAAAATTTTTATGGACAAGATTAAAAAATTAAATTAAAAAGTAGAGGCCCGGAGAACACACTGCAGCAAATTCTCTTCCATTCTACCCTTAAAATGACCCCAAGGAACAAGGAGGCCAAGCTGTCTACACGTTCCAGCCACCAGAATCATAACCAAGCAAACCTCTTTCCTTTATAAGTCTCCCGGCCTCAGGCACTGTATTATAGCCACAAAGAACTGACTAAGGCCCAGGGCAGGAGAGTCCAGCACTGCTGTCCTCATGAGCATATCAACACCTGTCCCACAGGCACCAGACGACAGCAGCAGAGGCACCCTGGGTGTGGCCTGAGGACCGAGGGTGTGGCCTCTGCAGACCGTGTAGGGCCATGTGGCTCAGGTGGGTGCAGAATGAGGGCGACTATCCATATGATCAGTGGCATTGGGGGGAGGGGGCAATGGATGGTGGCACAGTCCTGTTCTGCTCTCCAGCCTGTATGCTGTGTGTCCCTGGGCAGGCAAGTGACCTCTCTGGGCTCAGTCCCTGCTTCCCCAAGGCGAGCACCAGATACACCCTTGAATAGTCTCGATTCTTCCTTTCTCTTCCCTGGGGAGCCGCAGCCCACAGTCTACGGGAGGAGGCCAGCGTTTAATTAGGGAGACTTACAAGGCAACGGGAAATCGGGGTGAACGGAACAAGGAGTTGGTGAGAGGTGGTCAGAAGGAGTTGGTTAGAAGGAATCTCCTTGCCGCCTGGGAGGGAGACCGACCATCAGAGGGGCCTCACCTAAGCAGAGCAGGAGGCCAGGTGGCATGGTTCTTAAAATGACAGATGACAGGCGTAGGGGTGCCCATCTGTAATCTCAGCCGCTCAGGAGGCTGAGGCAGGAGGATTGAAAGTTAGAGGCCGGCCTGGGCACGTTGGAGAAACCATCTCACAATAAAAGTTTTAGAAAGGGCTGGGGCTGGGGCAAAATTAAGACCCTGTGTGTTCATCCACAAGTTAAAGATTCAAGGGAGTTTGAACTTATTTTAGCAGAAGTTGGTCACTGTAAAGGCCACCTCCTGGTGGAAAACAGACCAACCAAGCCACTCAACCTCGTGTCTGTGAGCCCACAGACTCCTGTGACCTTGGCCCCTGAGTCCCTCCCTCCCTCCTTCCATCTTGGCACTGGGGATAAAACCCTAAACCCAGGGGCACTTAACCTGAGCCCCATCCCAGCCCTTTTTATATTTTATTCAGAGACAGGTTCCTGCTAGGTTGCTGAGGCCAGCCTCCACCTTGTGATCCTCCTGCCTCAGCCTCCTGGTCCGCTCGGGTTACAGGCGTGGGCCTCTGTGCCAGGCAGAGAATGAGCTTCTGATAGTTCTCTTCCTAGAAGATGTTGTTGGAGCCCAGCAGGACTGTCCCTGGGGTCCAGGGGACACGGGGCTCACTGTCCTAGAGGAGGCCAAGCCTCCGGGCTGGGAAGAGGGGACGGGTGTGTTCTGCGAGGCTCCAGGGGCGGCCGGGCCACTGTCTCAGGAAGACCACGGGCTTGGGGCCTGGGGCAGGGCTGCGTGCAGAGGCACAGGACGCTCAGGGAGGGGTCTGAGTGCCGGGCCACACCAGGAAGGCCTGGGGGCTCTGGGCCAGTGCAGCCCCTTCACAACAGGACAGGGGCCTGCTGAACCCCAGTGTCCACACCAAGGGACAGACTGGGCCGCTCCAGGTCAGGGGGAGAGCAATGGGGTACAGAACTGCCACCAGGCTTGGGCGACAGGAGGCGAAGGGCACCTCCACTAAGGCTAAGGAGAAGTCCCAGGGCAGACGTCCAGCCCGGCCACCCTGGCTCCTGTTCCAGAGGAGGGGCCGGCCACATGGCCGGGTCACTGTCAGGAGTCTCAGTGAGGAGGGGCCGGGTGGGGCCAGGGGAGGGGTGTCCACCCACAGGTCTCAAAGGACCCTTCTGCCTGCTCAGTGGAGCCTGTGGACACGAGCGAGGGAATAAATGGATGAAAGTAAACCACAGTCAGACGCAGTGGCCACCCCTGCATCCCAGCAGCTGGGGAGGCCGAGGCAGGAGGATCGTGAGGTGGAGGCCAATCTCAGCAAAAGCGAGGCCCTAAGCAGCTCAGCGAGACCCTGTCTCTAAATAAAATAGAAAACAGGGCTGGGGACGGGGCTCAGAGGTCGAGGGCCTCTGGATTCAGAACAGAGAGACAGTGAGGGGACAGGAATGAGGAGTGTGATGAGGTCCACACCCTGGAGACAGGCCAATGGCCTCTGGGCCGAGAGTCCCAGATGCCTTCTCAAGGCCCACAGCTGGGGACATAGTCCTCAGGGGACGTAACTCAGTAGGTCCCTGTTACTGGTGTCACTTAGCTGCCAAGGCCTCTGAGGTTCAGACAGTGACAGGCCTTGCCAAGGTCACACAGGGTCATTACTGGGTACGTCAAGGTTCAAATCACTCCCAAATCTCTCAGCGCAGGCGGCTCCTGGATTCCCGAGGAGGGGACAGCCTCCCCTGGCCTCCCCCGGCCTCCCCGGCCTCCCCCGGCCTCCAGCGCCGGGAGCCGCCTCTGACTGCACCCACCGACTGGGAAGCTGGAGAAGCTCTGGGCACTGGACGGTGGCCCTGCGCCACCCCAGAAGTGCCTTGATGCGGCCACCCTCGGGGATGACCGAGTGCCCTGGGGCCCCAAGAGCAGTGTGGGATTCACTGTCCCCCGTGTCCATGAAGAGCATTCACAGCCCTGAAGTGACTTTCCCCAGGAAGACAGTCGCGTGTCACAGGGGCCACCCGCTGAGCAGAGGAGAGGATACAGACCCCAGCTCTGGGGGCCACTCCAAGACACGCAGCCCCACAGAGGGCCTGGAAGGTCACTGCCGGGCGGTGACGAACACGGCATCCAGCTGGGGCATTCATTCCTAATATTTGTGCTTCGTTGGGACTTGTGACAAACTCAGTGTCCACAGGAAAGCCAGCCCCCCGCCACCCTCTTCTTCCTTTTTATTTTTTTGGAACCAGGGATTGAACCCAGGGGCCATCGACCCCTGAGCCCGTCCCCAGCCCTATTCTGTGTTTTATTTAGAGACAGGGCCTCACTTTTGCTGAGGCTGGCCTCCAGTTTGCGATCCTCCTGCCTCGGCCTCCTGAGCTGCTGGGATACGGGCATGGGCCAAGGTCTCTGAGCCCTGGTGCCTCTTTTCTCATGAAAGGACACTGACAGCACCGCCAGAGGCCAGAGCTGCAGGGACCATACCTGGCAGTTCCTGTACCCACAGCCGGCCCCACCAGAGGAGGCCGGCTTCAGTCAGTGGCCACCATACAACTGGGGAGGCCCCAAACTAGAAGGCCCCCCCTCGGGCTCCAAGTCCAAATGTGGCCTTATGCCTTGGACATCTGGGAAAACCTGTCATATAGCCACCAGAATGATTGGTGACACCGGACAGTGCTCCCAGGGTGCCCCAGCCAGCCTTTGTCACTGTGAGGCCAAGGAACTGAGGTCTCCTCTGCAGATCCCCGAGGTTGTGCCCCTGGATGAGCCTTCTCTTGTGGAAATGGAGGCCCAGAGAGGCGAGGCTCGGGGTCACGCTGCAGGGTGGGAAGGAAGGTCATGGTCCCTGCCATCGCTGTGGCCTCCGGTCACTGGCTCATCACAGGATTTAGTATCCACCATCAGGGGTCTGTAGAGTGCGGCCCACGCCTTGCCTTTATAAATAAAGTTTTATTGGAACTGGGCCACGGCCACTGGCTTCTGACCTGGGTGCAGCTGCTCTGGGAACCACGGTGGCCCAGGGGTGCTGACAAACGAGTGACATTGGCACCCGCAGGCTGTGTGGGGTGCCCTCATCCAATCCAACAACCGCCCCCTTCCACACAGGGGACTCCTGCCAGTGTGTGGCTCCATCTGTGTGTGGCCGTCAGCATGGGTGGCCTTGGGGGCCAGGCTGAGGCAGTGTCTGCAGGACCTCTGAGGCTCAGGTCACCCTGCTGCTTTAGCCCAGGGCCCAGAGGCCTGGGTGCTATAGTTTGGGTACAGGGTGTCCCCAAGGCTCAGGAGCGAGAGAGCAAGAAATTTTCAGAGGTGACGCTCTGATAACGGGAGCCGCTGTCTACACAGTGGATTAATCCACTTGATGGGTTAGTCACCTGGGTGGAGTAGGGGTGCTAACTGTCGCAGACGGGGTGTGGCTGTGTATTTTTGGCCGCTGCTCTCTGACCTGGGCATGGAGGGTGTTGGGAAGGCTATTTTGAAAGCCTTTCCTCTGAGCCAGCATCCACATGGGTTTTGGTCACTCCCGATGGCTTCTTGCTTCTGCCCAATCTGCGCTCTTCCTGGGGACAGATGCTGGGAGGTTTGCGTCCCCTAGATCCTGTGGCACTCGCTCATGGCCAGGTCCTGTGGAAGCAGCCTGGTCCTTTGAGGCTTGCAAGCCACGCAGGGTCTGGTTTAGAGCTGCCCATTTCCTGGTATGGGGACGAGGCTTTTGAGACACGTTGGCCGACGTCCTTTGCTGGTGAGGTTTTCCGGGCGCACTGGGGACGACAGACGCCTCTCCATCCACAGACGCATCAGCCCTGATTTCTTTTGCAGCCTGGATCCAGAAGATTCCCCAGCCAGTGACATTCTCACTGTCGCAGGTGCTGGTCAGCACTCAGGGGACCCTGGAGAGGGACCTGCACGGGTCCGCGGCTCCTCTTTGGTCTTGCTGTCTTGCTCGGCCTTCCCAGCCTTGAGCCCCAGTCCACAGGCTGTTCTCTAGGCTCAGCTGCTTCCTCCTCCCCGGGCTGGGGCCTGGACAGTCCTCCAGGTAAACACTGGGCATACCACCAAGGTCACCCTCTCCAGATGCCACCTCCCGAAGCCCTGTGTCTGGCAAAGCAGGTCCACGGGTTTAGCTATATTTTTGGAAACCTCAGGGCTCTGTCCCACCCGAAGGCCAGTTGGGAACCCCCAACAGGTTTGATTCCTGCAGAACCTGGGCTCCTGGACTTGGTTCCAGGTCACAAGCAGCATCTCTGCCCATTCCCAGAATTCAATTCACCTTTCTGTTGTCTCAGGACAGAAGCAGGGAGCGGGTGGCGGGGGCCTTGGAGATAAGGGACAGTGGCCGGCTGCTCTTGCAGGAACTGGGTGTTAGAACTGGCCACGGACATGGGCCTGGCCCAGGTAACTTGAAGTCACAGCTAATGTCCCTGCCCTGCTGAGCCCCCTCAGGTTTGTCCAGCTATGGGGACAGTGGCCGGGGAGCCAGGCTGGCTGCTCAAGACCGCTGGCATGGCCTCTGGCTCTGCGCAGGCCACCTCAGGTACCCCGATTCCCACTGTGTCCCCAGCAGAGACAGCTGAAGTCAGCGACTGTTAGTGTGGGACACCTTGGCAGGGACCAGGTCACCGTCCTCAGAAGGGTGCAAGCTGCCTCAGGTGATCCCTGGCTGGGCCATCCCGGGGGGCCTGGGCCAGACCACCCTCTCCCCCTTCCACGTGGCACAGATGCCGTGACAGCGTGACAGTGTGACAGCCGTGCCTCCCTCTCAGCCCCTTATGTAACCGCTGCCTCTGAGGAGCCGTGGCACCAAGTCACACGAGGTCAGCGAACTAGTTCAGGGTAATTGGCGGCTTTGGGACGCTGGGCTCCCTGAATGTGGCAGACGACGGCGACAAACTGCGAACCCTTGAACCAAACTCCCTCCCCGAGGGACGGTGCCTGGTGCCGCCTGCGCAGAGTTCATGACCTGGGCCAGCGTGGACAGCCCGGAGCCCGCCTGGCTTAGGCACCAAGGCCCTGGGGGACACCCTGGAGCTTCAGTGAAGACCTGCAGGGTCCCCTGCTGTCCCCTCTGTCTCTGTGGGCATGCACCTTGGGCTGGCTTTGGTCCGGCTCATAGGGACTTCATGGCACGGGGTCTGGCCGCATCCCAGCTGTCCTGGTTGCGTGTGTGTGTGTGTGCGTGTGTGTGTGCAAATGCCTGCACGGGGCCACCCTGGGCCACTGTCCCCTCTGCCCTTGCAGACACCTCACGGGAGGCAGCTTGACCACAGCAGATTGGGGTGAAGCCAGTGGGTGTCAGGCCCGAGGAGATGGGGCTGGGGCTGCTCCACTGCGGGGGCAGGATGTCCTCGGGTGACACCGTTGTCCGGGCCACCACATGCGGAAGACGACAGCAAGAGCATCGCTCAGGGAGGGTGTCTGAGGGCCTCTCTGTTCCCCAAGTCCATGCGGAGGGCTGGGAGAGGGGACCCCACACCCACCCATCCCTGGGTCTGTTTGTTGTCTCAAAGCAACGGGCACCTGGGTGGGGCTCACCTGGGAGAGGGCCCGAGAAAGGACCCCTGCCACGGGCACTGCCACCAGCCACGGCCACCAGCCACCCGCCCTCACCCCCCAGAACACAAGCAGAAACCTGCAGGGAGCCCTGGGCTGGCCAGCACACGTCGCACCAGGGCCGCAGCAGAGCTCCAGGTGGACGGCAGGGGAACCAGAGAGCGCTTTCTGGAAGGTTCTCGGGGTCGCTGCCCCGGAGCCCAGGGAATGCGCTGCCTGGGGGCTGGGTCTACACTGGACGCTGCCTCGTCACCAGTGTGTTCCGGGAGCCCCGCGACCTCAGGATCATGGGAGGAAGGGATGGGGATGGCCTGGCAGGGGGCGGCCCTCCTGTGCTGGGTCACATGATGCTGTGTTCCCTTGGCCATCATTGTCACCGTGCGCAGTCCTCTGGGACCTCGCTGGCCCCCTCCTGAGGACCCTGCCAGCTGTCGGATCTCCGCGCCCTGATGGCCGCGGCGCTGCAGGGCGTCCTGGGGAGGTGCCGTGTGGGCCACCCACCGACCCTGCAGCCCTCAGAAACACGCCTCAGAGGGGACGAATCTCTGTCTCGGGTGGCAACGTGAAGGGGTGGCATGAAGGGGTCTTCGTGGGTGGCAGGCCCCCACCTCCCGGTGAGTAGCAAAGAAAGGGACCGTCAGAGCCCCCCTGGCCTGTCCCTGGAGAGCTGGGGGTCAGGCTCCCCCCAAGCACAGAGAGCGGCCACAGCAACAGTCCCTGGGCAGTGGCCTTGGCCCTGCCCCTCCATCTGCTGCCCAGACGTCCACGGCATGGTGGTCGTCCCTGAGCAGCTCCACTTTCCTGTCCCCACGCCCCTCACACTAGGACCTGGGGGCTCCCCGAACTCAGACACAGTCTGCTCCCCACCGGGAGTCCACGCTGGCCCTGTGACTTCTCTGGACTCCAGGATGTGGTAGAAACGCGGTGCCCCTTCTGGGTGGGGGACTCTAAGGGTCGATGGCTCAGCCCAGTCTCCTGGACCCGGTCATTGTCATGTGCAGAAGCCCAGCTGGCTCCTGAAGAATGAGAGCAGTACCCTGGTTACTGCCACCCCACATCACATCACCTGTAGCCAGGGGCAGGTGACCCTCAGAAACAGTCTTACCACCCTGCTGTGACCACACGGGCCCAAGGGAGCCCAGGGGCCCGGCCCAGCCAACTTCCCAGCTGGATAAATGCCTTCCTAGGCAGTCGCTGCACTGGGGATGGCTGTTACGCAGCTGGTGCTGACTGATGCCGGCACCAGGTCTTCTGGGCAGGCAGGACTCAGATGGCCCAGGGCTGAAGCCGGCTGTGAGGGGCGGGGCTGGGGCTCTTGTCCCCCCCCTTCCTGTTGGCCAGCACCACATAGGTGCCCTGAGGGTGCCACACACCAGGAGCTCCATGGTCAGGGGGAGGGGAGGACCCACAGAGAGGCCTGGATGAAGGTCCCTCCATGCGATCAAAGACCCGAGGGCTTGGCGTTTCTGGAAATGTCTTGACCTGAGCTGCAGAACAGAGGCCCCACGGGAACGGTGGTGCCGGGGCTGCTGGGTAACCAGGTGGGAGATGAACCTGGATCCAGCCTGACCTGCACCCCAGGGCCAATCCCAGACACGGCCAGGAGCCCAAGCCCAAAGGGGGGACTTCAAGAATGTCCACGATGACAAATTGGCAGAATCTCTTCCCACACTTGAGCTGGGAACTGTTTCTCAGGAAGGAAATGGAATCTTGCCATTGGTAAAATAATAATAATAATAATAATAACAACAACAATAATAATAATAATAACAATGCAGCAGATGCTGGTTCACAATAAGGCGGGGGACACTAGGGAAGGAAACTGTCACCTTGGGTTAGGTAGAGGGAGGTGATGGGAGGGGAGGGGATGTGGGGACAGGACAGACATCATTACTGTGTGTCTGTGGGTCAGCGTGACCAATGCAATTCTGCAACAGAGACACTCAGAAAATGAGAAACCCTATCCGTCTATATGTGACATGTCGGAGTGCGTAAGTGCGTCCTGCTGTCGCGTACAACTAAGTAAAGCAAATACAAAGTTTTTTTTAAATAGATTTGACCACACTTCAGCATTTCTATGTGCCAAAGCCACCGAAGAAATACGAGAAGGTGAACCAAATCAGTAAGAAGACAGCAGGGACAGGCACAGCCGGCCAAGGGTCAGCGTCCAGCTTACACAAAGACACCTGGAGGCACCCAGACAGGGCAAGAAGCCAAACACGGAAGCCGGGGTTTCTCGGGGCAGGAGACGGGCACAGCCAACAGGCGCTCGGCGTCCCTCTTACGCAGAAGCCTGCAAACTAAGGTCCCCATGAGACGTCACTCATCCCCCAGACTGGCTGCAGAGCCCCCAGATGCAGTATCTCCTCTACTCTGGACCAGGGCCTGCGGGGTGGAGAGCCACTGGAACGCAAGCCCCGTTGGGGACGTGCAGATGGCGTGACCACTTGCAGGCCCCCTGGCATTTCCTTGCAGCCTGATCCTTCACGCGCGTCCCTGACCCCGCAAGTCCACCCGCGCCATACACAGCGCACCCCTGAGAAGATGTCATGGCAGCATTGCTGATGACAGAAGATGACGAGGACAGCCAGGAAGGACTCACAGTCAGTGGTGGGAGGTCCCCACAAGTCATTTTCGCCCCGTGAAGGTGACTTCCACCCGGCACAGGGCAGGGAAGACACTCAGGATCTAAAGCTGCCAAGGAAGCACTGAGACGGAACAGCCGAGGGGACGCCAAGCACAGGAGCCTCACGAAGGTCCCCGACCCAGCAGCTGCTGTTCCACAGGACACGGTGCAGAACCAGCAGCCAAAGAATGATGAACAGAAACCAAATGTCCCGCAGTGGGGACCTGGGGAGGACGCACAGTGGATGTGAACAGTCAGGAAGGTTCCAGTTCTGGGGGGGACCCTTGATGCTCATGCACTAATGACCCTTCACAGGGCACCAGCGGGTGCCAGCTGGCTTCCCGTCGCAGCCACGGCCCACCTGGAGCCAACAGCTACAAGGAGGAGGGGGATCGGGTCCACGGTCTCAGGGTCCCGTCTGGTGGTTTGGAGCCTGTGGTAAAGTCACGACCAAGTCTTGCTGCGTGGCTCAGGGCCTGGCTGCTGCTGAGGCTGGCCTCCGACCTGCGATCCTCCTGCCTCAGCCTCCCGAGCCCCTGGGATGACAGGCGTGCACTATGGTGCCTGGCCATTCTTAACCTCTTGTATTCATTGAGTCAGGGTCTCCCTAAATTTATAAGTCTGGCCTCCTACTTGCCATCCTCCTGTCTGGGCCTCCCAAGCCTCCAGGATCACAGGTGTGGGCCACTGTGCCCAGCGTCCTGTGTTTCCTCCGAGTGTCCCTCAGCAAATATTATAAAGAGGAATGCGCACCCCGCACTGTCCCTCAGTTGACCAAAATGTAGCAGGAGAAAGGCCCCCGCGGTGCTCTGCCTTCCTCAGGGACGCCTTCCGGAAGGCACACCAGCAGCGTCCCTCCTCTTCACGGGTGCACTGCATGCCCGTGTGGGACGGCCACTGTGCCACCTCCTGCGACCTAGGACGCAGCCCTGCCATTGCTCTGGCTGCCATGTCGCGAGCCCAGATGTGGCATCCCCACTGGCCCCAGGGCTGCCCTCCAGGTCCCCTTGCCATCTGCCTCTGCCCTGTGGGACCCCTGACTGGGGGGCTCCAGCCTGCGCCCCTCACTCCCCAGCCCCCATGCCGTCCCCGACCCCCAGGACAGGTCTGGGCCTGAACCCGACTCCCGACAGCCCCCGGGGGCCGCCCCTGCCCCCCTCCCAGGCTGCAGTCCCCAGGCGGGCCCCCTCCTGTCACCCGGGCTCCAGCCTGGCCACAGGCACAGCCTCCCCTGTCTCTGCCACCTCCCTTGACCTGGGTCCACCTGCTGCCAGCGGGGCCTGGGGACTCACAGGCTCCTGCCCCTGCCCCTGGCCCCACCTGCTGTCTCCAACAGCCTCCGCTCCCTGACTCCTGCCCTGAGATCGGCCAGCCCTGGCCTCCATGGACGAGGCCCTGACAGGGCCTCCCTCTGGGGCCAGCCTCTCCCTGGTCTGCCGGTGCCCAGCAAAGACCCATCCATGTCCCCTGCACCCTCCTTCCCCGTGTCCCTGTGCCCACTGCATCCTGGGTAGGCGCCCGCAGCCCCAGGGCAGACAGGGGTGTCGAGCCGGTGGCCCTGGTCAGCTGCTCCGGCACAGGGGTCCCTGCAGCCCCAACATGGAGGAACGGCCACCAGCCCCGGGGCCTCCCAGACGTCCCCCTGAGCCCGGGGCGCCTACACCAAAACCCGCGCTCGCTCACGTGCTCCTGTGCAGACGCCAGGCCCTCGGGGGAGACCAGGCCCGGGAGCCACGTTGGGCAGGGAGCCTGCAGGAAGCCACCAAGGCACATCACGAAGGCCACTGCTCCTGGACAGACACGAGGACGGGGAGGGACGCCTACCTGATGCTGCGGGAGCTGTCCTCCTCGAACCTGCAAGACAACAGCACACGCTCAGAGACCCTGCCCCGGGGACCCGCTGCCCCGTCCAGCCCCAGGGCGTCGCCCACAGGCCCAGGCCCCGGGTCTCGCTCTCGTGGACTTTACACCTGGAGCTGTCCCCCAGAGTCCCCTCCTCTTGGAAGCCTGAGGCTCCATGCCATTCCCTTTGGGGCCCATTGATTGTTCCCAGGACCTGCGACATCCCAGGACCTGTGACAATCACAGAGGAAGGTGTGCGGTTCCCGCCTCGGTCCCCGGGGCTCCGCGGGTGGTGGGGACAGAGGACGAGCGCTAGCAGCCAGCGCCCCGCTACTTGGTGTGTCCACAGGGCCCCCACTTGGAGCTCCACTTTCAAGCTTCCAGACATCTGTGCACCACAGAAAAGGGTTGTGGGGCTCAGCCACCCAGCTGATGTCACGGCCGTGGGGGACTCCAGGCTCCTGAGGAGCAAAAGGATGTGGGTACACAGGTCAAGGACTTCAGGACGACACCGTGGCACACGCCTATTATCCCAGCAGCTCAGGAGGCTGAGGCAGGAGGATCGCCAGTTGGAGGCCAGCCTCAGCTCTTTAGCGAGGCCCCAAGCAGCTCAGCGAGACCCTGTCTCTAAATAAAATGCAAAAAGAGCTGGGGATGGGGCTCAGGGGTCGAAGACCCCTGGGTTCAATCCCTGGGACCCAAATAAAAGGCTTCGCTGCCTGGGCTCACTGCCAGAGCAGGAGGGATCAAGCCAGCCTCACCCCCGCCAGGCGCTGGTCTTATTGCCATGTTCTTTCCAGTTGCGTGTGGGCACAGGCTCTTGGCCCAGCCCTCCTGCTGGCCACCTTTCTGCCCAGCTCTTGCGTCTCCAGGCCCTGCGTGGACCCCTCTGCGCTCTTCAGCAGCCAATCAGGGAAGGCGGTGCAGGGGTCAAGGTCCCCGGAGCCACAGCTAGTGCCACACCTTCTGATTGGGTGCCTTCTCCTTGCTTACTGAGCCTGTATCGTGCCCTGTGGCCCTGCCCACCGCCACTGGAGGGGACAGCCAAGTCAGCTGCAATTTCCTTTTTCCCTTTAACAGATGCACGGAGCAAGCTAAGGGCGGGGGGCACGGCAGAAGGAGAAACCTCAAGGCTGGGTGTGTGCAGACACACGCACGTGCAAACACACTCAGGTGCCAACTATGTGATCCTGGATGGTGCACAGTACCACAGAGGGCAGCCACGGAGAGCAGGGCCCTGGGACAGTGGGAGGGTCCCCACGCATCCCAGAAAGACGTGCTCAGCTTTGAAGCAAGAAACACCATCAGAGAGACACTGAGCAGCCATCAGCCGGCTACTTGGTGCCACCCAAAGCTAAAGAGCCCTTCCGTGTGGCCAGGGCCCATCTGGAGTCCTTACGGAGACCCTGGCGGTCACCTCTCTCCCAGCAGAAACGCGCAGTTGGTGCTGTCCTTGAGTTGAGTTTCTGCACCCCCAGGTTCAGTGTGCAGTTCTGGGGTCCTTTACTTACAACCCTGCACCCCGAATGTTCCCCGGGATGAGCTTAGGGCTCAGGGGCTGCGTTCCAGCCCCGACCATGGGAGCCCCGGGCCATGCCCCGCTCTGCCCCCCCAGGTCCCCAGCTCAAGGACTCCGCTATCAAACCCAAGAGCCACCCAGAGGCCTCAGCTCCAGAGGATCCTGGTCCCTCCTGGGCCGTCTCGTCCCCGTCCCTGGTGGCACAGACACTGTTTTTCAAATGACATCTCTCCCGCATGGCTCTAGGGGCCACTACTTCTCTCAACTCTCTTCCTCCCTGGTCCAGGGTGCGGGGCTCCACTTGGGTGGCCTCTGGGTGCAGAACAGGAGACGTCCCCAGCACCCACCTGCTGGCCCCCAGAACTGACCCCATCTCTAGGTCCCTAGGACCCCTGCTTCTGGCTGCTAAGCAGTCCGGCCTGGAAGAGGGCTGGTGGTCCAAGTCACAGGTCCACTGCTTGGCCCAGATGTCCGCTCCCTGTCCCTTGCCCGTCTCAGCCACCAAAGACACCCCAACCACAAGACAGAGGGACATACCTGCCCTTTAGACTCCCCAGACATCCCGACTCCATGCGGAGAGGCCCGTAAGGAGGCCACTGAGGGAGGCTGGGGTCCTGGGGCTGCAGCTGCCCACAGCCCTGGGCCTCCTGGGCCTCCTGAGCCTCCCCCTTCCTAGCCTCCCTGGGCTTCCAGGCCCACCCCAGGCTTAAAGAGGACCCACGTCTCCCAGAAGGACGCGACTGGCTCACGACTCAGCAAACTCCCAGTCACTACAGCCCAAGCACTGACTCAGTCCTGGGACCGCGGTCCTTGTCCTCGTCCTTGTGTGTCGCCCGCCCCCGCCCCCCGCGCCCTGCAAGGGAGGGCCTGTCCTTACTGCACTGAGTTTTGCCACTTTTCAGGGTTCGCTTATTTTACTACGAAAGGCACGCGTGGTCCCTGGAGCACCTCACATGGTACCGAGGGGTGCCAAGGGCAAGGGCCCCGCCTACCCCGGCCGCACCCTGCATCGCGGCTTCATTTACCATCTCCCAGAGCAACCCTGGTCAGTCCTGTCTATTGTCTGCCTTTAGTCCCACACATACCTGCAATATACTAGAATTACCCTCTCCAGGCCTGTGGCTCACTGGTAGAGTGTTTGCCTAGCAAGTGTGAGGCGCTGGGGCTATGGCACGCGGCTGTGGCGCGTGGCTGTGGCACGTGGTTGTGGCGCGTGGCTGAGGCGCGTGGCTGTGGTGCAGGGCGCACAGATAGAGCCGGGAGCTGTGCACGTCTTTGATGCAAAGTGTCTCCTCCTGAGCCTGTCATTAAGGAACCTCAGAGGCCATGAGGGCACTCTGACCCACAAGGACGTTCACCCAGGATTGTTCATGACCAGAAGTCGCACAGAGGGACAGGGGGAGGCAGGCCCACCGTGGGACAGTGTCACTGCCATGCAGGTGTTGAGAGAGGGTGTGGCGACGGGAGGAACCTGGCTGCCCCAGGAGCGGCCCTCCTGCTGGGGAAGGCAGTGTGGAAAGGGACAGATGGGGCCAAGTGGCGGAGTCCTGCGTGGCTCTCAGATGGGGGCTCAGGTCTGGAGCCTGCCCGGAGTGACCGCAGTGAGGGGAGAGGACCCTGGTCGTGGGGTCACCAAGTCCAGAGGCCTCTTTGCCCCAGGGCAGTTACCAGTCACCAACAGGAGCCCAGCCAGAGCTGGACAGGAGATGAGTCAGGTGCCAGAGGCGACCAGGGACACATCCACCCAATGCCCTGGCTGTGAAGCGGTTGGCGGGCAGTGCCCAGTCTTGGCGTCCCTGTCCCACAGCAAGGACCAATAGAGGCGTCGCCCGCGGGTGCAGGGAGGAAGCAGCTCAGTCTCCCAGGCCTGTTCCTCAGGTGCTGGGGTGGACAGGGCTGCACGGCATGCTGGGTAAGCGCCATCCACGGCGCTCGGACGGCAGCCTGGGACCCCTGAGTCACCACAGGAACCTCAGGAAGGAAGGATGGTGTCTGACCATGAGCGTCCCCATCCCTGGCACCGTGGGAGGCTGGAGGCGGAGGAGGCCGTGCAGGAGTGAGCTGGGGACTGGGCCCCCTCCTGGGCCCTCCTGTCACTGGGAGACGGCAGGAGGCCGAGGTCCACCTAGTCCTCCGTCATCCAGAGGAGTCCATCCCAGGGTGAGGGGGCTGTACCTCCCTGTGGTGTCCTTCGCGGGGGACCTGTCAATTCACAGGGAGCGTCTGCCAGGCCTGGTTGGGAGCCAGGTCCCCAAGAGGTGAGGTAGAGGCTTCCTGCTGGGGCCTCCCTTCCAGGGGACACCATGCGGGTCAGTGACAGCTGCTGTCAACAAACGCCCGAGAGCGGGTCAACTTACAGAGCAGAAAGGTTTGCTCGGGCTCCCGATTTCAGTCTGCGGTCACTTGAGCCTGCGGATTTGGGCCTGGCACCTCACGGCAGGAGCACATGGTGGGACAGGGCTGTCCCCTCAGGGTAGCTGGGAAGAGAGAGAACTGGCCTGGGGTCCAATACCTGCAGTGGCCTCATGTCACCAGGCCCTGTCCTGGAGACAGGGTCCTCCCCTGCCAGGCCCTGTGGTGGCCCTGAGGGCTAACTCCGCCTGCCTGAGCTGATGGACAGGCCCAAGCTCTCCCTCCCGCCTCCCTGCTGACTGTCCCCTCGTTGTCCCCAGCAGCCATCCCCGTCCTGGCGCACTGTCCTTGACAGCCACAGGGTGTTCTTCGCGCCTCCTCCAAGTCCTCGCTCAGCAAGGCCTTTCCTGGCCACCCTGCACCCCACGTTCCCAGATGCATCTGCGGTGGACTCTCTCCTGTCCCACAAATCCCTGCTCCTTTTCTTGCCACCTGGGTCCTAGGTGATCTCTACGTGCCAGTGACACCCTCCCCCACCACCTGAGCCCCCAGAGGTGCCTCATAATGCTACAGGTGGAGCCCTGGCCTGCCGCTCCCCGGCTGTGTGATGTTGGGCCAAGTCCTTGACTTCTCTGTGCCTCCGATTCCTCATTTGTAAAGTGGCCCTCGCCCAGGATGTCGTAGGGATGAAGGAGTGTGGCTGCCCGGCAGCTGCCAGCGTCCAATTAGCTATTATTAGCATCGCCCTGTGCCGTGGGCCAAGGTTCCTGGGCAGCAGCCAGGAGGCCGGGCTGGTCCCCAGCTCTGTGTCACCTTGGGAAAGTCCGTTCCTAGAGCTGCAGAGTAGGGGACGAAGCAGGAGGGGCTGAGTCCTCTGGGTCGCCCCGCGACAGGGATGAATTCTCCACTCGAGGGCGTGGGCTGGGCCGCGTGGGCTGCCAGCTGTCTGTCCACTGGGTCCTCCAGCCGACGCCGCAGACCCGGTGGCTAAGAGGGACCATCAATCACGTCCAGGGCGCAGGAGCCTGATGTCCTCCTGCCTCTCACGTCATCCGCAGCTGTGGCCTCTGGTGACCCGGCACGAGCCCCGCTCGGGAGGACTCGGCCCCCGCCTCCTGGCCGCCTGCCCACACCCCCGCTTTGGTGCTCTGGATCCTGCAGATGGACTTGGGGGCGGGGTGACCACGCTCGGGTCACAGCAGACCAAGTGAACGCAGGTGGCAGAGGGGACGGCGGGCAGTTCCCGGGCTGGGTCACAGCCACGTTGCTGTTCCGTCTGCTCATCTGGGGGACACTCAGCGGCCTCTGGAGAGGCCAATGGGGAGAACCAGGCCTCCTTCCAGAGCAGCTGTGTGACCCGGATGGAGCCACTCTCCCTGCCCCGGGACTCCTCAGACGTGCGGCCCTGGCTGCGGCCACCTTCTCCTGGAGCCCTGTGCAGCCGCCAAGTGCGGACACCAGTTCAGAGACCAGACCGACCGGTGGGGAGCGGATTTGAAAAGCGGGGACGAGATGGCGCTCTACCCACACCAGAGATGACAATGGCCCAGGGTGGCAGTCCCAGGCAGCCACGGAGGGGTGAGCCCAGAACACAGCACGCTGAGCCACAGCCACAGAGGCCACCGAGTGCCCACGCAGGACATCCCAATGGGAAACCCAGAGCGACCGGCCAAGGGTCAGCCAGCACCAGTTGGGGACAAGGGAGGGAGCAGTTGGCATGGGTGGGGCTCCTTCCTTCTGTCCTGGTCTTTCTGCAGGGCCTGGAGCAGGTGACAATGTCCTGGAACTGGACAGTGGTGCTGGATGCACGGTTGGTGACCACCCAGAAGCCCCCTGAGCATGCACTTTGGAAGGAGCCTGTGGCACACCAAGGGCCCAGGGTTCCGTTCCCAGCACTGCAGGCCACATCTCAGCCACACTGTGAGTAGGACAGAGGAGCAGAGGGACAGGGCCACCTGATGCTCACTGCAGCTCATCTCACACTGGCCAAGCCATGCAGCCAGCCTGGGTGCTCACAGAGGATGGACCGGGAAACCGCCATGCAGGCACATAGTGGAATATTACTCAGCCCTAAAGAAGAAGGAAACGATGGCATTGTGGGTAAATGGACGGAGCTGGAGACTGTCATGAGAAGTGAAATAAGCCAGTCCCCAAACAGCAAAGGCTGAATGTCCTCTGTGATATGCAGATGCTGATCCACAATGGGGGGGACAGAAGCTCACAGGGGAGTGAAGGGAGGGGAGGGGAGGGACTGGGAGAGACGGGGGAATGGACGGACGTCACTTTCCCACGTTCACATAGGAACCCACGACCAGAGACACCCCACAGCAGGTCCAGCCACAGGAGTAGGACGTCACATCTGTGTAGGTGGGACATGTCACAACGCACGCTGCCGTCACGGATGGTAAGAAGAAAAAATAAAAATATTTTAAAAATACAACAGACCGGCGGCGGGGGTCGTAGAGGCGCTTGCTCGGGGCTGCTGCGCAGAGCTGGGATCCAGGAGGCCCACGGGGCCAGGCTGGGCAGCGCAGGGCAGGCCAGGGACGCTGTGGCTCCTTTGCGGTGGCTCGAGGCCCCCCTGGGCCAGGCTGGCCGGCTGCTCGAGGTGCCCCCGGGACTGTGTCCCTCGCCATCCCCAGGGTCAGACGCACCTTGGGTCTTAATCTCTGGGTGTGCCAGGCGCTGGAGGGTCCCTGGAGGACAGACAGATCCAAGACCCAGGCGTTCTGGAAACGACCCCGTGAGGGTCAAAGTCCAAACCAAGCGAAGGAATGACAAGGTCCCTTGGCAGGCTGGTAACGCCAAGCTCAGAGAGGCACTGAGGTCAGGGTGAGAGGCTGGGCCCTGGGCTGGCACTGCTGTGTCCGGGCTTCGGGAACAAAGCACCAGAGACCGGGGGCAGGTAAAGGACACAGTGAGCCACGGATCTGGAGGCTGGAAGTCTCGGGCGGGTACTCGGCCCAGATGGGTGGTCTCTCTCCCACCCGCTAGCTGTAGCCTCACACTGTAGTTGCGGGACAGCAAGCTTTCTGGGATTCTTCATGGCTTTATCTAACCCTAAGTGCCCCCCAAGTTCCCTAACCCTCAATGTCCCCAGCCCTTTTATGTTTTGAGACAGGGGTTGCTAAGTTGCTTAGGGCCTAAGTTGCTGAGGCTGGCCTTCAACTTTAGATCCTCCTGCCTCAGCCTCCATAGCTGCTGGGATTATAGGCTTAGGCCACCATACCTGGCTAGAATTCGAAGTTTAAAGAAACAAACCTTCCAACAAGAAGAAGAAAAAACACCAGGTGCAAACGGTTTCACTAAGGAGTTCAGTCAAACAAGAAAGAGATAAGACCAATTCCAGATCTATCTTCTGGAATACGAGCAAGGGAGCCATTTCCCAACTCCTCCTGGGAGGTTGGCATTACCCAGATCCCCAAGCGAGACAAAGACGTCTTGAGAAATAAATCTACAAAGTAACATCCCTCAGAAACTCGGATGCAATAACCACCCACAAGCAGGAGCAGATGAAATCCAACAATAACGACGGTTCAGCCCTGAGAATTAGTCCACATAATGCACCATATCCTCAAACTAAAGCAGGAAGATGATATGATCATATCAAATATGCAGAAAAATCCTTGACAAAATCCAACATTTATTCATGATGGAAATTCTCTTCCCACTGGGCACAGAGGCAATTTCCTCAGGTTGACGAAAGGAATCTTCAAAACCTCCAGTTCATACCATTTTAGTGGTCACAGAATGAAGCTTCCTCCCCCAGGATCCCAAACAAGGCCCAGACCGCCACCCTCACCCCCTTGTCAATATCACTCTGCAGCTCCTGCCCGGGTCACAGGAGAAGACGATGGCTGGGCATGCTGGTGGCTCAGGAGGCCAAGGCAGGAGGACTGAGAGGTGGAGGCCAGCCTCAGCAACAGTGAGGCCCTAAGCAGCTCAGTGAGGCCCTGTCTCTAAATAAAACACAAAACAGGGTTGGGGACGGGGCTCAGGGGTGGACAGGCCCTGGTTCATTCCCTGGTATAAACCATAGAAGATTGAGGAGGAGGAGGAGGAGGAGGAGGACAGATGAGAAGAGAGAAACAGAACTGCTCGTGCTCAGAGGCCACGGGGTTGTCTGAGTTAAAAACCCCACAGAATTGACACAGAAGCTACTAGAAGTGACAAACGCACCAAGAGGTCACAGAACACAAGGACAATCCCCAAAATGCAAGAGGGATCCCATTCTCCAGCCAGGGCGAGCTGGGGACAGCAATGAAGAAACACTGGGGTGACAGAGTGGCTGGATTGGGGTGACATCAGAAGCCAGCAGGACCTGGGGCCCCCTGACCTGGGGCCTGACCGTCGGCCAGTTTCTGGCCAACAGAGGAGCTGGGCCTCACCCACCTGCTCTCACCCTGACACCCTCTGGCCCACTTTGGGAGAATCCCACCCTGGCCACCACATGGCCTCTGTCAGGGTCAAGATCATCGGTGTCCACCCTGCTGGCAGCCCAAGGGTCTGTGTCTACCCTGACCTGGCTCTCGGGCGGCCTTGGCCTGGCTGACCTCCGTCCTTCTGGGGTCCGTCTGGCTGTTACCAGAGACCAGCCCAGCACCCCTCTGCCCAGACCTCTGGATGGCGGAGAGTCGGGTGTCCCTCAGCTCTTCCCCACGGTGACTCAAGACCCACCAGCACCAGTGCAGAGGGGGACACTGGATGTGGGGCTCAGGGTGTCCCAGGTCCCAATCCACAGATGAATCTCCCTATGTCACCCCTACTGCGTGGCCACCCGGGGTACTCGATGCCACTCGGGGGACAAATCTGAAGACCAATGCAGCATGTCCTTGTGGCCAGAGGGACCCGTGCGGCCCAGCGAGGCCCAGGATGGCAGGGTGACTCCTGAATCTCCCTGATGGGCCCTGGGCTCAGGGAGGCTGCCTGGGGACACGGGGTCTGTGGGGTCTGAGGCCCGTGGCTCCCTCCGTCAGCCCTGCCCCTGCCTGGGCCCGGCCCCCTGGGAGGGGCCCTTCAGCACAGACCAGGGGCCTGGACACCACGACTCACTGTGGCTCTAAGTGACCCTGGCCCAGGGTGATACACCCGCAGGACCGCGGGCAGTGGTCAGCACGTCTCCTTAGCACTGAGGCAGGAGGCACTCCACGCTCACCCCCGTGGCACGGGGGGCACCACCACTCCTCTGTGTGGCCTCCAGGGGGTGGCCAGCCGCCGGCCATCCCAGGTGCCCAGGTACAGTCAGACGCAGGCCACCTCCGAGGGCCCACTCCGGCTGCCATGGTGGCCGATGGCTGGGACTCATCTGGGAAAGATGGATTTTCTTTCAGAAGAATATTACCATCTTGTCCTCAACTGTGACTCTAACTAGCCGCCTGGTTAACTGTGAGTCATCACATCAGGGCTGTCCTCTGTCCCTCCGCCCTTCCTTCCTCCTTAGGGACAGGAAACTCACTCTCAAGGAAACCGACTCACTTGGCTTTAGGCCTGGGCCTGGGCACCCCTGGGGTGGGGTCTGAGCCACCTGGCCTGTGGCCCTGCGGAAGGCGAGGCTCCCGCACTTCCACCAGTGGCCCAGGCCCACCTCGAGGGAGTGACAGGGCCCAGCCTGCGGCCCGAGTCTGCCGGACACCCCAGCTTCAAGGGGCCCAGGACACATGTACATATTCCTGGGATGGAGCACAAGATGTAGCCTGTGACAAGTACTGGGAAGGAAAGGAAACATATATGCAAGATAATCTGGCAGAAGTAAGCCAAGCTGTGGAGACAGACAGACAAGACACCAGGTCCTGCTGAACCTGTGACCTAGATCAAGCCATGCCTGAAGCCCGCCTTGCCCTGGAAATCTCAGTCCCATGAACAGATCCGTGAACCCACACTCCCACCTCGGTTGTGGTTTGGTATTTTTGGTTTACACCTATTTAATCTGCCCATTCTACCTGTTGCAACAGGGTTTTTACAGCCAGAGGGATCGCTCTTGTGTACCCTTCCTTTCTGGACGCTGGTTGCAGGTGAAGATGGACGTCCCTTCCCAGCAGGCTCCCTAGACCCTGTCCCAGGTGGCCCCTCTCCACGACCCTCCCCGTCTTCCCACGCAGCCTGGGCGTCCTCCCTGGGTTCACTAGCACTGCTGCCCGACCCAGAACACAGCTTTGATGCATGTCGTGACGCAGGGCCTCTGTCCCTGCCGTGCCCTCTGCCTGACCTTCACATGTCTCATTCTCATGTCCTGCTCCCCGCCCCCCCGCCCCGTCCTCCTGGATTTGATCCAGCGTCACCAATGTCACTGCATCAAGGAATCCACTCCGAGCCACCCGGTCCTAAAAGTCCCGCCCTGCCCTGGCTCTCCCTCACACTAGCACCAGGTGCCATGACACCCTGTTGACTTGTGGATTCACCCCACTGGATCCTCACGTGTCCTGAGGGTGGGGACAGCCCGTCTCCTTCCCCCGGGTCCCCACCCCGCCTACCCCAGGATGGAGGCTCTATAAATACCCTGAGGCTTGAATGTGGACGACATCTTTTCATAGACCATGAATGGTGATCAGGAAGGAACGGGGACAGAGTCTGTATAAATACCGTCATCACCAGAGACGGGGAGTCGGGGAGATGCTGTTTACAGCAGCCGAGACCCGCACCTGGCGACAAGGCTGGGGGGGACGGGCTCTGCGGCACCGAGATCCGCCTGCTCGGCTAAAAAGAAGCGCTGCTTTGGGTGCCTCCCCCTCCCCCTCCCCTCTGAGGACACCTGCTGGGGCCTGGGTGACCGTCCTCTGGTTACCTAAGGTGAGGGCAGGCCCAACCAGTGTGGGTCACTATGGAGACCCCGCAGGGAGAGGGTGGCCCGGCCACTCTGGACACAGGTGAATGCTGTTTTCCAACCCACAGCACAAGGCCCTGGGGCCAGTATGGACTGGGTTCTAGGCCAGGCACAAGCTCCACGGGGATCTAGGGTTCAGCATGAAGGAGTCGCTCTGGGATCTGGGAAACCCCAAACCACAAAGCCCAGGAGACATCTAACAGGCACAGAGTGGAACTGAAGTCCCCAGGAGACAGCGCATCAGGGTGTGCACGTGACAATGACGCAGAGATCTTCTGTGCCAAGTGACTTGGACCTGCTCCCGCAGGAAGAATGCGGCTGGCAGATGGAATATATGGACAAATTCCTTCATCCATCCATCCATCCATCCGTCTGTCCATCTATCCATCCCTGTCAGTCCATCCGTCCATCCATCCGTCCGTCCTTTCTTTTACCCACTACCCACATATCCACCCACCCCTCCACACACCTGCTCAACTATTCATCCTTCTGTCCATTTACTTATCGTCTTAGTCAGCTTTCCATTACTGTAACATAACAACTGAGAGAATAAACTTATTAAGAAAAAAGGTTGATCTGGGCTGACAGTTTTGAAGGTTCTCATGCAAGATCAAGCAGACTCATTACCCTTAGGCCTGTGGTGAAGCGGCCCATCATGGAAGTAAGTGGGACTCAGTCTTGGTCAGGAATCTTGGTCAGAGACTGGGGTTTTCACCAGCTCCCTCCAGGGCTGCTCAGGCTCCAGTGCCCAGGGTGCCCATCTCCTGGCCTGGACAGCCCACCTGGAGAGGGGACCCCTCCCCTGCCTTCCCCCCCTGGGGCCCACAGGCTCGAGGGAAGCCACTTCCAGTCTCGTTTCTCTCACCTCCCTCCCACAGGGGTGATGCTCTGAGTGTGACCTTAACCTTCCTGTGGCCCAGCTGGTGTCCCTTCCCATGCACCATGGACTACGTCAGGCTGCGACTCAACAGCAACGTCACGAGACCAGTTTGCAGACCAGTTTCCACCAAGCATTGCAGGATCAATTGTCTTTTCTAAATCATTTGTGCAAGCCCACACCTGTCATCCCAGAACCTGGGGAGGCTGAGGCAGGAGGCTCCAAAGTTGGAGGCCAGCCTCAGCAACTTAGCAAAACCCTGTGTCTAAATAAAACACAAAATAGGGCTGGGATGAGGCTCAGAGGTTAGCTGGGTTCAATCCCCGGCACCCAAGTAAATAGGTAAATATATAAATAAATACACGAATAAATAAGTAATTTGCAGGAATGAAAAACACAAGTTGTTTGAAATTAAAGCACAAGTAAAATGACAGGTCAAGATGGTAAAAGGCCAAAGGATCCCTCTGGGGACAGACCTGAGCGGGTTGCCTCCACCTGTCTGCCTCGAAGGCCCCAACCCCAGTCCCCGAAGTCCTGCTGTGACAGGAACACTTCTGGCCCCTCCCCTGCGTACCCTAGCAGGTCTCCGTAGGGGCCAGCAAACTGAGGCCTTGTACCCTGCCACGGCCACCCAGGTGGCAGACCCTGCCTGGACTAACTCAGGGCCACCTCCAGGCAGAGACAACATTGAGGTCCCCCAGTTTCAAGTTCAGCTGTGGAGTCTCTAGCTGGGCCCCAGGGGTCGGGTTTCAGGTTGAGAGGGTCCAGGGCCACACAGCCTAGGCTAAGCACTCCCACCCTTCCCCAGCCCGCGACCGCGCCTGCGCTCACCCAGGCTCCTCCCCTGTGGGACCCAGACTCCTCCCCCAGGGCCCAGGCTCCTCCCCCACGGGACCCAGGCTCCTCCCCCAGGACCCAGACTCCTCCCCCAGGACCCCAGGCTCCTCCCCTGTGGGACCCAGGCTCCTCCCTCTGCGGGACCCAGGCCCCTCCCCGGGGACTTCAGCCCTCCGGAGCTCAGACACCCTCCCCCAGTCCCGGGGATGGTTCTGTGGTTGTCGCTGGTGCAAGTCCTCCAGGGGGCGCCACAGCTGCTTCTTGGCCCTGATGCCAGCAGGGCTCTGGAGATGTTCCTTGACCGCCCCCGGGGGCCCCAGGGCAGGCCCCTCATTCTGGAGGCAACTGCTCAAATCCAAAGCACCTGCCATCCTGCTGGTGCAGAGCAGCAGGCTTCAGGCCCAGGCTGACCCCTGGGGCTCCCAGACATCCCCACCATCGCTACCAGCACACAGCCACGCCCCGGGGATTCAAAACTGGTCAGGGTGGCTGGGCACGGTGGCACCACATGCCTGTCATCCCAGTGGCTGGGGAGGCTGAGGCAGGAGGATCGTGAGGTTCAAGGCCAGCCTCAGCAACTTAGTAGGCCCTGAGCAACTGAGTGAGACCCTGTCTCTAAATAAATACCAAAAAGGGCTGGGGACGGGGCTCAGTGGGTAAGTGGCCCTGGGTTCAATCCCCAGTACGAAACCCACTTAAGTACTGTGCATAATCATAATCACATAATTAGCTGCAGCACGTTAATTAACCTTAACATAACACATATAAGCTCAAGATGATGGTTTTCAGCCTATTTTAGGCAATTGTGTCAATTTTGTTGAAATATTCCCAGAAATGAAAACTTGGGACTTCGTGGGGTCTGGAGTCCTGTCCCCAGGATGGCCCTCCCTGAGGCCAGCTCCTGGCTGCACCTTTGCCAGCTGCGGGGCTGTCACTGCAGGACCTCAGCAGGCCTGGCCTGTCCTCACTGACCCCCGGAGGGAGGAGCCAGCTCTTCCTAGGGAGAAAGGCCCACACCCCAGCCCAGAGGCCCCGTGCAAGGGGCGGGAGCCACAGATGTCCCTGTACTGTGTCCTTGGGGCCACACCTGTGAATGACCACATCTCTGCACAGCCACACCCCTCACACCCTCCATCCACGTCAGGTCCCCTGCGCTGGACAACAGGGACACGCCCCTTCCTGCCAAAATGCTGCGAAACTCACTGATGCCTTGGCCGGAAAGAAGAGCGAAGGGGTGTGCCTCCTGCTGGCGCGGCCGGGACAAGACAGGTGGGACAGGGTCCAGCCCAGGCAGCCAGGGCCCAGCTTCCTTCCCACCCCTGCAAACAGAGCAGGGCGAAGCAGGACCCCCAGACACTGGACCACACCTGCTGCTGACCAGCTCACGGGCCAGGGGACGGTGCCCAGGGAGGACAGCCCGAGACCCCCAGCTGGGCAGGCCACGGGGCAAGCAGTGGCTCCGTCTCGAGAGAGGCAAGCGTCATGAGGCTTAGTCCCCAGAGGGAGCCATCCTCCAGAAGATTCCACAGCCCAGGGGCTCTGGGTCCCCCAGGGAAGGCTCTGGGTCCCTCAGGGGAGGCTCTGGACCTTCAGGGTGACACGTTCTGGTGGGGACTTGGTGGTGGTCTGAAGCTGGGGTGTGGCTGTCCCCCGGTTCCCCCTTGCCCACTGGCCCTGAAGTCCAGCTGACTGTGTCTCCCCTGAGTGACCTTGGGGAGCCACCTCCCCTCTTCTACCTACTGTCCTCCCGGAAAGGGTGAAGCCTCCAATCCGAGGCGTGGCGCTCGCGGGGAGCAGGTACCCCCAGGCAGGCACTGCTGGGCGCAGGCCCTGGGGGCTCTTCTGCCAGAGAAAAGCGGGGCCCAGATTCCTCACTACTGGAAGGAAGGAAGGAAGGGACCGCAGAGGGAGGAAGCGTCCGGGCAGCGCCCCTGAGTGGCCCCACTGTGCCTTAGGAAGGCGAAGGGGTCACTTCTGAGCCTGTTTACCCGATTTTCTGCAAAGTCCTGTTGCATGGACAGAAACCCACACCTGTACAAAGTCCCCGTCACCGTGCACCAGCCAAGCACTTCAAGCCCGTGGCACCAGGGATGGGGAGCTGTGGGGCAGGTGACAAAAACAGACAGGGCCGAGAGTGACCTCAGCCTGGCGTCACAGACAGCTGCAGGGCCCAGCCTGGGGCGCAGCCAGCCTTCCTGAGGGAGGACGACGAGGACAGGGTGCTAGTGGACAGCCTGGTGGGCTGGGGCTGGCAGGCGTGTGTCCACGGCCGCCCCAACTCCCACACAGCGGATACCTGGAGCAGCTCGGGCCAGCCTCTGCTGAGTCACTGTCCCCCACCATGGGACAGTGTGGACATCACACATGATCCTCCCAACAGCCTGGAAAGCTGCAGCCACCACCTGGGACTGCCCTGTCCCCACTGGCTCACGGCCTGTCCCTCGGTTCCCCCCTGCCCACTGTGCCCTCCTCCTTCCTGTCGCAGCTGTCCCCGGGGCCACACTCTGCTCTGGGGCCACACAGGTCCTTCACCAGAGCCACGAGACACCTGCTGGCCCAGAATGACAGCCCTGCCCAGCCCCAGCCTGCAGCTGCCGCTGGCGGCTGAGTCAGCAGGGCTGATGGGAGTACTTGAGGTGTCCCTGCCGGTCAGGGTCAAAGCCTCACAGTCGCTCCCCTTCCCGCAAGTGACTGCACTGCTGTGTGAGCCGCCCTTCGGAAGCCATGGGCCACACGCACCCCACGCCGCACACCCTCCTCATCACTTATAAGCACCTAACCAAGGTGTTTCAACACTGGCACAAACTATGCACAAAGCCGGAAGCAGTGGCACACGCCTGTCATCCTAGGGCTCAGGAGGCCGAGGCAGGAGGATCCCAAGTTGGAGGCCAGCCTCAGCAATGGCAAGGCCCTGTCTCTAAATAAAATACAAAATAGGGCTGGGGACGTGGCTCAGGGGTCGAGGGCCCCTGAGTTCAACCGCTGGTACCAAAACTAAAAAAATAAAAATAAAAATCTATGCATAGACAAAAAATGGGAAGGGAGTTCCCCAGCACATTGTGTGCATCAGCTACGGGGCCTGCAGATGCCCCCCCTAATGCGTCCCCAAGTTTGGACATGGAACACGATGACTCTGCGTCCCACTGCTACACGCAGTCCCCTTAAGAGAGGCCTTCAGAACCGCCCAGGGTGGGCCTTCCCAGGTGAGGACATGGAGGTGCACTCGGTGCCCAGGTCACAGCACGGCAGGGCCAGGGCCAGGGCCAAAGCCAGGTATGTCTGCATCTGGTTCTGGGCTGAGGGCTACACTCATGACCAGGAGCTGTGGGAGCTGTGGTCATCCACGTCCTCAAAGATCGCTGTGTGTGTGTGTGTGTGTGTGTGAGTGTGCGTGCGGGTGCCTGTGTGTGACGCCGATGAGGCACAGCAGGCACGGTAGCTCCTCAGGGGAACTCTTGGGTGGGTGGCTGGGTGGGCGGATGACTGACAGCCGGGTGGATGGGTGACGGTGGGGTGAGTGGCGGGGTGGGGTCATGGCGGCTCATCTGCTCATTAATGCCAGTTTCTTGGCACCAACTCTAGCTCGCTGGGGCATGACCTGGAGACAGCGCCTGCTCCTGCCCTGTTCTAAGGTGCTCTGTACTCAGTCTCCCCACCTTCTCTCCCCATTGTCCTAACAGGTAGCTTTGATGTTAACAAAGCTGTCAAACAAGCCCCATGATATGGCTGAGGTGGTCCTCAGGGACACGGCGTGCCAGCTGACCTCGCTGTGCCTTGCTCTGGTGGCCAGGACGCACCCGCCTTGCTGGGATCCTGGAACTGGGATTGCTGCCCTGTGGGTGAGGCGCGGGTCCCCAGGCGTCTCCAGGAAGGCAGTGTGGCGCTCCCCGGAGAGTCCCCTTCTGCACCTCCATCCTCAGGCCGTGGTGACAGGCTCCCGCTGGCCTGGGAGATTACAGGCCCGGATCAAGCTGGTGAGCTGCAGGGAGTGGGATCGGCTGCTGGCACCTCCCGTTGCCGCTGCGCGTGACTGTCATCAAAGAAAACCCTCAGTAAGCAGCTCGGGCGCTGGAACCGTCACAGGGTGCGGCAGAGCCCGAGTCCCAGAGAAATCAGGATGGAAATGAGCAGGTGTGCCCACGGGCGCCGCCGGAATCCCGAGCCACAAAGACCCCCCAGCTGCTGAGTGTGCAAAGCCCTGTCCTGACGTGGCCCACCTCTGCCACCTTCCACAGCCCCCCCAAAGGTGCCACCTCCCCATTGGTTTACAAAGGGAGATGGAGGCCCCACAGGTCACCCCAACTGCCCACGGCCAGCGAGAGGTGGCCGATGCTGAGCCTCAGTCTCCAGTTCCCCACGACAGGCCCAGGGCGCTCAGGTTGCTGGAGCCTCCTGGGGACTGTACAAGACACTTGGGTATAAAACCCTTGGCTGTCGGGACACGCGGAGCCAGCTCCTCTGCTGTCCTGTGCCCTTCAACCTCTGCCTCCCCTCGTCACAAGCTTCATGTAGAATGTCTTCGTGCCTCCCGCCTCCTGGGGCCACCCAGCGCGCCTCCATCCTGTCCCGGACAGAGGGATCACAGAAGGGAGCCCACGCTGTCAACTCAAACCTGGATGGCCCAACACAGTAGGACCATTCTGTGCCCCAAACTGAACTGGGGACACGACACACTAGTTCAGTCACCCAGATGTCACAGAATCCCAAGATGGCATTCAAATGCCCACCAGTGCCAGGTCCCAGGACCATGCAGTGGCCGCCATGCGGATATCCCCAAATGAGACGCTTCCCCAACGCCTCCTCCCTCCTGCCCACCCACCCGTCTGCCCACCCCGCTGTCACCTTCTCCTCTCCTCCCCCGCTGTCCATCTGACGTGGCTTGGATGTGATTTGTCCCCCTCAAAGGTTCGTGTATGAGATGAGTCTTAGAAGCTTTGTCCCTAGTGTGGCCATGTTCACAGGTCGAGGGACCTTTAGTAGGTGGGGCTTCACAGAGGCCTTAGTTGTTGGGGGTAATGTCCTCAGAAGGGTGGCACAGTCCTTGCGGATCCCGAGTCAGATCTCGTAAAAGCTCGCCGACCCTGTGACCCAGTTCCCAGCATCCTCCCTGCTGACGTCACTTGCTCCGAAGTGCCCTTCTGGCCCCTGCTGCCCTTTCTCATGGGGCCCTCCCAGGAGTCAGGACTATGCTGTTCAGACTTCCAGCCTTCAAAACTGTGGGCCAAACCTCTCTTCTCTGTACAGTAGCCGGCCCCAAGCATTTCACTATAGTAACCAAAAGGACCTCACCCTCCACCTCTCCCTCCATTCGCCCACCCACTCGGCTCCCCATGACTGGGGCCTCTTGTGGCTGAACACTGGTCTAAGGCACGGGTGGGGGACAGCCGAGAAGGGGACAGGAAGCAATCCCTCCTCTCAGAGGGCCATTGGGCTCTCAGGGGAGACAAGGGCAAAGAAGGTGTAACGATAACAAACCAACACTGGGGAGAGGTGGGGAAGGCAATCCCAAAGCCAGGAGAGGAGTGTATGCAGTAGGTGCTCATGCTGTGCTGCTGCCCCTTCATACTCCACCCCACTCCTCCCCTCCCCCTCCCTCCTCCGGACTTTTGTGGCCATCAGTCTGGCAGCGTCCAGGGTTAAGCCCCGCCCACCGCCCCACCCACTGCATCCCATTCCTCTCCGTTTAGCCCTTCATGGCCCTGTCCCTGTCTCAGGAACACCGAGGTTCAGTTCCCCACGTGGCTAACCTATTTATCAGTCCTTAGCACTGCCACTGTGACCCTCAGTCTTTTCTTCGGTCTTGACTCTTCTTGTTCATGTCACCCCGATTCCTTCTGATCTTCTAGCTGGGGCTTTGCGTCTGCAGAGCTATGGAGTCACATTATAGCCTGAGGCAGGTGGAAGGAAGGACTGTCCTGTCCTTGGGCTTGCTGGGTTCTTCCTTTGTCCCCAGCCTGGCATTTTCAGAGCCAGAACCTGACCCTTCAGTCTTATTGGGTTGGGGCCCAGCCCACTGCCGACCGCAGCCACCTTGGCCTCCAAGACAGCAGCTCTGTGTCTCACCCTGACACCCAGGACACAAGGACACGCCGTTGGGTGATTATTCACATATTTTTTTTTGCTAAAGCAGTTCCCAGAGCCCCGCTGCTCCGCCATGAAGACCTGCGCAGGCGGCAGGATGAGCTCTGGCCCACAGAGAAGGTTCTCCTGCTCTTTGTTTTCTGCGCCTTCTCCGTCTGTCCCTGTCCCTTCCGGTCTCCATTCTCTTCCTCTGCACATGTGTCTGCACGAAGTCCACCCTCTCCCACGTGCTGGGCAGACCCCGGCTCCTCTGGCGGGTGGGCATGGATCTGGGGCTGTCCCCACTAAGACGGGACCAGGCACTGAGCAAGGCCCTCCGGTGTCCAGCAGGCCCCTGTGTGCAGCAGGACTGGGAGCCAGAGGCCCCGCCACACTCCAGCCAGCACAGCCACCAGGGTCACCCTGGAGCGAGCCACCTGCAGAGGGCTGGGGCGGGCACCCCTGACCCTTCTGCCCCTCACAGGAGGACAGTGGGACCCACCCCATGGCCACTGGTCCTGCCTCAGCAGGTTCAACCCACAGCGGATAGAAAATATTTGGGGGAACCACAGCCTCTGTTCTGCGAGGGCGCTTCCTGTTGTCGTCCAGCAACACAGCAGGACCGCGCCCAGCGTCCACGGTCCAGCCAGGAAGTCGCCAGAATTGACTGGAAGCACTCGGCCACGGCAGGAGGCCTACGGACGCCCCTGCACCCCATTGCACAGAGAGACCAGCATCCCTGACGTCAGGCTCCAGGGAGGGCCTGCAGCCAGTGCTCTGGGGAGACCCAAGCAGAGCTGTCACTCCTTCTGCCTGCGTCTGTCCCCACCCCATTCTGACCTCTGTCACCTTCTACATACCACAGGCCTAAGGGCTTTTCCTGTCACCACCTTGTCCCTGGAGCTGTCCTTGGGATACCATCCCCCTGTGGTCTGTTACGTGGTGTCTCTATGGCAGACCCAAGGTCCTGTGTGCCACACACCCGCCATGCCTGGCATCTCCCACTGGCCACACCCCAACCAAGCCCTGGATGCCCGCCCTGTCCACCTCTGAATCCTCGTGGCTTCTCCTCCCGGGCACAGCCAAGCCAGTCAGCAGGTCCCGCGTCTCCACCCCCAATGCCCATCACCCATGTCCCTAGGTCTCTGCCTCCAAGGCCACCGCCCTGGACAGGACCTCCCGTACTACCCGTCATCTGTGCTGGTCACCAGCACAGCCTCCAGTGGCTGCCCCCACCTGCCAGCTGCCATTACCTCAGCCAAGATCAGCCCCCTCGGCGGCTCTGACGTCACCGCCCACTGCCAGCTGCCCATGGAGTCCCTGTGCGCTCCGCAGAGCTTCCGGACCCGCACCCCAGTCAGCGCGCCTTGGCAACTGCTGTGTCCCCTGCGACTGGCGCTGCCTCCTGGCTCCCCAGGCTGCGCACCCCAGCCTCTGTACCAAGGGCTCCTGCTGCCCGCTCCCCCTTCGGATCTCCACGGGACCTCCTCCTGCCACTTGCTCTCTGGCTGTCACCGTCTCTGCTTGTCATTGCTAATCCATGCCCCTGCCATACAGCCACAGAGACGGGGCCACCCGACGTGCTCCCCTCTCGCTGGGCCGCGCTCCCCACTGTCTGGGCGTGCTGCCCTCTCACCTTCTACTTACTTCTTGTTTATTCCAGGAGCGAACTCTAGCATCCCTAAACAGCCTGGGCTCCGGAGCCCACTCAAGGATTCCTGTTTCATTCATGCTGAACCCACGGCATCTCCGCCTCGCCATCCCAGGATTTCTTTCTTTCTTTTTCTTTTCTTTTCTTTTTCTTTTTTTTTGGTACCAGGGAGGGGCATTAACCACTGAGCCACATCCCCAGTTCTTTCTATTTTTTTTTTTTTTTTTATTTTGAGACAGGGTTTCACTAATTTGCTGAGGCTGGCCTCCAAATTGATATTCCCCTGCCTCAGCCTCCCTAACTGGTGGGTTTATAGTGTGCGCCACCACCAAGGGCTCTGTGATTCCTCTCTCTCATTTTTGGTGGTGCTGGGGCATTGAACCCAGGGCCTTGTGCCTACTGGGCAAGCATTTGCTGTATCCCCAGCCCACTCTGTGATTTCCTGAATGGATTCATTTACAAAATCAGCTCATGCCTAACTCCCTCCAGGGATGGCTAAACAATGAGGAAACAAAGGAGTCTCAAAAATGCAGTCGGTGCCTGTTTTCTCCATGGTCAGCCAATCCTGATTCGAGAAGAGCCCCACCCAACCCGTTCTCTCCTTGTTCCACCTGCCTGCTTCTCCCCAGGATGCCGGCATAAGCCCACTCAGCCTTTCCCTGGCTTCCTGTCCGCCTCTGGGAGGATGGGCCGGCAACAGCCACCCTTCCAGCCCTCACGGAACTGCCCTGGGGCCACCCCAGGACAGGGAGGCCACATCTCAGGTCAAACAGGGCGGCTGCCCCAAGCCCATTGCGGGGCCAGATCCCACCAGAGGCTGGGTCAAAGTCAAGTCGAGCGGGCAAAGGTCATCCCCAGACCAGTGACCTAAAGGACCTAAAGACAGGGTGCATGACAGCTGACCCAGGGTTGCAGCCAACAACTCAAGAGAACACGTCTCCGCCCCAAGTCCCCGGACGGCTGTCGTCTCTGAGAAACCCAGAAGAGGCAGAACTTGTGTTCAGGGCCAGAACCTGTGTCCTTACACGTGGACCTCCCACGGCACAGGCAGGAGGGGCGTGGAGACCACGGAAGAGACCCCAGGCTGCTTCCCGGCCCCGCCCACTTCTGGCCCCGCCCACTCCCAGGCCCACGCCCACCTCCTGGTCCAAACCCACTTTCTGGTCCGCACCCACTTCCAAGCCCACACACACTTCCTGTCCACGCCCATTTCATGTCCACACCCACCTCCTGTCCACGCCCACTTCCAGGTCCCCACCCACTTCATGACCACGCCCATTTCATGTCCACGCCCACCTCCTGGCCCCACGCCCAATTTCTGGTCCATGCCCACTTCCAGGTTTACACCCACTTCCTGTCCACGCCCACCCCTAGTCCACGCCCACTTCCAGGCCCTGGCTCCCGAGGAGAGGTAGGTCAAATGGTGTCCGTTAGCGCAGCCTCTCTCTCTGTCCCTCTGCTTGTCCACTGGGGTCCTTTAGCTTGGGTAAAGGTGCCTGGCCAGCAGTTCCGGTGCCTCCTTCAACTGGGCCCAAAAAGCCGCGGGGTGTGGGCTGACTCTCCCCAAGGCTTTGGGATGCGCCCCTAACTTCAGGCGGCTGAGCAGGCCTTGCTCCCAGAGGCTTCCTTCTGGGCATTTCCAGGTGGGCATCAGCCCCGGCAGCCTGGACCCCACCCCGAGGCCTTTCCCTGCTTCTCAGGGACCCCACGGCCTGGACCTTGGTGGTCTCATGCAGTTAACCCACAGCAGCCCGCTGCTCTGGACAGCCTCAGAGATGAGGATGGGGCACGTGCCCGGGAGGTGGCCAGCCCTGGACTGGCCATATTGGCTCCGTGTCTTCTCTCCCCACTGTCACAGAGCTCGGTTGCAGTATGATATGAGCCGCTGCTTCCCCTACTCTCTCCCTGGGGCAATCTGTCCACCCCCCTCCCGTGGCCTTCATGGAGCAGAGCACGCTTTACTTAATATTCATGCAGCTCAGGAGGTGCAGCCAGCAAACTCAACACATTTGCTGTGTGACCTTGAGGGGGTCACATCACCCCTCTGAGCCTGCATTCCCAGCTGTCAGCTCATTTGCAAGACACAAAAGCCCTGTGTGTGCCTATCAGCGTGGAGTGGAGTCTGACAAGCCCCGTTTTGAATTCCGGCTCCTTCCAATGCTAGTTTAGGGGCTTCACCTCTCCAGTCTGTGGCGCCCCATAAAACAGTGGTTCCAAGAACATCTCCTGCAGAAAGCACCCAGTGGGCCGTGTGAGGGTCAGTGCCCACACCCTGGACGCCCTCCACCCTGCCTCACACACCCCTGTGGGCACTGTGTCACAAGGTTGGCAAGGGTTTGTGCCTCTCTGGGCTGCCCAGGGCAGCCCCGATCTCCTCGCCCCAGCTGCCAGGGCACCCAGCCCCTGGCACCCCAAGGAGACTCGTGAGTGTCTGGGTGGATGAAGCCCAGCAGCCCCGTGGCCGCTCTAGGTTATTCCATTTCACATAGGTAAAGCTGAGCCCCTGGGACCCGCAGGCAGACCTGTCACCTGCCCAGGCCCGGGTCACAGAGCTGAGCAGTGGAGGGTAATCCAGGGGGCCCGGGAAGCACGATTTGTACTCTCCTTGTTTCACACCCATGGGGACATTCCTGGGCGAGGGGAGGACACAGGCAGGCCCCAAAGCCCTGTAAACAAATGTCATCGGTGCGGAAGGCACTGCTGCTGGGGACTGAGAGGCAGGCGCCTGGCTAAGGATTCTGCAAGGTCTGGTGGGGCACAGAACCTACAGACACAGCCCAAGCAGACCCCTGAGCCCCCTGCACTCCTCAGATGGAAGTCACTCAACAAACGTTATCAGTCTGTTCCCCTGCCCCTGGGTCTGACCTGAGGCTGGACACTGGGAAGAAAAAGACCACAAGGAACTGGATGCAGTGGCACACGCCAGCCATCCCAGCAGTTTGGGAGACTGAGGCAGGAGGATCATGAGTTCAACGCCAGCCTCAGCAAAAGAGGCCCTGAGCAACTCAGCGAGACCCTATCTCTAAATAAAACACAAATAGGGCTGGAATGTGGCTCAGGGTTTGAGTGCCCTGGGTTCAATCCCCAGAACCTCCAGGAAGCACCTGCCTGTCCTCAAAGCCACCGTCCCTCTGTTCTTCTTTCATGTGCCCACAGCCCTTTTGCTTTGACACCAATGGGACTCTCTTTATCTGAGTACCTGGGGCTCCACAAGGTCTGTGTGCTCAAGCTCTGGTGGCCTTGCACGTGGCCATGAGCACCGGCTTCGCAGAGGGCAGTCTGAACGCTGCCTCTGCCTCATTTGTGCTGTGTGACCTCAGGGGCAGCTCCTTAACCTCTCTGAGCCTCCATCTGCACACACATCAAGTGGAGATAATTGTACCTCTTCATCAAGATCATTGTGTAGATGAAATGACACCACAGAAGTCACACTTCTGGGACAGAGCCCGGTACCACGGAGGTTCTGATAAAGTGCGGCTTTAATAAGAAGAGTGATAAGATCAATGATGACAACACTCTCGGGGCAACTGGTGAATTTTAATGAAGGCAGAGAATCATGGGGCTCAGGAAAGGTAGCTGCAGTGGCCAACTAGTGCCTGGGGTGGAAAGGCCAGGGGGTGACGCCAGGGCCTGGGGTTCTAGGAGAGTCCTGGGAGCCGACCAACACAGACAGGAAGCAGAGGCTCAGAGGAGCCCTGCCCCCCAGGCCTTGGCTCAGATCTGGGGTACAGGAAGTGTCCAGACACCACCCGCAGCCCCGCCACCAGAAGTCTGCTCCTGACCCGAGGTCCTGCATGGCTCCTCTGTGATCACGGATCTACTGACCACTGGGCTCCAGGGTGGCGGTGGCGCCCAGCTCTCAGGGCCCGTTGTTTCTGGCAGACCCCACAGGCCGCCCAGCAGCCTTGGCCTAACCCAGGGCACAGTGTAGACGGTGCTGCTGACAGGAGGGACCCAGGGTGCGGGATGGCGGGCACAGGGCCTGAAGTCTTTCCAAGCCTGAGCACCCTCATGTGGTTCCAAGTCAAGCGCGGTGGCCCATGCCTGTCATCCCAGCAGCTCAGGAGGCTGAGGCAGGAGGATCACAAGTTGGAGGCCAGCCTCAGCAAAAGCAAGGCCCTAAGCAACTCAGCGAGACCCTGTCTCTAAATAAAATACGAAACAGGGCTGGGGATGGGGCTAAGGGGTCGAGTCCTCCTGAGACCAATCCCCAGAACCAAAAAAATAAAGATGCTTTTAAACCCCAAAAGATCTGAGATCTCTATAGTATCCCTGGGTCCGCCCTGAGCTGCTTCTTGGATACCTCTAGAGATGAGCAGCCCGTCCTTGCCCTTTTTAAAACAGTCTGAGCGACAGTTCACTCACTCATTTGAAGGTGTGCAAGCCAGCGGTATTCGCTTTCCCCACAGACTGGACAGCCATCACCAAAGCAATTTCAGAAAAGCTTCAACACTGAAAAAGAAACTCTCCCACCGGGTCCCTGGCACCAGCTAGCCTCCTTTCTGTCGGAGCAGTTAGTTCTCTGCTCTCTGGAAGCGTGGTGTAGCAGGGCTCTATGAATGGCTTCAGCCTGTGTGTAGACTGGCCGTGCTGTGGATCAGCAGTTGATCCCTTTTTATGTTTGCAATATTCTGTTATCTGGATATATCACAGTTTATTTTCCATCCACCAGACAAAGACCCAGCTATTGTGCATAATGCCATTATCATGAACCACGTACCGGGTTTGTGTCGAGGTGTATTTTTGTCTTTCTCGGGTACATCTAGGATTGAAATTGCTGAGTGGTAGGGTAACGCATTTTTTTTTTTTTTGTACCAGGGATTGAACCCAGAGGTGCTTAGCCACATCCCCAGCCCTTTTTTAGTTAGAGACAGGGTCTCGCTGAATTGTTTAGGGCCTCACTAAGTTGCTGAGGCTGGCCTCTAACTTGGGGTCCTCCTGCCTCAGCCTCCCAAGCCACTGGGATTCAGGTGTGGGGCCTTCACACCTGGCTGTTCCCCAAGCAGCTGCACCCCCACATTCACAGCGGCAGTGCACGAGGGTCCCAGTTTCTCTGCATTGTCACAGACATCTATCTTCTATTGGAAGATGTCCCGGTGGATGGGTGGGAGGTGGTGTCTACTGTGGTTTGATCTGCATGTCCCTTGTGACTGAGGACGTCAAGCACCGCCTCAGGTGCACGCTGGCCATTTGTGTCATCTTTGGAAAACTGCCTACCCGAGTCTTAAATCCACTGCAGTTGGACTTCTGTGGGGTGTCTGATGGGCTGTTTGTTACTGCGCCGTGTCTGTACATACTCTAGCTACGCGTCCCTCATCAGATACGAGGTTCGCTGATATTTGCTTCCTTTCTGAGGGTTTTCTTTTCACTTTCTCTCTTCTTTTTGGGGGACGGGATGATTTCTGTTGCCATTGTTGGTTTTGAAGTGGGCCTTTGGTGCCTTGCCCGGCCTTGCCCTGGAGTGACACCCCTGCCTCAGGGCGCAAGAGCCTGGGGCTGACCGCAGGACAAGTGCCCACCCAGCTCACCTTCACGAGAGCCTTCCTGGAAGCACGCGAGTCTCGACCTGGTGGCATCCCCTCTCCATGGTCTCCTCTTCTGGCTCGTGCTTTTGGCGTCAGACCTGAGACTCCTTTGCCAAGCCCAAGGCCTGGAGTCTGCTCCTCTGATTCTCCTAAGCGTTTGGTACCTCTGGCTCTTACGCTCACACTGACACCTGTGGCCCACTGTTAAGAGCATGGCCTGAAGCAAGAGTCCAGATTCATCTTGGCCAGGAGGCAGCCAACTGCCCAGCACCATTTGTGGAGGAGCCCATCCGGCACAATCTTGGCTCCCTGCACAAACAGCTGCCACAGATGTGAGGCTTTCCTCCTGGACTCTCAGATCCACTCCACGGAGTATGTCCTTCCTTGTGCCAGGACCTGAGTTGCTTCGCGGGGACTTCTGACATCAGAAGCGTGAGATTGCTGGCTTCATGTTCCCTCGGGGTTCCCTCGGCTGTCGTGGATTCCTCTGGGTTCCCGTGAATCACAGAGCCACTTGGCCACCCTCATTCTTGATGGACATGAACCTGAAGGCCAGATTTTATCCGGGGCTGCTTCAGACCTCATGCCCATCACTGTGAGCCGAGTTCTGAGCCTCATGAGATCCTGCTGAACCTCCGCAAACCCAACCACCCGCACACAGAGATCCCCTCGGCCCTGTGACCCGGCTGTGTGACCAGGCCCCCAGGTGTGCAGTGGAAACATACAGATGGGAAGGTCACACCAGTGGCAGGAGGGACGGTACCCAATGCCCAGGCCACCGCAGCACGAGCATCATCTGTCTAGTCACCAAGAGCAGGAACCAGGTGTCCGCCAGAAGCCCATGGGTGACAGGAGATAAGAAGGTCCACAGAGAAGCACCAGTTAAGGCCTTCACCCTGCTGGCACTGACCTACCTGAGTGGACCTGGGTCACCTGGTGGTGACTGCGGCCAGGCAGGGTGGCTGGGTGAGGTGGCCATGGTGCCATGCCCTTGGGGTACATACAGCGACCCTGGTGAGCCAAGCTTCGTCTCTTGGCTTCTTTCCCCCTCCACGCTCTCTGCCATGATGTCCTGCCCCACCTGTGGCCAGAGCAGTGGAGTCGGCCATTTCTGGACTGAGACCTTGCGGACCTTGGGGACCGTGAGCCCCAGATAAACTTGCCCTCCTCTAAAATCGTTCTCGTCCCAGCAGCGAAGTTGACAGCGGCATGGCCCAGAAAGTCCCATGGGCCTCCCTCTACCCAGGCCCAGCCCAGCCTGACCCCTCCTTCTCAGGGAACGAGGGGGAAACCCAGTTCCCAGGTGGCATTGCACGTGGGACACAGCGCGTCTCTTACATGGGGACCTGGGGGAGCTGGGCAGTGACACCTCCAGAAAGCCATCCAGTGGGGTGGCAGAGACAGCCAGCATTCAGCAGCCAGGAGGCGCCTGGTGACAGTGGCCTGCGAGGTGACCACCAAGGGCTCTCCTGGTCAGGTGAGGGGCAGCCTGGCCCATGGGGCAGGTTCCTTGGGCCGCCCAGAGGCGAGGCCGCGGCTGACATCTTGAAAGACATGTTGCTGGCTGACCACAGGGTGGGCTGGGGGGCAGCCATAGCGACAGCACAGGGCACCACCCGGCTAACCGTGGGGGACAGGCGGGATGGTGATGGAGGAAGGAAAGCTTCCCACCCGGTGAGCCCAGGCCTCGCGCATGTTTGAGAAGGGGCTGACCGCTGGCTGGGGCTGGGCTGGGCTGGGGCTGGGGCTCAGAGGCGGGCCCTTGCCTGGCACAAGCAGCCATCAAGTTCCATCCTCAGCACCACTAAAGAGAAGTAAAATAAAGGCCTCGTGTCCACCCACGACTAAAGAATAAGCTAAAAAGAAGGTCATCATCACCATCGTGGACGCGAGCACACGCACAGGCGGTGAGGGACGGCTCAGAGCAGGACCCAACGACGATCAGACCCCACGCTCCCCGGGGAGACCCTGCAGCTGCTGAAACTGCTGCTGTGGGATGACGTCCCTGAACGGTCCCATGGGTGACCTCCGTGAGAAACACGGGGCCTACGCATTCAGGACGCAGGAGGCAGTGGGGGACAGAGGGCCTCCCGGGGTCAGTGGAGTGAGCCGAGTGAAGGGTCACTACAGGTGCAACAGGGTTGGGGAGATGGGTGGAGACACTGAAGACCAGGACCCGTTGGGCTCTCATCCTGCAGGACAGGGCAGGCGCCGTCACCATCACCAGAACCCAGGAGCACTGCGCCGAGACAATGGCCAGCAGGGAGGGGCTGCGCCAGGCTGCCCTCGCCCCGGGTCTGCACACCCACCTAGCCAGGAATTGGGACGACGGGGGCGGGTGAGGACAGCTGCGGAACCCCGGACAGCGAGCCCAGACGGACAGGCGGACAGGACGCCCAACACACCCTCTCCCCGCCAGAGCATCAAAGCGCATGCTCACAGGCTCGCTTGGCACGCACTCCACTCCATCCATCCCTGCCCATCCCCGGCTCAGGGAGGTCTTCTTGTGATGACTTTGGGTCACACTGATCCAGCTAAAGAGACAATGACGATACGGGACAAAACACAATACAGTGGAACTTGGTGGCGCACGCCTGTCATCCCAGGGCTGGGGAGGCTGAGGCAGGAGGATCGCAGGTTCAAAGCCAGCCTCAGCAACAGCGAGGCCCTGAGCAACTCAGGGAGACCCTGTCTCTCAATAAAATACAGAATAGGGCTGGGGACGGGGCTCAGGGGTCGAGGATGCTGAGTGCCCCCCGACCAAAAAAAAAAAAAAAAACATACCACACACAATATTACTCAGGCCTGAGGAACAGTCGCAAGCCCAGGTATGTGTACATGGAGAGAAAGCCCAGAAGGAAATTCTCCCCTAGACAGAAGACTGCGGACCACTTTGATTTTATTCGTGTGTGTGTGTTTTCTCAACTGAACAGAATGAACATGACTCAATATTTCTTAATTAATTGATTAATTTTTTGTGGGATTGGGAATGGAACCCAGGGCCTCACACATGCTAGACAAGGGCTCTCCCACTGAATTATGTCCCCAGGCCCAATCTAGGGGTTGTGACTGACTTCAGTGAGCAGGGCAACCACCACCATAATCACTTTTAAAATATTTTCTTCTCCCATTAAGATTCTTCATGCCACCAGGCACAGTGGTGCAGGCCTGTGATCTCAGTGACTTAGAAGGCTGAAGTAGGAGGATCACAAGTTTGAGGCCAGCCTCAACAACTGAGCAAGGCCCTGTCTCAAAATAAAGGTTTTAAAGGGCTGGGGTGTAACTCAATGGCAAAGCACCTCTGGATTCAGTCTCCAGTACTGAGGGTGTCGGGTGGGGAGATCCTTCATGTCTGTTGACATACAGCATACAGAGTATCCTCTTATCCATCCCCACCCCCTCTCTCTGAATTTACCCCTTCAGAACTCTCATTGGAAACAATTTCTTTAAGGCTGGCTTCTTTCACTCTGCATTGTTTTTAAAGTTCATCAATGGCAGAGCATGTATCAGTCATTCATTCCTTGTTTAGAGCTGAGTAATATTCCATCGTATAGAAGTCCAACATTTTACCCATCCATTCACACCATTTTCCAGAATGTTTCCATCTAAGGCACTGTGGAGAATGATCCACTTTTCAGAAATAAGGCAGAACTGGGGCACTTCCAGAAGCCTTGGACCTGACCAGCTCCAAATTTCCCCAACTTGATTCACTCAGTCACCTTCCCCAATGTTGAACCTTATCATGATGAATTACTATTTCCCTTTAAATTCACCCTTTCAAAAAGGAAATTCCTCTTTGTATATATTCACTTTTTTTTTTCTTTTTTGGTACTGGGGATTGAACTCGGGAATACTCAACCATAGAGTCCCATCCTCAGCCCTTTTTATTTTTTATTTAGAGACAGGGTCTCCCTGAGTTGCTCAGGGTCTCACTAAGTTGCTGAGGCTGGCCTCCAACTTGCGATCCTTTTGCCTCAGCCTCCTGAGCCATTGGGATGACAGGCCTATATCACCATGCCCAGCTGTATATTTACATTTTAAATGCAAAAGTACTACCGCTTGACCCAAAGAGAAAAGAATCCTAAAAATAAATCCAAGGAGATACGAATAACAGCATCCCATTCTGCCTGGGCTCTGCTGCTCCACCCTGTGCTAACCCGGGAGAGGCCTGGAGGCTGGACTGGAGCCAGGCTGAGCTCTGACCGTGGCAGACCCTGCAGGGCTGGAGAGGGCAGAGGATGATCCCTGACCCAGGCTCTTTGCAGAACCCACTGCTCCTCCCTCACCCTATGTGCACTCCAACCACAGTTGCCCTGGTCAAACTGCCACCGCCCCTCCAGCCCTGCAGACCAGGCCACGGGCCACCTCCTGCATGGGGCCCCTCCCAGCTCTTTGGTGCTTTTGGGTCATGGACTTGGGGACTTGCCATCACTGTCTGCTCCCCACAGGGAGGACGGCCTGGGTCCATGTCCTCCAGCAGCAAGCCCTCCCCGGCTGCTCTCTCCAAGGACGTGATGTGCACGGTGCTCAAAGCGCCCACTTCCAAGTTCACCGGGAAGGGCAAGGGCAAGGTGGGCAGCCTGACAGCAAGTCCTGCAACCAAATGGCCAGGGGCTGGGACACCCCCACCAGCCCTCGCCTGGCTCAGTGTCCCCACAGGCCCCGGGACCTCCCGCTGGAGAACTGTTCCCAGGACCCTGCTGACCGTAAACTGGATGACGCATGCCCACCCTGGGGGGAAGAACCACGGAGCGGCCACACCAAGCCGCACGCTGCGTTAATATTCATGGCCACGCTGCCAGCTGCCTGCCTGCCGGGGGGACCCTGGGGATGTGGAGAATGGGCTCATTAGGACACTGAACAATCCAACGACGAGCAGCCCCACCAAACACCCAGCGGCTCTCCGCCAGTGGGGCAGCCGCGTCCATGCTTTCCCAGTGACTGGCCACCTCTGCTGGACAGCATGGGGGTGGCACCTGCTGGGAGTGCGGCCACCAGAGGGGGGAGTGCATTTAACCAGCAGGAGGTGGCTGTTTCCATGTTGGCAAGCCCTGGAGACGCTGGGGCTCACATTAGTCACCAGCACCAGGTCCATAAGGTCCCCGGGCACTCATTGGGGATCTGCTGTGTCCGCTTGTCCCCTCTCCCACTCACTTGAGGTCTGGGAACAAGTCTTCACAGATGTGAACAGTGGCCAAGGTGGCCACCTGCCACTCCGTCGAGGAAACGAGCCGGGAAGCTGCCTGGGCTCGCCCCAGGCTCCTGCTGGGTGCTCTCTGAACTGCCCAGGCTCCTGCCTGAAGCCTAGTCTAGAACCTTCCAGGGTCCCAAGGTCCCCATGGCACTCAGATGCCTGAGGGCCAGGAGTGGGGAAACGGACCCAGGGCCCCTGGGCAACCGTCCTGTAGGGACTGTGCTCTGTGCTGCTCAGCTGCAACACTCAGAGCCACTTGTCCCCGACTCAATCCTGGACAACACCACCCTGGACAAAGGACCCTGTAGTGGGGCTTGTGACCAATACTGCCACCGAGACTCGAGCCTGGGAGGAGGGGCCCTTGCCCTAGACCCTGACTCCCTCTGCAGCTGGCCCGTGTCCCACCCTCCTAACCTCTCCTGCTCTGTCCCCACGGGGAGCCCCCTCACTCACCAGATAAGGTAACAGGACCTGGGCCCGTCCTTGTCCTGCCTCATGAGTGGCCTCAGAGGCCCCCCAGCACCCGCCCGGGGTCCCCCAGGGGCCTGCCCCCATCCCTAGGTGCTGCGTCCGGTGCCCATTCTGGCTGTTGGGCTGCGCTGCTGTTGGTCGCGGCTGGCACAGCCTGCCTGCTGGCTCCGGGCATGTGGCCCCGCATGGCCCAGCTGCCTGCCAGAGCCCGCTTCTATTAATAGCTCCCGCTCTGGGGACGCTCTGCTGCGGAGGCCGCTCGTTTCTCACACCGGCTTCGTGAGCTGCTTACTCCATCCTGCAGGCATGGGAAGGACGTCGCAGCGGGAGGGACGGAGACTCAGGTGGCCAGGAGAGGGGCCCAGAGGAGCCCAGCGCGCCCGGCTCCTGACCACCCAGGTCCAGAAAGGACCCTGTGCTGGGACAGCCCCAAACAGCCTCAGCCAAGACCCCAGGAAGCGCAGAGCAGGTGGGGCGTTTCTGCCCTGGAGGCTGCTGTCCCGGGGCCTGGTGACAGTGGGGTCATCAGCAGCCCTTCTGCTCCCCAGCTGCCCCTGGGCCCAGCTCTGCAGGCCTTTTAAACTCTGCCACAGGATGCCACTGTCCCCCAACAGGCCAAGACTCCCCAGGGAGGAGCGGGAGAGGGGTGACATTAGGATGGAGACTTGGGACAGTGCTCTGCTACCGCCACACATGCCACCTCCACTCCTCACGCGTCCCCAGGAAGCATGTGAAGAGCCTGTGGGGCAAGGCCACGGGAGGACCTGTCCTGTGGACTCCCAGCCCTGACCAAAGGCCCCACCAGCCCGTCCCGGCCGCCTGGGGGTGAAGACCTGTCAACAGTGGGCTCCAGCCCCACCAGCCCAAAGCAGAGGCCCAGAGCACGGCGGTTCTGTCCCCAGAATGGCCCTTGGCAGCTGTACTGCGCGTGGCACATGGCCCAGCAACACCTCCATCAAAGGGGCCACGTGTCCTCTGCACGGAGCTGCCCGCTCTGCCACAGCCCAAGGCTCCCCAGCGATGAGCCAGCTGAGCCAGCCGGGAGACGAGGCTCAGCGCCTGGGTGACCGGGTTCCTGAGGGACCCAAGGCCAGGCAGCTGCCTCACCCAGGAGCTGAGCGTATCCTAGAGCAAGAGGCGCCCCCGCCCTGGGATGTCCTGGCCACCGACGGCTCCTCACCACAGGGGAAGACCCAGAGCGTCACTCGAGCCGAGCCAGCATCCAGTGTCCAGCTCAGGGACATTAAGTGCACTCACTGTCACGTGGCCATCACCTGTGTCCATCGCGAGGACAGAAACTGCCCATTTCCCCTCCCCGCCCCATCGCCCACCGTCCTGCTTTCTGTCTCTGAATCTGACTCCTTGAGGGGCCTCGGGAGGGGACCCCCATGGTGCACATTCCCCTGTCGCCGGCCCACCCCACTGACCACCCCCAGGGTCACCCCTGTCGTGCGGCCCAGAGCACACCGATACCATGCGGCCACCCGGCCACTCTGGTGTCCCAGGTGGAGTTTGATGTCACCAAAATCTGAATCCCCATGAGGCAGAAATAACCAAAGCGGGTCTTCTCCCCGGTGGTGGGGATGCCACCCAGAGGCTCTGGCGTGGCTATGTGGCCTTCCTCTGCGTGCCAACCCCCGTGTGCCAGGCCGGTGGGAGGCCAGACATGGCCGCTCGGCCTGGGAGGGGTGCAGGAGCCCCAGTGCTCCCACGTGGGGACCCTCAGGCTGCAGGCGGGAGGCCCCCTCTCCGCCCTCCCACCCAGGCACTGGCAGCCGGCCATCTCCCTGGGGCCACATCCTCTATTCCTGAGAGGTGACAACACTTTTCTGCACCCCGAGCACGAGCCCCTCTGATATGGAGGTGACAGCTGGTGGCACATCCTTGAGGCTGACAGTCCTTTCGTGTCAGAGAAGAGGGACGGGTGGGAAGACAGGGCAGCCCCATGTCCACAGAAGTTCGGGGACACAGGCCTCGCACGTCCCGACCCACTTCCCGTCTGTCATCCGAAACCCTCAACTACAAGAGGGACGAGCTTGGGACGCTGGAGCCACAGCACCCAGGGAGGGACTCAGAACCACAGCGTCGCAGGGAAGGGGACTCATTAATTTCTGGGCCCCGCTCCAGATGGCACACCTGGCCCGTCTCGGCGTTTCCTGAGTTGATGATAGACTCAGGCAGGAGGAGGGGACGAAGGGGACATCTTGTGCCCTAGAAATTCCCTGCCCGGAGCCACCTCCTGAGGCGGTGGTGATTGAGAGTCACGGGACATTAATTAGCTTTGGAAGGAGCCGGGGGCCGGCCGGGCGGTGAGTCAGAGCCCGGCTCCGAGCTCCATGTGTGCGGCCGAGTCCTCCCCTGGCCACGGACCTGTTAGGTGACCTTGAGCAGGTCACCCTGCCTCTCTGAACCCCTGGCCCCTTATCTGAGAAATGGAGAGGATACGGAAGCTTGGAGGATGGCAGGAGCCTGCGCCTGCTGGGTCTAGGAGAACCAGCGACAGAGGCCATGAGAAGTGACATTCTGCCTCCCCTCCCAGCCTAGGGTCCCCTCCCCAGCCCAGTCCCGCCAGAGGAAGGAGGGAAAGGAAGGTGTCCCCACCCTGAGGCCCCAGCGGGGCAGGAGGGCGTGGGAAGACGAGGCCCGCCTTGCAGTGCCGTGCCCCAGCCAACAGGACATGCCACCCTCACGGGGGCGCTTGCCCCTCACAGCCACCACCCACCTCCGGGGTTAAGGGTCGTGCAGAGAGGCTAGCGCGTCTGATGGCCACTCTGTGCCCCAGGGGCATCCACGTCCCTTCTCCCCGTGCCCAGGTGGCCTTTCCTGTGGTCAGTTAGTTGCACGATCCCTGCTGTGTCCTCTGCACCTAAGGGTGTAAGGTGACCTTCCATCAGATGACACCAAGTCCCCAAAGACGGGACGGTGCTCACCAGGGGCACTTCCCTCTGCATGGATGACATACAAAGCCACTGCGACGTGTAACTGTGTTCGACTGTCACGACCTGGGCCGTCTGGCTCTGGGACACACGGGCAGGGTTCCAACAGAGGCTCACCCTGTAACAGGACCCGACGCGCAGTCACTGGGCAAGTGGCCAGTGCCACACACACGGAGTCACTCACCCCACAAATGCCCACTGGGCTCCAAAGTGGCTCACTGAGTTTTAATTCGTGAGGACACAGCGTGGGGACTGGGGACAGGGGACAGGGTTCCAAGTAGCCTGCCTGGGCTGCAGCCCACTCTGCCGTGCAGGGCTGGTGTGACCCAGGACCCCTGGCGCCTCCCTCTGCTCGGTCTGACCAGGTGATGACCACGGCCACCCCAGAGCAGTTTCCATCCATTCAACAAATAACCACGGCGCATCCACCTCGTGAAGCCGGGTGATGAGAGCGCTGGGGACGCGTCAGGGAAGAAGGCACATTCTTGCCTCTTGCACTTGGGCTCTAGGTGGGACAGGAGGAAGAGCGGATGAGGCCAAGGAGCCATGACAGATCATGGAGGAGGTGCGCCCACCTTGATGACGCGGTGTCCCCTGGGTAAGGTGGAAAACTGCGGGGGGTGGGGATCAGGCAGAGGAGGCGAGGGCCGACTGCACCTCACTGAACCCCTAGGGCCGTGTGCAAAGCAGATCCAGGGCAGCGGGGTGGGGGCAAGGCCAAGTAGGGTGGGAGGGGGCTGGGGAGGGCCAGGGCTTGGTTTGGCTTTCATGGTGGGGCACCTGGGATTGAACCCAGGGCCACTTACCCACGGAACCCCGTCCCCAGCCCTTTTTATACTTCATTTAGAGACAGGGTCTCCCTGAGTTGCTTAGGGCCTTGCTAAGTTGCTGAGACTGGCTTTGAACTTGCGATCCTCCTGCCTCAGCTTCCCAAGGTGCTGGGATGACAGGTATGTGCCATGGCGCCTGGCAAAAAGTAACAAGTTCTTGTCATCTGCCACAGTCATGATGGGCCAGGGACACAGCCACACCCAGAAAGACAAATGTCATGGTAATCTCACTTGCTGTAGGATTTTTAAAACTCAAATACACAGAGACAGAGAGGGGAAGAGTCGTCCGCAGCGAGGGTGCGGGCAAGCAGGAGATGTGGTCAGAGGCCACGCGGCAGCGGGTATGTGGGGCGAGCAGGTCCAGGGGTCACTGAGTGTGTCTGGGATGCTCTGGGACAGCAGGCCTCTGGAGCCTGACGGGCTGAGCGGCACATGGCCTGCTCGTCACTCCCCCCTCGGCCCCTTCTCAGCAGTGCATGACCACTCGGCAGGTGTGGCGAGACCCAGGACCCAGACACAAGACACGTGGTGAGGACTTCCAGGAGCACCGCCATTTCAGGACCTCACACCAAAACATTCGTTGGCAAAATTGACCAGAAAAAAGCCAAAGTCTTATTTTAACTTGCTGAGGTTGTAACACCTTGGGGACATCAGGACTCCTCTGTGAAAACCACCCCACCCCTCGGCAGGGCTGCAGGCCCCTCCTCTCATGTGTCTTGGCTCTGGTCCTGCTGAGCTCTTGGTTCTCCAAATAAGGAAACAGGACAATTTAAAAGGTCCCGTAAGAGATGGCTGAGCTGTCACGGACCACCCACTGCTGACTGTCAGGTTAGACGAGTACGGGAAACACGGGAGGCAGGATGGGTGGCTGAGAGCGCATAGGTCTTCACCAAGAGAGAGATTGAGGCTGGACAAGATCAACATTCACCTGTTCATTCACTCGTTCTTCCCCTCAACTCACAAGGTGCCCCAGGGCCTTTGCACAAACTACTCCCTCTTACTGCAATGCTTATCCTCAGATGCACCCACGGTTCCTACTCTGAACAGCTCTGCTCTCAACTCTTCTCCAAACACCTCTTTCAGATCACTCAGCCACTGCCTCTTGAGGGCTCCAGCTAGAATGACCACTTTCTGTGTGACCTCAGACAAATGACTCAACCGCTCTGTGCTTGGTGGTTCATATGCCAAATAAAAATTAAATAAGTACTTATTTCATGGGGTTGATTTCAAGTTTGAGTTGATGTGTGTAGAATACGAAGAAAAGTGCCTGGTGTATGATAAACCCTCCTCTTTCCTTCTCAGTAGTAGTTCAGGCTGCCATCACAAGACACCATTGAATGGGTGGCTCAACAACTGAAATTTCCCATGATCCCAGACCCTGGGGAGGGCAAGGTCAGGTGCCACATGGTGGAGCTCCAGTCAGGAATGGGTCTTCTGATGGCCGTCTTCTTGTGTCCTCATATGGTGAAAAAACAAAGTAAAGCAAATCCCACGTCCTCTTATGAGGGCACTAACCCATGGCAGGGCCAAGATCCCAGATCTGACGTCCCCCGCGCCCGACCCTCCCAGGGGCACAGATGGTCTCTGCATTCCCAGAAGCCACACTTTCTTGGGTTGGAAAAACTTGCCCAGGAACTGTGTGTCCCCCTGGGCAACGCTGCATGTAGCTCTTCAGCTGCCGACGTTTGCTGGTCACCAGCTGCGTTTGTAGCGGCCCTGTCTGGTACTCCTGCGGGGAGAGGTGGGCGTCACCCCACCTGCCTTGACAAGGGCCATGCGGGCCTGACGCCTCACACAGACCCTAGTCACCTCAGTTCTCTTGGTCACATTACTCTGCTTTGCTTTCTGTGTCACAGCCCAGAGACGGCTTTTTCTCGGCTTTGATGGTCACCACGGGATCCCAGCAGTGTCTGCCCTGCAAGGGCAGCTGGTCCCAGGCTCCTCACATTAGTCATCTTTGCATTACTGCAACCAAATGCCTGAGGCTGCTAACTTACAAAGAGAAAAGGTTGGTTTGTTTACTGAGGTTTGGAGGCTCGAAGCTCAAGATGGGGGGCTGGGGGTTCTGGTTTGGGCTCTGCTGAGGCCGTGGGCGCCAGCACATCGTGGGAGAGTGCCTGTGGAGACGCCAACGCTGCCAAAAGCAAGGCCGAGAGAGAGAACAGGGCCCCATAATCCTCTCCAAGATCAAGTCCCAGTGACCCAAGGGCAGCCTGCTAGGCCCCACTTCCAAAGATTCCACAGTGCCACCCTGGGCCTAAGCTTTAACCACAGGGACGCTTTGGGGACACTTAACACAGCCACGGCCATCGTCCTTGCCCTAGAGCCTGCCCGTCCCACCCTGAATCACAGGCCCAGAGAGACCTGGGAATAAGGCCAGCTGACCAGCAGGCAGGGTGTGAGGGGATGCGGGGACAGAGAAGGTCAACCCGCCAACCTGCACACTGACAAGAGGTTGGGTGGTCCATCCCACAGAAAGGATGTTTCATCACAGGCAAGACCCCCATTAGTGTCCCTCAAGGGACAGGTCTGACATCCCCTGCGCCCGACCCTCCCAGGGGCAGAGATGGTCTCTGCATTCCCCCAAGGGGCTCATAAATGGCACCGATTCCACGCTGGATCAGTGGCGCCCTTGAAGTCCCAGCAACTGGGAGGCTGGGGCAGGAGCAGCACAAGTGCCAGGCAGGTGAGGAATAAGACCCTTCCAGTCGTGACAAGTTGGTCTCTTGTCATCTCTGTGAACTGTCTCCAGCCCTTGCCACTGTGACTGGGCGCAGAGGGCTCATTCCTAGAAGGTACGCGCCGTACCAGAGGGAGGGGACAGAGGGAGGAGGGGGAGCCGGGGACAGAACAGGGAGCAAGCACACATCTGAGGCCACCACCCTGAGGCTTGTTTCTAGATCCCCTAAGGTTCCTTTCCACTGGGCCCCTCTGAGAGGACCGTGTGGACGCCCAGCAGGGCTTCCCCTGGCCCCAGGCAGGGATGCTGGGCAGGAAGCACAACCCCCTGGGGCATCTGTTTCCTGTATGGCCAGGCGAACGGCCTCACCCCGGGAGACCTGCGAGGGTGGCTGGGTGCCCAGAGCATGCCCTGGGTGCCCCTTGGCTCCCGCTGCACAGAAGTTCAAGGGCAAGAGGCCAAGGTGGCCAACTCCCAACTGAACGGCTGGGGAGATGGCCAGTGGCCAGGCAGGTCGACTGCATGGGAGTGGCACATCCTCCACTGCCCACAGCCAACAGGGGAGGACCCGGGAGGACCCAGCAGGGCCGTGCTGGACCAGAACCCACCTGGCAACCCAAGTCCCCCCAGGGTTCTCTGGAGGCCAGCGGCCTTGTGGGCTGAGTGGGGAACCAGGGTGCTGGCATGTCCCCACGGGCACCCCGTCATCACAGCCTCCTGCCTTCAGCAGCCTGGGGCACCTCCAGAATCAGCCCCAGGAGGTGGGTCCCCCTCCCCCGCCCCTCAGATAAGGGTGCTGTGTCTCAGTGGTGGCACCCAGACTGTCAGCTCCAGACCACGCGCGAAGTGGCCATGACGTCAGGCCTCCTGAGAGGAGTCCAGAGAAAGCGGAGGACAGAGGCGGGGGAGGACGTGTGGCTCAGCCGCCCCTGCCCCAGGCTTCTCCCCGCACACTCTGCACCCCCCAGGGGTAGCCGGGCCACACTCAGGGCTGACGACAGGCTCACGCCCCACAAGGGCCTGGCCCCTCTCCAGGGACCTCTGGGTCTCAGGGCCCTCTCTCCCCCAGCTGGCGGCCCCCCACCGTCTCCTGAGCCCCTGGGGGGGCCCTACAGAGCCACGTGGGGCCCTGTGGCAAAGCTGGGGCAGGAAAGGAGGCTCAGGGTGGCCGTGACAGCCTCCTCACGGCCTCTCCCCCACATCTCTGCTCCTGGGACCTCCAGCCTCCATCAGACGCAGACACGCTGCCACCCGCCCGTCCACGGTGCTTGGCAGGGCTGCTCCTGTGAGGGGCTTGAGGGTGGCTGTTTTGGGGGGAAGGGCCTGGCACAGGCTGCCCCGGCTGCCCCAGGCCTTGCTCATGACATCTGCCCTTGGGGGCTTCCTGGTCACGGATGGCTGCTCATCTCTGCCCCCCTAGATGCCAGGCCTCAAGTGACACTGCTACAGCAAGGTGTCACCGCCCCTCCCAGGGCATCTTGCTTGGCAGGGTTTCTGTGGCAGGACTCCGCGTGGGGACAGGTCTGCTGTGGAAACTGTTCGCATAGGAAAGTCTGGAAATTCCTGTCCGGAAAGAGCCCTTCCTGCGCCAGCTGAATGGCCCGAGTCAAGAGTCCTGGGCTGAGAGCGGGGACAGCCCAGATGTCACAGTCCTCCTGGAGCCCGGAGACAGCACCGTCCCCTGATGAGACTCTGAACCAGGCCCCCCCATGCGCACAGTCACACTGGGCACCTCCACGGGCTCAGGACGCCCAGAGCCAGAGCACGGCATTCCCCATCTTCCAACACCCTCTGCTTATACCTTTGGTCCCTGACACCAGCTGTGTCCAAGTGACTGCACCCAGACTGCTGGCAGACCAAGGAGGCCCTGAGCAGTCACACGACTGTCCCAGGCCGCGCAGCAGCCTGCGTGTGGAACTGCACGGTCGGTCTCTGGCTGCAAGGGAGCGCTCGGCGGGACAGCACGGGCTGCACAGGAGCAGACAGCACATGTGACCACCCGCCCTTGGAGACGGGCACTTGGCTCACTCTCCCCATCTGTGAAATGGACTGGTGCCTGCCCCAAAGGCACTCTGGGAATGAGACCAAGGATGGCACCTTCCATGGGTCTGGCATGAACCTCTGTGGCTTTGAGCAACAAAGACCCAGACAGAGGGCCGCCCAGGGTCTGTCAGCCCCAGGTGCTTTCTCAGCGTCACTCCTGAGACCTGCGGTGGAGCAGCACTGAGCCACGGCCCCAAGGACTCCACTGGGGTTTTACCTGGGGTACGTGCAGAGAGGACAGCTGCTATTCGTGTGCAGCCCTGGACTCTGACTCTTGCAGGCTTTCCCATCCCCAGATCCCTGCCTCAGGGCCTTTGCACCTGCTGCCCCCTCTGCCAGGGACGCTCTCCCCACACGTCCTCATAGCTCACTCCTCTCTCTGACCAGGCCTCGGCCCAGCCACGGCCTCCTCAAAGAGAAGCCCCATCCTCTGCTGATACCTTCTCAGTACTTGTCACCAGGAGCCCCACTCCACGAGGCCAGTGCTATGTCTTGTCTCCCCCGTGCCCCATGAGCCTAACACTGAGCTTGGCAGGTGGCTGACAACAAAATCAGCATCTGAGGCACTGAGATGTCTATCCTCTGCCCCCAACTCGTGCTGCCCTCCTAGAAAGAATGAGCTCCTGCCTCAGTTCCCCAGTCTGCACACCCCCAAGCACAGCCCTCCATGCCAAATTCAGTTCAGGTGGTAGGGTCTCCCCCAGGCTGCCCACCACTGCCTAGGTCCGCGCCAGCCCCCAGGCTGAAGACCACAGCACCCAGGAGGGCTCTGGCCTTTAGGGACAGGCCCTGGCTCAGGGTGGCCACCTAGAGATGGCTCACAGAGCCAAGCGTACAAGTCCACCACCACTGTCTGTCCAGTGCTCCCAGAGGAGAGGAGAGGGCTCCTCCACACAGCCGGGGCTGCCAGCCTCTCCTCATCTCTGTCCTCCCTGAGAACTTGGGTGCTCTGGGTGATGCCCACTGCTCCCTGCAAATCCTCCCTGCTGGGGCAGAGGCAGGCGGCACAATTAGTGTCTCAAAGAAACAACATTAGAGTAAGTTATGAATTTCCTTTGGTTGCATTAAATTAAAATCACAGAATTCCCTCGAAACCCTGCCACCCGCCGTGAAGCTCTGGCTCATACGTGCAGGCAGCGCAGCTGCGGTCAGATGAGGCCATCAGGCAGACAAGGGACAGCAGCACACATGGCGGGACACTCAGCTCGCTCCTCTGAGCTCCAAGTCCCCCTGGCTGGCTGGGCTCTCAGGCAGGGAGTGGGCAGGGGGGACACACAGGTTTGGCCGACTCCAAGGAGCTGTCCTGTCTCAGCCCCCAACTCTCTCTCTGTGACACACACACACACACACACACACACACACACACACAGCCATGGGACTCAGGACACAGGAAGTTCCTAGAAATAGCCAAGTCCTGGGGGTCCAAGGCTTCATGGCAATGGGGTCCCTAGGAATGACCGCACTCTTGGGACTTGAGGCAGCGGTCACTAAGGCTGCCCACCCCCAGGATGCAGCAAGGGCTCAAGAGAATCTAGAAGGCCCACGGGTCAAGCCCCCAAACACAGCAGCATCAGACTGAGCTCACCCACAGTGAGCACCCCAGCAGGCAGAACCGAGCCATGCGACACACGCTGCCACATGCATGAGCCTTGAGGACACATTCCCACCTGAAATCAGCCAGTCCCCAAAGCCTGTAGACACTGTAGGAATCCACTCATACAGAGGGGGCCATTTATAGACAGAAAGCAGGACAGCAGGTGTTGGGGGATTGGGGGCACTGGGGCCATGGATGGGGAGTTGGTGTCCAGTGGCGGCGGTTTCAGTTTGGAAAGAGGACAAAGCTCTACAGATGGCTGGGGGTGACGCCGCACAACACTGTGAACGTGCTGACCTCCACTGAGCCGCGCTACAGATGGTCAGGTGGTACACTGTTCTGCGCATTTCACAATAATTCAATTGATTTTTTTTAATGACAAATAAATAAAAGAGCTACTGTTGGAAGCTTTCCAGGGCTGGGTGCAGGTCTGTGGTAAGGTAGTCAAAATAGAGGGAATGGGCCAGTCGCGGTGGCATACACCTGTCATCCCAGAGGATCGGGAGGCTGAGGCAGGAGGATCACAAGACCAAAGCCAGCCCTTAGAAATGGTGAGGCCCTAAGCAACTCAGTGAGACCCTGTCTCTAAATAAAATACAGAATAGGGATGGGGCTCGGTGGTCAAGGGGCCCCAAGTTCAATCCCAAGTACCAAAAAAAAAAAAAAAAAAAAAGATTGCAACTAACCAAGGCTCTCTGTAAAGACCTCTCCCACTTAGGATGGAGTTAAGCCCCAATAAACCAAATACAAGTTAAAGACAGCTTTAAATTAAAAATGCATTTTACCCAACTGAGCAATGCGCACCACAGCCCGCTGGTACACCTTAAATGCACATGCAGCTTTTGCAACAGCCTATGGCAGGCAAGATCACCTACCCAGGAGCCTGATCAATGCAGAAGTGTGGAACTTCTCATGTAGCTTAGCAAAACACCCTAATTCAAGCCAAGGTCAAGCTGAAGGTCGTACTTCCCATTCAATCTGGAATTCAAGGTCAAAGGGGCACCCGCCACACTGGACTGAGTCATTTACTAAAATAATTCCAGGAAAAAACAGAATCTGTCTCCCTCCCCAAGGACTTAGCTCTAGCAGTTCTACTGGGTAGCACACGACCGGCACCACACTGTGACCACATCTTCAAACTAGGCACCTGATGGTCAGAGGACGGTGGAATGTGCTGGACAGTCCAACTTTTCCTCGTGGACTATGTCCATCAGTTCCCTAAATGCTCGGAGAAGTCGTGCAGCAAAGACTTCTGAGCAGATGGTCTCAGAATTCCTGTGACTTCACTGACCATGAAACATTTTGCTTCACGGCCTCGTAGACAGCTAAGTTTGGAAAACGCTGCATTCCAGGACTTTGATGATATGCAAAGAGGCCAGACATGAGCTGGCAACAGAAAGCAGATTTTAGTTTAACGCTGGAAATTTTCTAAGAATCACCTGGCAACCTCCTTGCTATTCTGTCGGGCCCTGAGGACCAAACCACAGGAACAATATCCTTTCTACTCTTATCAATGCCTGGGAGCAGATGTGTCAACTCGTGCTCTTCATTAACAATGACGCCTGGTGGGACATGGTGGGACCCGCCTGTAATCCCAGTTACTTTGGAGGCTGAGGCAGGCTTGCAAGTTCGAGGTCAGTCTGGGCAATTTAAGGAGACTGTCATTCAAAATAAAATTAAAAGGGCTAGGGATGTAGCTCAGTGGTAGAGTGCTTGGTAGCATTGAGAGCTCCTAGGTTTAACCCTAAATCACAAATGACGACTGATTTGGGCAGCCATGTGGCTTAGACACTTTGATGAGGGCCACCTAGCCTAGCCTCAAAATCACAGCCTCTTCCTCCAGGGCTGCTTTCCAGGCCACTGAGTGAATGCTCTGACAATTTGTCCTCCTCTTTTGAAACAGGAAAGGGGTCGAGGTGAGTCTCGACTGTCCTCATTGTTCGTGACAAATGTCTGCGTATCCGCTAGATTCAGGACAGGATGACCTGGCATGTTCTAACCCAGTTCCCGTGGCTCCATGCTTAAGAAATGGGGGCAACAATTCTCTTCACGGGCTGAGCTCCTCTGTGGGGAAGGCAGCAACTGGGAGGAGGGTATCGCTGGCCAGACCACTTCCCTCTCTCACACGCACACATTAGCCTCTAAGAGCCTCGGAGGTTTTCGACTCCTAAGCAGCAGCTAGGGAATGACATTTAAAAATTAAACAGAGGGCTGAGGGCTGCCCGGTGGGACAGTGTCTGCCTAGCATGTGCGCGGGCCTGGGTTCCATCCCCAGCACAGCAGAAGATAAAGATAATTAAAAATGAACCAGGAGCAGGACTTCAGTTTGGGAAGATGAAGAGGTTCTGGAAATTCACGGAGGTGATGGTTGCACTACAATGTAAATATATTTAATGTCACGAACCCAAAATGGTTAAGATGGCCAATTTTGTGTTATATATTTTACCACAAATTTTTTTTTCAACTTTACCATATTTTAATGAAACAACATGTAAGGAGTAAAAAGTAGGGTTCAAGTAGCACTCATTCTGGGGGGCTATAGGCCTTGTGTGGAGCCAGGCACATGGACACCCAAGAAATATCTGTGTAAGGAAAGAACTCAGGAGATGCTGGTGTGAGTGGGTGTTTTTCATCCTGGCATCTGGGACCCAGGTGAACTACTCAGAATTTCTGGAGCCCTGACCTACAGAATGTGGACAGTGGGACAGTCATCTCTATGGTGAGAGGTAATGGTCCCTCCAGTGAAGAATTTTCCAGATGCTTCCTGCCTGCTGTGTTGCATAGAACCCATGCTGCATTGTAGGAGGCAAGGTGGGCACACGGGGAATGCACCCTGAGGGTCAGAGAGCTTAGAGTAACTTGTTCAGAGCCACACACCCAGCGAGCTGAAGCTGGGTCCCCAGGCCTCATGTATATTGTGACATCCTGGCTGTGATCAAGTCTCTGTCCATCTGTGTTCATGGTGTTTTATGGGGTGGAGGGTGAAGGATGCTGGTCACACTCTGCTCCTTTCCCTGGGCAGGTTCTATCAGCACAGGCACTTTGTGACAACCTGGTGGCCATACTCCTGACTGGGAGCTTATGTTTCTGGAGGGATGTTCTACCCACATTTTTTCTTCTTCCAATTTAAACTGGTTCAATCTTCAAGTGTGATCCAGTGAGACGGAAAGCTCAGCACCTCAAGTCCTGTTCCAAGGAGCCCTGGAGTGACTGACAGCAACACAGGAACCTACTTTTGATGTGCTAAGATTCATCTCCAATTACAATCTCAAGTTCCTGTCGCCCAACCCTGTTAGAGGAAGGCCACCGGGGTGCCATCTTCTTTTGCAATTTCACTGTCACCAATAATTCTCTTTGGCTTTTCCGCCACACACCTCTTCTGATGACGACATCATTTTTGCAATTGCTGCTCTTGGATCCTGTATATTGTGACATCCTGGCCTGCGAACTCAGGACCCTGTGTCCTACATTCTCCTCTTCTTCTTCTTTTTCTTCTTCTTCTTCTTTAATGTCCTCTTTCTCCTTTGTTCAGCTGCTCCTGGCTCAACCCCCACCAAGACCCAGCTGCAGGTTCCCGGATGTGGCTGCCAGGCCTTAACACTCAGGTTGGGGACAAAAGATCTGCAGAAATAGAACCTTGGAAGCTCTTGGAGCTACCCACGCTGACCCAATCTAGACCCCGTGGGGACAAGTGCCTTCTCAAGATCCCCAGAGCAGCAGCAGAGGGACAGGCGGGAAGAGGACGGGGCAGAGCTGGGCCCCGGGAACCTCCTTTTGGTGGCCCTGGGGAGCCACCCCAGGGGTGCTCTACCACTGATCTACACCCGGGTCCTTTGTCACTTCTGAGCCAGGGTCTGGCTAAGTCGCTGCAGCTGGCCTTCAGCTCGAGATCCTCCGGCCTCGGCCTCCCAAGTGGCTGGGACCGCGCCCCCCTGCCCCCCATGCCCGGGGCCCTCCAAGTCCCCAGGGTCATGGGGACAATTAGAGAACCTGGACGGCGGCACTGAACTGTGACCGGCCATTCACACGCCCACGGGGAAAGCTGGCCCTGGACACCGTCCTCGCCACCCTCGCCACCCCGCGGGGCCCAGGAGGAGCCGCAGAGTGGCCCCGGCACGTGGCCGCGTGGGGACGCCTTCTGACGGGCACCCAGGCCCGCCCTCAACACCCGCGGGCCTCCTGGGTGGCTTCTGGGTGGCCGCGGGGGACACGCGGGACCGAAAGGCGTGGCTTACGCGTTCCAAGGCCGTCCACAGGCAGCTCGGCCGGGAGCCAGCGCCGCTCCGCTGAGGAAGCTGGCAGCCCCAGAACCAGAAGGGACTCTGATGCAGCCCAGTGCGGGGCCCAGGCCTGGAAGCCCTAGAAGCCCTGGCTGGTGTCACCACGTTCTAGGGCTGAAGAAGCGGGCTTCAGAGGTCCCTCGGAAATGGCGACGGGGGAGCAGTACCTCAGGCAGGCTGGAGAACACAATGCGCATGCGCCCGCGCGAAAGTTCCAGCGAGCGCATGCGCCCTCGAAAAGACTCCAGCAAGCGCATGCGCCCACGCAAAGGCTCCAGCTGCACAACCCTGGCGCGAAGGCTCCTGGGAGCACGTGCGCCCGCGCGAAGGCTCCAGCTCGAATCGAGGCTCTGAGCAAATGAATGCGCCTGCGCAAAGGCTCAGCTGCACAAGCCCCGCGCGAAGGCTCCAGCAGGCTCCATGCGCCCACATGTAGGCTCCAGCTGCCCAAGCCCCATGCAAAGGCTCCGGCAAGCGCATGCGCCCACGTGAAGGCTCTGAGCAAACGCATGCACCCGTGCGAAGGCTACAGCTGCACAAGCACCGTGCAGAGGCTCCAGGAGGCGCATGCGCAATGTCCCTTCCCTGTCCTGCCAGGCACCCCTCTGAGAGTCCCCACCCTGGGCAGCACCGACTCACGTGCCAATCTGCTCTAGGAACACCCTCCCACCCCAAGTGAGCCTGGCTAGTGTCCCCACGTTTCTCAGTCCATCAAGTTGGTGACCCACAGTCACTGGGGAACCCATGAGCAAGCCACAATGTGCCCCAAAGGTCTCCACGTCCGTCCCTCACAGTCCTGCGCTGCCCCCAGAAGCCTCTGGCTGCACGCTGTCCCCTGCCCCAGGGCAGCAGAGCCCTCTTTGGGAGCAGCCCCTTTTGGCTCGATGGCCTCGTCCAGCGGGTGGGTCTGGACTCCAGGTGGCCGGGAAGGGGTGCCGCTGGCCTGCAGCCCGCTCTGTCTGCCGCTCTCTCAGGCTTCTGTCGCCCGGCAGATGCCCCAGCCGTGCATGGCCAGGAACGAGCCCCATCCCCAGCCCTATTTTGTATATTATTTAGAGACAGGGTCTCATTGAGTTGCTTAGCACCTCGCTGTTGCTGAGGCTGGCCTCCAATTTGAGATCCTCCTGCCTCAGCCTCCTGAGCTGCTGGGATGACAAGTGTGTGCCACTGTGCCCAGCTGGCTTGGGCTAATCTCCCTTGGACTGGCGCATGTGTCTGTGGCTAGTGGGCAGCTCTCACTGCCATCGGGGACAAGGAGATGCGGAGGTTTCCTGCCCCGCTCCCCAGGCCCCCTGTCAACATCTGGTGCACAGCAGTGCTCCACGGCCTGATCCTGGAGGAGGGGGCTGGCAGAGACGGAGCTCCTGGCTGTCCCCACCCTCACTGGGCAGCCTTGGCAGCTGGACCACCCCTCAGGAGCCTAGACGATGGTGCGGTGTCCGCCTACAGATGGCCACACGCGGCGCTGGGGACAATGTGACGAGATTGGACATCCTCTCGTCAGCTCAGCACATATCTGTGCTGCTCCAGGCACCGGGGTGGCGTCCCCTTGGTGACCCAAACTAAAGATCTTCCTCCAGGCTGTCTGACTCCTGCACCCTCTGACTCCGTTTCAGGCTATCACTTTCTAAAAATGCAGCTGATTAAAAAACAAAAACAGCCTTCGATAATTAAATACGACAATGTCTATTTTTTTTTTTTTGACACTTAGAAATCACTCCTTCTCCAAAGTGCAGAAACAGCTGAAGTTGCACCATTTACCCGCCGATCGCCTAGCGATGATCAGCACATGTGTTTCAACCTGTCATTCCCACAGTGCACCCTGGGCTGGGCAAACAGGGGTGCCAAATAAATGTTTGCCAAGTGGGTGAATGGAGAGGTGTACTCTGCCTGGAATAACATGACCCCAAAGAGTGGACAGTGAATCTGTTGACTGTGCTTCTCACCCGGGTTGTAAGTAACCCATCTAGACACTGCATACTGATCCCCGATCCTTCTCTGGGTGGCACACATAAGCCAATGGCAAAAGAATCCTCTTTTTGGCAGGGATGAGGACACTTGAGGAGGAAGCAGAAGGCTTTGGAGCTAAACCTTCCATCTTTTCTGGGTTTCCCAGCCAGCATTTCCACTGAGCATCACCAGAACCTCTAAAATAACACAGCACCATTTCCTTTTTCTTTTCGGTCCCGGGAATTGAACTCAGGGGCACTCAGCCACTGAGCCCTATCCCCAGCCCTATGTTGTCTTTTATTTAGAGACAGGGTCTCACTGAGTTGCTTAGCACCTCGCTGTTGCTGAGGCTGGCCTCCAATTTTCGATCCTCCTGCCTCAGCCTCCCGAGCAGCTGGGATGACAAGTGTGTGCCACCGTGCCCAAAAGTGTGCATAACGTCACCTCTGTCATCGTGGCTGGCCGAGGCGAGTCACTGAACCAACCCACGCATATTTAAGGGGTGGCACATGGGCGTCCCCTTGGCAGGGGATGCCCTCCAAGGTCCCATTGCCACGAGCTTTCCTGGAGGCAGGTAGAGGCAGACATGGCAGGAAACTGAGACCATTCATTTCCAGATGAACCCACACTCCTCTCGAGGAAGATGCTGGGACTCCAGTTTCTCACTCATCGCCCACTCTGCTGCAGGATGCTGCGGAATCCAAATGAGGAGGATTATCCCCGGCCGGAACTCCGAGGTTGAATGCCAGCTCTCTCCCACCCTAGCAAAGGCCAGGGGTCTTCCCCTACAGGGGTGATGTGATAATTCCTTCCCAAATAAATGTCCTGGGAATGTGGCTCAGTGGCAGAGCACCAAGCATGAGACCCTGGGTTCCAGCCCCAGGACCAAAATCTGTTTCAAAAACTATCTGTAGAGCTGCACGCCTATCATCCCAGTGACTCGGGAGGCTGAGGCAGGAGGATCGCAAGTGGGAGGCCAGCCTCCGCAACTCAGCGAGACCCTGCCTCTAAATAAAAAATAAAAAGCGCTGGGGATGTGGCTCAGTGGTTAAGCACCCCTTCCTCGGCACCTCTGCCCCCTCCGGCTCCGAGCTCCATCCACGCTGCTGTGTTCTGCAGTCAAGTTCAGAGGCTTGGTTAATTAGCATAAGACATGTTTACAAACAGGTGATGTGAGGTGCTTGTTAATTAAGAGCAGGTTCTGATTGGTTGTCTGGCGCTACCTGCCCCCTCCCACCCGTCTCACAGAGACCCTCCTGTCCCCTGTGTGGACAAGGCAGAACTAGAGCTGAGTTCTTATGGGAAAGGGGGTTACACAGCCTGATCCCCATTCCCACCTGGAGGGAACCGGGGAGGATTCTCCTGTTCCCGATTCCCAGGCCTGGCCAGGGTATTCTGTCCCCAAGATGTGCCTCAGGTGACCCAGGAGGACGCAAACATCCCAACAGACCTTCCTGAGCCTCTGGAACTGGCCGTAGGGCTGTGGTGGCTGCCTGGCAGCCAGAGACAGACCTTTCTTGGTACCAGGGATTGAACCCAGGGGTGCTTCACCCCTGAGCCCCATCCCCAGCCCTTTTTATTTTTTTTTTATTTAGAGACAGGGTCCTGCTGAGTTGCTCAGGGCCTCCTTAAGTTGCTGAGGCTGGCCTCTAACTTGGGATCCTCCTGTCTCAGCCTCCTGGGATTACAGGCACATGCTCCTGGGCCCAGCCTGTGTCTGATTCTTTCGAGACCCTCTGGGGAGGTCTGGGGGGTTGGTTGTTAACCCATCTGCAACGACCTGAGCTCCAAAAGCGACTCAAGGTTACCTAGTCAATGTGCCCTGCCCACAGGGCTCTGGATGGATTCCCGTGCCTCCCAGCCGGGCCCGGGATGCCCCGGGCTTCCTCCTCTGCCATCCAGCTTCGACCAACTCTACCGGTACCAGCCTGTCGGCGGGTCCCCCAGGTCCAGTCCCCCACTTCTGTCCAGGGCAGCCAAAGGCACCCACTTCAGACCCCTGAAGAAGCACTTGGGTTCCTACAGCCTCACCTCCCACCTCACCCCCTTCTGGATGGTAGTCCTGAATACCCTGTGCCAACCCTTGGGTGGCCTGTCCCCACCCAAGCTGGACGCTCCATTGCCAGGCCTGCCCGTCCTCCCCTGGGCGCGGGGCTCTCTCTCTCTCTCTGCCACCTCGAGCTGGACCAGATATTAATCTCTAATCATTTCCAGTCCGTGAGCTCTCGCCCGGCCGACTGGGTGTCAGAATCACTTTACAGCCGGGATTTCATCACACGAGCCGCCTGCTCCGTCCTGTGTCAAGTGCTAATTCAATAAGCCAGCCGATCTGGAGGGCTCCGGGGCTGTCCTCTGGGACGCGGGCACCCCACAGCCATCCCCAGGGCCACGTGCAGGGCTGCCCAGTCCCCACCCCTCCAGCTCCCCGCCCACAAGGGACGCCTCCGCGGCCCCCTGAGGGACAGTTTCCTATGGTAGGGCACCTTCTCAGCTCCCGGGGGGGTCTCGCTGGGCGGTCAGGGTTTTGTCCAAGGTCAGCGGTCATCGGCTGAACCATCTTTCCCTGAGTTAGGCCTAAGGTCAAGTTCAAGTCTGTGGGAGTTGAGCTTTGGATGTCGCGATGCCTCTCCTGTGTATGTTACGGTCCCCAGGGTTGGCGAATGTCCCCGACTATGTCAGACACTGAAGCTGGAAGATTAACCCCGGAAGTCATGTGTCAGTGGAGGCTGGAGACAGCCTTCAGGAGGTTATTAGGATCAGATGAGTCCCCTAGGATGGCTTTATATGAAGAGGTAAAGAGACCCCAGCTAGCCTGCTTGCTCTGTGTCACCACGCAGTGTCCTCCACCAGGGCCAAGGCCCTCACCTGACGCCAGCATCATGCATAGGACTCTCCAGCCTCCAAATCCATGAGCCAAATAAACCTCTATTCTTTTTTGATCTTTTCTTTTTTGGTACCAAGGATTGAACCCCCAGGGGTGCTTAACCACTGAGCCCCGTCCCCAGCCTTCTTCATTTTTTTATTTTGAGACAGAGTCTCACGAAGTTGCTTAGGGCCCTGCGAAGTGGCTGAGGCTGGCCTCAACCTTGCGATCCTCCTGCCTCAGCCTCCCGAGATGCTGGGATTACAGGTGTGTGGCGCCTGGCGAGACACCTCTGTTCTCTATAAATGACGTGATGCGTGCTCTGGAGTTACAGTCACAGAAAATGGACGAGGACACCGGCCTGCTAAGCCTCCTCAGGCTCATCTGCCCCTTTAACCTCCTTCCTGACCCGATCACTGCTCCCTGAACAAAGATGGAATTCTGGGGGAGGCACTTAAGGCCCTCCATGTCTCCTTGCCTCCTGCTCTGACTCCGCCCTGTGCCCAGACCCTGGGGGCACACAGGCTCAGGTGCTGCCCTTCCAAACCGGCTCCTGGCCTCCCTCTGAGGCCTGGCCTCCCCTCCTCTGCACCCATCAAGGCCCATCCTTTCCACCCCCTTCTCCAAGGGTCCTTTCCTGGTGGCCATAAACCTCCCGCCATCCTCCACCGCAGGGGCACTGGGACCTGACACTCTCTACTGAACAAACCCGGCACATAGTAAGTGCTCAGTGAACGCTTGTGGCTACAGTAGGAGTGTCACCTTCTGCATTCGCTAAGTGGAGAAGCCGAGGGACAGCCCAAGGTCTCACTCTGGGGAGCAGCCTGACCACTGGCCACAGTGAAGTCCACGCACACACAATGGCTTTTGCGTGGAACTATCTTGGAAAGACGCATCCTTCCCCCCAGAGGCAGAGCCTGAGCCTGGAAGCGCCCGTTCCCCAGGGCTTACAGCCTAAGGCTGCTCTGGATCCCTCCCAGGGCCCCAGGGCCCCTATTGACCCGCCTTTGCTCCCGTCCCCCAGGGGAAACTGCCAACCCTCACCTGCACCTGCCATGACCTCTGATCTCCCAGAGATGCCAGGAGGGCGCGAGCAGGACCCCTCAGCTCAGCAGATGCCACCACAGAGAAGGTCAACGGGGCCCGTCCTTGTGGGGCTCGGGAGGAGTTTCTGTGCGCAGTTATTAATGACTTTATTTATACACCAATATTTACTGCTGCTTGCGATTCAGCAGATCTGCTTTCAAAACATGACTAATTAGAACAGTCGGCTGGCAGGAGGCTTCGGCAGGGACCTCGTCGCCAAAGTCGCCCCTGCCAGACGCAACCCAGGTCCCATCTTGGGGAGTGGTTTTGGCGCTTTGGACCTGAAGAATGGAGGCCCAAGGGGCTGTGGGGAGGAAGGGGAGTGGGAGGAGGAGGGGAAGAGGAGGAAGAGAAAGAAGGGGGCACTAGAGGAAAGGAAGAGGAGGAGGAGGAGCAGGAGGTGGAGGAGGAGGAGGAAGAAGAGGAGCAGGAATAGGAAGAGGAGGGGGAGGAAGGGAAGGAGGAGCAGGGGGAGGAGGAGGAGCAGGAGGGGAGGGGGAGGGGAGGAGCGGGAGGGGGAGGGGAGGGGGAGGGGAGGAGCAGGAGGGGGAGGGGAGGGGGAGGGGAGGGGAGGAGCAGGAGGGGGAGGAAGAGGAGAGGAGGAGCAGGAGGAAGAGCAGGAGGGGGAGGAGCGGGAGAGGAGGGGAGGAGGGGAGGGGAGGAGGGGGAAAAAGCAGGAGGGGAAGGGGAGGAGGAGGAGGGGGAAGAGATGGAGAGTGAGGAGGAGGGGGATGAGGAGGGGGAGGGGAGGAGCGGGAGCAGGAGGAATAAGAGGGGGAGGAGGGGGAGGGGAGGGGCAGGAACAAGAGGGGGAGGAGGAGGAGGGGAGGAGTGGAGGGGAGGGGGAGGGGAAGGGGAGGGGGAGGAGGGGAAAGATCAGGAGGGGGAGGGGGAGGGGGAGGAGGCAGAGGAGGGGTGGGAGGGGGAGGGGAGGAGCAGGAGGAGGAGGAGGAGGAAGAGAGGGAGGAGGAGGAAGAGGGGAGGGGAGGGGGAGGAGCAGGAGGGAAAGGAAGGGAGGAAGAGAATGAGAGGAAGAGGAGGGGGAAGAGGGAGAGGAGCAGGAGGGAGAGGAAGAGGAGGGGGAGGAGGTGGAGGAGAAGGGGAGTGGGAGGAGCAGGAGGAGGAACAGGAGGGGGAGGAGCAAGAGGGGGAGCAGGAGGAGGAGGAAGAGTGGGAGGAAGAGGGAGGAGGAGGAGGAGGAGGGAGGGGGAGGGGAGGGTAAGGGGGAAGGAGGGGAGGGGAGGAGCAGGAGGAGGAGGAGTAGGTGGAGTAGGAGGAGGAGCAGGAGGGGGAGGAGGGGGCGGGGGAAGGAGGAGGAGGAGCAGGAGGGGGAGGAGGGGGAGGGGGAGGAGGAGGAGTCAGAGGAGGGGCGGGAAGGGGAGAGGAGGAGGGGGAGGAGCAGGAGGAGGAGGAGTAGGTGGAGTAGGAGGAGGAGCAGGAGGGGAAGGAGGAGGGGGGGAAGGAGGAGGAGGGGGAGGAGGAGGGGGAGGAGAGGAGGGGCAGGGGAGCTGCCATCCTCACCCAGCGGGTCCTCTGGGGGACGCTAGTCCCCTGGGCTCCCTGGCCTGACATCTCCTGCTCCAAGCTTGAAGGCGGGCGGGGTGTGGGCTGCCGGATTCCTGTGCTGACATTTTGTGGGGAGCAGAGGGGGCGCCGAGTGCAGGTGGACCCCCGGATCCCCCCAGGAGCGGGGTGCCTCTTGGCCTCCATGGCGGTGGCTTCTGTCCCAGGCCACCCTGCCAGTCTCCGCCCAGTAGGGCCAGACTGCAGACTCCCACTCGGTGGCCATTCTGTCCCACACAGACCCACGTGGCAACGGCGGCCAAAGCCCTGAAGTGGGGATGGCCCAGGTCCAAGTGCCACCGCCTCTGAGGTCACGGTCGGCCCTCTGCGACCTCTTCCCTGGCCCTGAGCTCAGGCGTCTCCTCTGTGCCAGGCACTGAGCAGCGGCTGAGGACACGGAGACCTTGGTGACCTTGGCCCTGACCCCCCGCCCAGCACATGGCCAGCCGCCTCCCTGGCTCGGGCCCAAGGGGAGGCAGAGCGTCATGGAGGAAGGGCGTGGAGGAGGGCAGCGGCTCAGGACAGGGCAGCCAGGAAGCAGGGCCAGCTCCGCTCACCAGGGACAAGAAGGCACAGCCCTAAAGACTCACTTCCTCCATCCCCCCCACTGCCTGCAGTTACCACCGGATTAATCCACATCAGGGGATTAATCCATATCAGTGGATCCCATCTGGCGTCCCCACGGGTCTTCTAAACAAGGCACCCCCAAGACCCCAGCAGGGCGGAGCCTTCTGGAAGTCATGGTTCTCAGGGGGCCACCAGCCCTGTGGAGCATGACCCCGCATGGCTGCGTCCCCAGCAGATCAGCAGGAGCCAGTGTACTCCCCACCCACCCTGCTCGGTCACTTCATGGACCGGGCCAGTGTCTCCTTAAGCGGGTTCCATCGGCCAGCACTGGTGACATCTTGGGAAAACCCACGACTCGGGGAATACACGAAGCTGGTCGTTTTTGCAGTCTGCTGGGAACTCGGGTGACCGGTGGCCAGAGAGCCAGACCTGAAACATGACTATCCCGCCCTCAGTGTGTGGGTGCGGCCCAGCAATGAGCCCCAGGCCTGGAACCCCACTTTCGCCTCAACAGAGGGTTATAATAACAACTGAACCCAACAGCCAACGTGTATTGAGCACATACTACATCCAGGGCCCATGTGCTCGGCTCCGGCACCTTCAGCAAACCTCCGACGACCCATCTTTGTCTCCATTTTACAGATGAGGAAACTGGGGCACAGAGAGGCTCTGTGGAGAACTCAAGGTCACACAGCCCTTCAGAAACCCCGCCCCCCAGGGTTCAACAACTAAACTCCGCTCCCACCCTGGCCATCCTGGGGGTGGCTCAGTTGTTGAGGCTGGCCTCCACCTTGCGATCCTCCTGTCTCAGCCTCCTGAGCCTCTGAGATTACAGCCCACACTACCGTGCCCTGCAGCTTTTATTTTTAAGAAGTAAGGGGGTGAGGAACGTGCCTCTGGGGGTCGAAAGCCCCAGTAATGACCAGCCATGTGGCCACCCTGAGGCCACCCCTATCCTAACCCCACCATTCCTCCACCACAGTTTCCTCATCCGTAAAATTCAGAGAACACCACCTGCCATGGTGGGTCACACAAAGACTGGTGAAATTCCGGGCACATTTGAACTAACACAGGGTCCCCATTCTGGGAATACACCCCAAAGAGCGGAAAGCAGGTTTTAAAGAGGGATATGTACACAGAATCAGAGCAGTGTCATTCACAATAGCCAAAGTCCCCCGACAGAGGGACAAGCAATTTGGGGTGTGTATACACGGTGATAAATTATTTGGTCTTAAGAAGGAAAGAGTCAGGAATGGTGGCATATGCCTGTAATCCCAGTGATTCAGGAGGCTGAGTCACGAGGATCACAAGTTGGAGGCCAGCCTCAGCAATTTAGTGAGGCCCTTAGCAACTTAGTGGAGACCTGTCTCAAAATTAAAAAAAAAAAAAAAAATTAAAATGGCTGGGGATGTGGCTCGGTGGCTAAGCATCCCTGAGTTCAATTTCTCCTACCAAAAAAAAAAAAAATGAAGCAGGAAAAAATTACACAGATTTATCACAATTCTTAAAAATTAAACAACAGTCCTGGGGGGGGGGAAGTACCTGCACATAGTAGGTGCTCAACTAACACCCAGCCCCAGCCAGCCTCCCCGCTGCCCGAAGACAGAGAAACACGGAGTACAGGGTGAGCACAGGGCTGGCCACACACAGCTGGAGGAGCTGGCCGTCCCTCTAAGGCTCTCTGGTGGACAAGCTGGTGTCCGGCCGTCAGGATCCATGTCCTCGTCCCTGCTCCTGACCGCCTGGGAGGCCAGTGTACAAACGCCGGCTTCACACAGGCTTTGCACAATGTCATCAAGATCAAAAGATTGGCCGGGTGGATATAAATAGCCCGGGAGCTCTTGGCTTCTGAGCGGGCGGCGCAGCCAGGCCAGGTGACCCCAGCTGGCCTTCCTCGAAGCAAGCTGCCCTGCAGATCCGGAGCAGGGCCAGCCGTCCTCCTCCAGGATGTGCTCCCCGCCTGGCAGCCGCCGCCATCAGGTCCCCAATACAGGTCCCAGCCGGGCCGCAGGACTGGCTTCCACGGGTCCTCGGACAGACAGGCAGGATGGGCAGCCCTGGGCAGTGGGGCAGGCAGACTGTGATCCCATGGCCCAAACTGTCACCTTGTCGGCTGTCCCCACCTGGGCCCCGCCTGAGTCCTACGCGGACCCTCATGGGTCTCCACAGCAGAGCCAAGGGGCTCCCTGCGGTGCTCTGGCCACTTGCTGGTGCCCATAGGTAGGCTTGGCCCCGCCCCCACAGGCCACGCCCCCCGGAGATTGACAGGGGCGGGGAGCCAGCCCGGCCCCGCCCTGTGGGAGATTGACAGCAGGGGGGGCGGGGAGGTGCTTTGCCAGGGTGGGTGAATACAGAAGGTAATGGGGGAGGGGGAGGAGAGGGGGAGGGGGAGAGGGAGGGGAGGGGTGAAGGGAAGGGGAGGGGAGAGGGAAGAAGGGGGAGGGGGAGAGGAGGAGGGGGAGGGGAGAGGGAGGGGAGGGAGGAGGGGAAGGGAGGGTAGGAGGAGAGGGGAGGGGGAAAGGGAGGAAGGGGTGAAGGGGAGGGAGGGGAGGGGGAGGGAGGGGAGAGGAGGGAGAGGCAGGGGAAGAGAGGGGAGGGGGATAGAAAGGGAGGGAGGGGAGGGGGAGGGAGGGGAGGGGGAGGGAGGGGTGGGGACAGGGAGTGCAAGGGGGAGGGGAGGGGAAGCAGCTGCCCATGTCCCTCTCTGCAGGAGACTGTCTGCAGGTTCTGCCCTGTTGGCTGTCTTTCAGTCTCTGTCCCTAAGTATCTGCCTCTTCCTCTCTATCTCTATCTCTTTGTCTCTGTCTCTATCTCTGTCTCTGTCTCTTCCTCCCTCACTAAGCCCCAAGGACTCAGCTCCACACCTACTCAAACCCAAAGCCTCAGGGTCCCAGAGGTGTGCTCCAACATCTGATCACAGCTTACAATAAACATCACTCTCATCATAACTTTAGGATTAGGATGAATGACAAGGGATCAAAACCAAGTGCATTCCCATCAGTATGATGGAGCCCTTGTCTTTACACTCCAAAATGCTTGCTTATGCCCCAGCCATCACATCCTCATTCCAGCCAAAATAATGCAGGCAAAGGAAATACTTCTGCCTTGTAAACACATGCCCAGGAAGCTGCTCACCCCACTTCTGCATATTTACTGGCCACAATAAGCATAATTACCAGGCATAATCACATAGGCATAATTACCAGGATGGCTTGAAATGATCTGTTTTCTGGTTGTCTCGTGGTCATTCTTGTTGAAGGAAAGAGGGAAGTGGATATTGGAAGGCATGGAATAGTCCCAGCTGCGTATCTCACCCCTATAAGATCCAGAGATCACCCCCCTTTCACCTCCAAGACCCCTGTTAGTATTTTCCCCATAAGGTCTGAAATAATAAGGAATCTCAAACACACCCCGGGCTGCCCAGGTGTGGCCCTAGGACAGGGCACTAGTCTTACAAGGACCTTCCAGAAGAGGAAGCTTCCCGGGGCTGGAAACAGCAGCCAAACCCGGCCCCGCACACAGCCGACCACCTCAGCGATGCTGAGTGCGCAATGGCACACGGGGGCACAGGAGGTGACAGCTATGGACCTCAACGCCACGGCCCCTGACCTCTGTGTGGCATCTGAGCGTGAGCCTGAGACCTCTCCAGCCATCTGCACCTTGGAAATATCCCAAGACCACACGTAAGAAGAGCCGGGGCTTGGGCTGCTCAGCTGGGCAGGGTGAGCTGCAGGCAGGTCCCTGAGGCCGGATGCAAGACGCAGACCTGGCCTCAGCTCAGCCTGCACCAGCAGCGGCCCCAGCTCCCTGGTGGGGAGGGCGTGGTCTGTGTCCGTCAAACTCCAGCCCAGAGGCGGTCAGAGAGCAAGAGCTGCGCTTGCGCAGAAGCTCTCACCTCCCGCAGAAATGAAAAGCCGACCCTCTCCCAAGGGGGCACAGGAAGATCCCACGCGCCGGGGTCCCTACCCTGAGACCCCCGTAGCACAGCACAGAGCCGAGGCTGTGAGTGTCTGGGGCTCAGGGTCCCTCTTACTAGCAAGCGCTCTTTGCAGGCGAGAGACCCAAAGTGACACTGCGTCCCCACCAGGCTCTGAGGTCAAGATTCAGGAAGGCCCTGGGCACCTGGATGCAGCCCAGATGTCTCCAACCCATGAGAGCCTCCATCCACCTGTAATCCTAGCGGCTCTGGAGGCTGAGGCAGGAGGATGGCGAGTTCAAAGCCAGCCTCAGCAAAAGCAAGGCCCTAAGCAGCTCAATGAGACCCTGTCTCTAAATAAAATACAAAATAGGGCTGGGGATGGGGCTCAGGGGTCAAATGCCCCTGGGTTCAATCCTCAGTACTCCCCCCCCCCAAAAAAAAAAGAGCCTCTATCCATGGGTTTGGACTTTGCTAAGGTCTGAATGTGGAGATGTCCCAGCTCATAGGCTGAAATTCCTGCTCCAAGGAGGTGGTGTTAGAAGCAGGGTCTTCCAGGGGTAATTAGGGCACAGGGGAAGAGCCCCCATAAACGGGATTAGTCCCTTCTAAAGGAGGCTCCAGGGAGCTGACCCTCTGAGATCAGCCAGAAAGTGCAGTCTGTGAATCCGCACGCAGGGCCTCACCAGGCGCCCGCGCTGCCTGCGCCTCCGTCTTGGACTTCCTGACCTCCAGAACTGTAAGCAATCTGTCTTGGACTTCCTGACCTCCAGAACTGTAAGTAATCCTATCGCAGCTCCTAAACCACCTATCCAAGGCCAGCCCTTGTGACAGCGGCCTCAGCATGGAGATTTGAAGCGCCATCCCATGGAGAGATCAAAGAAGCTACCTTTACAACAGAACAGTCCGGCTGTCACCCCACAGAAAGAAAAGCTGTCCTTCCTGTCACCTCTGTTGAGCAGGAATTGGGGGCAGCTGGTGAAGAAAAATCTGGAAGAGGGTGATGAGCTGGCACCTCCCCAGCTGGGCCCTGAGCCCTGAGTCAGCACACTTCTTCCTTTCTTTCTTTTTTTTTTTTTTTGGTACCAGGGATTGAGCCCCAGGGGTGCTAACCCCTGAGCCCCATCCCCAGCCCTTTTTATATTTTATTTAGAGACAGGGTCTCTCTGAGTTGCTTAGGGCCTTGCTAAGTGGCTAAGGCTGGCCTCCAACTTGTGATCCTCCTGCCTCAGCCTCCCCAGCTGCTGTGACGACAGGTGTGGGCCACTGCGCCCCGCAGTCTTGAACTATTTTGATGAGGCTCTCTTACCCGAAGAAAGTTCTAGCATACAGCACCACCGCATATAATTTTATGTATTGAAATTATATGCAGATAATATCGTCACATTATCATATTATGCATATTGTAAAAGACCCCAGGAAAAGGACGACAAAGATTGAGATTAACTAATACACGGAAATAGAAACTCTGACATGGTTTTTCCCTGGACCTCAAAGGACTGTGTTCTGCTTCCCCAGGGGTGTGCACGCTCCAGTTTGGAAACCCTGGCCTTTCCCACCCCACAACTGTGGATGTATATGAAACATGTCAATTTAAATATGTTTGCATAGGGCGGGGCTAAAGGTGAGTGGGGCGTGGCCACCACCTGCCCCAGAGACGGAGAGGCAGGCACCTGGGAAAACAGTGATCAAGAGTGGACAGAAGCCCCCACGGGAACCCAGGGCTGCAGCAACACACGCAGTCACATAAAAAGAAGACTTACTCTGACATGAATCAAAATGATAAAAAGTCTAAGATGGAAGGCTATCCTTCAAGTAGATTCAAAAGGCAGGAGGCTGAGGCAGGAGGATTGAGAGTTCAAAGCCAGCCTCAGCAAAATCGAGGCCCTGAGCAACTCAGGGAGCCCCTGTCTCTAAATAAAATAGAAAATAAGGCTGGGGATGTGGCTTAGTGGTTGAGTGCTCCTGAGTTCAAGGTGTGGTCAGGGCCTTCCAGGCAGATGGAAGGGCACCCATCTGGGACCAGTGACAGTTTGGGGGACTGGTGGGAGATGAGCCAACCAGTAGGCACCTGGCCACTCCACCTGGACAAGTTTGTGAGCAGGAGTGCATTCAGATGCACACCCGCTTCTGTGGCTGGCTTGGTTTCCCATCTGTGGCTAAAACACAACGCCTGAGACCAGGTGGTTTACAAAGAAGAGGGGTTCGTGGGGTTCAGGGTTGTGGGAGTTGGGACGTCTAAAGGCCTGGTGCTGGTGGCATTCCCGCTGCACGGCAAGGGCATCACATGGGCATAGTGAGACACAGGGCGCTCCCTCTTCTTATAAGGCCACTAACACCATGACTTGGGGGCCCCACCCTCATGACCTCATCTAATTACCTCCCAAAGGCCGACCTTGAACACTGTTAATGTTTGGCAATTAAGTTTAAGGATCCCACATGAGGTTTCATGGGGAGACACTGAAAGTGTAACTTGGGGACGAGAAGAAGTGGGAGGGGGACTTCCTGCCGGCTCACCACCTGGTAGGCACAGGGCTCCCAAGAGGACAGCCACCAGGCAGATGTGATGTCACTCATGATACCCTTACTGCCAGGAATGTGGACATGGGATTCCAGGTGACGGGAACAATCAGCATCCATCTGTGGTGATGATTCTCCCAGAACCCTCTTCTCTGTGTGAAAACTACAGCTCAGGATGCTATTGGGAGGTAGTGGAGCCTTTAAGGGGTGGAGCCTAATGGGAGTCCTTAGGTCATTGGGGGCGTGGCCTTGAACAGGACTGTGAGATCCAGCTCTCTTCCTTTCCCTTTCAGTTTCCTGGCTGCTGCAAGGTGAGCACCTTATTCCTCCTCCACATTTCCCTCCATGATGTCCTGCCTCAGCACAGGCCCAAAGCAACGAGAACCAACCGATCATGGACTGAAACCTCCAAAACCGGGAGCCAGAATAAACCTTTCCTCTTTTTAATTTGTTTGTCTCAAGTATTTTGTCACGGTCACAGAAAACGGACTACCAGAGGAATCCTGCATAGATAGGTCCTCACACGGGGATGGGACAGGCTGCTGCATTCTACACAGAGAGAAGCAAGAACTGGGCACCACCCGAGGGCAAACCACACGGGAAACTTCTTCGCTAGACTTGGAGGAAGGAAGATGAAGTGTAGGATTTGAGCAAACCACATGTGGAAGATTAAAAAGACTTCTGAAAATCTTGGCTCTAAGGCCTGGCCAAACTTGGACCTGCAAAATCTTGAGGTAGAATAAAATGGTGGTTGTTTTAAGACTCTGAATTTTAACTTGCTACACAGCAACAAAAAGCCATCGCACTCAGAGCGACCGGATGATTGACTGCTTCAGTCATTCAATACCTACTCATTAAAACCTAACCCGAGGCAGGGCTCCTTATAGGAACAGCAGAGACAAACCATCCACTCTCCTTGTCCCCAGGGAGCTTCTGGGCTGGTTCCTTGGTGTCTACCCAGTTTGTCATGGACCCACATCCGTGTCTGGCCATTCTCTGCCCCCAGGGTCTGTCACTTCTGGACTTCATTCTGCCTTGGAATGACGGGCTTTATCCCCTGACCAGTTCCTTCCCCTACTCTTGTTCTCTCTCAGTGAGAATAAGAAATGTGGGGTGCTCTGTTTCTGCAGCAAGTTCTAATAAGCTCTAAAAAGACCCTACAAACTACAATAACCAAGAAGAAAATTAAGATATTGTATTAGAAAACATCTAAGGCTGGACACAGTAGCACATGCCTGTAATCCCAGTAGCTTCAGAGACTGAGGCAGGAGGATCACAAGTTGGAGGCCAGCAACTTAGAGAGACACTAAGCAACTCAGGGAGTCCCTGTCTCTAAATAAAATACAAAATAAGGCTGGGGATGTGGTTGAGTGCTCCTGAGTTCAATCCCTGGTACCAAAAAGAAAATGACTACCTCAAACAAAAGAAGAGAATTGTAAAGTAATATAGGAAAAGAGACCTCAGATGTATAAACAACAAAACTGTATAAATAAATCCCTCCTTTTCAATAATTACATTAAATGTAATGGATTAAACACTCCAATCAAAAGACAGAGACTTGCAGAAATGAATAGAAAAAAACACATAATTCCATTATATGCCATCCAGAAGCTCATTTTAGATTCAAAGATATAATAGGTTAAAAATAAAACAATGAGAGAAGATATAACCTGCAAATAGTAACCAAAATAGAGTTACAGTAGCTCTATTAATATATACAGACAAAATAGACTTTATGAAAAATATTGTTACTATGAACAGAGAAGAACATTTTATAGCAGTCAAAGAGTCAATCCAACAAGGATGCACAGCCATCATAAACACATACGCACCAAACAACAGAACCTCAAAATACATAAAGCAAAAAACTGACAGAAATACAGGGAGAAATAGACAATTCAAGAGCAACAGCTGGGAATATCAATACCTTGTTTTTTTCTTTTATCATAGAAGCAAATCAATAAGAAAATAAAAGACTAACAACACCACAAACCAACAAGACCCCACAGACATGTAGAGAACATTCCACACACAGGAAAGAATACATATTCTACGGTGTACAGGAACATTCTACAGGAAAAACGGGTCATACCTTAGACCTTCAAATGCGTTTCAATAAATTTAAAAGGACTGAAGTTACCCAAGGTTTGCTCTCTGAACACAATCAATTGAAATTAAAAGGGTCCCCTAAACATGTCTCGATGACATCTCTGACAGGGACGTGCTGGGACGTGCTTGTCTCGGAGCCCTCGTTTCCCCATCTCTACAGTGATGGCAATCACGGTCCCTACCTCACAGTTATAGCAAGTATTCACAACAAGCAGTTGGGCATCACGGTTATTATTACCCCATGTTGACAGAGGTGGTGACAACCGTCCATTACATTCCCTCTCAGAGAGGAGAGTCATATTTATGCGATGGCTCAGACTTTGCAAGTGCCTTTGCCCCCTGGTGGAACTTGGGACCTTCTGCAGCCCTGCAGGGTCACCTGTGAATGGGGAAACACTGCGGGTGGTGAAGCCCAGGTACAGCAGAGTCTGTCGGTCCTTATCCCTGAGCCCAGCTCACCCTAGGGGCCATGGAGGCCAGTCCATGGGTGAGATTCAAATGAGGACAGTCAAGATTACTCTGGACACCCCCTTGACCTCAAGGTGAGAGCTGGGTGCAACTAGAGCCTCAATAAGGCTGGACAAAGGTGTATGTAAGCCTTTGGGAGGGGATAGAACCTTCCAGATACTCATGCTTTTTAATGGGAAATTATCCATTCAATTTGGTTTGGTTTGGTACCAGGGATTGGACCCAGGGGCACTCAACCACTAGGCCACCTTCCCAGCCCTATTTTATATTTTATTTAGAGACAGGGTCTCCCTGAGTTGCTCAGGGCCTCGCTAAGTGGCTGAGGCTGGCCTCCAACTTGGGATCCTCCTGCCTCAGCCTCCCGAGTTGCTGGGATGACAGGCGTGCACCATTGCAACCCGCCCAGTCCTTTGACTCTCTGCAGATGTGATGCTCTTGATCCAAATGCAGCAGGACATCCACCTAACATATGTGCTCCCAACCAGCAAGCTTGGGGACAAATCCAGAAGAGAGGCACCGGTCCCAATCCTTGCATTTGACCCAGTGTCTGAAGCAAATCTTGCAGGAATGAGAATATGCAAAAATGCACGGGCCCCTCTGCCCAGAGCTCTCTGGGAGCTTAGCAAATGCTTGCATTTGGAACAGGGAACTCGGGCCAACTCGAGGAGTAGCGCCCGGCCGTGCTGTGGGCTTGGAGAAGGCTTCCTGGGTCAACTGACCAGCTGGGTGCCACCACCACTGGCTGTTTGGCTCTGCAGCAAATGGGGCTCTCAGCGAGGAAATGACTTCCCCAAGGTGACCCAGCTAGCTATCGAGAGCCAAATCCCTGCTCAAAGTTTAAAGCCACAGCTGTCTCTGAGCGGGTGAGCCAGAGTTATTGTGGGTTCCCGAAGCCAAAAATCTGGTGGGCTGACCAGACCACAATTGGAAACAGCTCCATGAACAGCTCTGAAGCCTGGGTTCCGGGGACATAGGGATCTGGGTGCAAATCCTGCCTCTGCCACTGGGTGACTGTGAACAAATAGCTCAACCTCTCTGACCCTTGGTTTTCTTTTTTTCTTTTTTTTTTTTTTTCCTTTTTGTTTGTACCAGGGATTGAACCCAGGGATGTTCAATCCACACCCCCAGCCCTTTTTTAAAAAAAAAAAATTATTTTATTTAGAGACAGGGTCTCACTGAGTTGCTCAGGGCCTCACTAAGTGGCTGAGACTGGCCTCCAACTTGTGATCCTCCTGCCTCAGCCTCCCAAGCCACTGGGATGACAGGTGTGCGCCACCACACCCCCAACTGAGACTTGGTTTTTGCATCTGCAAAATGGGATGCTAACACTTGCAGAGCTAGGGCGTCCACGGAGGGACTGAGGAGAACGTCCCCAGACACGGCACCTGGGAAGGACCCAGTTATTCCCAGGGTTTTATTATAACCGAAGCATTTTAAGTGTCAGTTCTAAGCCTTGGGCCCTCTGTCCTGTGTCCTCCTGTGTCCCGCCTTCCCTCGGAAGAAGGCCAAACATTTCCAAGTCAGACCAGGTGCAGCTCAGAGGGCTGAACCCGCTCGCTCACCGTCCCCTCCAAGCCTGAAATCTAGGTGCTCAACAAGCTCAGACCCGGGGGCGCTGCTCGGAGCCCCTAGGTTTCCCCTGGGCCCATGGTCCCCACTCACAGATCCCCCACCTCCACCAAGGACGCTGCTCAGCCGCACCTGCCTGGATACCCTCCTCCTTCGTCTTCTTCCTCAAGTCCCGGCTCCATGTCACCTCCTCCAGGAAGCCCAGCCTCCTGCTTGGCCCCACCCTGCACCCTGACCCACACCCTCTGGAATATTCCATGCACACTCCACATCCTGACCCCGTCACTGCCCTAACCAGGGACCAGCCAGGGGACGGGGGAATAGAGGAGGTGCCCATCACGTGTCTGCAGCACTGAGCCCCATTCCTGGCCCTCGGGAGGCGCTCCGCCAGGCCCGCTGTCCACGTGGTGCTAAACACCCCCACGGGCAGAGACGGAGGCCATAAAGCAAATATTGCAAAACCTTAATTATGGAACGTGGAGGGAGGAGGGAGGGAGAGAGGCGGGCCTCGCCCCAGCTGCCCACTGACCCATTTGATCTCACAGTGCCAGGGCCCAGAGGTGACCCCTACGTCTGATCACCCTGTAGGGAAGTAGCCCCTCTCTCTTTTTGGGGGGTACCAGGGATTGAACCCAGGGGGGCTCAATCCCTGAGCCCCGTCCCCAGCCCTTTTTCGATTTTATTTAGAGACAGGGTCTCCCTGAGTTGCTGAGGGCCTCGCTAAGTGGCTGAGGCTGGCCTCCAACTGGCGATCCTCCTGCCTCAGCCTCCACAGCTGCTGGGATGACAGGCGTGGGCCACCGCACCGGGCCACCCCGCTCATTTATTACTGTGACAGCGAGTAAGAAGGGCTGGGGCTTTGACATGGTTGCAAAGTCGGAGTTCCTGCAAGTGTGTCTGCAGCAGGGCACTGACCAAGTGCCCAGAGGGCTGGAGGGTCCCCAGCGCACAGCTGGGCAGTGGGGGTGGGGCAGGCATTGTCCAGGGCTTGGCAATTGTCATAGCTGGTCCTATGCACCCCACCTAATTCCCAGTCCTCACCAGCCTGGAGGAGGGGCCGGACCGAAGTCCCCAAGGTCCCCAGGGGCTGGGAATTCTGGCTCATGTCACTCGGTGGGGCTTGGTCCTTGAGGACTGGGTCCAGCGGCAGTCTGGCCTGGGGCTGTGACTGGGTGGAGGTTAGCAAATCAGAGGCCATGAACTCAGCTGGCCTCCCGGCCTCCTCTGTAGCTCAGACTCCACTTCAATGAGGTGGAGTCCAGGTCCCTCCCAACGCCTGGCTGTTTGTGCCTGTTTCTTCAGGGGCTTGGTGGCCATGACCACCCTGCTCAGCAGTAGAGAAGGGAGCAGGTCCCAAGTTAAGCAAAGTGGCTCTTGTGTTCCAAAAAAAAGGGGGGGGCACCACAAACAACATGATGAGCTGCCCAAAACGACGTCACACACAGAACAGCTGACAAATAGCCACCCAGCCGACAGGGAAAAATTGCTGATGTTCCCCAAATGTCTGACGGCAAGCCTGTACACTGTGACCAACCAGTCACACTCTCCTGACCCCCCCTGGCAAGGCCTAGAGATCTGAGATCTGGGCAGGGCACCCAGCCCAGAGGGAGGACTCCAATCGGAACCAGGAGCAGTGCTGGGCTGCCTCTGGCGCCCGGCGCCCTCTCTGATCCTCTGGGCTCCGGCTAGATAAAAGAAGCATCCTCTGATTTATTTCCCAGGTTGTAAAATCATCATTTGCTCGGCTTGTCAGGCGGCGGGGGGAGAGAGCGTCAGAGACTCCCTCGCCTTTCTGCAGACGCTGCCATCACGGGGAAAAACAGGACCGGCTCACCCGCCCCCCGCGGAGTCTGCGACATTTTATCCGACCAGGACCCGTGTCCCAAAGTGTGGCGCAGTTCGTTCCTGACCAAGAGACCTCCTCCCTGACACTGGATACAGGCTTTATCTCGCCTGGGAGAACAAAAATAAGTCTTTAATGAAAACATGAATACAGTGTCTCCTGCCACGTTGACAGATCAGAATAAGGTCCCCTACTCTTTTTTTATTTTATTTATTTATTTTTGGTACCAGGGGTTGAACCCAAGGGCGCCTAACCCCGGAGCCCCGTCCCCAGCCCTTTTTTTTTAATGTTTTATTTAGAGACAGGGCCTCACTGAGTTGCTTAGGGACTTGCTCCATGGCTGAGGCTGGCCTCCAACTTGCGATCCTCCTGCCTTGGCCTCCTGAGCTGCTGAGATGACAGGCAGGTGCCACCGTGCCTGGTGGTCCCCTGCTCTTTAGTTCAGGTGGGGAGAGACTGTGCACAGAGTGTCCCCCAGGACCCCAGCTTTGGTTCCTCCAGCCACCCTGGAGACTGACAGGGGGTCTCAGAGGCTCGTCGCCAGGACCCTCCTCAGCAGGACTTTCTGTGCTGTCCGCCGGCTGCCCATCAGGACAGACTGGTTTCGCCCTGCCGCCCCCACTTCCCCGGCCAAGCCTGCATGTGCCTTCAGATGATGTGCCACCATCATGGTTAATGTCACAGCGAACCCAGAAAGAGTGCCTGTTTGGGAAGTCAACAGAGACTGCCTGCCTGCCATGGGAAGCCTCCCCCGGAGTGAGTCACCGACTCAGAGCCTTGGAAAAAATGTCCTCTCTGAGTGATGTGTGATGTGACAGCCCTCGCGGGCTGCAGGGGACAAGAAACCAAAGAGGCCACTCCAGGGCCCCTCCCCAGCCTCCTGAGGCCGGCATTTACTTCTGCCAAGAAAGTCCCCCGGATTGAAGGCTGGACGGGGCCGGCTCCTTCAACCTGGCCCCTCTGTCCGGCCACCTCCAAAGTCCCCCGAGGGGACAAGACCCCACAGGGCAGGAAACCTTGTAGCTGGCTCTCCCGCAGCACTGAGGCCGGAGAGGTGGCACAGAACCCCTGGGGACCATCTGATCACCTGATGGTATGATGGGCGGGCGGTGGGCAGGTAAGAGCCGAGCCAGGCTGCCCGAGGCTGAGCCCTGGATCCGCAGCTTAGCCAGATGGTGGAGCTGAGCGAGGCACAGGATGTCACTGAGCCTCAGTTCCACACCTGTGCAGGGGGCACGGCGACCCTGTCTGCCTGGTAGGAGTGGCGAGGTGGTGACATGAGCTGACAAGGACCACAAGCCGCGTGGGCACGCAGGAGACCCCTAGCGGACCAAGCCGGGATGCCTGGCATCCCAGGGCTCGGGAGGCTGAGGCAGGAGGATCTCGAGTTCAAAGCCAGCCTCCGCCAAAGGGAGGCCCTGAGCAACTCAGGGAGACCCTGTCTCTAAATAAAATGCAAAACCGGGCTGGGGACGGGGCTCAGGGGTCGAGAGCCCCAAGTTCCATCCCCGGAGCCAAACAAACAAATAAAAAGTCCCATGTGACTCTAAGGGAAAGGGCTCTTCAGTCAACGCTCCCCCTGAGATGTCACCCACTCAATGAATACCCTCCTGGTGGGCGCCCAGCTCTAGCCAGAGGAGAGGTGTCCTAGACAGATGATTAGGGTGCAGCACCCCCCAAACACTGGCCACAGAAAACCTTAAGGCAGAAAGAGCCTCACAAATCCCTGTGTTTCTTGCCTGTCCCCGGTCCCTTTCTCATGGTGACATTCTGCAGCGGTGGCTGGAGGCACGCAAGGGGGCTCTCTGGAGAAAGACCTTTCGATTTTCAAAGCATGGAAACTTCCAGCCTGCCCAGCTGTCACCTCCGGGAGTTCAACCCCGGTGGCATGTCCCAGGGCCACCCGCTGGGATGTGCAGAGCAGGACCTGGGCCCAAGTCCATGGGGGCCACTTTCCTTTCTCTGCGGAAGACCATCTTCTCTGTCCCCAAGCCTATCGCTGACACTTCTGCATACAGCAGGTGCTTAATAAACCCTCTCAGGGCCCAGGGGGCGGTTCTGGCGGGCTCCTTAGACATCAGTCACCTCGCTCCTCGGACGGGCAGTGGGCCTGGTGCCATCTAGGTTCTGAAAAGCAGCCCCCAGACCCCCAAGGTCATGGGCAGGCCTCGGACACCCGGTGGACATCTGTCCATCTGTCTGCGTGAGTCTCCTGCGGGAAGAGAGGGCTGGTCCCCGCTGTCCCCCGCCCCAGTCTCTGTTCCTATTCTAGTTACTCATAGTCTTGCTCCTCTCCGCAGGGTCCCTGGGCCAGCCACATGGGACCTCCCTGGGCCTTGATTAAAGAGGGGACTCCCCAGCCTGCAGCAGACCCCTGGGTCAGAAACCGCAGCTCAGTGAGACGCTCCAGCTTGGAAGCTGTCCTCCGCCGGGCCACAAGCCAGGGCTCAGGGCCACCCTGCCTCCCCAAGGGGGTGCCAAACTTTCTTTCTTTTCTTTTTTTTTTTTTAAGGTGACAGGAGCTTTGGCTGTGCCTCACCAGGGGGAAGCCAGATGGAGCAGGGCTCGGAGCCTCAGAGAGCCGGGCACTCACATCGCCAGCTCCCTCCCTCTGTCCAGGGTCAAGGCCACTGGCTGGACACACACACTGGGGATTCCCCACAGCGGGGAGGACACTGTCTCTCAGAATTCTCCTATCTCTACGCTCTGTCTGGTCACCAAGGGTGACTTTGAAGAGGAAAAAAAGAAATCTGTCCCCTGGGATGGTGTGGTGTGGAGGCATCTGCCGACCAACGAGTGTCACTGTTTCCTATGAAAACAGAAACACATGTCCCTGCCCTGGTGCTGCTTCCTTAAGCTACTAGAGAGTCCGCCTGGACCGTTGGGCCTTCTGTCCCCATCCTCGGGCCGGTGAGCAGGAAGGGCTTGACCCTGCAAGCTGTACCAGCTGACCCCCCCTGGCCAGGGAGGGGACTGGATGATGGAGTCTCAGAGCTAAGGGCAGAGAGCACAAAGAGGCTGCAGGGTCGCTGCTTTCTCAGAGACATCTGCAGAAGGATTCTACCTCCCGGAGGAACAGAAAGCAGGAGTCGGCCACCGCAGCCTGCCACTCACCCACACTCTGCCTGTCCTCCAAGAGCCCAGCGAGCCCACCCGCACTGCCCAGAGTCAGGGCTCCAAGCAGGAGAGTGGCAGGTGGACCCTGGGGGGCCACAGCTTGGAGCGGCCCCACCTTGGGCTGGGGGTACACACCCTGCACCCCGCCCTGGGAGTCAGGAACACCCCGCACTCTGGAGCCAGTGCAAACCCTCCCCCTGTCCTTTCTCTCCCAAAGCTTCCCAGGACGCCTGTCCTGAAGCTACTGACCACTGCCACTCCCCCGGCCTCACACCCAGGGTGCTTTCCTGGACCAACAACAATGGCCCAGGGGGTCCCAAAGACCGAGGGCACCGGAACCCCACCCCGCTGTCACCAAAGCCTTAAACCTGGAGCCCCGCCCCAGATGGCACCCGCACTCCAGCCGGCAGGGGCTGCGCTGGGTTCCCACGACACCGGAGGAGCCACACAGCCCGGGGGCCTGGGAGCTCGCGGGGACAGCGGGAAGTCCCCCCGTGACCCCAGCTTAATCCTTGCTCCGAAATAGCCCGGGTAATCCCAGGGCGAGGCGGGCGGGGGAGTTGGCCCCGGGGCTGAGGCGGAAGAGCCCAGGCGACTAGGCGACAAGGGCCAGATCGTCCCGGGCTGGACCGAGCACGGGGGGCCCCTTCGGGCCACGGGCCACGGGGCACGACTCGCCCCGGCCCCTGCAGAGTGGGAGCTGCACCTGCTGCGCCCCCTGCCCCGCGCGTCCGCCCGGGGTCCCCGGCGCCCAGAGCCCCGGGTCCCCGCCCGCGCGAGACCGGCGATGGCCGGGAGCGGGTCCGCGGGAGCCCGGGTGGCGGCGCCCTGGCAGCGCCGGGTCCCCGCCCAGGGGCGACCCCGCGGGAGGGACGCGCCCGGCGGGCCCCGAAGTTGGCGCGCCCGCCCGCCGGTCCCGCTTACTTGTCGCGGCGGCCGCCCAGCTCCGGGAGGGCGCACGCGGCCAGGTGTCGCCGGTGGCGCTCCAGCAGGCCGGCGTTCTCCCGGCTCAGCCGCGCCACTTGGCGCTCCAGCTCCTCGATGCGCCGCCGCCGGCGCGCCAGCAGCTCCTGCTGCGCCGCCACGATGCGGGTCAGCTCCCGCAGGGACGCGGCCGCCCGGCCGGGGGGCGCGGCGCCCGCCATGGCCCGGGCGCGCCTGGCGAGCGGGCGGCGCGGCCACGGCGCGGGGACGGCGGGCGGCGGCGGCGGCGGCGGCGGCGCGGGGCTCGGCCCGGGGGGCGCGGCGGCGGGGCTGGCGCGGCCCCGCCTCGGCTCCCGCCTCCGCCCGCGCCCGCGCCCCGTCCGCGCCTCGCCGCCCGCGCCGCCGCGCCCCGCTGCCCGCTGCGCGCTGCCCGCTGCCCGCTGCCCCGCCGACGCGCCCCCGGGGCCCGGCAGGGCGCGGAGCTGCGGCCGCCGCGGGCGGCGAGGAGTTTTGCAAAGTGCCGCTGCGACGCGGGCGCGAGCGCGGGAGGCGGAGGCCGAGGCCCAGGGCGCCGCCTGCCGGACCCGCCTCTGCGCCCGCGCCCGCGGCCGGCCGCGCGGGGACCCGGGGACAACGGCCCGCGGGAGGGCGCGGGGAGCGGGGCGCACGGGCGCTCGGAGGCGCTCTGGGGCCGGGCCTCGCGCACTCAGGGTCGCCGCCCGCGGGAACAGAGCTCCCCCAGCGTCCCCCCCGCTGCTGCACCCGGAAGGTGGCCCCGCAGCTCCTGGTGGCTGTCGTGGCACCCCCGAGGCCCTCCACCCGCGGGTCCAGCGAAGCCACACCTGGGCGCTGGCCTGGAGACCCGCAGCAGCAGATGGTGCCCCCCGGAGACACCGCACTCCCTCGCCCATGATGGCTCTGAACATTTCTTGGTGACTCTCATCTTTTTATTTCTTGGCTGTTTGAGGGTCTGGCTTTCCAGGGTCCCTCGGGCTGAACTCACTTCTGTTCTGTCTTCTTAAAGAGGGAGGCGATTTCCATGGTTTCCGTGGCCCACGTGGAAGGCTAGAAATCCGCCTCGGAGTCAAGCTTTAGCTCCATCTCCGAACATTCTAGAACGTTCTGACTCTTCCCCCCCCCCTTCCCCAACCCCATGCTGGGCATTGAACCCAGGCCTCTTCACACCAGGCGAGCACTCTACCCACCGGGCCACAGCCCCAGGTCTGTCATGGACGTTGTCAGAGCACAGCTGGGTTAAGGCTGGCCTTGCACATATCAGAATGATTTTTCTTTTTTAATTAAAAAAACATCAAGTCGGGTATGGTACAGATGCTTAACCTCTGAGCCCTGTCCCCAGTCCTTTTTAGTTTATTTACAGACAGGGTCCCGCCAAGTTGCTCAGGGTCTTGCTAAGTTGCTGAGACTGGCCTCCAACTTGCAATCCTCCTGCCTCAGCCTCCTATGTCAGTGGGAGGTGCTGATAAGGATTTAACAGCCACATGAAATCCCGGCTGGAAGCTCTTGCCCATTTCACGTAGTGTGAATATTTCCACCACGGCCAAGTTCAAGGTGTCCGTGTGACCTCAGGGGCCAGGTGGAGCTGGGATGAAGAAGTCACAGGTGGCCATCTAGGGATGAGCCACAGGATGTCACAACAGCACATGACAAATGCTGGACTTGCCTGATGATGACTGATCATGAACTTGAACTTGACAGTACCAATAACACGCAGGGCAACAGTGCTTTCCCTGTGGGTCAAGGAGAATTGACAGCTGGGGGCAAAGACTCCTCCCCCTGCCCAGGCCCCTCCCACCGTGCTCTGCTCCAGGGTAGACAGACCCTTCCAGGCCCCTTAAACCAAGCGGCCGGAAGTGCGGCCAAACCTCTGCCACACAGGGTCAGCTGCACCAGATGGTTCGGCACAAGCCACCAGCCACCCGTTTCTGTAAGCTCTGCGCCACGAACTTGGTCCTGTCTCCTTGGCTCTGATCCCCACTGCTGGCCCCCAGTCAGGCTGAGCTCATGGCTCTCCACCCCTGAGCCCCCTCCCCAGCCCTATTTTGCATTTTATTTAGAGACAGGGTGTCGCTGAGCTGCTCAGGGCCTTGCTGAGGCTGGATTTGAACTCGAGATCCTCCTGCCTCAGCCTCCTGAGCCGCTGGGACTACAGGCACGTGCCACCATACCCGGCTCATCCACCTTTTTAATCTGACCTATTATCTTGTGGAAAACTCACTTACCTCCCTGAGAACTTCTTTTGAGAGCCCCCTGACTCGCTGTTGTAATTTGGGCTGGCTGCTTGCGGGGCCTCTCCACGGCTGTCACGGGGGAATTTCTTGGCATGACACTCCTGGATTAGATCCGCCATTTCTGGGGTCCTGTACCCTTTTTCTTAAATTCGCTTTCTGTTCTGCAGTGTACAGGCCCAAGCAAGTCTCCCAAAGACAGCTTGTGCCTCCTTCTGTCTCTGAAAGTCTTTCGCCTTTACCCTTAGATTGCTAGTTTGGCTGGGTATAGAATTTCAGGTTAAAAACCAATTGCCTCAGAACTTGGAAAGATCAGCTCTGTTTTCCTCTATCACTGAGGGTTGCTGGTACTGGGCTGATTCTCATTCCTTTGAAGAAAAGATTCTCTTTGGTGGGACGCGTAGTACTATTCCTGAGCAGGACATTTGGAAATGCAGTGGGGGACAGTTTGGGGGTCATCCAAATGGATGACTGGAAATACTCTAATACTCAATGCACAAGGGCGTGGGATACCACACGCAGACAAGTCCCGGTAAAAAACGATCACACCCAAATTGCAAAAAAAGTCAATAGCTGATTTCAAAACTTATTATAAGCAAGAGCAATCAAACTGAGAGGTTATGGGGACTGGGGTTGGGGCTCTTGGTAGAGCACTTGCCTAGCATGTGTGAGACACTGGGTTCCATCCTCAGCTCCGCATAAAAATAAATAAATAAATAGAGGTGTGGTGCTCATCTACAACAACTAAAAATATTTTTAAAAAATCAGCAGTACGGTGTAAATCTAGACACATAAATTAAGAGAATATAAGAGAGTCCAGGAGTAGATCCACTCATGCCTGACTGATCAACTCTTGACAAAGATGCTAAACCAACTTAATAAGGGAAAGAACAGTATTTCAATAAATATTGAAACTGGATATCCATATGCAAAAGAATGAGCCTCAACCCAGTTCTTACACTATTATTATTTTTTGGGGGGGTGGGTACCACAGATTGAACTAAGGGGCCCTAGACCCCTGAGTCCCAACCCCAGCCCTACTTTGTATTTTATTTAGAAACAGGGCCTCCCTGAGTTTCTTAGGGCCTCGCTTTTGCCAAGGTTGGCTTCTAAACTCGCCATCCTCCTGCCTCAGCCTCCCGAGACGCTAGGGATTATACGTGTGCACCCCTGTGTCCAGCCAGACTTTACGTTATTTATAGAAATTAACCGATTAAATTGTAAACCTCCATGTGAGAACTGAATTTAGAGAACTTCTAGGGTGAAAATATAAGAGACGATCTTAATGACATGGAGGTTGGCAAAGATATCTTAAATACGAGAAATAGAAGCACAAACTCTGGGGGGAAAAAATCAATAAATGGACTTCCTCATAACGAAAACCTCGCTCTTCAAAAGATGCTGTTAAGAAAAAGAAAATACGGGGGCTGGGCTGGGCTCAGAGGCCGGACATTCGTCTAGCAGGTGAGAGGCACTGGGTTCCATCCTGGGCACTACATGAAAATAAATAAATACATAAATAAAATAAAGCTATAAAACGTTTAGAAAAACTGCATCTAGAGTATAAAAAAAAAAGGATCTTTACAACTCAGTAATTAAAAGGACAAATAACCCCATTTTTGAAATGGGAAAAGGACTTGAATAGACATTTATCCTAAGAAGATAGAAACAGTTCATTACTAGCCATCAGGGAAATACAAATCAAATCCACGAGATACCGCTTGCACCCACTAGGGCGGCAAGAATAAAAATCACAGACAATGGCAGATAGGGGTGTCCATGTCAAAAATTGGAGCCTTCACTGGGCGCGGTGGTGCAAACCCGTCATCCCACCAGCTCAGGAGGCTGAGGCAGGAGGATCGCAAGTTGGAGGCCAGCCCTGGATGACTCTCCTGTTGGAGCTCCACATTTGTCACCTGTAAACAGGACACAGGATGTTACTCTTCTTGCCGGGCACCTGAGGAGGAATGAGATCACCTGCGTGCACAGGGAAGGTACCTGGGGCTTTAGGGGGTGTTGTTTTGTAGCACCAGGGACCAAACTTGGGGCCTCCCACTGCGCTATATTTCCACACCCTGCTGGTCGCTGACCCAGGGCTTCATCAGCCTGACCATGCCCAGGTTGGAGTGTGGACACTATTAAACCATCAGGACCAGTAGAAAACCCGACATTTCTATGTTCATAAACACTAGATAAAAGTGCCCGGCACAGTGTACATGTCTGTAGTTCCATCCGCTCGGAAGGCTGAAGCAGGAGGACCACGAGGTCAAAGCCAGCCTCGACAGCTTAGTGAGTCCCTAAGCAACTCAGCGAGACCCTCTTTCTAAATAAGAAATAAAAGGGGCTGGGGATGTGGCTCACTGGTTAGGCACCCCTGGGCTCAACACCCCATATATAGATATCTACACTAGAAAATAGAGACAGAAGCATAATTTTCCAACCCCTAGGAAATATACAACATGGACCATTTGATCAATTTTAAGATAAAAGAAAATCATGATTAATTGAAAAATATAAAGTAAGAAGCCAACAAGTCCAAACCTCAACAACTACAATAAATGTTAACGTTGCCAACTCACCTATGAAAAGGCAGAGACTCTTGGAATGTGGGCATGGGCTGGGGACAGTCCCCAAATGTGAAAACCCTGCAGGGTGCTTCAGACAGGCTCTTAGTGAAGCCCAGAGGTAGGCACTGATTGATGGGAGGTGTCTCAGGAGGCCTTGGGACTGGGCCCTACCTTCCAGCACCTTCTGTCCCCTTGCCTGACCTGTGTGGAGGCTGCAAGGCTTTCTGGCTCCTGCTCGCCTCTGGCTCCCTGCTCCCTGAGCAACTGAGGAACATCTGTGGCCACGCCCTCTGGGGGATGGCTGGTCCTGGTCACTTGTCAATCACTTTCTTTTCACCAATCGGGAAGGAAGTTCGTGCCTCAGTTGTCCCACCTCCTAGGAGCAGTTGGCTGGCTGCAGACTTGCTATTTTTGGAGACTCTGAGAACCACTGCGCTGATCCTGGAGGTTGAACCCAGGGTGCTTATGCACAGAACCACATCCTCAGCCCATCTTCTTTTTAGACAGGTCCTACAAAGTTGCTTAGTCCCTGACTAATTTGCTGAGGTTGGCCTCCAACTTGCAATCCTCCTGCCTCAGCCTCCCAACCACGTCACTGGGATTAGAGGCTTGCCCCACCACTCCTGGCCTTTCTTTTAGTCACAATATCTTTAAGAGGTTTTTCTTCTAGATTTGCTTACTGTGACTTCCACATGACACAATCTGCGTGTGATGAGTCATAACAGGGTAGCCCACTGGTAAGTACAACTTCCATGTCTGTGTGTATCAGTTAAAAATCAATTCAATAATGCTTTCCTACTAAAATGTAGCCACTGTGATGAAACTTTATGACAATTGCCATAAACTGAGGTACCCAATAAAATGAGGGCTGGGGATGGGGCTCAGTGGGGGAGCACTTACCTAGCATGTGTGGGGCCGAGTTCAATTCCTTTGTACCACAGAAACTATCCCCTAAAACAGAGGGGGGGGGGGTTTCTGTTGGAAATTGCTTTTAATCTACACTGTGAGTTTAAGGGCTGCTCTTTCTCTGTTAAAAGGGAGATGTGCCCAGGGCGCGGTGGTGCACTCCTGTAATCCTAGCAGTTTGGGAGGCTGAGGCAGGAAGATCACAAATTGGAGGCCAGCCTCAGCAACTGATGGAGGCCCTAAGCTACTCAGGGAGACCCTGTGTCTAAATAAAATACAAAAAGGGCTGGGGACGGGGCTCAGGGGTTGAGCACTCCTGGGTTCAATTCCCTGGCACCAAAACAATCTTGAAACCTTCTTCACATAATCAGAAGGATTGCAAGAGACAAGATGGATGGATCTGTCTGTTCCTGTCATCTGGGTGCTATGTCTCTGGCACTCTGGGACCCTGCAGGGCGTGTCCTCACCGGCCCCCACCGGTCTATCCTCTGTCAACTGGAACAGCAGTACCCCCTGCCGAGGGAGGTGGGAGGCCCTGACAGGAACAGAGACACCGCAGAGCTCCCCAGCACAGCGCCCCCTGTGGGCAGAGTCGTTATTGCCACCCTAACTTCACCCCCTCCCAAAGGGCTGCACCCAGGCAGCCCCAGGGGTCTCTGGAACACCTCCTCTCTGCGCATGCTCACCTCCAGCCACGTCGGGGAGGCTGACACATCAGCCTCCCAGGGTGACACTCGCGCCCTGTCTTGTCCCTTTCCTGTGCCTGGCTCCCAGTTGAGCGCCTCTCCTCTCCAAGCCACCTGGGTCCCTTAGGGCGTCCAGCTGCTGGAACAAAGCCCCTCAGGCAGGGGACTCGCCACCCACGTGCGGAGGCTGAGGAGGCCCAGGCCAGGGGCAGGATTTGGAAGGGGTTTGCACCCTACCTCCCAGGTGACATCTAGTGGCTTTGACCCCAGATGACAGGAGGCAGAGGCGGGAGATTGGATCTTCATGTGGCAGAGGAGGCAGGAGGCCGAGCAGCTTTCTGAGCCTCCCATCCTCCCGGCCTCCGTGCCTCCCCTGGTTGACGGGCCTCTATTTATTTGCAGGCGGCAAAGCCACAGCCCCATTTGGGAAGGGACTGTCTGGCCTCAGAACCTCCCGAAGATGCCACCTGTCAATGCCATCCTCTGGGGCTTCAGATTCCAAGGCACAGACTTTGGCAAGACCCTACTGCCCAGCTACACAGCCCCGGGGCTGTGGCAGCCCCGCCACCACCCGAGGCCCCCTAGCAGGAGCGCTGTCCCCAGGATCAGATGCTGCCAGAGCCATGCCTAACCTGAGCACAGAACGTCCCCTTTCACAGATGGACAGACTGAGGCCCAGACAAGTCCTGCTCCCTCAGACCCCGGGGAGGGCCTGTCAGCCAGGAGCTTTTCAGGGGTCCGTGATGGTGGCTCAGTTGGTGAGTTGTGGGGAGGGAGAGGGGACCACGCTGAGGCGTCAAAATGAATAAATGTCTAATTAAATATCCACGGAACAGAACATTCGTCAACCAGTCAATCGCATCTCAACCCAACTCTCCTATAGCCAGACATGAATTTTATTTAATGAGGCATGTGGGTGCCTCTTAATCCGTTTGATGTGACGCGGTATGGAAATGCCAGACAGGACCTCGCAGGTGTCTTAAAATAGCCGCGCCTTCAAAAAGAAAGGTTCTGCTTTTCATTTCCTTTTATTTTTATTTTATTTATTTATTTATTTTTAATTTTTTTTTTTTTTTTATGCCAGGGATTGAACACAGGGCTGCTTCACCACGGAGCCCCGTCCCCAGCCCTTTTTCTATTTTTATTTAGAGACAGGGCTCGCTGAGTTGCTCAGGGCCTCGCTAAGTGGCTGAGGCTGGCCTCCACCTTGCGATCCTCCTGCCTCAGCCTCCCGAGCCGCTGGGATGACAGGCTAAGAGAAGGTTTTCTAAAGATCCCTCATTCATTCAATGAGCACGGATTCTGACATCAGCAGAGGCCACTCAAGGGTCTCCTGGTGGTACCAAGGGGAGGCACAGAGTTACCCCTTCCTTCTGTCTCTGTCCTCCCCCAGGGTGGACTCCTTCTTTGCCCACATGGGAGAACTGAGGGCCAGAGAGGGCAGGGCAGGCCTGCGGCCATACAGACCCAGTGCAAAGAGGGACTTGGCCCCCAGGGCTGTCCGCTGTGCCCTTCTGGGGCCTGCAGGCCAGCACCCCAGGGGCCCCCCAGCTCTGTGTGAATCTTGGCTTTGCTTCCCGGGCTTCCCTTCCCCTTACAGGAGTCTGGAGGAGCCCATCAGGGATTCATGCGGCTCCTCCTGCATTTCTAATTAAGAGAACACAGTTATTCTAATTTTAACATCGCTCTCCCAGGACCTCCCCTCCCTCCCCTTTCCCCGCCATTTATGTAAGGGATGTTTTTGCCTCTGAGGAGCAGGAGGCGGCCCGGCTTTTCTAGCTGAAGATGAGTCATCTTTTGGAGCGTTCTTTGGAACGTGGGTGACTCAAACTGCTTGTCTGGGGTCCCTGACAGACGTTTCCTCCATTAAGCAAAAAAAAAAAAAAACAAAAAAAAACCACCCACCCGGGAGCTGCCGGACCAGGCTGCTGACCAAGACCCTTAGAAGCAGATCCACCGGCTGCAGCGTGGCCCTGGCCCCGTGTCCTCTCCCTCCCCTCTCTGCAGCCCAGAGTGTCAGATAAAAACCCAATTTCATGGAATTTCAGGTAAACAATGAATGCTTTTAAAAAAAAATAAATAATATCCTGAAGGTTGCATGGAACAGACTTGTACTGAACAAAAAAATTGCTTGTATTTATCTAAAACGTCCATATAAGTCAGGCACGGTGGCCCACGGACTGTCATCCCAGTGGCTTGGGAGGCTGAGGCAGGAGGATCTTCATGTGACAGGAGGATCCCAAGGTGGAGGCCAGCCTCGGCAACTTAGTGAGTCTCTCTAAGCAACTGGGTGAGACCCTGTCTCTAAATAAAATATAAAAAGGTGTGGTTTGCAGGGCGTGGCTTGCTTTGTGGGTGTGGTTTGAAGGGGCGTGGCTTGTTTTGCGGGTGTGGTTTGTAGGGGGCGTGGCTTGTTTGTGGGTGTGGTTTGCAGGGGGCGTGGCTTGCTTTGTGGGTATGTTTTGCAGGGGGCGTGGCTTGTTTTGTGGGTGTGGTTTGCAGGGAGTGACTTGCTTTGTGGGTGTGGTTTATGGGGCGTGGCTTGTGGGGCGTGGCTTAACCCACTGCACAGGAGTTAAGCGCCCCTGGGTTCAGTCCCTGTATTCAGTTGGCTTTTCCTTGCTGTGATTAAGAGATCTGACCACAGCAATTGTAGGAGAGGAAAGTTGACTTGGGGCCCAGAGTGTCACAGGTCCCAATCCACTTCTGGACCGAGGGGAGGCAGGACATCATGGAGGAAGAGTGTGGGGAGGGAGCAGCTCCCATGGGGACCAGGGAGCAGGGACTCCACTCTCCGGGGACAAATAGAGACCCCAAGCCATGGCCCCAGAGCCACCTCCTCCCCACACCCCACCTGCCTCCAAGGGCCACCAGGTGACCCCAGGGAGCCATTCATGCCGGGTTCAGGCCTCACACCCTCTCACTCCTCCTCTGGACCTGGGAACGGAACCACCATCTGACCCAGCTATCCCACTCCTTGGTCTATACCTAAAGGACTTAAAATCAGCACACCACAGAGACACAGCCACATCAATGTTTATAGCAGCACAATTCACAATAGCTAAGCTAGGGAAACTACCTAGAGGCCCTTCAACAGATGAATGGATAAAGAAACTGTGGTACATATACACCGTGGAATATTACGCAGCCATAAAGAAGAATGAAATCAGGGCATTTGCTGGTAAATGGATGGAGGTGGAAGCACATAATGCTTAGTGAAATAAACCAATGCCCAAACCAAAGGCCGAACATCTTCTCTGATATGTGGCTGCTGATTCACAATAAGGGGGTGACTAGGGAAGAAGAGGGGTACTTCCTATTAGGCAAAGGGGAGTGAAGGGAGGGGAGGGGTGTGGGGTGGGAGGGACCGTGGAATGAATCAGACATCATTACCCTAAGGGCATGCAGAATGACATGGAGTGACTGGTGTGACTCCACATCCCGAAGCGGGACTCCGTTTATGGACGATGTGTCAAAACGCGTTCTACTGTCATGGACGATTCATTGGAACAAATAAAAATATATTTTTTTTTACAAAAAGGACCAAATCTTCTCATGGGAGACATCGTGAAGGAACCTAGAACCTCGTGTTAGGTGACGTAGCCAGGCACAGGGGGACACACACACACACAGCACCGTCTCCTTCGAAGGTGGATCTAAAGAAGTGATGCCATGGAAATTGAGAGCAAGATGGCGGTCACTGGAACTGGGGGTAAGTGGGGGGGCAGTCGGGGATGGAGAGAGGTTGGTGGGTGGGAAGAAGTTATCAGCGTGGTCTTCGGCTGCCCAGTAGGGGACCACCTTATCAAGGATGCACTGTGTATTTCAAAATGGTTACCAGGGAGGGTTCTCAGTGTGTTGACCACAAAGCAGTGATTGATATTTGAGGTGGTGGGTGTGCCCACCACCCTGATCTGCTCAGTAGGTCGATGTGTTTCTTAAACATCACACTGTACCCCATAAATACGTACCGTTATCTATGTGTCAATGAAAAAGGGCTTTTAAAAATTTGAACTGAAGACACGGGGCCTGGTGACACACCCCTGTAATCTGTCATCTCGGTCCATCAGGAGGCTGAGGCAGGAGGATCCCAAGCTAGAGGCCAGGCTCAGCAACGGATTGAGGTCCTAAGCAACTCAGGGAGACCCTGTGTCTAAATAAAAAAATGAAAAGGGCTGGGAACGGGGCTCAGTGGTCGACTGCCCCTGGGTCCTGTGCCTGGCACCAAAAAATTGAATGGAAGGAAAAAAAAAATCATGCCTTTCCCACGAACAGTGATGCCACTGTAACCAAAGACCTCAGTTGGAATAGGAGTGCTCTAGGGCGCTGCGTGGGGAGCAGGAGAGAGAGAAGGGACAGGAGAAGAAACAAAGCTTCAAAAGAGGTGAGCCTTCTGCTCAGATCCCCCAGGAAGGAGTCAGATAGCGGGCGGCTCATATGGGTGTGTATGGGGCATGGCTTGCTTGTAGAGGCGTGGCTTGGTTGAAGGGGCGTGGCTTGTAGGGGCGTGGCTTTTATGGACTGGGCTTGCTGGCGGAGGCCTAGTTTATATGGGCGTGACTTGCTTTGTGGGTGTGGTTTGAAGGGGGCGTGGCTTGCTTTGTGGGTGTGGTTTGAAGGGGCGTGGCTTGCTTGTGGGGCATGATTTTCAGGGGAGTGACTTGCTTTGTAGGTGTGGTTTTCAGGGGCGTGGCTTGCTCATGGGATGTGGTTTGCAGGGCGTGGCTTGCTTTGTGGGTGTGGTTTGAAGGGGGCGTGGCTTGCTTGTGGGGCATGTTTTTTCAGGGGAGTGACTTGCTTTGTGGGTGTGGTTTACGGGGCGTGGCTTGTGGGGGCGTGGCTTGCAGGGGTGCGGCTTGCAGGGCGTGGTTTGTGGGGCGTGGCTTGCTCGCAGGGCGTGGCCCGCCGTCTCCCACCCGCCCCAGGCCCAGGTGAGCTCCAGACTCAGGTTAAAGGTCTCTGCTGCGGAATCACCAGCTGCTGTCCCATCTGCTCCCGGGCTCCATGACGGTGGGCCGGCTGGGACATGTCCCCTGGGTTCCCTGTCCCTCAGCACCCTGTCAGAGCTAATGAGAGGCAGGACAGAATACAGAGCCGGGGACCGGGCCACCCAGTCCTGGGGCCACTGGGATCTGGCCACTTGAGAAGGGGACAAGGGAGGGCGGCAGCACGTACTTTCCCCCTGTTGAAGGTGCCTCCTTGGGTTGGCAGGACACGGACACCCTGAGACACTGCACGGAGACACGGGGCTCCATCAGGGCTGGGCAGGGAGTCACGTGGTCTGGTCACATCGCTTTGGGTCATCAAATGAAGCCATCGCTCAGGTTTGGCTGAGTGGGCTGCTCCCAGGTTTGTGCCTCTAAACCAGAGCCTCAGGAAGGGTGCCAGCGTCCCCGCAGGTGACAGAGCAGCTCGGCCCTCCTGGACCTGTGTCCTCCACCTGGCAGCCAATGCGTCCCTGTGTCCACCCAGGAGCCCAAGGAACGGCCCTGGATCATCTTCCTTTAATTCCATTTATTGGGGGATACTGGGGACTGAATCCAGGGGCACTCGGCCACTGAGCCCCGTTCCAGCCCTATTTTGGGTTTTATTGAGAGACAGGGTCTCACTGAGTGGCTCAGGGCCTCGCCGAGTGGCTGAGGCTGGCCTCCAACTTGCGATCCTCCTGCCTCAGCCTCCCCAGCTGCTGGGATGACAGGTAAGAGGTGAGGCCACGTGCTCTGGGTCACCAACGTCCACCCCAGTTCCTCTCCCACGGGCACACCCAGCTGGCCCATCCGCATCTGTGCTTAGGACGCCTGATCAATTATCGATCTGGCTTCTGTTGGCGCAGTGAGTGACAGATGGGTGCTAGGAAGTGACTCTGGTGTCATGAACCCCCAGAGACCAGGAGTGGCTTCCCTGGGCCCCTGAAGGAGGGGAATGGACAAAGGTCACATCTTTTATTTATTTATTTACGTTAATGTGGCCCGGAGGATGGAGCCCAGGAATCGCGAGCGAGGCGAGCACTGCCCGGTGACCAGCCCAAGTTCACGAGCATCCAGCACCTAGCACTTGCTCCTGACCACGATGCCCAGGGTCCTTGACCCAGGAGCTGACCACTGTGTTGCTGTCGCTGATTTTTTTTTTTTTTTTTTTTGCTTTTTCTTGGTCCTGGGATCCAATCCAGGGCTGCATGCACTGAGCCACCCCGGTCCCCATGCCCACTCCATCTGCTAGCCAGCCCCCTGCCACAGGAGGGACACTCAACTTAACCAGCTGCAAGGACGAAGGCGAATTTGGGCTCACAGGTTCCTGGACTTGGTCCAGGGTCCCTGGGCCTCCTGTTTGAGCCTGTGGTGCGGCATAGCTCCATGGCAGAACCCCCTTCTGTCACACCTCATGCTCCTGCCAGGGCCACTATGCCCTTCAAGAGCATGTCCCCAAGGAGAGTCCTCTCACTAGCACCAACTCCCAGTAGTGCCCCAGAACAGCCACCGAGCCCTTAGGACATGGGCCTCTGGGGGCTTCTAAGATCCATGCTGGCTGGGCACAGTGGTATGGCCTGGCATCCCAGAGGCTCTGGAGGCTGAGGCAGGAGGATCGCAAGGTGGAGGCCAGCCTCAGCAACAGCGAGGCTCTAAGCAACTCAGGGAGACCCTGTCTCCAAATAAAATTCAAAACAGGGATGGAGACAGGGCTCAGGGGTCTAGAGTCCCTGGGTTCAATATACACCCTGTTTTCCCGAGTCTCCGCAGCGCCTTCCTCACCCTCAGTGAAGACTGAATCGCTCCTTTCGCTCAGTGACAGTGGCCTCCCGATGAGGCTGCTAATGAGTCCTCCGGGAAGCTGTGCGTGCTAATCACACACGGCACACAGCTTAGCGGGCGGGAGCCGTCCCCAGCCCACGGCTGAAGCCTGGTCCCCCCCCTTTCCCTCCCTCATTAACTAATAAACTGTTTGCTTTATCTGATGTCAAAACCGCCTCCTGAGAACCAGTCATTGGGAAAAACACTCAGAGACGTGTGCATCCAGCAGGCACAGCTGTGGACCTGCAGGGTCCGGAGGAGCGAGGACGGGGGGCTCACTCAGCCATGCCTTCCTGACCCTGGGCCTCAGTTTCCCCATCCGTGCAATGGGAGGGTTGGACGGGGTCACGGAGTAGCAAAGTTTTACTTAGGGGGCTGGGGTGGAGGTCAGCGGTAGAGGCTCGCCTAGCATGTGTGAGGCCCTGGGTTCGATTCTCAGCACTGCGTGTAAATAAATAAGTAAGATAAAGGTTTGTGTCTATTGACAACTAAAAATAAATTATTTTAAAATGTTAAAATATATAAAGGCTCATCAGCAACTAACTCTCTATATAAAAACATCAAATAGTAGCCTCCATCAGTTTGCTCTGTGGGTGTAATGAGCTCCAGCACAGTCATGAGCAAACCTATGGTGCTCAATCATTGTCAAATCTTCTCCCATCCTTTCCCACAGGGGCCCAGCACAGACCACGGATCCATATCAATCAGGAGACGGGCGTGTTGGCTCATGCCTGTCATCCCAGCAGCTCAGGAGGCTGAGACAGGAGGATCGAAAGTTGGAGGCCAGCCTCAGCAACTGATAGAGGCCCTAAGTAACTCAGGGAGACCCTGTCTGTAAATAAAATGCAAATTAGGGCTGGGGACGGGGCTCCGTGGTCAAAGGCCCCTGAGTTCAATCCCTGGTGCCAATATATATGTAAATCCATGAACCAGGAAAAGATGCCAACCCACGACAGAGCCCTGACCTTGACTCTTCACCCACTTCAACACCATCTACCTGTGACACTAAAGCTCCTCACGTCCAAGGGTGGCCTCTGTCCCTCCAACCTTTGGTTCTGGATTCAGACACATGGCTCGCGTTGTCCAGTCGAATGAAGGGGCTTCACTGTGAATGAGGACAACATGCCCCTCCTGGCCTCACCCTCCAGAGGTGGCCAGTGTTTCCACACATTCTCTGGCACCTGGGTTGTCACCATGGAAAGAAAGGTCCCAACTGCAGGAGGAGGAAGGACCCATGGGCAAGGTGTTCTCAGCTGAATCTCAGCCTGAATGTCAGCTGACCCCAGATATTGATCTTAGGGAGACATTTGTTACACGGCGATAGTTAACTGATACATCGAATGCTAAGCGGGGCACGTGAAGCTGTTTCAGATCTCTCTTTGGCTCTGACAAAGAAATAGCTTAAAAAAAATAAACATTTGGATGGAGAGCAGAGAGTGCTCAGAGGGAAACCGGAATGATCAATAAACAAATAAAAGCTCATCCTTTTTTGTACCATCAAGGAATTTAAATCACTCATAAAATTCTAATTCCCATCTACCAAACCAGTAAAGATAAACACACACATATGGCGATATTGTGTGTTGGCAAGAGTGGTAGAAACAAAATCTCGTCCCCAGCTGGTGGGTGTGCAGGCTGATACAATGCTTTGCAAATGTGGTAGCATCTACCAAATTGGTAATGGGCATGTGCCGTGACCCAGTAATTCTGCTTCTAGAGAAACTCCCGCCTCTGCACCTCTATTCGTCAGCTTTGCGTTACTGTAATGGATTACCTGAGAAAACTGACTTATAAAGAAAAAAGGTTTATTTGGGCCCATGGTTCTGGAGGACCCAGGCCAAGATGGAATGGCTTCCTGGTTACATCATGAGCTCAAAAGCAAAGAGAGAGGACAGGCAGGGTCCCCCAGTCCCTTTTTTAAAAAAATTATTCTCTTTTAATTGTAGTTGGATGCAATACCCTTATTTTATTTATTTATTTTTATGTGGTGCTGAGGATCGAACCCAGGGACTTGGGATGGCGAGTGCAGGTGGGCAGAGGGGCAGCCCTGCTGCCTAGGAGTCTGAGCAGGGCCCCTGCCCTGGGAGGCCCCTGTGACCCCAGCAGCTCCGCTCCCCACCCCCATCCGGGAGTGGGCAGGAGGCAGGGCTGGTCACTCAGACCCTCCAGTCTGGCTGCTTGCCCACTCTGACCCTCAGTCTTCTCCTCTGTGACATGGGCCCGGGGAGGCGTGGGGCAGCACTCGGCCGAGGGACAGACCCAGCCCAGGACGAGGACGGCCGTGATGTTCTGAAGGAGGCCGTGGGGAGGTCAGAGGGGGATCCCGGGCCTGGCTGCCAGGTGGGCGCCAGGTGAGGACACCGTCTTCCCACCAGGATGTCCGCGGTCACTTCTGCTCCCCGTGCCCACCTAGCGGCAAAGAGGGTGGGGAACCAGGGGTCCTGGGGACTCCTGGCCCAGCTCCAAGGCAGGTGGAGCTCAGACCCTTGGGAAGAAACGGGGACGGACCTCAGGGCCACTGGGCAGCAGAGGCCCCTCAGCCGGGCGGGGAGCAGGAGGGCCCAGGAGCTGCCGAGGGTCGGGGGCGAGGAGGGCAGCGTGGCCGGGGGTGTCCAGGCTGCAGAGTTTAGCGGGGGCCAAGCAGGCGGGGGCCATGGTGAGGGGACGTGGTCAGTTGACAGTGGAGGACGTGGTGGCAGAAGGGCAGGCCTGTCCCCCCGCGCAGAGCCGCTGGCTCCTGTCCCCAGCTAGGCTCCCTAAGGGAAGGGACCTGAGCCACAGCGGCCTGGGCTCGCCTGGGCTCCGGCGACAGGACGCGGGCAGCCCCGCAGTGACCACAGCCCTTGTGAGAACCACCACAGAACTTTATTGACTACGCCAGGAGCCGGGCTCCGCGACATCCAGGTGGTCAGTGTGAGCTCAAGTATCAGGCAAGGCACAAAGGTCCCCGTCCCCAGCTGCAGAGCAGTCAGTGCTGTGCCCAGCCCCACGGTACTGGGCCTCAGAGGCTGAGCACTCAGCAGACACGTGGCGTGCAGGTGTGGCTGGCTCCAGGCACACGGTGCACAGCCTGGATCCAGGACCTGCAGCCCCCCAGCCCCAGACCCGGAGGAGGTGCTGGGCACAGCGGGGTCTGAGCTGTCCTCTGGTGGAGTCCCCTCCTGGAGGGCAGGTCCTGGGCGGCCGCCCAGCCTCCTCGAGGCCAGGGTGGGCTCGGGGCCCCCAGGAGGCTGCCCGGCAGTGCAGGGCAGGGGAGGGGATCTCGGGCAGGAGGGGACACCGCGGCGGGGGGACACTGCAGCTGGGGGACACCGCGGCTGTGTGTGGCTCAGGTTGGCCGAGGTATTGAGCGCGGCACAGGAGCCGCAGGGACGCCGGGTCTCTGCGCTAAAGGGACAGCAGAAGGCCCCACGAGGGCTCCAGGACACTCCAGGGACGGGCTAAGGGTGTCCTGCGGGGGCAGAGGTCACGCGGAACCTGGAGTTTCTACAAAGACGCAGAGCCCGACTGTCACAGTGGCCCCCAGAGGGGACGGAGCCACCCAAGGTGCCTGGCTCTGGGCTCTGGCGTCAGACTGGCTCGGCTCCTGGTCGCGGCTGGGGACAGTTCCTGAGGTGGGCGGGGCTGGCCCAGGACACGGCTGTCCCCCGCCTGTCCTAGCAGCAGCCACAAGGAGTCTTCACGGGGACGAGACACACAGGCCAGGCGCCCCACCAGCCCCAGCGTCACCAGGGAGCCCTTCCCTGAGACCAGAGGGTGACTCGCCTTGCCACCGCCCAAGGTTCCCAGGACGCAGCGCTTTTTAGCGACAAGGAAGACAAACACGAGGGTGTCCCGGCTCCTGGTGGCCGCCCAGAGTGGGCCGCGGGGCTCGAAGGAGGAGGGACACAGCACACTGACCACGGGCTCCTACCCACGGGGCGCTCGGGAGCTAGTGGGAGGCGTAGGCTGGGCTCCAGAGCCCCGAGGGGGGGCTGCCTCTGCGACCAGGAGGCAGGGCATTGAAGGAGGCCGGAGAGGAGGCTGCTGGATCTAGGGAGGAGGGAGAGAGAGTGAGCAAGGGACCCTCTGGGGAGTAGACGTGTCTCCAACACTCTTAAGCCAAAACAGGCATTGATGAAGCGCCTGCTGCATGCCTAGGACAATTTCCTGATGAGGCCTGAGGCCTCCTGGAGGCTGCAAAGGGAGATCCTCAGGGGTATGGTGTGGAGACGGTGGACATTGAGATTGTGCAGTGCCCCACCTGTGCAGCTGAGCAGGGCACCCGTGTGTCTCCTGTTCCTACTCAGGGGCTCACCCCCTGTAAAGGGAGCCCCTGGGTCATTTCCCCACTATCCCTCTGGGGTGCGGACAGGCTTCCAGGGGTCCCTGGGTTTTTGGAAGAGGATGTACTGTAGACAGAAGCACTCTTCCAGGTGGGAAGGGATGAGAGCCCACCGCAGGCTCGGCTATAAGGAAACCGTGTCACCGCGACAGCTCGGCGTCTCCTAGGTCCCGTGTCACAGGTGAGAAGCGTGGCAGGGGTCAGGACATGTGTGGCATCTTATTTCCAAGGAAAATGCTTCTCTATGAAACTCTGCCCTCGTTCAAAATGTCCACTCCCCAGCCTCCACCCGTGGCTGCCCAGGGCCAGGCGCAGAGTCAGGCTGGGGGCCCCTGGGTGGCGGAGGGGAGCCTGGACCCGGAAAGGGGTACCATGAACAGCTGTGCAGGTTGGGCACTGCAACCCCGTTAGATGGTGCTCCCAGAGGGACGTGCCTCTGGAGGCCTGCGGGGTCACCAGGTCTCAGGTCCCTCGGAGACAGAGGGGTGTCAAAGAAACGGACTTTGCTTTTTCTCCCTCTGGGGGACCCCTCAGGACTGCCCGGACCCCCCCGCCTGACTTGGGTCCCACGAGGCAGCCCCAGAGTGGACACCTGGGCCAGCGTGGGCAGGAGCCTGAGGCTGTCCCCCCACACCCCCACAGCCCGGCCCCGGGGCCCAGAGACCCCCAGCTCTGCCCATGGCGGGGGCTACTCACAGTGGGGACTGTGCCCAGGGCTGGCTCGGGGCGTGAGGACCACGGGGCCGGCGAGCTCCCGGGGCGCGTAGACCGCGTGGTAGGCTGCAGGGGTGGACGGGTCAGCGTGGTCAGTACGGTCAGCGAGGGTAGGGCAGGCGGCACCCCCACGGCACCCCCCGGCTCACCTATGACGGTGACGGCCGTCCCGGCCAGCAGGGTGAAGAGCGAGAAGAACAGGGCCTGGTAGGAGTCCAGGAGGTGCTGGAAGAGGCCGGCCCCGTCTGCACGGGGACACCGTCAGCAAGGCCAGGCCAGGGCCACCCCAGGCCCCCGCCAGCCCCGCCCGTCTGGAGGGGGGCCTGCCAGTGTCTGCCGGCCCCAGGATGCCCAGCAGGGCCACCAGGGCAGGGGACCCACTCAGAGTCCACCCCGCGTCCCCTCCAGGTGAGAGGTTTCCCGCGGTGACCTGGCCCAGGGCTGGCCCAGGACGCGCCTCATGGCTGTGGAGGCAGGGAGGCAGGGAGGCCAGGAGTCCAGCCTCGAGGCCCGGCCAGCTGAAGAGACCCCGTGAGAGCCCAAGCCATCGACACGCTGCCCGGGACAGGCGGCTCTGGCAATGGTGCCCGGGACAAGAGGGTCGAGGGTTTGGGAGCCAGAAACGGCTCAGGAGGGCGGGTCCCAGGAGGGGGGGACGCTGGCCAGGGCCACCCGGGAGGAGGACGCGGCGGCTGGAGCGGGGGTTGTGGGGGTCACAGGTGGACAAGACGCCAGGGCCTGTGGGGTCCAAGGGCCTCGGTGGGCCCAGCCGCCCAGTGACCCCGACTCTGGATAAAACATGGGGGGGGCGCAGGGGCCGGAGTTCAGTCCTCGGTACCCAAAAAAGGTGACTGTCGCCTCCAGGGACACCCTGCACTTAGGACCCTCCAAGTCTGCATCTGACCACAGGTTTCCACTGACCCCCGGGACCACGCCGGCCAGCCCTGCCCCTGCCCCCCAGGTCCCTCCCGTGACATCCCGGCCCGACACTCACAAGGACCAGCCCCCCGGCGATCCAGCACCAGGGCCACTGTCACCGGGATGGTGAGGGCCTGGTGAGTGGCAGGGCTGGAGAAGGTCAGGGCGGTGGACAGAGGGCCCTGGCTGCCCGCCTTGGGGTCCGAGACGCCGACCGTGTAGGTGACGAAGCTGGGCAGCCCCAGGGACTTCTCCTTCGCGAAGGCCACCACAGCGGGGGACCCGGACCTGACCTGGGAGAGACGTCAGGCTGCAGGGACGCTCCACAGAGCCGCTGGCCGGGGGGGACCCAGCCCACGGACAGACAAACCGACAAACAAACGAGTAATAAATAAAATTTTAAAAAACTCTGCAAAACCAAGCCAGGTGGCCCACGCCTGTCCTCCCAGCAACTCGGGAGGCCGAGGCAGGAGGATCGCAAGGTGGAGGCCAGCCTCAGCAGCTTAGCGAGGCCCTGAGCAACTCAGCGAGACCCTGACTCTAAATAAAATATAAAAAGGGGCTGGGGACGGACACCACCGGGGGGCCAACGTGAAGTCCGACTGTGGTCCCCGCATCCGCCCCGACCCCGTAGCTCACCTCCAAGCTGTCCAGGATCTCCGCGGCCCCGAAGACCTTGACCTCGCGGCTGGACAGGTGGTTGCTCAGGAGGATCTCGCTCTGGTCAGCGTAGAGCCCGGGGCTGAAGGGCACCTCGGCCCCCACCTGCTCCACGGAGGCCTGGCCCCCGGCCACCGAGGCCGTGACCACCAGGGGCGTCCTTCTAGAGCTCAGGTGCCTCAGCTGCCCGTCGGTCAGCCTGTGCATGGTGACCGCGCAGAGGTACTGGCCTGCGGAGACAGGGGTGTCCTGCTGGTCCCTGTCCCCACCCTGTCCCTGACTCCTGCGGGTGCGGCCTGGCTGAAGACCAGCCTCCTGTGGGTACAGGAGTGACAGAGGCCAGGCCCTGGTGGCACCGCGCAGAACGGACTCCCGGGAGGGCCCTGGGCCAGGCCACGACCACTGGGCAGCCCCAGGCGGTGGGCAGAGCCCCTCCGCCCTGGCTCACCCAGTGTGACGTCGAAGTCCGGCTTGGCCGAGAACACGTCCGTCGCCGGGAGGTCGAAGACGTCCTGCTGGAACCGAAGCTGGCAGCCCAGGAGGGCCTCGGGCCGCAGGGCCGGGATGGCCGCCCTCTGGGCAGCGGAGCACTCGCCTGCGGACGGGCGGGGTCAGGAGGCCTGGCCAGCGGCCACCGCACCCGGCCACCCAAGGCAAGGGACGGGTGGGCCCCAGGGAGGCAAAGGTGTGGGCCAGGAGCAGAGTGTCCCCTGGGTGGGAACAGCTGGCCGGGCGCAGCTCGGAGGCATAGAGCCTGCCCGTCCAGGGTCCTGGGCTCTGGGTGGCCTCTGGGCTCAGGGACACCGCGAGCCACCTCCCCGCAGCACGGACCTCTCAGGTTAGAGTTTCTGTCTCCCACGGTGACGGTCACTCTGGAGGCTGTGGCCTCCTGGAAGCTGGCCTGGGCCGCGTGGACACGCCGGGCCACGATCCTCTGGGGGACACTGACCATGATCTGTGGAGGGCGAGGTGGCCGGTGAAGAGCCGCCTGCTGGCCGTCCAGGCTGGGCCCCCCGTGACCCCTCCTGAGCCTGCGGCCTGCGGACACCCGGCCCCAGGTGACAACAGGACCAAGGCCCGTCCACCCGCCAGCACAGCGTACACTCAGTCCGCTGGACCTCGTGACCCGGCCTGCGCCCCTCTCGACCTCACGGCACCTGTGACACCCTGATGGCCTTCCTGTCCAGGGGCTAGTCTCCTGTCCCTTACTCGGACTCATCAATCCCCACTGCAGGCCACAGGCGGAGGCCACACTGACCCCAGAGCCCAGGCACTGCCTCCTTCCAGGCCCCCAGGGGCCAGCTGGACAGGGCTGACCACCACGGCCCCGGACAGTACTCCCGGCCCTGGCTCCGCCCCAGTCCGTGTCCCGCTTGATCCCTGTGGCTGGGCCTCGTCCCTAGCCCTGCGCCCAGCCCCCGTGTCTCGCCCACCGCCGGGGACACAGGAGGCCCAGGGTTCCTGACAGCCCCACGTGGAGGCGCAACACCACCTCGACCCCCTGTGACCCCCGCTGTGCTGCCCACCCCCTGCCCCGGCTCCCCTCATGAAGGGCCGTGCGCGCCTGGTCAGCCACGTGGACGGGGTCACCCCAGCCCTGCTCCCTGAGGCCACCTGCGCTCAGCCGCGGGACCATGTGCCCCCGACCACGGCTGGGCCCTTCCAGGAGGCCAGCTTTGCCTTGGCCACCCAGGTGTGGCACTGATGTGCCACCAGGGTCCACGCTGACCCGTCCTCAGCCAGAAACACGGAGCCAAAGGGTTGCTGCCTCCAGAAGGCTCCGAAGGTGACCTGGTGGCTTTGCTCTGTTGGTGACGTCACATCATTGAGCTTCCCTTGGGAACCACTGGTGGCTGCTGGGCCCTGGTGCATGGACACTGGCACCAACCCACGCAGTCACCTCCCGTCCCCTCCCTGCTCCAACACGGGGAGACGGAAGCTTGGGGACCACGGAGGCTGGGGGACCGTAGAGGCTTGGGGACCGTGGAGGCTTGGGGACCGTGGGAAGCTGCTTCCACCTCAGAGTCCAGGCGGCTGACCCAGCCTGTGGCACCCAGACCCCGCCTGCCGCAGACGGCTCAGGTGGCCTCAGGCAGCTCAGGTGGCCTTGGTGGCCTCAGGTGGCCTCAGTGGCCTCAGGCAGCTCAGGTGGCCTCGGTGACTCAGGTGGCCTCGGTGGCCTGAGTGTCTTTCTTAGATTCCCCTGAGAGAAGTGGCCTCTGGAGAGGAGGCCTGGGGGTCTTGTCCCCCCTGAACAGCACAGCATGGTCACAGGGCACACGGCGCTTCCCTGCTGTCACCAGCCACCCAGGGACGACTCAGAGTGGACGCAGGACCGCACAGGCCACGGGTCACACTGTGCCGCAGCATGTGAGGGACCCGACTGAACACCTGCAGGTTTGGGGACCCAGGTCCTGGCCGAGCCCTGGACACACGGTACTGATTTAAAGGACAGGTGTTCCCGGCCACAGGCCAGGGCGCCGCTGTCCGTGGAGGGTGGGCCAGGCCCGGCGCCCGCTGCCCTACCTCCTTGTAGGTCCTCAGGTGCCCAGGGACCTCGTAGTGCACCGTCACGGACCCCGCGTCCCGGGCCACGGCCACCCCCGTCTTGGGGTCCACCTGGAGGATGCTGTCGGCTGAAGAGCTCCAGGTTCCTGGGGCACCTGAGAGGAGAGGCCCCATGTCACCCGTCCCCCCACGGAGGACCGGCCACCCACAACCTCGCCGGCCTCTTCCCAGCCCCTGCCCACAAGGGGCCTCGTGGTCCAGCCTCCCTGCCCGCCTCCGTGGCCCCTTCTGGCGCACTTTCTCTGCGGACTGTGGCTGCCCAGCAGACCGTCCCCCGGGGGACCGTCCCCAAGGCCATTCCCCCCAAGTGCCCACTAGGGAGTGGCCCTGCTGCCCAGGCAGGTTCATCTCCAAAGCCAACATGGCCATGTGGCCCTCTGGTGGCCATTCCTGACCCCTTCAGGGCACCCCGGGGTCCCCCTCCCACCCTGGCAGGCGCGGTGACCCCGAGACCCCCCAGGTGGCTCTCTCACCCTCGGGGCCGGTGAGCGTGGTGGCCAGGCAGAGGACATCCCCGACCACCACGGTGCCGGGCAGCTCTGGAGCGATGGCCGGCAGGACGGGCAGCGGCACGTAGTCGGAGAGACCCGGGTGCTCGGGGTCCCACACGCGCAGCAGCGTCAGGCCCACGCTGACCGTGCGCAGGACGCAGGTGTTGTTGGTGGCGCCCTTGGTGACCTGCACAAAGTCCTCTCTGGACACAGGGAGGGGCTCAGCTGGAGGGAGCCCCAGGGCCTCGCGGGCCTCCTCGCGCCTCGCAGGACAGAGGCCACAGCCCCCCTGCCGCCGCGCTGGTTGGAACCAGGGGCACCCCGGGCAGGGCTGTGACGACAGTGTCACCCACACCCTACCTGTTGGTGGCAAAGCTGAGGACCGAACTGTGCGCGTGGAAGACGTCTCCAGAGTGGTCGTGAAAGTGGACGGTGAAGGTCACGGTCATCCCCAGAGGCAGGGCCACCAGGGCCTCCTTGTCCAGGGTGTGCAGGACGGGGCTCATGGACATCCTCAGGTAGGAGACGGGGGACACCTGGAGGACGGGGGCAATAGGATGACACCCCTGAGCCGAGACGGGTCTCCAGAGCGCCACGCTCATGACGCAGTTCCCGCCTCCAACTTGCAGGCCAAGTCCCCCAGGCGCCACCCAGGACACCCATGTCCAGGACCTGGAGAGACCGGAGAGCTGTGCTCGTTGCTTAAGCACCACCGGCTGTCACCTGGCTCTTGGGGCACGTGACGCAGGAACAATGCCCCTTGGGTCAGGGACGGGCCCCAGGTGACGGAGGAACCCGAGTCCCATAAATCGCAACTCAACAAATCTCTCTGGATCCCAGGCAGAAATCTCCTGGCCACAAAGCCACCCCTCCCCAGTCCAAAGTCACCGCAAAGTCCCGGGAGGCAGTGGCTGGTATACAGTTAGCGCTCAGCACCTGCCTGCTGAAACAGGATGAGCACTCAGCCACTTTCACGAACTTGACAAGTATCGTGGGAGGTCCCCGGAACGCACAGCGTTTGGTCAAGGATCGACCTCACTCTTCCCTGGGTGGCCCCCGCAGGGACAATGTTAGGGATCAGGCACGTCAGGCAGTGTACCCTTGTGCCGGGGGACGGGGCACCAGCCCTGGGCCCCCGGGCTGACCCAGGCCCTCACTGGACTTGTTTCCCATCTATGAAACAAGGTGGGTGGAATCGGTGACCTCTCGGGGTCTTTGGCTCCAGGCTACACACCTGTCCAGGATTTGTCCCTGGGCGACTCTTATGTAAATCCCTACCCACGGTTTGCAGCTGGAGGGTGAACACATTTTTTTTTTTTTTTTTGGTATCAGGAACTGAACCCAGGGGTGCTTAACCCCTGAGCCCCGTCCCCAGCCCTTTTTGCATTTTATTTAGAGACAGGGTCTCCCTGAGTCGCTCAGGGCCTTGCTAAGTGGCTGAGGCTGGCCTCCACCTGGCGATCCTCCTGCCTCAGCCTCCTGAGCTCCCGGGATCACAGGTGTGCACCGCAGGCCCCCGGCTGGGTGAACCAGTTTTACACCAGAAAGAGGAAAAACATGCCTCTGAGCTTTACATTTTGTCATCTAAAACAGGGCCAAGTGCCACCCACCTTCACGGCAATGATGATGGTCTGGTTGGCCCCGAAAGGCTCCTGAGCGGTCACTTCGACAGTGGACGTGCCGATCACAGAGCCGGACACCAGGAAGCCCCTCTCATCGGCATGCACGACGGGAACCTTCTCAGGCCCCTCCAGGACACGGTAGCAAAGAGCCGCGGCACCGTCCCTTGGGGAAGAAGACATCTGTTTGTGCAGATGGCTGCGGGGGCGGGGGACGGCCTCGGCGAGGGGCCCTGGTCGATGCCTCGAGATCGACCATCTGCCTGCAGCGCGCTGTGTGCCGTCGCCGTCTGCAGCCTCGTCAGCCACCCCCAGGAGACCGAAGCCAGAAAGCCTGTGGCTCTGAGGACAACGTGGCCACGCACTCCTCAGAGTGGCCGCGGGGTCAGTGGGCAGCGGGCGACAGACCCTGAGCACGGTTTCATCAGCGACACGGTCATTGATGGGTAAAGATGGCTTCGGCAGCAAATGGTCACTGAGGTCAGGCCACCCGGTGTGGTGCAGAGTGCGGGGCGGGGGCAGGACCGGGGCGGGGACAGGACCAAGGTGGTCTAGAGCCTCTTCCGCCTCCTCTCTGACCTCGGTTTTATCAGCTCTGAAAGGGGAGGCCGAGTGGTGCCCCGTTCTATTTCTGGGGCTGTTCACTGGACCCTGAGAAGGGTCACGGACACCATCAGCAGGCACTGAGCCAGGGGACGTCCTGTGGTGTCCTGCGCCCTCTCCTCTGCGGCCAGCCCTCCAGGTGGTCTGGGCCGCGGCTCCCCTAAATCTGGGGGGCCAGCGGCTCTTACTTGAGCCCTGGCTTGGCCGTGTGGCCCCTTTCTTATGCCTGCTGTCACCCGATGTCACCTCGTGCCATCCACCTCTGCCTGCATTCCTGGGGCCTATAGCACAGCGCTGGGCACGGAGTTACTTCGGGCTGAACGCTCCCTGGGTGTGCGTTCATAAAACATGGAACTCGGCCCCGGGGCCCTTAGCAACCGCCACTCAAGCGCGAGTGCTCCTTAGGAAAAGTGTCCCTGTCCCTGTCCCTGTACAGGGCAGGTGGGAATCACGTCTGCTCAGAGCCTTTAAAGATGCACTTTTCGGACGTTAATGTGCACGGCCACCGCCCAGGGACCTCATTACAGGGCAGCTTTGTCCTTGCGGGTCTGGGCAGGGCTGCGAGGCGCACTTGACCTGGTCCCAGGTGAGGCCGCTCTGGTTAATTCATGGGCTCCGCTGCTGAGTCATTTGAAATATTTAACAGTCCAAGTTGGAACTTGTTCCCCTTTTCAATCCCCAGCTTCCCCCGTGAGTGGAAGATGTTTCTAGGCTGCGGGAGGCGGGCGGCCCCGGAGGAGGCCAGAGATGGGCAGCGGCCGCCCAGGCCCGGGCCAGTGCCCAGAAGGCCCCCAGGGCGTCCACATGGACATGTGGGGGAGCAGCTCCCAGCCCTGCGAACAGGAGCCGGGACACGTACCTGTTCGTCTGGAGCTTGATAAACGAGTTGGGGGACATTAATATTTGTTCTGCTTCTATCTCGGGGTTCAGCAGCCGCAGCTTCTCGAAAACCTGGAAAAGAGGGTGCGCTGGGTCTCCCACGGCACGCCCGAGGCCCCTTATCCACCAGTGGGGGGGCTGGGGGCCAGGACGAGACCTCGGCCCCCGTCACAGGAGACTCCACAGCAGGGAGATCAGGCCCGGCGTCCTGCTCGGGGGACCCCCGCCACCGAGACATCCTGTCCTCCCTGTCGCCATCTCAGAACAAGACCCACTCCCTGCTGTGGCCCGTCCGGCCCCCTCCCCTCTGCCATGCTCCAGGGCTCCCGGAGCCCACGGTGGCAGCAGGACTCCTAAGGAGCCCACCACCTACATCCCCTCTCCCAGACCCCGTAGGGCAGCTGGCTCCCTGCCCTCTAGGCAGCTGGTCCTTTGTCAAGAGGCCCCACCCAAGGCCTGACCCCTGACCACAAGCAGGGCCCCTGACCACCTAAGCAGGCTCTGCTCTCCCCTGAGCAGGCCCCATCCTCCTCTGAGTAGGCTCCGCCCTCCCCTGAACCAGGCTCCATCCTCCCCTGAACCAGGCTCCACGCTCCCCTGGGCAGGCTCCGCCCTCCCCTGAGCTAGGCTCCACCCTCCCCTGAGCAGGTTCCACCCTCCCCTGAGCAGGCTCCGCCCTCCTCTGAGCAGGCCTCACCCTCCCCTGAACCAGGCTCCACCCTCCCCTGAGCAGGCTCCGCCCTCCCCTGAGCTAGGCTCCATCCTCCTCTGAGTAGGCTCCACCCTCCCCTGAGCAGGGCCCATCTGCCCCTGACAGGCCCCACCCTCCCCTGAGCAGGTTCCGCCCTCCTCTGAGCAGGCTCCACCCTCCTCTGAGCGGGCTCCGCCCTCCCCTGAGCAGGCTCCACCCTCCCCTGAGCAGGCTCCGCCCTCCCCTGAGAAGACCCTCCCCTCCCCTGAGCAGGCCCCACCCTCCCCCTGAGCAGGCTCCACCCTCCCCTGAGCACGCCTCACCTTCCCATGGGCAGGCTCCGCCCTCCCCTAAGCAGGCTCTGCCCTCTCCTATGCAGGCTCCGCCCTTCCCCGAGCAGGCTCCGCCCTCCCCGGAGCAGGCCCTGCCCTCCCCTGAGCAGGCCCCACCCTCCCCTGAACCAGGCTCCACCCTCCCCTGAGCAGGCCCCGCCTTCCCCTGAGCAGGCCCCTCCCTCCCCTGAACCAGGCTCCACCCTCCCCTGAGCAGGCCCCGCCCTCCCCTGAACTAGGCCCAGCTGCTGTTCCTGGAACCCGCAGGCAGTTCCCGGTCACCAGGCCTTTGTGCTCAGATCTGCTGCCAACCCTGTCACCGGCAGAGTCCCTCCGTGCAGTCTGGTGACACCACCCTTGGGCTCCCCCCAGGGTGACACACACCCCCTCTGCCCGTCCTCCCAGGCAGGCGCAGCCCCTCAGTGCAGGGAGGGTCCCCCACACCAGGGGCCCAGCCCCGAGCCCTGGGTCGGGGCCCTGCGCTGTCTGCTGCCCTCACGGCCTTGTCCCGTCGGTACCTGGACCTGGATCTCGTCCGAGAGCTCCTTGGCAAGGCCGTGCAGCTGTCCCGCCGAGGGGTCCAGGGCCTTGACCACCACCCTCAGCCCCGTGCGGCCCTTCGCCCGGCCCAGCAGGCTCATGGCGAAGTTGTACTGCGAGGGCAGCTGAATGGACGCCTGGAAGGCAGAGTGGGCTCAGGGACAGGCCTGGGGGCACCCTCTTCCCCAAGGCCACTGCCCTCGGCTGGGGTCAGATCTGCTGACCCAGGGCCACACAGACGGCAGTCACCCACACAAGGCCACCGGCCACTCTGCATGGTGCCTGGGACGTGGGGTCACTCAGCGGGGCCTGGAGCCCATGTGTGCCTGGGAGTGTTATGTGGGGGCCGCTGGGTTTTGTGGGGTCCCCGCAGGGCCCGCTGCAGGACGTCTGTGATAAGCCACACTGCCTGTGTCCCCTGACCTGGGACAGGCCCTCAGGGCGATGAGGCCACCCGCCCTCCGGGAGGCAGTCTGAGCCCTACCTCATGGTGCCGCCCACGGAGCTCCAGGATGTCGCGCTTGGTGACTGACCAGTGGAAGGTCAGGCCCGGCACGGCGTTTGCAAAGGAGAAAGGGCTCTGGTTGTTGGTGATCCCGGTGACATAGACGGGCATCTGGGGGCGGGAGAGCCGGGCCTGTGAGCACCCACGCACCCAGGCTGGGGACCCTCCTCCAGGGGCTCTGCCTCTCTGCCCACGTCCACGCTGTGCGGACTCAGGCCGGACAGGTTCTCGGAGCTCTGACCAAACACCAGATAATCCAACCACTGGGGACCGGCCCGTCCCTCCCTGCCAGGGGGCTGTGCATGACCAGGTGCATTTCTGGAAGGACCCCTGGGGCTGCAGGAGGCCTGTGGACACCTCTGGCCACTCAGCCCACGCTGCCCGAGGTCCACGCCCTCCGGCTGACCCTCCCAGGCCAGCAGGGGCCTCTGTCTGTGGGGCGTGGGCACTGGCAGCCCGGCTCCTTCAGCCTGTGGGTGGGCACAGTGAGCCAGCCACCAGCTGGCCCCCAGCCCGACTCCAGGTGGCAGACTGGGGACACGCGGTGCAAGCCACACCCACAACCTGCTGCACAGGCCTGAGAACTGTCTGACCTCACTCTGGGGATGCTGGGGACACTGGGGACCACCCCAGGTGCATGGGAGGACACACAGGCCCCTGCACCCACGGGGCTCTTCACCCGAGGGACATGGGCACTCCTAGGTCTTGGTATTGGCAGGGACTCCGGGGAACCAGGCGCTCGGGTGCCAAGGGACAGCAGCCCTGGCTGTGCACAGGACTCAGGGTGTCCACGTCCATCCGCTGACTGGCCAACCTCACAGGGCCACCTGGCGCAGGTAGGGGCACAGGCTCTGGCACAGGGACAGGGGCAGGGGTTTTGGTGCAGGGAAGGGCGCCAAAAGTGGCTTCGTCAGAACCAGGACACGGAGCCCCATCCCGACTGGTCCTCACCTGGGTGCCCGTCCTCATGCGCGTGATGGGCGCACGGATCCTCACCGCCCGCAGCTGCACCACCTCTAGCTCCACCAGGTCCTGGGAAGAGACTGGGCTCAGGCTGTGGGCACTTCGGAGTCCCTGCCTGGCCCCTGAGCCTCGAGGCTTAGCGGCCCAGCTGATCCACGTTAGCACAGCAGGCTTGCTGGGGCCTGCTCTCCCAGGGACAGGTCTCTAAGTCCTCCCAACCCCAAATCCAGCTCGTCCTTCTCCCTGACTCAGGACACAGGGAGGCACACAGGAGCCACAGGGTGCGGTGAGAACAGACCCCATATACTCCCATGTTCTCAACTCCATGCTCCTGTTGATCTGACCAAATGCCCACTTCAGTGGACTGCTGACCTGTGCAGCTGACCTGGGCTGCGCTCAGGCTACTAACCCCTGCAGGCCTGCTGACGGGCTCAAGGGGACCCTGTGCCTCCTGACTGCTGTCAACCCTTGGCACTCAGCTGGTCCTGAAAAGCACTCACTCTCTTCCCCCCGCGCCCCCCCCCGCCGTGTCCTCCCTCTCTGGTCCATTTCCACTAAGAGGCCTGGGCCACCCAGCAGGTGGGGGTGCTGATTCTGAACTGGGGTTGGACAGCTGGTCCTGGAAGCTTTGACCAGACACAGCTCGACATGGACGGGGGTCCAGGGAGCGAGGGGGCCAGCAAGGCCAGGCCACAGGGAGGAAGGGCGCTGGGGAGGGGACAGGGCTGTCGTCCTCTGCCTGGCCCCAGAGCGGAGGAGCCGGGTCCCCCCCTGGAGAGAGAAGCCAGCAAGGCGCCCGGGGCCTCTGGACCCCGTGGAAGTTTCCGGGCGCTCAGGGCTGCCCCGCGTCTGCTGGCACAGAGGGTCAGGGCGTCCCCTGGTGCTCACAAAGCCTCTGTGGTCACCTGGATGCTTGGAAGCGGGCGGAGGAGTCCATCAATGGACTCACGGTTGGATCAAAGTCCGCCTGGGAAGCAGGCCGGCCTCCAGGGCTCCGCAGGCCGCGACCCCACGCCCTGAGCTCAGAGGGCTCGGGCTGTTCAGAGGGGACCCGCTTCTGGGTGAGGGACGCCGGCAGAGATCTGTGGCCCTGCGCGCCCACGGGGCTGTCCTCAGCCCCCAGCGCTCAGTGTGGCCGGCAGCGGGACCCCAACCCGCACCCGAGGGCCTGGGTCACCGCGGGTGAAGGATGCCAGGGAGACCCGGGGCCTCTGGGGACCCCCTGAGCCTCTCACAGCCGTGGAGATGATCCGGCCTCCGCTCCAGAGGATGGAGGTGCCCGAGCCCCGGGAAAGGCAGCGGACCTCGGATGCTGACCCCCGGCCTGGAGCCCCCCACGCAGGCGGGGCAGGAGGCCTGCCCAGCAGGGACAGCAGTCTGGTGACCAGGAGGAGCAATCAGGCCTGTCCCCCCAGCAGAGGCTTGGGGACGCCCGACTGTGGCAGGTGGCTCAGGGTCCCTCCTGGAGGTGCCACCCCTGACTGGCTCCTAATCCGCCACACTCGGGGCACGACCCTGAGTGCACGCACACTGTCACCCACACAGTGTCCCCTCCTCTGTCCCCGGCACATAATCGAACCCGACTGGGAACGAGTCAGCAAGACCCAGAGCCCGGCCACGTCCCAGACCTGCCGCACAAGGACGGGGACACTGGCTGGTCACCTTGGGGGCTCTCTGCAAATGGGAGCCAGAGGCACAGAGCTGAGGACCAAGGAGAGGAGTGTGCAGCGTCCACCCACTGGGGACACGGGGTGGGGTGGTGGCCTGGCCCCACACAGAGCAGGAGACCCGGGAGCCTCGGCCTGCAGGAGGCACCTGGGGACGGGGCCCACGCAGACAGCTTGTCCCAGGAGGGGACACACAGGGACGGCAGGTCCAGGGGGCAGGACCCCAGGAGTGCCTGGCACCGCTGGCCACATAGGGCTGCCTGGACCCAGGGCACCAACCCACAGGGCTCCCCACCACGGGCTCAGGGATACCTGGGAGACCACGATGACCCTGCCGGTGTCCGCGTCCGCCGCTTGCACGACGCCCGACACGGTGCCACTGCCCTCGGCCAGGCCACGGACCAGCCCTGTGCTGCCCACGGTGGCCACGCTGGCGTTGCTGACTGAGAAGAGGATGTGGGACTGCGGCTGGGGACCGCCCTCGGAGGTGACCTGCGGGGCAGACACGTGGCTTCGTGGGCACCTGCCCCACGCGTCAGGAACGTCCACCCTCGGGCCAGCAGAGGCCGCAGGTGGGATTGTCCTGAGCCGGGGCGGTGGCCTCCGCGCTGGGACCTGCTGGGGACATGAGTGGGAAGGACAGGCCTCGGCTCCTACCTGCATGGTGGCCCCGATGATCAGCGTCACCCTCCTGGGAATCAGCCTGAACGGGGGGAAGACCTGGGGGGACAGGAGAGGACGGGTGAGCCTCGGTCACGTGGGTCACATGGGGCACGGCGCCCAGGCCTCAGGAGCTGGTGGCAGAGGTCAGGCGGCGACACTGGACAAGTGGACCGGCAGCCACGGGTGGCCGCGGGGCCTTGGTAGGATGCACGTCCTCTGGCCCAGGGCAGACCCACAGAGCCCAAGGCGGGTCCTGTGACGGGGACGCAGCCCTTGGGGGCTCACACACGTCACCGTCTGCCACCTCTGGCTCCTGAGGTCCCCGATGTCCCTCTAGATCCCTGAGGACGTGAGGAGCCATCTACTTCAGCGTCCTCGGGGTTTCTGAGGCGTAAAGAGGGGCCGAGGGGCAGGCAGAAGGGACACGGCGACCTCCCCACACGGCAGGTCCCCACCCCCTGGGCAGCCCCACAAGTCCCTGCGGCAGGTGAGCGGCCATGGGAGCCGCCAGGATGCTGCTCACGGCAGGAGGGTCAGCCTCCCAGGGCTGCGCCAGGGGGAGGGAGGTGACCGTCCCCTGGAGTTCTGCACTGTCCCCTGGAGGCAGGCATGGCCCCTGCCGGCTTTGGACACAGGTCAACAAAGCCCACTGGCCCCTGTGGGGCCGAGTCCCTTGGATGGTCCACTCAGCAGGGTGCCCTGGCCCCGGTGGCCTTGGCTCTGAGACTCTAAGGACCCGACAGAGTCCCACGTCACACGGAGACGGGGGCTTCAGGGCTGCCTTCCCTAGAGCGGCCTGCCCTGGGTGGCTCCGGGTGGCTCAGTGACCCCTCTGCCCGCACAGCCCCCTGGCAGGAGCTCAGCCCCCAGGCGCCTGGGCGGAGGCTCAGGTCAGGTCTACACAGTGCGTCTGCCACCTCCCCACCGGCCATCCTCTGGGAACAGTTCTTGCCCGTCCCCTTGCCATGTGACAAGGCATGCCCCTCCTTAGGGCCTCACAGACCCCCTGTGTCACATAAGGAGGTTAGAAACACTCAGGTTGAGCTCTGGGGCCCACGCCTGGCATCCCAGCGGTTTGGGAGGCTGAGGCAGGAGGATCGCCAGTTGGAGGCCAGCCTCAGCAAAAGTGAGGCTCTGAGCAACTCAGGGAGACCCTGTCTCTAAATAAAATGCAAAACAGGGCTGGGGACGGGGCTCAGGGGTTGAGGGCCCCTGGGTTTAAGTCCTGGTACCAAAAAGCAAAACCCCCAATCATTTCCCTCCAGCACTGAGACCTGCCTCCCGGCCCTGGGGCCAGGTGGAGACCCTCTCCTCAGAAGCCATGAGGGGCACTCATTTTATCAGGGCCTCTCCGTGGTGACTTCCTGGGCTGTTGCTGGACCGTCCAGCTTGTCACCAAGAAGACACCCTCCCCCAGCAGGGGCAGACCCCACAGGGCGTGAGAAGGGCCGGTTTACTTCAATCTGCTGCGGGGTGGAGCTGATCCTCTGTCCAGCGATATCGGTCACACTTGCGGTCAGGCTGGTCTGGCCGATGGCCGTGCCGTGCACCAGGAACGCAGCCGTGTAGCTGTCCAGGGCTTCGTCCAGGGCCCTGAAACAGATGGGGCGCTGGGTTCCACCTCCGGGTCAGAGGGCGCAGTCGGGCCAGCACTGTCCCTGAGAAGCCCGCCTGACCCCCCGGGAGGACTCACACCAGGGTGATGATCTGGGAGGCCGCCCGCAGCTTGAGGTCCATGAAGGCAAAGTACTTGGCCAGGAAAGGCTTCTTGTAGAAGTCCAGCACTCGGACGTGGGCCTTGACCGTCTTTCCAATCTCCACCTGCGTCGGGGGACAGAGGCGTGAAGGACCAGTTCCCTCAGGTGGGGACAGTGACCTCAAAACCAATGCCCTGGGAGCTGGGGACGAGTCGCCTGGGATGACCTCTCTCTGGACCAGGTCAATCAACAAACGAACACCAATTAAGTCCTTACTGTATACACCAGGGCTTGGGGACACTAAGAGACATGAATTCCACTCCCTACTCTTAACGGATGAACCACGGAACCCCGAAAATAAGGTATAGCTTAGGCCAGGCGCGGTGGCACGTGCCTGTCAACCCAGCAGCTCGGGAGGCTGAGGCAGGAGGATCGCGAGTTCAAAGCCAGCCTCAGCAACAGCGAGGCCCTAAGCAAATCAGGGAGACCCTGTCTCTAAATAAAACGCAAAATAGAGCTGGGGATGCGGCTAAGGGGTTGAGTTTCCCTGAGTCCAATCCCTGGTACCCCCATCCAAAAAAAGAAAAAAAGAAAAAAATATATATATAGCTTATAACACCATCATGCATTCAACAGGAGCTCAATAAATGCGCACCAACTGAACAGTTCACATCTGGCAGTGCATAATAGCAAGTGGGGGCTGGAAATGCTTAGCAAAGAAAAAGGAGTCTAGTAAGCAAATGAGCAGCAGAAATCAGATTATGGGAGGAGTATTTAAGACCTGGTCAGGAAAGTTAGCTCTTTAGCTAATGATACTTTGTAGGTAAGCAGCCTACGCTGCCTGAATATTTGCCTTTTAATCACCAACCATTACACCCACTGGGTCAAACAAGAGGCTGACAGCACCCCCCTGGAAGCCTGGGGTGGGGGGCCCGGCTGCTGTGTGACCTGCGGGCGCTGGAGGACGCGGGTCCCAGGCCAGGCTGGCTTAGCGGACCTTGACAAGGTCTATGGCTGAGCCCCGAGGATGTCGGCTGGATGAGGAAACCGGACAGCAGCGGAGATGGTGCCCCTCCCCGCCCAGCCAGGGAGCTCAGAGCGCCCAAGGGCAGCGGGAAGGCCAGCTTTGAGGGGACGGGGACACGTCCACTGACCTTGTCGACCACGCGGACATACAGCTCGTGGATGTCTGAGACGTGGACGGTGGCCTTGGCCGGGGCCAGGAAGGGCAGGCACAGGTCGTGGATCAGGACGGTGGCCGAGCCTGGCAGCAAAGGGTGCACCTGCAAGACGTGGGGTGGACGGGGTCAGGCCCCCACCTCTGGGGTGCCGCTGCCCATGACCAGCACTCGGAGGCAGCGGGCAAGGACATTCACAATTCAAGGGGTGTTCTGTCCACTTCCGTGGGCCCCACGGCCAGCCAGTGGAGGAGCTGGGGATGTAAAATGTCCGTGCTGGGGATCTCAGAGAGAGCGTCTATCTCAATTTTGTCCATTTTACAAAGAGAGGAAAATGGAAGCTGCTCAGAGAGGGGCAGCAGGCGGCCTTGGGACACACAGCAACCTGAAGGCAGAGTCAGGATTTCAGGCGGCCAGGTCCTATTCTGGCCGTCTGTTTCTGTGACTCCATGAGGTGAGGCTGCCAACCAGGAGCTGGCAGAATAGGAGACAGGTGCTTTCAAAAGGGAGTTCTAAGAAGTCCCCATTAGAGCTCACAATGTCACAGAACCTGGGGACCGACCCCAGAGGTCACTCAGGCAGATGCTCCTAGAGGCCCATCCATCTCTACGCCCTGGCTTTGCTTGAGGTAGTGACCACAGCAGATGCACCAAGTGAAGGAGCAAACCTGAGCTGGTGTTTTCTGGACTTTTAGCTGCCATATTAAATGTGATCCCCATTTTTAACTCTTCTTTTCTCTCCTACCCCCTTCCAGGGACCCCACTTTCTACAGAATCTCCCCCCTAACAAACGGCAACCCAGTCTCTCTCTCATGCTGCCAGATGATGGGCATCCACACACTGGACGTTTCTCGGCTGAACATGGACCAGCTGCAACATGTCATAGTGCTTAGGCGAGTATTTCAACTGGGGGTTTTCAGTTGGGGTGGGCAGGGCCAAGGGGGGTTGCGGCCATCTCTAGCTTACTTTGCTTCCTGCTCTTTGGAATCCCCTACTCTGGGGAAGGGTTATGTGCACAGCGAGCAGGTCAGTGTCTGCTAAGAGGACTTTCAGAAGTCCTGAACCTGGAGGGGGAAAAATCAGGCTTTGGATTCAAAAGAGACAAGCAGCCACGATCATATCGCACCCTGGTTAAAACACGTCCATGCCTTTCCAGTGCTCTGAGGTTGAGCCCGAATCCTTAACGTGACCTACTGGAGACTGCGGTGGCCAAGGCCGCAACCCCCCTTGGCCCTGCCTGCCCTGACTGAAAACCACTCAGTTGAAATACATGCCTAAGCAATATGACAGTCGCAGGGCCAGTCTCACTGCATGCCACCATTCCTCACAACCACCAAGCCCCAGCCACATCAACCTTCTCTCCTGTCCTCACGGTCAGCAGGCTCCTGCCTGCCTACCTGCTGTGTGACCTTATAGTCCACCTTGAAGATCTGGGATACAGCCAGGCATGGTGGTGCATGCCTGAAATCCCAGTGACTTGGGAGGCTGAGGAAGGAGGATCGTGAGTGGGAGGCTGGCCTCAGCCAAAGCGAGGCACTAAGCTCTTCTCCCTTGAGCCATGCCTTCTGGCTCCAACTCAGCCTCCACCCCATACAGGGGAGGCCCCTCCATTACTTTGCTGACTTCTCCCAGGGTCTCCTGTCACCGTCTCTAACACAGCCTTAGCGGGGAGCACCGCTCAGCGTCTCCTTCCCCTCCTGGCCTCTCCACCCTATGCTGGGCCTGGCGCCTGGCACAGCCTGGACCCTGGGCACCGCCCTCATCAGACGGAGACACCGAGGGATTTTCCAGACACACAGACACCTGGTCCTTGAGCCAGCCTCGCTGTCCAAAGACTGAACCCGCCTAGTGAAGACGTGGAACTTCCGGAAAAATCCCCGTGCACCCTCATTCATGCGGGAAGTGCTCCCCGTCCGGGTCCTGCTGCCAGCAGAGTCGGGGGATGCCTGTGGCAGCCAGGATGGAGGTGTCGGGCAGAAGGACGGGCGGCCAGTGGGAAAGGCCAGCGGGTACATCTGCCCCCCAAGGAGAGCCCATTGGGGACCGCAGAGAAGAATGAGAAGTTTCAATTTTTGCACGTTTTAAACAGAGGCAGAAAAGGGCAGTGGGAAGGTCACTGTCCCCTCCGCTCAGCTGCCAGAGGGTGGACCTGTGGCCACCTTCTGGAGGCTGGCCCGCCCTGCGTCTGGTGTGCCCTGGCTCCCTTCACCTCTGTGATGACGCTGGGGCCTCACAGGCCACGTTGGGGACAAACTGGTGGCCGTGGGGACCTGCGCCTGACCCTGCCAGGACCACAGCCCCTGCCTCTCATGGCCCCGGGCTCCTCGGCCAAGCTCGAGGGACAGAGTTGGGGACCAGCCAGGCCTGGAATGAGCCCTGGATTCCAAGAGCTGGAGTGTCACCCGTGGACATTGGCAGACGGAGCCCAGGGCAAACTCGTGTCACCGGTTTGCAGGTGACGAATGCAGTGCTGCTCTGAAGAACCAGCCGCCATCCCAGCCCCCGCCTCCTCCCCAGGCCCCGCCCTGCTTTAAAGTCCCCCGACAGGTGGCCTTCGCAGACACCAAGGACACGGGGATCCTCTGCCTGTCCGCGGCCGTGGGGTCCTGTTCTCCGCAAGCCTGTGCAGGCTCCGTGGTGGGCCAAGAATGTGGGACGGAGGGGCCCGTGTCCCCTCCTGTGCCCCATGAGTCACCCTCGGCCCAGAGGACGACCTCGGCTCGCGTGACAATCTCAGGCTCTGAGGCGAGTCCTGGCCTGGGTGCTGGGCACATGCCCCTCTGTCCACAGACCCGCGTCACAGAGAGGTAGGGCCACCTGAGCTCAGGCCCAGCTGCTGCCACCGCTCCCTGCCTGGTCCCCAGCCTGCGTCCCCAGCAGCAGTGGCACCAGGCCTAGGAGACATCAAGAGGCACCACCGTGTCCCCTGCTGCCCCGTCAACATCATCCCACACCCTGCAGAGCCCCTGGCCTGACAGGCACGCCAGCCCCGCAGAAGGGACACGGCGATGAGAAGTGGCAGTCACTCAGGTGGCAGGGGACGCCTGGCCCTGCTCCTGTGGCCACGCAGCCTCGGCTGGAGGGCTCACCTTGACCCGCCAGGGTGTGTCGGGGACAGAGGGACCCGAGCTCACGTCAGGGAAGCGCCCCTCTGTGTGCCCACTGGACATGGGGCCGGGTGGCCGAGCTGGCTGCAGCCTGCACAGCCTTGCTGCCCAGAGCACAGGACAACGGGCCCCACGCCTCCCTTCCAGGGGCCCAGGGCTGTCCCTGAATCCTCAGTGTCCAGTGTCCAGGAGGAAGAGGAAGTGTCCTAGCAGGGGTGAGACCCAGCAGGTCCCCGAACTAGCAGCTTAAGGCCAAGGAAATGTGTGAAGTGTCCTTTGGGGGAGGCTGGGAGGACCTGCAGACGGTCAGCACTGCAGGGGACATCCCTCCCGGGGCCACAGGGGCCTACAGGGCAGGGCTCCGTTCCCCTCTGGAGCCTCAAGAGTCCCTGCAGGAGGAGGAGAAGGAGGAGGAGGAGGAGGAGGAGAGGGAGGAGGAGGAGGAAGAGGAGAAGGAGCAGGAGGAGGAGGGGGAAGAGGAAGAGGAGGAGCAGGAGGAGGAGGAGGAGAGAGAGGAGGAGGAGGAAGAGGAGCAGGAGGAGGAGGGGGAAGAGGAAGAGGAGGAGCAGGAGGAGGAGGAGCAGGAGGAGGAGGAGGAGAGAGAGGAGGAGGAGGAAGAGGAGCAGGAGGAGCAGAAGGAGGAGGAGGAGGAGGAGGAGAGGGAGGAGCAGAAGGAGGAGGAGGAGGAGGAGGAGCAGGAGGAGGAGGAGCAGGAGGAGGAGGAGGAGAGAGAGGAGGAGGAGGAAGAGGAGCAGGAGGAGGAGGAGAGAGAGGAGGAGGAGAGGGAGGAGCAGGAGGAAGAGGATCAGGAGGAGCAGAAGGAGGAGGAGGAGGTTCCTGGGAACTTCTGGGGACGAAGCCGTTCTCAGGGGGCCTGCCTCGCAAGATATTCTGCCAGAAGGCTGGGCCCACCCTGGGGTCATGCCTGCAAGAGAACACTGTCCTGCTCTAGAGCCCACAGAAAGGAAGACGCAGGGACGGGCCAATGACCAGTGCACATTCCAGGGAGAGGCGTTTAGGGCTCCGCGGTGGCCTCTCCCCTCAGCCTCCCCACGTAACTGAGACAGGCACCAGCTGCCTACGTCTCCAGGCTGACTGGACTTTTTTTTCTTTCTTTTTAAGAATTTTTTAAAATATATAAGTATTTAAGTATTTTTTTTTAAAAATGGCCATGTGGCCCAGTGGCAGAGCGCTTCCTAGCATGCCTGCGGCCCTGGGTTCCATCCTCAGCATCACGTAAAAATAAATAAATAGATAAAGGTATCGTGTCCATCTACAACTAAAAAATAAATATATATATATAAAAAAAAATACTAGCCAACCGCCCATGGCCACAGTTATATGCCCGTCAGTTTCTGTGACTGTGGCAAATCACCTGACAACACAGCTTGGAGGAGGAAGAATTACTGTGGCTCCTGTCTTCAGATTTCGTCCACTGTCAGCTGGCCCCACTGCTTTAACACTGAGCCAAGGGGGACACTGTGGCCCAGGGCCGGCAGGGGAAGGCTGCCCCAAGCCCAGGGAAATGCAGGGAGAGGGAGGGAGGGAAGAAGGTAAGGAGTGATGGAGGGAGGGAAGGAGGGAGGGGCGGGGCAAGGGCACGCCCCCAGGGCCCAGGGCAACCCCCCAGGACACACCCCCACCAGGACACGCCCCCACCAGGACACGCCCCCACCAGGACACGCCCCCACCAGGACATGCCCCCACCAGGGCACGCCCCCACCAGGACACGCCCCCACCAGGACACGCCTCCACCAGGGCATTCCCCCACCAGGACACGCCCCCACCAGGGCAGCCCCCACCAGGACACGCCCCCACCAGGACACGCCCCCACCAGGGCACTCCCCCACCAGGGCACGCCCCCACCAGGACACGCCCCCACCAGGGCACTCCCCCACCAGGACACGCCCCCACCAGGGCACTCCCCCACCAGGGCACGCCCCTACTCAGGTCACGCCCCCCCACGGCATGCCCCCAGCCCCAAGGGCACACCCCCAGGACCCAGGACACGCCCCCAGGACCCAGGACACGCCCCCAGGACCCAGGACACGCCCCCCAGGTCCACTTCTTCCCCTAGGCTCTACGTTCTGCAGTGCCCAGTAAAGCCTTCAAATTATTAATCCGCCTACTGGTCCGAGTCCTCTGGACCCCGGGGCTTCCTCAAAGTCCCCCTCTGCACATGGCTGCGTGGGGCCCACTTTCAACACAGGAGGCCTGGGGGCCACTCACACCCAGACCATGAGGAGGTGAAAAGACGATCCTCATATCTAAGCCTGGCTTAATATCTGAGCATGAGGTGGACGATGGGTCAACAAAATAAAAAACAGACATTTATGATCATCTGAAGGGCACAGAAAGAGCCTTCAACAAAACCCAGGACCCATTCATGGTCAAACCTGCAATCAAGTAGGCACGGGGGTGTTTATTCAGCCTGCACGGGGGCATCTGCAAGGCACCCTCCAGCTCAGGAGGCTGAGGCCGGAGGATCACCACTTGGAGACCAGCCTTTGCAACTTAGCAAGGCCCTGAGCAATTCTGGGAGACCCTGTCTCTAAATAAAATATAAAAAGGGCTGGGGACGGGGCTCAGGGGTCGAGTGCCCCCCTGGTTCCATCCCTGGTACCAAAAAAAAGAAAGAAAGAAAGAAAATGGAGTCCGACCTCACCCCACAAACACAACGTATTGTTTCAAAGACTGAAGTGCAAGAGCTGCAATTTTAAGTCCAGAAGAAAACATGGATCTTCCCGACCTTGATTTTTAACAGATTCTTAGATCTCACATCAAACACAGGAGCAAAGACACAAGGAAACAGACACCGCACCCCTCAAAATGAACGCCATGAGCGCAAAACGATGCTACCAAAAAATCAAAAGATGACCTAAGGAACAGGAGACAGAGGGCTGGTGTCGTGAAGAAAGCGTGACAGTAAACGTGGGGCTGGGGCTGAGCGGCAGAGCCTGGCCCAGCATATGGGAGGCACTGGCTCGATTCCCAGCACGGCCCCTGAATAAGTAAAGATCCATCAACAACTAACAAAAATATTTTTTTAAAAAGATGAAATATGGGCCCAGGATCTGAGTAGACATTTGTCTAACAAAGCCACATAAATTCAAGGGTGACAAGCACAGGAACAGTCACCACACCATCAGCCATCAGGGAGATGCCAACGGTCACCACAGTGTGAAACCGCTGTCCAAGGATGGCTAGAACTTAAGTCTGATAAGTACAAGTGTTGACAAGGACGTGGGGGAGCTGGGGCCCTGATGTGGGACACTGGGGGATCCGGGGCCCTCCCTAGGCACCGCCGCAGGAATGAGGTTGCTGAGCCACTCGGGAAATCTGCCAGGCAGTTCCTGGACAGGCTCCACAGTCCCCGCAGGACTCGGGGACCGCATTCCCGGGTATAGGGACAACAGAAGCGAGAACAGTCACTGAAGTTGGGCCTTGTGAGACAGCGGGTGACGACAGGAAGGTGGTGGCCACAGGGACCTGGGTCTTTGGAGATAATGACAACCTCTTGACACTGACCGCCGTGGTGGCCGGGCCTGGGTGTGGACACGGAAATCCACCGAGTCCCGGCGACGCCCACGGTACCCGAGTTGCACTGTGGTCTAGAGGTCACCGAGTGACAGGAACCAGCCAGGGCCACGGTGCAGCCCCCAGGCCCTCCCTGCTCCTCGACTTGCCGCCGTCCCATCACCTAGCACCAAGGTCACACCCAGGTCCCCTTAGCTGACACTTCCAAGTGTGTCCCTGACAGTGGCTCGTGTCCCTCACTTTGTAACTGTCCCAGCCCACAGGAGGCAGTGACTTGGGGACCCCCATGTTGAGGTGGTCAGGTGGCGAACGGACTGCGGGGCTCACTGGACACCGCTCACGGTGACATGTGTGATCCCTGGTGACGCCATGGACTCCCTGTGGCAGTGGGTGAGGCCACCGCGGGGGCAGACGGCTCAGCCCCTGGACGCAGGCTGGGTCTGGACGTCTGCTGGCCCAGGAGGGCCGCCTGCTTCCTCAGGCCAGGCCCAGGGCAGGGGCCAGCGGGGGACTGTGGGTGGGCCCCAGCCAGGTACCCACCGCTGGGCCAGGGCCCCGGGAATTGCACCAGCACCCACGCCAGGCGACCACCCTGGCCTCCTTGAGGTCCGCGACCCGGTCCTGGTGGTGGCCGCCCTGTCCACCAGTGGGAATCGTCCCTTGGAACAGGGAGAGCAAGGCCCGGGCTCCGAGTGGCCCAGAGGCAACCGGCCGCCTGTCACCCCAGGACTTGGGAGGCTGGGGATGGAGGATGGAAAGTTCGAGGCCAGCTGGGAAACTCAGGAGGACCCTGTCTCAAAATAAGGACCACGAAGGGCTGGGGATGTGGCCCATGACGGGGACCCTGAGGTGCAGGCGTGGCCTATGGTGGGGAACCCCGGGGTAAGCATGGCCTGTGTCGGGGACCCCAGAGACGTGGGGACAGGGAGCAGCAGGTGCATCCTGGGTCCCTGAGGGGCACGATGGCTGCTAAGGTGCTGCCTACACTGAGGGACACCACTGCTGACGGACAGGGCAGGCAGCTGTGGACACGGCCTAGAGATCCCCAGGTGGCCCGGCAGTGACAAAGGCCCCAGAGGGACCCAGACAACCAGGAGCCTGCTCGTGACGCACTGGTGCTGCTCAGTCCCAGCTTTGGGAACGATCGGCCATCGAGCCCAGGGGACGGTCCACTGAGGAAGCCACCCCGGGCCGGCCGAGGCCCCGCTCACCGTGGCGATGCCCCTGGCCTCCTGGTAGGCCACCTTGACCACGTTGGCGGCGCTCGTGTTGAGGAAGAAGTAGCCGGAGCCCTCCTTGACGTGCAGCTCCGCCTGGGGACAAGAGGCCAGGGGCAGCGGTCAGGCGGGGCCAGGGCCCAGGGTCTCCCAGGCAGGGCGGGGTTGGCGGGGAGCCCACCTGGACGTCAGGGTGGTTGTAGAGGGTCACCATGTCCGGATCCACACGCACGTCCTCCACCAGGACCAGCTCCACCGAGGCGGACACGGGCGCTGGCGGGCCGGGCTGCAGGGACAGGGCAGGGCCATCAGACCCACAGGCCACCCCAGCGACAGGGGCAGGATCCCAGGTCCTGGCCTCACCGCAGGCCGCCGTGCTGTCCAGGACACACACTGGGCCCAGGGCAGCCACCTTCCTGTGAGGCCCCGGATCCCAGAGCTGGGAGGAGCCGTCCCCGGTGCCCAGTGGCCAGCTGTCCACCCCCACGGGCGGCTCTGGACATACCAGCGGCTTCACTCTGGCTGCGCTGAGGTGGGACAGCTGGTAGCCGGTCACCGTGGCAGAGATGGCCGTGGTCCCCGACGCCTCATGGACAGCAATGGCCTGCAATCCTGGGTCCAGAGGAGGACACCGACGTGGGGCCTCTGCGGCCACCCGCCCCTCCATCATGGGCAGTCCCCAGTGTGAACGTTGAGGGGAGTTGGGAGTCGCCAGACCCTGAGCGGGCCCAGGGAGCAGGGCTGGAGGGGACGGGCCAGCTTTGGCTGCTGAGGGGCCTGGGGACACTCCGACAGGTGCCATGCTGTTTGGGACACTCATCTGTCGGGGTTTCCCTGGTCCCCAGCCTCCTGTCCAGGGCCCCAGGCCCACAGACGCGGCTCACCATGAAACTTCCTCTGGCCACTCCCGTCGTCCCGGGACACCAGCTGCATGGGCAGGTGCAGCTCGATGCTGGCCAGCGAGGGCCGGGTGGATTCCCACTGGACGCTCAGGGAGCTGAAGTTGTCGAATTGGCGGCCCTGCTGGTCATAGGCGGCCAGGTCCAGCAGGGGGTTGCGGTGGCTGGAGACGGGAACCTACAGGAAACAGAGGTCAGGACGCCCAGGCCTGGGCACAGCCACGGCTGACCACATGGTGTATCCTGAAGCTGGCGGGCTGCCTGTGGGGTCCTGATGGGGGAAGGGATGAGCTGAACCCCAAACCCTGCAGCTGCTGGCCACCAAGGCACCCTGCGCTCAGGAGGCTGAGGCAGGAGGATCGCAAGTTGGAGGCCAGCCTCAACAACTCAGCAAGGCCCTGAGCACCTCAGCGAGACCCTGTCTCTAAATAAAATATAAACAGGGCTGGGGACGGGGCTCAGGGGTTAGCACCCCTGGGTTTGATCCCCAGAGCCAAGAAAAGTTGGTACCAAGGAATTAAGGAGCAGGATAGTGGTCAGTAGAGGCCAGGGAGGCAGAGGAGGATGAAGAGCAGAGGCCAAAGCAGTCAGCCAGGAGCAGGGACTTCCCTGTCCCCCACGGCAACACCAGAGTCCAAAGGCTCCTGGCCGGGGCCACAGCCCGGGGACCCAGGTGAGCTTGGTGGACGACAGGCGGGCAGTCCCACCTGCCCACCACCTGGACTGTGCTCTGCTAGTCCCCGGCCACCTCTCCAGGCCTGCGTCCTCCCTCAGCCCCTCCCCCACGTACCACCTGCTTGTCGTGCTGCAGCCGTGGACAGGACGGGTCCAGCGGGGGGCCGGCGTGGACGGGCGTGAGGCTGATCCTGGACGGCGGGGCGCAGACGACCTTCACCACGGCGGGCTCCACAGCGGGGAAAGGGTTGGTGAGGCCAGGATGGTTCCCCACGGAGAGGGCGATGACCTGGGGGGGGGGGAATGGCAGTCAGGGCGCGTCCCCTCCTGTGCTCTGCTCCGCAGGACGGCTGCCAAGGACCGGGGACCCAGGGGGCACGGCTGCACCTCCTCAGCTCCGGGCACTGTGGGCGCTGTGGAGCCCAGGGCCTCTGTAGGGGACCTGGGGAGACCGGGGCACTGTGGCCTCCGGGACCCAGGAGCCCCCAGGCTGCCCCAGCAGATGTCCCCGACGTGTGAGGAAGGGACACGCTCACTGCCCACAGGTCCCATTCCAGGGGTGGATCGGAGAGGCTTCCCCGGACACAGGAGGGCAGAGGGTCAGCCCACAGGGTCCCGGCTGCCCACTCACTGCCAGAGAGGGACCTCGGGGGCCAGATCTGGCCCGTGTATGTGCCCCCGCGGGACAGGTGCCCGGGGCCACCACAATGCCACACCCCTCTGCAGACAGCCCAGATTTGGTCCAGGCTCCCCACAGGGCCACCAGGCAGAAGGGGGTGGGTCCCCTGGACTCCCTTCTCCGTGCGCTGATCTGGTCACACCAGCGCAGTCCTGGGCGTCCTGGGAGCTGCCCGTGGGACTCTGGACTCCACCGGTACCCTCTATACTATTCAATGTGCAAGGGACACCCCCGCCTCTCCAGGTCCACTGTGACCTCCGGCTCACTTTCTGGGCCCTCTTTGGGGAACCCTGGCAATGGAGCAGTGGACCCCACAGGAAGCCGTAGCTTCCGCCTGGCTGGAGGGCGCGGGTACCAGGCACCAGAGGACCTGCACCTCGCCACCCGCCAGGCCAGCCCAGGGGCTCGGGCCACATGTCCACTCAGTCTTCTGATATTTCTCGATTTTCACATTAAAAAAAAAAAATTTGAAGAGCCAGGCACCCACGTGACCCACGCTGTCATCCCAGCTACTCAGGAGGCCGAGGCAGGAGGATCGCAAGGTGGAGGCCAGCCTCAGCAACGGCGAGCCCCTGAGCAGCTCAGGGAGACCCTGACTCTAAATAAAATACAAGACAAGGCTGGGATGGGGCTCAGTGGGCGAGGGTCCCTGGGGTCACTCCCCCGTGTCCCCCCCCCACGGCAGGAATCCCAGGGGCAGGAACACGCGTGCTGAGCCCCAGGTGACCCACCTGGTCTATGGCCTCCTCACTCACGAGGCCCAACTCTAGGACTGTCGGGTTTTCTGCCCTGACCCCCCATCCTGCCAGGTGGGGAATTCTGCGGCCCTGAGAGGGACCCCTGGGGGCTGGCTCCAGGATAGCTGGTGGCCTCGGTCCCCGCTCAGCCTGCCCGGGGCACACCCTCGTCCCCTCACCTGGCCTTCACTTCTCGTCTGCGACGTGGGCACAGCAGGACCAGCGCCCCAGGGTCACCCCAGCTCTGCGAGGTCCCCCACCTGGAGACCCTGAGCAGCGGCCACTCACCTGCTCACCCAGGGCCCGGCAGGTGGCGCGGATGCTGTGCTGCTGGTGACTCCGGGAGGCGGGCGGGCCCAGGAGGGCCAGGCTGATGCTGTCCCCGTCCTCAGAGGTGAGGTTCCGGAAGAACCTGGCAGGCTCCAGGACCCAGGGCCGGGGGCCTCCTTCAAACAGCATGTCCTTTGAGGAGCCCAGGGTGACCACAGCTACGGAGGACGGGTCCACGGCCTGGGAGGGAGAGCAGGGCCTCAGCCTTTCTCCGGGCAGGGCAGGGGGCAGGCGGGGCAGGGCCTTGGGGCTGTGTCCTTGCCCTCTCTGTGGGGACAGCCCAGCGCCCGAGTCCTCTGTGCACCCCTCCATGTCTGGGAGACCCCAGGACGCAGCAGGCTCTGGAGGGAACCCAGCCTCGCCTCCCCCCTGGCCTCCTGGCTCAGCCTCCATTGGGACATCCACAGGAAGAGCCCCAGGGAGCCGTGAGCGCAGTGGCCCAGGGCAGCCAGCTCACCCTGAGGGGCAGGTAGGCGGCGATGGTGAGGCTGGTGCTCAGGTGGACGTGGCCATGCCTGTAGCTCACCAGGAGCGTGGTGGAGCCCCGGCCCTCGGCCTTCACCCGGATGCCACCACAGCGCTCGGGCCCCGGGGGCAGCCGCCCTGCGCCAAGGAGAGAACCCCAGTCACCATGGGAAGCTGGGGGGGGCACACAGCCAGCTCTGGACCCCTCCACCTGGCTGGACACACAGCCGATGCCAACTTAAGGACCTTGGGGCTGGGGTGTATCTCAGTGCCTGACACCCAACCCCGAAAACAGACAAAGAATCAAACAAGTCACCCACCAAGACGTCCTAAAGGAATGACTCCCGGTCTTGTCTTTACCCCACAGGCTTAAGATGGCCTGTGGCTAAGACTCAGGTCAAGAAGCCTAAGACAGCAGGGCGGTGGCCCACGCCTGTCATCCCAGGGGCTGGGGAGGCTGAGGCAGGAGGATCGCAGGTTGGAGGCCAGCCTCTAAATAAACTACAACCTAGGACTGGGACAGGGGCTTAGGGGTCCAGTACTCTGAGTCCAATTTGTCCGGTACCCACCACCCCACAAAAATGACATTTCACTATGGGTACGAGGGTCCTTTCCTAGGCCGGGTGTTCTACCCCGTGGGCCTCTAAAGCCTGGCCAGGACCACTGTCATGAGCTGCGACCTGCAGGTCCACAGCCTGGAAACAGCAGTCACCAGCCCGCCACATCTGCCCTCTCCCAAGAGGGCTTGGCCCACTCGGGTCCTGGACGGTCCACGTTCCTGCCCCTCCTCTGGGTTCACTTTGGTCCTTCGGCTCCTCTTTAGGACCTCTGGGGTTTTCTCCATGGATGATGACGTCCCTGGAAAAAGACTCTAATGGATCTGTTTATTTCCGTAGCAATGACATCGTGAGGCTCACTCCTGATTTTAGCGACGAGTCCTTTATCTGAGATGATCTAGCCAAAGGGGTCTCAGTTTTATTGATCCTTCAAAAGAACAAATGTTTGGTTTCGTTGATATCCTCTTGGTTTTTTTGCTGGGGGAGGAACCAGGGATTGAACTCAGGGGCCCTGCACCCTGAGCACATCCCCAGCCCTATTTTGTATTTTATGAGAGTCAGGGTCTCACTGAGATCTGTAAGGTCTTGCCATTGCTGAGGCTGGCCTCCAACTCACGATCCTCCTGCCTCAGCCTCCTGAGCCGCCGGGATGAGAGGTGTGGGCCCTGGCGCCCGACTCTCCTCTGATCTGATCTGAGTGATTTTCTTCTGCGAGACGGCACTGGGTTTAGCCTGTTCTTTTTCTGTTTCTGTAAGTACTGAATTTAGGTTGCTGAGTCAAGCTCTCTGTCTTTTTGACTAAGCAGCCGCAGCTCTGCAACCCCTGGAACCCAATGCTCTTTTCACACTTCCAAGTTTTGGTCCCTATTTTTATTTTCATTTGTCCCAAGGACTCTGCTCCCCGGTCATTCACTGGCTGATCCACTGTCCTCACGAGCGCTGGTCAGTTTGAACCACCGTGTGAACAAGCCGGTTTTCCTTCTGTCCCAGATTCCCCACAGTGGCCTGGTGTGGCCGAGGGGGCACTGCAGGGTGCGGTCACACTGAGATGTGGAACAAAGAATCCCGGTGACAGCCGACAGCCGACACAGAGACCTCAGAGGGGCAGGCGCTGCAGGCCCTGCATTTTCTCTACACCCCCATCAACGTCATTCTCAATGTGACAGCGTGACAGTGGCCTCTATCACCAAGAGTGACTGAACAGGACGAATTAACACATCAATCCCCCAGGAGTGCCCTTCTGATCTCCCTTCTGTGGCGTCTAACAGTGGAACTTCTAGAAAGGCCCAGCAGGACAATGGGAGGGACTGGGCGGGGAGGGACTGGGCGGGGAGGGGCATCGCTAGTCACAGGGAACAAAGGGTCAGATAGAGGGGAGACAGCTGCGGCAGCTGCGGCACAGCAGGTGTCTGTGTGTTTCCCAGTCTCCCTGCATCAGAAGTGGTCAGCCAGGGCCCTGAGTTCACGGTGGGGGACGAGCTCAGGAGGGAAGCAGGCAGGACTTCAGAGGCCTCTCAAGGCCACCAAGGGCAACACTGGTTAAAAGTGCTTTTTTTTTTTTTTGGTGCCAGGGACTGAACCCAGGGGCCCTAACCCCTGAGCCCCCTCCCCAGTCCTATTTTGCATTTTCTTTAGAGACAGGGTCTCGCTGAGCTGGTTAGGGCCTCGCTGAGTGGCTGAGGCTGGCCTCCAACTTGCGATCCTCCTGCCTCAGCCTCCCAAGCTGCTGGGATGACAGGCATGTGTCACCGTTAAGAGCTTCTGAAGAAACGAGGCCGTGGGACCCACGCAACAAGGCAGGACGCAGCCCCATGTGGAGTGACTGTGAAGTCACTTTCTGTCGTCGACAAAACTTACCCAGTTCAAGAAACTCTGCCACAGCAGGCGGAGGGACCGGGGATGGGGTCCCACAGATCCCTGTGAATGTCTCTGCACTGACCAGCCGTCCCTGCCTAAGACACCTATTCCTTAAGCCAACTGAGTTGTCCCCAAGGCCACACAAAGTCCCACACGCAGTCACTGGGGAGCCTGTAGGCACTTTCTGAGGGAAATCCTGACGCCAGGACTCCTGTCTCAACAGAATCCCCCTAAAGATGCGAGCGTCCTGGGGTGAAAACCAGGCCTGGAGACCCGGCCACGGCTGGCAGCAGTGGCCAGGACCTCGGCCGGCGAGCTGAGACAGATAGCAGCTGATGGGGACGGGGCCATGGCCACCACACGCTGACGCTCTGCGGCCTCGGCCCCGCCCTCAGGCAGGCTGCCTCACCTGGGAGGGGCTGGAGCACGCCCCGCCCCACCCTGCCCCGCCCACCGGCTGCCCCACCTGGGAGGGGCTGGAGCACGCCCCACCCCACCTCGCCCCGCCCACCAGCTGCCCCACCTGGGAGGGGCTGGAACACACCACACCCAGCCCCACCTCCCCACAGCTGCCTCACCTGGGAGGGGCTGCAGCACGCCCCGCCCACCCTGCCCCGCCCACCGGCTGCCCCACCTGGGAGGGGCTGGAACACGCCCCGCCCCACCTCACCCTGCCCCGCCCAGCCCCACCTCGCCCCGCCCACCGGCTGCCCCACCTGGGAGGGGCTGGAACACGCCCGGCTTCTCCACCTCCACCGCCAAGTCGAAGTGTGAGCAGTCGCTAAGGGTGACCACCTTGCTGTCCCCACTGGGCATGAGGCCGTTGATCCTCAGGGGCAGCTCCAGGGTCTGGCCCACTCGAGCCTCCACCCGGCAGGGGGCGAAGTCCATGCTGCTGGGCTCGATCACATACACCTGCAGGAGGGCCAGGCCTGGGCAGTCAGCCTCTGCGGGAGGCGGCCTGTGGCTCAGTGGCTCAGTGTGCGAGGTGTGCTGTGGCGGCCCTGAGGACACACCAGCGGACAACCAGGCTGGGCACGGAGGACGCAAGCACAGAGCTGACCAGGGAGGGGACTGGTCTCTGAGAGGGGACCTAGGTGCATGGACATGAGCCCATCAGCCCTGCCAGGTAGAGAATTGTCTCCCTGGGGGACAGTCAGGCCAAGGAAGGTCCTGAGACAGGCTTAGCTGCTCAGCTCCTGGTAGGCACACAAAGGAGGCCAGTGTGGCCACACGTGGTGGTGCACCCTATCATCCCAGTGGCTCGGGAGGCTGAGGCAGGAGGATCGCAAGTTGGAGACCAGCCTCAGCAAAAGCGAGGCCTTGAGCAACTCAGCGAGGCCCTGTCCCTAAATAAAATACAGAATAGGGCTGGGGCCGGGGCTCAGGGGTTGAGGGCCCCTGGTTCAATCCCTGGTACACCCCACGGAAAGACTAGTGTGGCCAGAGTGCAGGGGGCGGAGGCCCAGAAGGCCCCGTGGGCAGGGCCTGACCCCATTTTCACTCTGGCTGAGCTGGGGAGGCTGCAGAGGGCGCCACACTCTGGGTCCTGTGCAAAAATCAGCCACCAGGCAACTAACGGGGAGGCCGCTGGTGGGCAGCAGTGGCAGATCTGAGGAGCGACCCTGGACGGACAGCTCAGGTGGCCTGGGGCAGGGCGGGAGGCCAAAGCGGCCACTCACTGCCTGCAGCTTTTGGCTCGCTCACCTGTCCCCCCTGTCTCCTGCCAGGCAAGCCCAGGGCCACCAGCCCCAGTAGCCCGAGGACCACTCTGGGGGTGTCCAGGAGGGGGCCAGCTGCCTGGCCCAGGAGCTGTCCTGGGGCTCCGGGTGGCACAGGAACTGCAGGGAGGAGGGAGGCCGGGAGGGCCACCGTGGACACCACACTGCGCAACGGGGCTGCCCCCAGGGCCTCTGTCCAGGGTGCTCTGGTCTCCCTCCAGGACCCCTGCCCTGGGACACTGGCCCTTCCAGCTAGGGCGAGGGTGCCAGGTCATGGTCCCGCAGGGCGGGCTGGGTGCTCCCAGCCTCCCGGCCACCCCCGGCCTGCTGTCCAGCCCAGGGTCTCACCTTCATCTCACCGAAATGCAGGGGGTTCTGGACGTCCTGCGCCCGGACCACACTGAGGCCCGTGTCGCTGCCCGTGGTCATCACGCCCTTGACGGTGACGGTGGCCACCAGGTGGCTGGAGGAAGACCAGCTGAAGTTCCCGCTGCCCCCGTGGGCCTGGGGAGGAGAGCCACCAGGGAGCACGTGGCCATCGGCCGGCCTTGGGGAGCGGCAGGTGGGGGACTGGGTGCCCACTGCCGCGCTGGCCAGGGACACGTCCACGCCGTGTCCACACACTCGCTGAGTCACGCCCACGGCCACCACACTCTCCCAGCCCACCTGCACCTGCCCATGCATGCCACTGGCCCCCAGGAATGTCACCTGCTCACACCCTGCTGCCCCGCACTGGAACACGCACAGGTCCACGGACCCGCGGAGATCGGGGGCTGGAGGCGCCCATGGGACCTCGACCCCTCGTTCCCATCTCCCTCCTGGTCCTCGTGTGCTGGGGACTTCCTGCTCTGGGGACGTTTGTGCTCTGGGGACCTGGTGCCATGGAGACGTTTGTACTCTGGGGACCTTGTGACTGCCAGACACGAACACGGAACCCTGGCCCTGGTCCTGGAACCAGTGGCTGTGCCTGGAGCTCAGCTGCAGCAGCGACCGGCCCTGGCCCTGGAGTCACCAGCAGACGCTGTCTCTGTGACCAGACATGAGCACAGGCCCTCGCCAGGTCCTGACCCGCTGCCGGGGACAAATGCCAGACCCGCTGTGGCCAGGTCAGGGGTCACGATCCTGAAACCCAGAGGCCAAATCAGTGCCAGGTCTGGGTGGGCAGGGGCAGGTGCTGGCACAAAGACAGGCCACCTGTCATCACCAGGGGACCCACAAGGCCCGGGGACTGGGCTGACCACAGGGTACGAACCCCCTCCGAGGCCACGCCCTGTGGAACATGGACGCCAGCGAGTTCAGACGCTTGGCGTGGACAGGGTTGCAGAGAGTTTTCCCTTGAAATCTCAAAGTTCTCTCTGGTGCACTTATGCTGTTCCACTGTTTTACACAAGTGACTGCAGAGTGGGACTGCAGGGCCTTCTAGGGCTCCCTGTGGTCTCTGGCTAGTGTCCACTGTGGGCTGCTTCCCTGGCAACCCAGAACACTGCAGTAACAGGGACCTCAGGGAACACAGGACCACAGCCCCTGAGACTCGGTCCTACAGCAGAGAGCAACGCCGAGTTGCAGAACAGCACGTACGTTGCGCCTCGAATCCCAGTGGCTGGGGAGGCCGAGGCAGGAGGACCAAAAGTTAGAGGCCAGCCTCAGCAACCGAGCGAGGCCCTGAGCAACTCAGCGAGACCCTGTCTCCAAATAAGATATAAAAGGGCTGAGATGGGGCTCAGGGGCCGAGCGCCCCCAAGTTCAATCCCTGGTTACCAAAAAAAAGTCACAGAGTGGACGGAGACCACACGCCCGGGAAGCCCAGGGACGCCCGGGCCGAGTCCCGTACCTGGATGGTGTACTGGTAGGCGCCAGTCTTGGGCTGCCACGGGAACGTCAAGATGCTGGGGTGGAGGGTGATGGGGACGTGGATGTCCACCTCCTGCTGGCTCCACACGGGCACTGGGAGCATGTGCACCCCTCCATCCTGTCAGGGGTGAGGTCACTGCGTGTCACTAGGACAGCAAGTCACCTGCAGCTGTTCCCAGCCCCCTGCCTCGCCCTGGGGACTAGGGCTCAGGTGGACAGGGAGGTGCTGGACGGGCCCCAGCCCTCCCTGGCTCTGGGCGGAGGCCACCGAGCACAGCTGGACACAGCGAAGCCCGGGGTGGCCCAGGACGGAGGAGGGGACCCGCTTCCCAGAGGTGACAGGGGCTCGCAGCCCTTCACGGATCCCGGGGCTGCGGCACAGACCCCGGCTCTGCCACACCGATGGCCCTGACAGGCAGGGTCACACAGGCCCGGGCAGGGGACACCCAAAGCACTGTCCCCATCTACAAGGAGGACGGGAGGGTGGCCTCCTGGGGGGCGGCTGGGCTCCGGACCATCCAGGACCCGGGACACCTGGTGCTGGGCGGGGACAGGAGGCGGCCCACTTGCCTCGTCCACCACGGAGGTGAGCGCCGCGCGGATGGTGGCCTGGCCCCGCTGCACTGCCCGGACGTGATGGTGCGACCCGTTCAGGGACGACGTGAGGACCTCAAGGAACTCGTGGGGAAACACGGCTTCGATCCGGATGTTCTGCAAGGCACACGGCGGAGCTCGGGGACTCAGGGACTTGGGGACGCGACAACAGCGGCCGGGACAGGCCGGAGAAGGGGCCTCCAAACACCAGGGAAGGCTGCCCGAGCCCTGGGCAGTGTCCTCACCACCTGGCCACTGGCCCTCCAGCCACGGCCACCATGGCACCCGGGGCAGCGCTCACAGGGACAGAGGGCCACCACGCTCCACCTGTCCCAACAGCGCACGTGCCCCTCCCCAGGCAGGAGCCTGAGGTGGCCCTGTCACTGAGGGGCCTCGGGGAGATGACAGGCATCCTGGGGCGCAGGGGGAGGCGAGGCGTGGAATTGGCCCCTGAGACCAGGCAGGGGCCAGGGGCCCAGGCAGAGTCCCCACCGCTGTCCACTGCCCGTCTGCCCCGCGCGGGGCCACAGCACACCGCGGCTCCCACAGCGAGCGGAGCCCCACAGCCCTGCGTCCACGTCCCCACAGACCAGACACCCTTGGGGGCAGAGGACCCCTCCTACGTCTGCCCCTGGGCCGGTCACTGCCCTGGGAGACGACCGTGCTGGTCACCCACCAGGCCCCCAGGGACACTCACGTCAGACAGGTGGACCTTGTTGCCGGACTTGTCAAACACTTCGATGGTGACCTCGTACAGGCGGCCAGTCTCAAGGACCCACCTGTCACCAGGGTGGACTGCAAACCCTAAAAGCAGGCAGGGAGGGGCCTGAGCACCCAGGTGACCAGGGCACAGGGCCCAGGAGAGGAGATCAAGCACCAACCGCAGGGGTGGCCACCACCCACCTGGAGGCCCGGCCCTGCTGCCCGGCCACCCAGAGAGGGACCAGCTGTGGAGGTGAGGCCTGCGCCCCAGGGGATCCCGGCTGGCCTTTCTGACTCCCGGGACCAGTGGGCACACCCCGCTCTGGCTGCCCAGGGCTCGTGACAGCGGGACCCTGTCCTCACTGCACTCGACAGAGGCCACCGCAGGCCTGGGAAGGGCCAGGCACCGGGTCCCCGGCTGGGCCAGCCTGAGGCTCCGAGGCTCGAGGCCACAGCAAGGCACAGGACAGGAGCAGATGGGGCCTGGGCCAGCTGGACTCACAGCAGGTCCACCCGGGGCCAGGGCAGGTCTACACTGAGCCGGCCCTGCCCTCAGGTCTCACTGTCCCCCACGGGATGCCACACCAGCATCACCTCCCCAGCTGTCCCCTTGCCTGGACGCCCTTCCCACCAAGGCTCCTCCTAAGACGACGCGGGCCTCGGTGACGTCTCCCTGCTGTGTGGCACTGACTGACCTGGCTCGCTCGTCCCTGCCTGTGGTCCAGGACCCGCCTCAGCCCCCACCCCGTGCCCAGCAGCTGCGTGGAGAAGGCCCGAGGGGACCTCCTGGGACAGAGGCCACATCCCCACCACCCCCGGCCTCACCACCGTCAGGTAGCGTCCACACCAAACCTCGGCCTCCGGGGCAGTGGGGCAGCCCACGGGTCACTGTGCGCCAGGGCAGCGCCCCCTGACTCCAGGGTGTCAGCTGGCGAGTCCCCTCAGGCCCAAGGGGACGCTGTCCTGGGAACCCTGTGGTGCCCGGCCCTGCCCACGCCTCTCGGTTCCTGCGACTCTCCAGGTGACACACAAGCCAGGCCCAGAGGTTCCCGAGGGCCACACTCACCCAGGTACCCGGGCTCCACCACGTAGATGGTGCCGTTGGGCAGCCTGGTCGCGCCCTGCATGCGGATGCCTGGTTCCTCGTTAAGGGGCAGCACCCAGGACAGCACGTGAGCCAGCTGGTCTCCCCACAGCCTGACCGTCACCAAGGCCACACAGGCCCCGGGGGGAGAGGGAGACACTACTCGGGCACCCCGTGGCCCAGGCCACTGAGACCAAGGGCAGCTCAGGGTCAGGGGCCCTGCTGGGCTTTCTACCCTAGTAAACGGAACCTCAAGGGGCGTGGTGGCCCACGCCTGTCATCCCAACGGTTTAGGAGGCTGAGGCAGGAGGATTGCAAGTTAGAGGCCAGCCTCAGTAACTCAGCGAGACCCTGTCTCTAAATAAAATACAATAAAGGGCTGGGGACGGGGCTCAGGGATTGAGAGTCCCTGAGGTCAATCCTTGGTACCCCCCCAAAAAAGACAGGGCTAAAGGATACTCCGGTAGTCAAGGACAAGGCTGCTCCGTCCCAGCTGCACCGCGGTGACCGTGGACGTGTCCTGGGCCAGGATGGCCACAGGCCGGGTAGCGTCTCCTCCGGGGCCCGGGACAGAGTCCTGAAGCTGCAGCTCGTACTGATCGGAGGGCATCGAGAGCTCTGGGCAGGGAGACAGGGCGGGTGGAGCCGGGAGACGCGGGCGCCCAGGCGCACCCAGCCCCATCTCTGCGCCCGCCCAGCTGCCGGCCAGCGGCTGGATACAGCCCGCCTGACCCTCACGGCCTCTGCCCCTCAGCGGTCCTCTCCACCCCAGGGCACAGCCACAGCCGCGAACTTGCAGACGCAGTTTTCTTTGTGACTCTCTGTGCACCCCAGGAGCTGAGTCCTGTGCACCCCATATTCAGCACCGTCGGCCAGATGGCGGAAGCCACCCCGTGTGATCTCACACGCGGCCGGGCCAACACAGCAAGGCGAGGTCCGGCCAGACAGTGGGGTGCAGTCGGCCGTGCAGAGGGGAGTCCGACCTGCCGCTGCACAGATCGACCTCAGGGACGTGGCACTGGGGACGGGGACGGGAGGCCCCAGAGCAGGCAGGACCCTGGAGTTGGAGGGCAGAACGGGGGGTACCGGGGGCCAGGCGGGCAGGGCACCGGGGGACAGGGTGAGCCAGGTCAGGGTCCCGGTTTGGGAAGGTGAGAATGTTCTGGAGCTGGGGACGGCTGGGGACAGTTGGGGACACCTGGGGACGGCTCCGTGGGTGACGCATCTGACGGTGCCGACTTTCTCTGCGTCTCCCCGACTCAGAGGGGACGGCCGCGCACGGCTCCCCAGGCCCCGCACCTGTGATGGTCCCCTGCCTGATCTTCTGCACCCGGTAGCGCAGGGAGGTCCCCACCAGCAGGTAGACGTCGGACGCGGGGCTCAGCAGGATGTTCTCCAGGATCAGCAGCCGGACCTCGGCCGGGCGGACGTTCTGACAGAGGGGAGCCGAGACGTGAGGTGGGCAGGGGACGGCCCCGGGGGCAGGGGACAGTGGGCAAGGGAGAGGGGGAGACCTTGAGGTGGGACGGTGAGTCTGTCTCTGCAGCTGTGCCTGCCCGTCCCCGTCTGTGGGGACGTGCCCCAGGCCCCTCCCACCTGCCAGGTACAGGTGAGGCGCGAGGAGGCGGGTGGCCTGGGCAGGGCTGGGGCTGGCCACCTCCACCAGTGGCCCCCGGGGCTCTGTCCTGGCCGAGGAAGGCAGCCAGGGAGGCCAACTCCAGCAAGGTCCCAAATGTGGGGCGTGTCCCAGGCCGGGGTGGGGACACCAGTTAGAACAGGCAGGGAGTGACAACCCGGGCACATGCTGGGCCCCGGGGGCGGAGGCCTGGCCACCCTGGCCCTTCCCTGTGCAGTGACCAGCAGAAAGGCCCGAACGTCGCCCGCCCCTTGTCCCTGAGCGCGGGCAGCGGCCACCCACCCCGTAGACGGCCTCCTGGATGTGCGCCCTCAGCTTGGAGCTCCCGGTCTTCATGCCGGACACCAGGATGGTGTCCCCCTGCTTGGCCGCCTTCTCCATCTGGGAGATGTAGGACGGGGGTGTGTACGTGGACTCCGAGAAGGTGAGGATGCTGGGGAGGAACGCGGCGTCACAGCCAGCCTGCCCCTCAGACGTGTCCCCCAGTGTCCCCCCATGTCCCCCAGTGTCCCCCGCAGTGTGGGCTGCTGGGCACTGCGTGCCTGCTGCTTCCTGTGTCAGATTCCTAGTCAGGGCCTGGGGGTCGGCCGTGCACCAGAACCCACCCTTGATGGTGACCGGTGACATCAGAGACCAGGACAGAGACCACCGCTCGGCCCACACGGGACAGGTGAGGACGGCAGGAGCCAAGCCGCAGGCCCAGGACCCCAGCCCCAGCCCCAGCTCAGGAGCGTGAGTGACGCCCTTCAGGTGTCCCCAAGCAGAGTCACAAGCAGTGGCCCTTGAGTGCAGGCTGGTGGCAGGGCTGGCTCAGGGGCCGCACAGCCTCCTGGATGCTGTCCCTCCCCAGGAGACGTGCCTCCTCCCCCAGGGGGCGGCCCAGCACCGCAGCCCAGCACCTCGGCACCCGTGGACCCTGAGTGACGCCCAGCCCCCTGCGGAATGGAGGGGGGACAGGCTTGCTGTGGCAGGGGACAGGCCAGCAGCCCCGAGGTGGGCGGAGGATCAGCAGCCCCCCGACACCTTGGGGGTGGGCACAGCGGTGACCTGACTCTGCCTTACAGAGGAGGACGCTGGGGCTCACGTGGGTCACGCTCCTTGACAAAGACACAGGCCAGAAGGGACAAGGCCAGGACTGGAAGAGACCATCTGGTCCAGGGAACGAGGGAGGGTTGAGTGCCACCTGCAGAGAGCTCTGACCCCAGGGTGGGCTCTGTCAGGGGCTGTGACAGGGGCTGTGACAGGGGCTGTGACAGGGGCTGTGACAGGGGCTGTGACCGGTGTCGGGGGGCACATGTTCCCTACCCAGAGCTGGGAAATAAAAGGCCAAATTCTTAGGTCCCCCACGAAGCACCTGTCAATTACCAAAGGCAGCAGTGACCGCGCGGTGGCCAGCGGCCTCACGCCTCTTACCGCAGTGCATTGTGGGAGTCTGAGAAGCCTTCCGCCTCAGTGTCTGTCACGATCGTCCACTCAAAGACCAGCCCGGCCAGGGTGCTGAAGGTGTTCCCTGCAAGGGCAGACGGGTGGCAGGGGCAGGATCACAGCCGTGTCCCCAGGAGCGCCACCCACACAGCCCACCGTGCTCGCTGGCCAGCACAGGGCAGGGATGGCAGGCTCACAGCAGGTGACCGGCAGGGGTTGAGGCTGGGTCTGCACCCAGACCCGTCCCAGGTAGAGCCGGGCTCTTCCTGCTGTGCCTCCTGCCGCCCGCTGGACCTGCGCTGCGCAGATGTGACACTGTGGCACCTGGGCCAGCAAGCGCTCTGCCCTGGGGCCTGAGCCCTCCTTCCTCCCCGCCAGCCCCGGGGCAGGGAGCGCCCGCGTCTGGTCTCCCATCTCTTCACCTTGGCCATGACACTCCCAGGGTCCCAGGGTTGGGGACAGAATGCCAAGCCCAGCCAGTCTGCGCTCCCAAGGCCAGGCCTGCCACCGGCTTCTGCCACAGACAAACCCAACTTCCAAGTTCCCCAGAAAAACCCAAAGACGAGGCCGCCTGGGCCTGGGCCCTGCTGACCACTGCGCCCCGCAGAGGCTGCCCCTGCACCAGCCCCACGCTCCTCATCCCAGTCCCAGACTGGTCACCTGAGACACCCCTGGGGCCATGGAGTAAAAGGCGGTCAGCCTGGGCCTCACTGCCCTGATCCAAGATCTCCATGGACAGTTAACTGTTTAGAGAAAGTTCCAGAAAACCCCGCTGCCTGAGCCTTTCGGGGCATCACTGAGGGAGGAGGCCTCTGGGGAGAGCCCCTGCAGTGACTCTCCATGGACATGGGCCACTGATGGAGGAAGGAAGGCCACCTCGTCCACGATGGATGGGAGGCCAGAATTTCATTTTCTTAGAGGGCCGAGAAAAAATATCCAGCCGATGGACAACCCGTTTTTTCAGACCTGAAAGCACGTGGACAGAGCCATGCATGGCCCTCTGTCCCCTGCTGACCAGCACTGGCCAGGGGACCTCATCCCCACAGCCACCTGGGACGGGACGCCCCCAGCCAGCGGGCCACAGTCCCCCTGCAGGGCAGGGCCCAGCACGCTGATCTCACAGGACACTCAGAACAACAAGGGTAGGTCCCCTAGATCCCACCGATGTCCCTCCTATGCCCCCCCCATGGGCCTCTCCTAGAGCCCAGCAGCCACCAGCTGTGACACTGTCACACCTCTCAAGAGTGTCCTCTAGGCCTGCCCTGGGTTTCCATGCAGCCAAGATCCAGGCGCTGGTGGCCTCTGACAGACAAAAATGGACACACTGCTGGAAGGGTTGCTGGGCGTGAAGGGAGAACTGGAAGTTGTCCTCCACATGAGGGGACAAGGGATTGTGAGGCAGGAGGCCAGTCAAGTGCAGACCCTCAGGGTGTGGGGCCAGCCGTCGAGTAGAGAGAGGAGCCGGGGAGCGCACAGCATCGCGGGCCTGCAGCGGCCTTCAGGTGCTGGCCACCGGGTCCCGCTGCTGCTGTCCCTGCATCCCAGCGGGGCTGGCTCTGGGGCGCTGAGTCATCCCCTCCTCCCAGGCGGCTGCAGGTGGGGACCCCAGGGCACCTGTTGCCCCTGCACCTCGCCCAGGCCGCGGACAGGTATGGAGAGGCTCCTCCCAGGGCAGAGGCAGCCTCCAGACCAGACCCCTCTGCGGCTGCAGGCCAAGTGCCACAGACGGCCACACGCCGTGTCCACATGCTCCTGCCCTGGCCTGTGTGCCCGCCTTCCCCAGGAACAAGCACGGAGAGGACTGAGAGCCAGGAGGGAAGGAGGGCAGGGAGGGCTGGGGACTCCAGGCCAGGACAGACGGCCCAGACGCTCCCCAGGGGGCTCTGAGTGGCAGGAAGCAGGCCCTCCCTGTGGGTGAGCAGGCCCCATGTGCAGGCAAGTCCTGGGGGGTGGGCAGGTCTCTCCCGGCGGGTGCTCAGGCCCCGCCCCATGGGCACGCAAGCCCGAACAGGCCCCTCCCCGTGCCTGAGCAGGCCCCACCCCGTGACTGAGCAGGCCCCGCCCCGTGACTGAGCAGGCCCCGCCCCGTGACTGAGCAGGCCCCGCCCCGTGACTGAGCAGGCCCCTCCCCGTGCCTGAGAAGGCCCCGCCCAGTGACTGAGCAGGCCCCTCCCCGTGACTGAGCAGGCCCCTCCCCGTGCCTGGGAAGGCCCCGCCCCTTGCCTGAGCAGGCCCCGCCCCGTGACTGAGGAGGCCCCGCCCCGTGCCTGAGGACCCACCCCCGTGCCTGAGCAGGCCCCTCCCCATGCCTGAGCAGGCCCCTTCCCGAGGGTGCATAGGCCCCGCCCCATGCCTGTGCAGGCCCCTCCCCATGGGCAAGCATGCCCCTCCCCGTGGGCACACAGGGCGGTCCCCCTCCCTTTAAGCAGGCCCCTCCCTGTAGGCACACAGGCCCCACCCCGTGCCTGAGCAGGCCCCTCCCCAAGGGTGCATAGGCCCCTCCTCAAGCCTGTGCAGGCCCCGCCCCGTGGGCAAGCAGGCCCCTCCCTGTGCGCAGGCTCCCGGGACTAATCTCTGCCTGGCAAAATAACATGTGACACTGCAGTGTGGCGAGGTCATCGTGACACCTGGCCTGCTGAGGGGGAGGACGAGGGTTCAATCCCTGGTACAAAAAGGAAATAGTTTAGGTCTTGAATGTCCCCAAAGGCACTGCAGCTCAAGATTGTGGCACTGTGGGGAGGAGGTGGGACCGTCAGGAGGTGGGCCTAGAGGAGGTGCCGCGGGTCACGGGGACGGGAGGCGTCCTGGGAGGGGATGGGGGCTCCTGCCTCTTCCCGCCTCACCCAGCCCAAAGCAATGGTGCCAAGCCACCAGGGTTGTGCGTCCACAGGGACCTTCCTCCTCCAAAGTCCATCATCTCAGGCGTTTTGTCACAGTAATGAGACGGACTGACACTGGGTGACGGCTGGGGTCAGGTCCTGGGCTGCCCCTGCAGGGCTGGCACCACACAGCGGGGGACACGGCGGGAGAGGGAGGCAGGTGAGCGGCAGATGCGCTCCAGAGACACCAGGGACAGCCCCTCTCTGCTTCTCCCTGTCCCCAAGGCCCCCGGGCTGGAGCGCCAGGGTGGGATGGAGGAGGAGCCAGACGGGGTGGCATCCTGGAGGGAGGTGACCTGGGGACACTCACCTTCCGAGTCCAGGGCCTGGATCTTCAGCTCCAGCGGGGAGTCCTCGAGGTAGAGCTCGCGGGTGGTGGACACGATCTGGATCCCATGGATGAGGTCGACGATGGCGTCGCAGCGCAGCACCTGGCCTGTGGCTGGAGGGACAGCGGGCGGTCAGCGCAGGGCGGTGACCTCGTACCCTCACAGAAACACTGCCTCAGGGACAGTGGGGCCCAGCCAGCGCCCTGGGGACGTGCACAGGCACTGGGTAGGACGGTCGGGAAGAGAATTGCTCCAGGAAAGTCCGGGCTCGCTCGGGGTAGAACTGTGAACAGGTGACGCGCATCCCAGGTGACCGGCACGTGAGGTGGCCCTGTCCTGTCCCCACACTTGAAACTAAGAACTGCGCCAATGGCTTTTCTGTTCCTTTTTTACTCAGGGGCGCGTGGACGCCCCTGGGGGTTCTGCTTGCTCCATGAGATGCGCCACCGCGTCACCTTGCAGCCACCGGGGTCAGGGTGACAGCACATGGCACCAGATCACCCGGGTCACCTCCAGGTGCCACATGGAGATACCGTGCACTGCTAACATGCGGTCAGGGAGCAACATGGCAGTGGGTGCTGCGGGGAGCCACCCGTCAGGTCAGACCACGGGAACTATCCGTGGCTTGTGGAGCTGACCTCCACCCGGCTAGGAAGAGCCCTCACAGTGGCTCTGGGAACTGGACAGCCCACCCTCAACCTTTTCTGGTGAAGGACACTCTGTGGGTGGTCTGTGATGGTCCCCAGAGCTGAAGCAGGCACAGGCGCCATGTGGCCTCTCAGTCTGAAAGCTCCATGCGTCATCGGCCTGCCTGTCCCACCCCTGCTTTCTGGACATGTTGGTGAGTCCTGTGGTTTTCTCCTCGTTCTATCTTTCTTAGCTTTTATCTCTCAACCAGCCCATTCCACCCAGGGGGACCCATGTCCACTGCCCGCAGGATGTGGGTGGGAGGGCAGGTGGCCCATGCCTGTGATCCCAGCAGCTCGGGAGGCTGAGGCAGGAGGATCCCAAGTTGGAGGCCAGCCTCAGCAAAAGCGAGGCCCTAAGCAGCTCAGGGAGACCCTGTCTCTAAATAAAACAGAAAATAGTGCTGGGGACAGGCTCGGTGGTCGGGTGCCCTGGGTTCGGTCCCTGGTACCAAACAAACAAGCGTGTCTGGGCATCTGTCTGGAGGTCACATGCAGATGGTCAGGAGCAACACAGCTTGAGCACCTGCAGATCTTGCTGGGAACCCACCCTCCAGGGACACTGAGGGGCACCTGCATTTCACAGTGAGGTAAATCAAACACGGGCAAGTGTCACAGATTGGATGTGAAAGGTCCACAGGAACAACTCACGTGGTGGGCTCCTGGCCCAACGTGGCACTGTCCCAAGGCTCTTTTGGGAAGTGACCGGCTCAGGAGGGCTCTGGCCACTGCCAGCCCTGGCTCCTCTTTCCTGGATACCCAGGAGGGATAGGGTTTTCTCCGGCAAGGGAACCGGGAAGCCACTGCCTGAACTCTCTAAAACCGGGGTCCAAAACAAACCTTTCTTCCTCTAAGTGGATTTTCTCAGGTATTTTGTCACAGCCACAGAAAGCTGATTAACACAGGAAGGAAAAGCAGTGGTCCCTGCACTGGGGACCTCACTCACCGTGACTGGACACCTGCTAAAAGTAAGTGGAGTAAGAAGGACGATTCAGGAAGCCCAGAGTCACCTAAGGAGCAGACTGAAGTGTAGGTCTCCTGCTCCCAGGCCTCGAGAATTTGGTTCTATTTAATAGATTTGGGGGTACCGGGACTGAACTCAGGGATGCTCGACCACTGAGCCCCATCCCCAGCCCTTTTCATATCTTATTTAGAAACAGGGTCTCCCCGATTTGTTCAGGGCCTTGCTGAGTTGTTGAGGCTGGCCTCCAACTTGCGATCCTCCTGCCTCAGCCTCCAGAGCCCCTGGGAGGATTTATGCGCCCGGCATAAATCAGAACCCCAGGGAATTTGACGCACGTAGCCCACTGACTACTCGTGCCCGATGCTGCCCCAGCAAAGATACCTGAAGCTTCCCCAGTGAGTGGTCTTTGTAAAGTTTAGAGCCCAGAGTCGTCCGTTTGTCTGTCCTGCCCTCAATGGAGCCCGCAGGACGGAGAGAAATAGTCAGGTGTATTCTGAATACTACGCAGTGGAATTCGCACGTTAAAACAAAGGACGGACAGACGGACAGCAGGAAGGACTGTCGGGACCAGAGGGGCGGCTCCAAGTGCAAATACGGGACCTCAGCCTGGGGGCTGGAGGTCAGGGGGTCTCCCATCCCTGGTCACCAGCAGGATGGCCCGTGTCCCTCAAAACGCTTACTGATGTCCTCTGCGAAGATGATGCTGGTCAGGCGGGCGGGCTGGGTCAGGCGGGCCTGCACCACAGCCTTCTGGGAGCACGGTTGGTCACTGGGGCCCAGCGGCTCTATGCTGGCCACTTCCGGCCGGGTCGATGACCTGCAGCGAGAGGGGAGGACTCAGTCCCTCGGGGGAGCCGCGTGACCCACTGAGACAGCCCGGGCCAGCCAACGTCCCCCCAATTAGGACCTCCGCAGCCTCAGGGCTGGGGGACCAGACACACAGTCCGGTCCCCCCACCCACCGTCCAAACAGGGGACCCCACAGCTGGTGACAGTCTTGCTGATCAATAGACGTCACTGTCCAAGGCTGTCCTAGAGACAGAGGCACAGTGGCCCCCGTCATCGACAGGCTTGCAGGGGACACTCAAAACCTCGGTGGCACTAGGCCCTCCGCCTGCCGTGTCCTCCTATAGCGACACACGGTGACGTCAGCTGGTGGAGGAGGCGGGGTGCGAGATGGGTCATGACAATCACTAAAACGAGGCGTCGTGACAACACGCTGCCATTGGGTCATTGAACCTATGAATTCTTTCTGGAACTTTCCATCTGGGATCTCCAGACTGAGGCTGATCACGTGGCACTGAAGCCAAGGAGGGGCAGCAGTGAGTCGGGGCTGTTGTCACCCCAGGAAGGCTGCTCCTGGGGACCCCAGTAGATCACTGACTGTCACCTGCCTGTCACATGTCCCTGCACCCGGAGCTGATGCTGCGGCCTGTTGAGAGCCACAGCCGAAGGGGCCCCAGCAAACTTTCAGACTGCCAGCTGATGATTGGCCCTCAGGCCCCAGCAACATCTAGCTGATTGGCTCCTCTGCGGTGATGCTCATTGGGCTGTTTCCCTGCCCTTTCAGGCCACGGAGCTGCTCATTGGGGGACTTTTTGGCTCCGCCCACGCGACCCAGCCAATCAGCCTCAAGAGCAGGAGGATTGTGGGAGGTGTGGAGGCTGGTGGTGGGTGGAGTGGCTTGTGGGAAGCGGGTGGTGGCAGTTGGGCTCTGAGGGTTTTCCTGAGGAGCTATTTTGTTTGGCTTGTGTGGTTCTAAAAATAAAGTTAGTTTCTTTTGACAAGTGGCTCCTGAATTGTGCCCAGCCAGACTGCGGCAGCGGCCCGGCCAGGGAGGAAGGCACACAGAGCCACCAGCAAGGGACCCAGGGTGGTCAGAGGCCACCGCCCAGATGTGCTGGGCCACCGTGTGGTGCCACTTGTCGGTCCTGGTCCTCAACACAGGCAGCAGCGGTGTCCAGGTTCAGGGGACGGGGCACTGCGAGCGCCATCTGTGGACAGGCACCAGGTGGCCCCAGGTCAATGCCACCGTGGAATCCAGAGGCCCTGGGGGGACAGCTGAGCAACCAAGCAGGGGGAGTGGCCACAGAGTGTGACCAGAGACCAGGGAGGGCACACTGGGCAGTGGCCAGCACTCAGCCCCAGGGCCCTGCCCAGCAGTATCCCCCGGGATCTGTGCGTCGTGCCACAAGGCTGTTCCGGAGCAGTAGGAAGGTCCCTTCCTGTCCCCGCTACAGAGCCACCGTGCCAAGCCTCCCCACTCCACACCAGGTGCCCCAGGGACAGGGGCGGCAGGGTGGCGTCCCCAAACACCCCCAGGGTGCCACCAAGCACCGGCCAGGTGTGCACAGAGAGGCTGGCAGGAGGCCTGGACACCGTCCCCTGCCGGCAAAGGGGACATGGAAACCCCCAGACCAGGCACCCGGGGTACCCCGTACCCTCTGGTCTCCTCATCTGGGAGCCGGGCAGGGGGACAGGCCAGGCCCTGGCGGGACACAGGGTGGGCGGGTCAGAAGCCCGGGGTGGACCAGGCGGGGTCCCCGCTCGGATCGGGGACCTGGGAGAAAAAGGGACCAGAAACCTCCACAGAGCTTCCCAGGAAGCCACGCGCCACGTCCACCTGCCAGCCAGATGCACGTCCTCGGAGACGCCCACGCCCAGGTGCCACCAGAAGGTGGGCGGGACTCTCGGTGTCACCTCTGCGACTTCCTAAGCCTAAGATGTCCCAAATTCTTCAATGCAGGATGGGGGAGGGGAGGGGAGACAGCAGGGCTCAGGGGATGGCAGCGGGTGACACCGACCTTGGGGACACTGACCCTGCAACCACTGGCATTTCGTCCAGCTGTAGGTGGACACAGACCTTCGTTGTCCTTGTCCATTTCCATGTGGCACTGAGGGCGGGGCCTGCGCCAGGCCAGCGCCCCACCACGGAGCCTCATCCCAGCCCCATCGGGACCCTGAATGTCTCCTGAGGGCTTGGTCCCCAGCCTGTGGCACTACTGGGAGGTGGCCCTGGGCCTAGAGGGCAGGCAGGTCCTGGGGGTGCCCCGATGGGGCAGTGGGGAATCAGCCCTCCTCTCTCTTTGCTACCCGGCCACCATGCGGTGACCGTGCCTCCCCCACCAGGTGCTCCCCACGGTATCCCGTGTCACCGCAGGGCCAACCTGGCCTGCAGCCTCCAGAATCATGGTCCAAAATAAACCACTCCTCTCTCTCAGCTGGTCCCAGAGATCCCCGGGGGACCCACATGTCGTCACACATCTGTCCAAACCCACAGCTCGGCCACACCAAGGGGGACCCTCACAGCCTGCGCGCGCCACTCGCCTGCAGGCCTGGTGACTCCGCAGGTTGCCTCACGGCCCCCCCAAGGCCGGGCTCCGCCTCCCAACCTGGACGGTTGCTGAGGCTGGCCTCCAACGTGTGATCCTCCTGCCTCAGCCTCCCCAGCCGCTGGGATGACAGGCGTGGGCCCGGCTAGCGGGTCATTTTTAATGAGACGTGCTGGGACCCACCCATCCCAACACCGCGGTCCTGCAACACGGCACGTTTTTAGGTGCCCGCCGTCATGAACCTCAGTCCCCCGGGGCTGCGCTAACAGAATGTCCTCAACAGGGCCACAGACAGCAGCAGCCGTCACCTGTGATTCCAGAGGCTTGAAGTCCAAGATCAAGTACCAGCGGACGTCCAGCCCTGACCCCAGGCACGCTGGTGAGGAGGTCTCCACAGAAGACGCAGGAGACACCTGACATTCAGACCCCGGGGGTGGCCTCCTGTGCTGAGGCCCCAAGGTCCCCACGGGTGGCCTCCAGCCCAGCCTCCAGTCCCTCCTTGGGCTGATAAGAGCAACCACGGAGAAGATCCAGGGCCTCCCTGGAGCCTCCCTGCCTCCCTCAGGGAGAGGCTGGGACTCCTACCGCTGGCGATCACATGTCCTTGGGCCTCAGCGTCCTTGCCTGCGACACAGGGTCAGCCTCCAGCCCACTGGGTCCCCTCACGGGAAGCCTGGATACTGGGTGGCCAAGCCCTGCAGGAAGGGGCCGGGGTGCGGCGTGGTGCAGGACACTGGCCTGGGAGTCAGGTTCTCGCCCTGAGAGCGCATGAATAAGACCCGCTGGGAAGTGTCTGTCACCCAGGGGAAGGAGGCCACCAAACAGAAAGTGGAAGGTCACTTCTCTTTCTCTCTTTAGTGTCTTTAGGGGTGGACAGACACGACCCCTTTATTTTACTGATTGATCTGTGTTGGTGCCCGGGGACGGGACTCAGGGCCTCCAAGGTGCCAGGCGAGCGAGCGCTCTGTCCCTGAGCCCAACCCCGCCCCTTGGTTTCATTTCTCAGAAATGAAAAATCCAGTGTATGTTATGTCGCACGATGGCCGACTCAGAGAGTAGGAGGAGAAGGGTTCACCATCTTTTTTAATGTAACATAACTTAAAAAAAAAAAATTCTGCTGGGTGCCTGTCATCCCCGCTGCTTGGGAGGCTGAGGCAGGAGGATCGTGAGTTCAAAGCCAGCCTCAGCCAAAGTGAGGCCCTGAGCAACTCAGGGAGACCCTGTCTCTAAATAAAATACCAAACAGGGCTGGGGATGGGGTTCCGTGGTCAGGGCCCCTGAGTTCAATCCCTGGTGCCCCCCAAAATTAACTTCCCCTCAATAGTGGGCGTGGCTCACAACCACTGTCCCGCCCTGATCTCCTGCAGGTCAGGAGAGCGAGGCAGGAGGCAGAGGGACTGGATTACGGGGGAACCAGAGGCCAGGCTCCTGCACAGGCCTCAAGGCCAAGTACAGAGGGCTGCTGAAGTCCCTCTTGGCCACTGCTGTGACTTCTGGGGCTGTGCTGGCCCTTTTGGCCCTGTGGCTAGGCGGGGAGTGGCTGAGCTGCCCAAGGGCTGCTGCTTCCAGTGAGAGAAATCATCTCCCTGCAGGGGAAGGGCGGGAGACACCCAGACCTAATCACACTGAGCCAGGCGGAGCCGCAGGGGGTGCAGGAGATGAGAGATGGGTGGCAGGCGGGACCCTTCAGCACAGAGATACCCGGGGGAACAATTTCTTGTTATCAAAAATAAAAGTGTGCCACGCAGGTTACCCGCCCAATGTGGGTGGGCCTCGTCCAATCAGTTGAGGGTCTGAAGACAACCAAGGGCGGAGCCAGAGAATCGGAGCTCCGCCCTCCCCAGGGTGTCAAGGCCAGGACATCAGCGCCCTGCCGTCACACTCAAAGGGGGAAGCCTGGGCACTTCCTGGGTCCCGACTCTGCAGCGCCCAGGCTGAAACTACACCTCCGGCTTTCATGGGTCTCCCCCCAACCACAGATCTGGGGTCTTGTGGCCCCACGACCACATGAGCTGATCGCAGCTCTCCCCAGGGACCCTCCGTCCCTCCCTCTCCCTCCCTTGTCCTTGTCAAAGCCCCAGGAAACAGACCACGGCGACTCAGACCGCGTGAGAGCAAGGGCGTGCAGAGGAACGAGGGGGAAAATTGGTTCTGGGAACACACGTGCACACACAGGCACACATGCACACACACGCACGCACCCAGGTGCACACACAGGTACATGCACACACATGCAGACACAGGTGCACGTGCACACAAAGGTGCACACACATGCACAGGTGCACACACACACACACATGCACGCACACACAAAGAGGGGCGGAGGCACCACACCCAAAGCCCCCGCGTCTGGTCCCCTGGTCTCTGGCCAGCAGGGGCAGCTGCTGGACCGCGGGGTCCCTGGGCAGCCCTTCCCCCTGTCGCAAGTTGGAGCCTAAGTGCCCCCAGGGCCACAGGCAGAGGCTGGGCCACCAGCACAGGGCATCATGGGAAGGTGGCAGAACCCTCAGGAGGAGGTGAGCTCCCGGGGACATGACCCTGAACAGGAAGTGGGGGCCCAGGCTCTTCCTGTGTTGGGGGGAGGCCGCAGCCTCTGTGCTGGGCCCTCCCTGCCCTGCGCCTCCCCTGCAGCCCCATCTCCATCAGGCCCCTGCTCGGTGCAGCCACCTCTGCGCAGGACACCTCCTTTTTTTGGGGGGGGGGTACCAGGGATGGAACTCAAGGCCCCCAACCCCTGAGCCCCGTCCCCAACCCTGTTCTGTATTTTATTTAGAGACAGGGTCTCACTGAGCTGCTCAGAGCCTCGCTGTGGCTGAGGCTGGCCTCCAACTTGTGATCCTCCTGCCCCAGCCTCCTGGGCCACCGCGCCTGGATCCTTTTCCTCCTCAATGGATTCTTGACTGCAAAAGCTCTCACGCCTGCAGACACCCGGGTGAACCCCGTGTTGTCGGACTCTGGGGGACGCTTCTAGAGCTCCGAGCCCATCGGCCTGTCCCCTTCACAAGACAAGAAATGTTCAGCACTATTCTGAGGGCAGGGCTTTGGTCCCCAGGGGCCGGCGTGGGAGGAACCGGGGAGCCGAGCCCGGAGTTTCAGTTTTGCAAGACGAGAACCTCTCTGAGACGCGTGGTTGTGACTGTCACACAGCCACCGGCCTGCGGTTAGCGCCACCGGGGGGCACCTCCCTGCAAGTGGCCCAGGTGGCCAATTCCACCTCCTACATTTTTTACCACGATTTTTATCTAAATAAAAATGGAGACGACACACTGAGGCTCAGACGTGGCTCGGAGGAGGTTGAGGCTGGGGACAGGCTGCGAAGGGCCGGTGGCGGCTGGTGGCTAGGCCCCCACAGGCCCAGGCTCCCACCCGAGCCCTGCAAAGCCACAGAGAGACTTGGCTTCTCCTCTTCTCGGCCGCCCGCGCCCTGGGCCACCCTCTGCAGGGCCCAGGGAGCCCAGGCGCGGGAGGCCAGGGTGACAGAGACAGGGAAGTGAGAGGCCGAGGGGAGGTCGGCGGTGCAGGGAGGGCCCCGGCCATCTGCAGGCCCAGCCCTGGCAGAGCCCAGGAGGGTGGAGGAGCAGAGGCCACCCAGGCTGCCCCCCTGCCAGAGCAGGGCACCCACAAAGGAAGAGGAAGGACACAGCCCGGGCGCCGGGTCAACTCGGGGTAGCGGCATCTGCCCAGACTCCCCGCTGCAGCCAGAGAGGGGAAGCAGGCACGGCCTGCCCGGCACCCAGGAGCCCCCGGGCGCAGGGGACAGTGGGACTTCCCCGATGCCTGTCGCCCAAGCAGAGTCCACAGGCCCCGTGGCGCGGGCTACGACCTCTGACCCCACCTGCTGACACCCGACCTGGCCAACATTCCTCCCCAGGGCCTTTGCACCTGCTGTGAGGGGCTGCGCATCCCTGTGGCCCTTGAACAGGGGATCCTGTCCCACCTCGGGTAGGGGCACACTGCAGAGCTTGGGGGCGGGGAGGTCCCCGGGGACTGAACCCAGGGGCGCTAACCCCTGAGCCCCGTCCCCAGCCCCATTCTGAATTTTATTTAGAGACAGGGTCTCGCTGAGGTGCTTAGGGCCTTGCTAAGTGGCTGAGGCTGGCCTCCACCTTGCGATCCTCCTGCCTCAGCCTCCTGAGCCGCTGGGATTACCGCCCGGCTGGTTTACAGTCCCTCATTGACAACAGGGGTGCTTCCTGGAGCCAGGAGGTTGCACAATGCCTGCCCTCTGCAGGGACACGGGGCTGGGGCTGGGCTCAGCAGCAGGGCGCTCGCCTGGCGTGTGCAAGGCCCTGGATTCTGTCCTCAAAATAAATAAACACAATGAAGGTTTCTGTCCACCTACAACTAAAATAAAATAAAATAAAATAAAGCTCAAAAGGGCAAAGAGCAAAGCCACTCGACTCCAGAGAGTCCGAGGAAGAGCCCAGGCCACATGTGACCTGAGAGCACACCTTGGCTCCTCTCCCAGGGTCCACAGGCTTCTGGGCCAAGCACCTTCACAACAACCACCTGTGACAACCCGTCTCTGCTCTACTTCCTGGAAGCTAATGTTACTTTGTGCATACATGGGGGGGCCTTTCCAAGGGGCTAGTGACACGTACTTCATGAATCACCTTCGATAACAAAGTATCTACGAGAATCAGGAGCCTGTCACACAAGGGCCACTCTGGCTGGAGGCCACTCACGGCAGCAGGAGTTCCTCTGGCCAATGAGTCCGAGGCTGCGCGTCCCCTGGCCTACTGGTGGGGACAGGGACGGCTCCCAGAGGCTCCCACCGGCTCCGTCTCTGCGGCTACTGGAGAGGACTTCGCAGCCATCGCGTCCCTCCCTGAGTCTCACTTCTGTTCCCGACTGAAATGCAGGCAGCTTAGACTAGATGGCCTCTCCAAGTCCCCTGGGCCCAACACCGTCCAGTCATGTGACATGTGACGGTGTAGGTCAAAAAGCAGGACGCGGCAAATTCAAGGATGAACAACGACCCCTGGGTTGGGACTTCGATGCTCTCTGTGTTCCCGGGTGGAGGTGACCCGGGCACCCAGCCCCAAGTCCCCAGAGGACGGTGTGCAAAACCAAAGCCACAGTGGCTGCGCCCGGGCAGCATTACTCAGACGAGGACATTTTGGGGACCTGGTTGGCGAAGGTCTTCCTGTGGCGGGAAGGGACGTGAGCCCTCCCAGCACCTCCCAGAGGGCACTTGGCAGTCAGTCACCTCCGCCATCGACACTGAGCGACTCCCCTCCTCCCACAGGCTGATCAGAATCTGCCCGCGGCCACCAGCTGTCCTCAGGGGGAGATAAAGGCTCGTCACTTTAGGAAAGAAACAGCCCAGTGCAGGGTCCCAGGAAGAACCAGCCATGACCCCAGGCACACACTGGGAGCCCTGGCCTTAGCCACCTGTCCCCAGCCTGGCCGTCCACAGCAGCAGGGCCCCTCCAGAGAGCCGAGCACCAGGGTCGCAGAGCCACTGACCGCCCACCGTCCACACGGGACAGGGGGACCCCAGGTGGCTGCGCAAACCCTGAAGCCCAAGTTCAGCCTGATACAGGCGCAGGGTCCTGATGCCCTGGAGACTGAGCCACCTCGTCCCTGTCCAGGAGGCCGACTCTCAGGGCAGAGCCAGGGCCTGGCCACCACGGGGCTGCTGACAGTCACAGACTGGCACAGCCAGGCTCTGCCACCAGGCCAGACCCACTAAGCCCCAACTGGACCGCAGGGGCTCAACAAGGGTCCCCTGAGCATGGGAGGGAACCAGCGGCCCTGGTCACTCCCCCCACCGTGCTGCCTGCTGGGGTGTCCCTTGCTGCCCTGCGCTGGGCCACATGCCCCAGGCCGCGGGCCATCCCGGGAGGCCACCCACGCACCCCCATCTCTACTGGATCAGGTGGCCCCACGTGTTCCTCCCGACCCTGCTGCCAGTGTGACCCACGCGGACGCCGCTGCAGTCCCCGCGGCGGGCAGGCGACACTCCTGGGCCTCAGGCCAGGGCTGTGCCGGGCGCCATCAGGGCAGGAGCGAGTGGCGCGGGGACCTCGCGGCCTGGCCTCCCGCAGAGGCCGGGCTCCGAATCCCTGGGTCCACGCACGCCGCCGGCCAGCCCCGTTGTCCCCGCCGCCCGCGCTGTCCCCGCCCCGGCGTGCGCGCCGCCGCCCCGGCCGCCGCCTCCCGACACCTGCCGCCTGCCTCCCGGGCTCCCGCCGCCGCGCCCCCGCCGCCCCTCCACGGCCTCCCGGCCTCCCTCCACGGCCTCCCGGCCTCCCTCCCGCCCCGGCCTCCCGGCCTCCGCGCCGGCCTCACCAGCGGTAGCAGCCGGCGGTGGCCTCCAGCGTGAAGTTGACGCGCGTGGCCCGCGTGAAGGGCAGCAGCACCTTGGGGATGTTGAGCGTGGCCGCCGCCGCGGACGGGCCCAGCGCCAGCAGCACCCAGAGCGCCAGCAGCGGCCCGCGGCCCCGCGCCGCCATCCCCGCGTCCAGCGTCCCGCGCGCGCGCCCAGCGCAGGTGCCGACCCCGCGGGGCCGCGCCTCTTCCTGGGCCGCGGGAGCCCGGCGCCCCGCCCCAGGCGCAGCCGCCGGTGTCTGTCCCCAGCCCGGGCTGTCCCCAAGCCCGGCCCAGGCTGTCACCAGGCTGATCCCAGGCCGCGCTATCCCAGGCTGTCTCCAGGCCGTCCCCAGGCTGTCCCCAGGCTGTCCCCAAGCCATCCCCAGGCCAGGAGTCCCCAGGCCGTGCCCAGGATCGGCTGTCCCCAGGCCGGTCTGTCCTCAGGCTGTCCCCAGGCCGGGCCCAGGCTGTCATCAGGCAGATCCCAGGCTGTCCCCAGGCTGATCCCAGACAGGGCTGTCCCAGGCTGTCTTCAGGCCGTCCCCAGGCCGAGCTGTCCCCAGGCTGCCCTGTCCCAGGCTGCCCTGTCCCAGGCTGTCTCCAGGCCATCTCCAGGCTGTCCCCAGGCCAGGCTGTCCCCAGGCCATCCCCAGGCTATCCCCAAGCAGTCCCCAGGCAGGGCGTCCCGAGGCCGTGCCCAGAATGGGCTGTCCCCAGGCTGTGCCCAGGCTGATCCCAGGCCATTCCCAAGCCGTTCCCAGGACGCGCTGTCCCCAGGCTGCCCCCAAGGCTGTCCCCAGGCTGATCCCAGGCTGTCCCTAGGCTGATCCCAGGCTGATCCCAGATTGATCCCAGGCTGTCCCAGGCCATCCCCAGGCCAGGGTGTCCCCAGGCTGATCCCAGGCTGTCCCCAGGCCAGGCTGTCCCCAGGCCATCCTCAGGCCAGGCTGTCCCCAGCCTGATTCCAAGCCGTCTCCAGGCCAGGCTGTCCCCAGGCCATCCCCAGGCTGATCCTAGGCCGTCCCCAGGCCAGCCCCAGCCCCAGCCCCCACTGATCTCTTTTATTCTTTGGGGGTGCTGGGGATTGAACCCCCTGCCTTGGGACTGAATCCCCACCCCGACCGACCCTCCTTGAGCAGGTGACACAGTGAGTTCCAGCTGAAAAGGCTCCACAGGCCTCACGGTGCGAGGGATTCCCTGCCCTGTGCACCCGAGTTCCCTTCCCCTCAGCAGCCAGGGCTTCCTCCAGGTGCAGACCTGAGGGTCGTCATGTGTGTGCGCATGCGCTGGCTCCTCCCCCTGCGTGCGCACACGCCCCTCTCCCTCCTCCCTCTCCGTGTGCACATACCCCTGCTCCCTCTCCGTGTGCACACGCCCCTGCTCTCCCTCCTCCCTCTCTGTGTGCGCACACAGACACACGCTGTATACACCTGTCTGTATCCCCTTGTCAGAGAGCAAATAAATACATGAGTGAAAGGGACCGCACAGGGCACAGAAGAACTGGCACTCTGGTCCCTTGGGATCATGAGCCCCTGTGGCCCCACCTTTCCAAGACTTCTGATTAGGGTGGAGAAGGCAGTCCCATGGACTGTGGGGAACACATCTTGGTGGTGAGCGGTGGCATAGTAGTTCATTAAACAGCAGTGTTGGGCTGGGCTGCAGCTCAGCAGTGGGGCGCCGGCCTGGCCTGCATGGGGCCCTGGGTTCCATCCCCAGCACCACATACAAGTAAAATAAAGGTGCTGTGACCTCCTACAGCTAAAAGAAAAACAAAGAAACAAGTGCACCAGGCGCAGTGGTGGCGCACACCGGTCATACCAGAGGCTCGGGAGGCTGAGGCAGGAGGATCTCGAGTTCAAAGCCAGCCTCAGCCAAAAGGAGGCCCTGAGCAACTCAGGGAGACCCTGTCTCTCAATAAAACACAAAACAGGGCAGGGGACAGGGCTCAGTGGTCGAGGGTCCCTGGGCTCAATCCTAGGTACCAAAAAAAAAGAGTGGTGAGTGGGCCCAGCAGGACATCCCTGGGTGGGCACCTGCCCCCTCCTCTGTGTGACTGTGTCTCCACTCCGGCCATGGAGCCCCTCTCCCAGCACCCTGAAGTCTCTCTTTGTGACATCTGAAGACCACCTATCTTCCAATGGAGGCGTTGACATATGTTTTCTTAAGAGGCAAACTTGGATGCTTCTGTCAACAGAAATCCAGCCTCAGCTGCCAAAATAGAAGACTACGTGAGATCAACACAGGAAACAAAGGGGTGCCGTCTGGGATGGGGACATGGGGACGGGGACATGTGACTCCCTGCCAACAGCTCAGGGTCCAACGCTGTTCTTTTCTTTTTTTGCTACTAGGGATTGAATTCAGGGGCACTGGACCACTGACCCTCAGCCACAGCCTTTACGTTTTACTTAGAGCCAGGGTCTCCCTGGGTTGCTGAGGCTGGCCTCCAACTTGAGATCCTCCTGCCTCAGCCTCTCGAGCCACTGGGAACCATGTGTGTGCCTGGCCAACGCCTGTTCTTGGAGAGGGAGATGCCCACGTCCTCGCCAGCGTTACAGACGCAGCCACGCTTGCTTGTGCCTTTCTTTTGAGATACGAGGATTGAGAGGCCACTCAACCAACTCTCTCTTTGGGGCGTGTCATGCCGGGGCTTATCCCCCGCCCATGCATGATTCCTAAAAATCATCGTATAAGGCAGAACCTCAAACCATCACCAAAGTAAATAATACAATGAAGCCACATGTCCTTCCCGTCCTGTGCCACGGTCTGAGACCAATTCTGTGCCCCCTACAACCAACTTGCACAACCCTGTCTCACTTTGAAACCAGCCCAAGACATCTATCTCGTCACCACGTCTGGATTGCAGTGTGTGTCTCTGAGATGAGGCTCCCTGCGTGCATCATTCACATCACGGCCACCACGCCGGAGACAGGAATCGACTCTCACTCATGACAGATGGGGTTCAGATTCACAACCATCTCTCACGTGCCCTCATTTTTTTTTTTTTCTAACCATCTGTGTTTAAAAATCAGGTTGTTGCCAAGTGTGGTGGCCCACGCCTGTCATCCCAGTAGCTCAGGAGGCTGAGGCAGGAGGATCGCAAGTGGGAGGCCAGCCTCAGCCATGGTGAGGTCCTAAGCCACTCAGGGAGACCCTGTCTCTAAATAAAATACAAAATAGGGCTGGGGACGGGGCTCAGGGGCTGAATGTCCCTGAGTTTGGTTCCTGGGATCAAAAAGAAATCACGGTTCTGGGTGTGGTGGGGTGTGCTGGCATGTCCCAATCGTCCCCACCACTGGCTGAGGCCCAGCAGTCTGCAGCCAGCCTGGGCCACACAGCAAGACCCCGTCCCCGGCACCGGAGCGAGGCCCCTGCGTGGCGGCTGATGGGACGTCCCCCAGGCCCTGGCTGTGCCCCATTTCTCCTTCTCTTGGTGACTCGGGGTGGCCCCTCCTCCATGGAGAGACCTGCTTTCAGAGCACCCCAAGCTGAGTCCCGCTGGCCCTGGTCCCACGGGGGCCGTGACTTGGGGGCGCTGGTGATCCGGAGGTGCCATCCTCCTTCTGCTGTGTCCCGAGTGCTCTGTGTGGCTTTGGCTTGGGGCCAGGGGTCTGGGCAGGTCCAGGAAGGTCCAGGCAGGCACTGGGGGACGCCCAGCCCTGTCCTCGAACTTTGTCCACGATGCCTGGAGACTTAGGAAGTGGACACGCACAGTGGCCCCCGGTCCCTTGCACTGAGCTCAGCTCTGAGGGGGACACAGGGGACGCCCGGGGGTGGCGGAGGGGACCTCCGGGTGCCTAAGTGCTTTCCCTAGCTCCTCGCGCTTGACACGAGAGCCCCGCGGTCACAGAAGCCACCGCTTTCCTGGGACCTTGTGTGTCACGGTCACCCCAATTGGGGACTGTCTGCCGACGGGCCACAGACAGCCCTGTCTAGATCCATGGCTGCTGGCCTCAGCCGGCCACGGAGCTTCCCAAGGGCCACTGGACGGCTGCCCCTGAAGGACAACAGCTGTCCCCGGAGGACAACAGCTGTGGGGCGGCAGCTGGTCACCAGGCCTCCTCCCAGGCCAGGCGTGGGCTGCAGTGGATCCCGGAGGCCCTGGCTGGACGCAGGAGAAGGTCAGCAGCTGCCATCAGAACCCTGCTGCTCACTTGGGGACAAAGGGACTGTTATAGTCTGTTTAGAGCCACAGCCCAAGGGGCCCCAGCAAACTTTCAGACTGCCAGCTGATGATTGGCTCACAGGCCCCAGCAACTTCTAGCTGATTGGCGCCTCTGCGGTGATGCTCATTGGGCTGTTTCCCTGCCCTTTCAGGCCACGGAGCTGCTCATTGGGGGACTTTTTGGCTCCGCCCACGCGACCCAGCCAATCGGCCTCAAGAGCAAGAGGATTGTGGGAGGTGTGGAGGCTGGTGGTTGGGGAGTGTGGCTTGTGGGAAGCCAGTGGTGGCAGTTGGGCTTGAGGGTTTTTTCCGGAGGAGCTGTTTTGTTTGGCGTGTGTGGTTCTAAAAATAAAGTTTGTTTCTTTTGACAAGTGGCTCCTGAATTGTGCCCAGCCAGACTGCGGCAATAGTCCACCAGCAGCCAGGCCCGGGAGGGCACAGGGCCAAGCCACAGGTGGGTTGTCTTGGGTTCGTGGCTGTCGATGGCCCCGTGTTTTATTGGTTGCTCTGTTTGCGCAGCCGAGACTCGAACCCAGGGCCTCCCACGGGCCAGGCGAGCGTGACCGCTGAGCCCAGGTCCCCAGGCAGGGACACTCCCTCCTGGGCCTGTGGCACAGGTAGGGGACCCACCAAGTCGGCTGGGGCCTCACAGGAGCGTGATGACCGTGGAAAATGAAAGGTCACCAGGTCCCGGGGTGCCCAGCGTGTCCAAGGGCACAGTGGACGTGGAGGCCACTGGTACAGTCAGGAGCGAGGGGGACGTGCGGGCTCCTCCTCCTCAGGACAGACCCTGGCTGGGCTGAGTGGCCACGTCTGTTCCTCTACTTGGGAAGCAGGAGGGTCACTTGGGCCCCAGAGACGGTGACCAGCCTGGGCAACAGGAGACCCCATCCGTGAACCGAGGCCGGCTGCGGCTCGCTGGTGGGATGCAGGCTCAGTGTGCCCCAGCCCCAGGGCACATGGTCTTGCCATCAGGCCACCCCCGTCGAGGGGCTGTCACCCACGGGTGGGTCCCTCTGTGTCAGAGGAATCACACAAAGGCACCGCATGGGGACAAGGCCTGACACAGGGGACAGGCCAAAGCCTGTGTGTCATCTGCGGGTGGGCCGGACGGACATCATGTCGTCCTCTGTGGGGCTCCCATCTTGTCCCCTCCACCCATCTTGTCCCCCGGGTGGACTCTCCAGCCGCTAATAAAGGCCACTTACTGATCACTTAGGGACCGTCCCTCACACGCACCTGCCCCTCCAGAATGTGCCCCTCACCCTCTGGGACGGTCCCTAACATCATCAGCAGAACAGGGCACACTCCTGTCCCACGCGGGCTCCATGGGAATGGCCTCGCTTCTCCTGGTTCCGGCTTCTTCTGACCTCTGCTGGACACTGTCCCTGAGGGCTGGACTGATGTCCCTGTCCCGTCTCCAGGTACTGGGATGGAACCCAGAGGTGCTAACCACTGAGCAACGATGTCCCCAGTGCTTTTTTAATGTTTTCTTGGAGACAGGGTCTCGCTGAGTGGCTTAGGGCCTCCCTAAGTTTCGGAGGCTGGCCTCCAACTCGCGGTCCTCCTGCCTCAGCCTCCGGCTGTGGCTTGGGTAGTCTTTTCAGAAAGAACGTTGGCTGCATGATTCAGGGTTTGCGTCCACTTGAAACCTTAAGGAGCACGAATTTTAATCAGTTGGTGACAGGTGGCGGGGGGGACAGCCTTTGCTGCTGGTTTTCCACGGTGGGCACTGATGGCCTCTCGCATTGAGAAAAGCAGGACTCACACTCCCAGGAACCCCACGCTGTCCCTCTCACTGTTAGGATCTCAGGGAAAAAGAGCCATTTTGCAGGCCAACGCTGACCAGCTGGGATCTGACGGTCACTTGAGCCAGTTAGTGGTGCAGGCGCATAGTCCCAGCTCCTCCGGAGGCTCAGAGAGGAGGATTGGGAGTTAGAGGCCAGCCTCGCAATTCAGCAAGACACTATCTCGGAAAATTAAAGGGTGTGTACGTCCGAGACGCAGCTGGGTGGTGGAGCCTCTAACTGGCACAGGCGAGGCTGTGGGTGCCACCCTCGGTGCCCAGAGGAAAAAGGAAATTAAGATCACCTGAAGGCTCAGTTTAGAGCGCTGCGTCCCCAAGGCATGAGGCCTGGGTTCAGTCCCTGGTTCCCCCCCACCCAAAATAATTGCTTGATCTGTAAAAGGCTGATGGCAAGGATCCTGAAGGGCTCGGCCCTTCAACGCCAGTCTTATGAAGTGTCCGACAGCTGTCTGCCACTGTGACAAAACACCCAGGGAACTGAGTTAAAGGAAAGAAAGGTTCGGCAGTACCCAGGGCTCCAGCAGGGGGCGCCTCTCTGGAAGCAGCTGCAAGTGCCACCGCAGTGCATGCTGGGGAGCCAGCTTCCATCATGGCGGACAGGAAGCACAGAGCCATCGGAAGGGGCGGGGCTCCAATCGCCTTTCCAAAGACACGCCCCCACAACCTGACTTCCTTCCATTAGTCCCCGCCTCTTAAAGGTCCAACCACTTCCCAGCAGTTCCGCAGACTGTCAGAGCCGCCTTCCTATCCCCTGGTGGTTGGGGGACATTCCTCATCTAGACTCACAGCACCAGAGGTAGCAAGGGATTGTTGGCATGTCACAGAAGTATCTTTCAGCAAAATATGAGCTATGTTTGGATGCTTTAGGGTTCATACTCTGAAAAGCATGGATTTTAAAGATCAGGTCCTTTAGCAGGGCTTGGTGGTGCATGCCTATAATCCTAGAGGTCTGGGAGGCTGAGGCAGGAGGATGGCACGTTCAAAGCCAGCCTCAGCAACAGCGAGGCCGTAAGCAACTCAAGGAGACCCTGTCTCCAAATAAAAGGCAAAATAGGGCTGGGGATGGGGCTCAGTAGTCAAGTACCCCTGGGTTCAATCCCTGGTACCAAAAAATAAAATAAATCTTGGTGGTTTTTAGATCTATTTTATTTTTTTTTAATTATTTTTTTTAACATGATATATCAGGATTGTTTCTGTCCTGCTAGATACCTGGTTTGAACATAAAGTGAGTTATAGGCTTTGGCTGTGATTAGAGAAAAGTTAGGATCTGACTTCAACGTTGAACAGCACCAGGTACAGAGGATGCCCCACGGTCAACAGGAAAAACAAAGTCACACGCAGTTTTAACTTCTAGAGTCTCATGACACGCTTCTGACACCAAGAGGGTGTGTGTGTGTGTGTGTGTGTGTGTGTCGGGTTTTCGTTTATTTCTTTGGGTTTTTTTGTATAGGTGGAAGCTTCAGTCCCCAAGACTGTGTCCCCCCCCCCCCATGTGAATTGCAGATTCCAGACTGATTGACCTGGGCTTCTGACTCGCTGAAGATAATTTATGGTTCCCGTGACTTTCTTCTCAGATTCAATCAACTTGCTAGAATGCCTTCCGGGAATTCGAGGAAACATTTTGTTTACTGCTTTAATTATAAAAAATATGACAAGTTCTGGTGGGGAAGCTCCGCAGAGGCGTTCTTTATTAGCATATCTGAAGCTCTGGGTTCCATCACCCGTACTGCAAAGATGAATAGACAGACAGACAGATGGGGTAAAGGGTATTGCAAAGGACACAGATGAAGAGGTGCACCCTGTCCTCTGGAGGCTCAGACAGGAGGACTGGGAGTTGGAGGCCAGCCTCGCCATTCAGCAAGACACTGTCTCAGAAAATTAAAGGGGGTGTACGCCCCGGGGCGCAGCTGGGTGGTGGAGCCTCTAACTGGCACGGGCGAGGCTGTGGGTGCCATCTCAGCGCCCAGTCCTCACAGAGACATGTGGCACCAGCATCTTCCAAAACACAACGCGGGCAGGACAATCTGCAGCCCTGATACTTTTACTTACAACCCAGGGACCTTGACCAAAAGGGATCTGCGCTCCTTTCTCATCCTTGGGGAGATGATGATGCACTTTTCTGAGACCAGCATCTAGATGATTTAAGGCGGGTTACATCCCAATACCGAATAAGCCCTGGAAAGATGGAAAAATATCACAAGTGAAAAATGCATTTTAATAAACCTCTTCCTGCACACCAGGGCTGGGCGCTGGAAGAACCTTGACTCAGTCCCCTGTGGTTTCTTGACTGACTGCAGCTCACACCTGTCACGGCCCTGCATTGGGACAGAGCTCACAGCCTACGGCTCAACTGGGAAGGATCAAAATACAAAACATAACTTTTGCTGGATGCATATCACTTTCTCACCATCCTAAAGGAAAAAAAGAAAAGAAAAGAAAAGAGAGAGAAATCACAAGTTTAATCATTGCTAAGTCCAGGCCCTCCTTTATGTGTGTGGGGAACCACATGAATGGGAAGCTATGCTCCGTGGATGTGGGAGATGTCAGAATGCACGTCGCTGTCACGGATAAGTAAGAACAAATCAAAAGATAAACTAATGCAGACTGTGTGAGTCCTTGCACTTGAACTTCAAGAGCCGGCCCTAGGAATCCGTCAGTCGGAACAGTGGTGGCCTCTAGTGGTCAGGAAAACGCATTGAAAAGGGACAATTAATTTCTGAAATGATGGACAGGTTATCTTAGCTTGACGATTGAACACACGCATGTATACTTCAGCTCTGCATATGATTCCCCCCATGGAAGTACAATTATTTTGCATTGAAATCTTTTCTTGGGGGGGCCACTGAGGTTTGAACCCCTGAGCCCCATCCCCAGCCCCATTTTATATTTTATTTAGAGACAGGGTCTCGCTGAGTTGCTGAGGGCCTCGCTAAGTGGCTGAGGCTGGCCTCCAACTTTCAATTCTCCTGCCTCAGCCTCCGGAGCTGCTGGGATGACAGGCATGCTTTTTGCATTGAAATTTTATTACTTCATTAAGTAATAAAGGCCTCTGGACTCCAATAGTGCTTTAACTTACTGAGCGGATCCTGTGTTGGGCCACCACGGCGACCACCCGACACCTTGCATAAAGCTATTCCCGTTTTCTAGGTGACCAAATGCAAAACAGCAAAATGTCGATGCAGACTTGGGCCTCCGGCTCTGTAGAGGCGATGACGGTGATTTGCTGAACAATTGCCAGCAACTCACCACCGGCTGTTAGCGCCTGTCTTGCAATGCAAGAGTCTGTCCCCATAGTCTAGAATATACTCGGCTCTTAATGCTCGCTCTTCCTGGCTGAATTTTGTTCTGCAAACTCACGAGAACCCAGAAGGAAGAGATGGGTGGTGAGCTGCTGGGGATTGCTATGACATTTTGAGAGCATGCCCCACCCTCAGGAGCCCAGATGTTTCTCAGCTACGGATGCCACCTGCCAGTGGACCTGGGAATTGGATTTCATCTCTAGAGCTGGATTTCAGCGCACAGATCCTTCTGAGGCCTGAATGGACGTGAGCTCACGCCTGTCATATTGTAACTACCAAAGCAAGGCGCAGGACTCAGGAGATGTCACCACTTCCTGGGAGGGCCTGTCACATCAGGCTGCGAAAGCATGGGTATTAAGGAAATGCCCATCAAAACCCCAATAAGAGGCTACCTCCTACCTGCGGGCTACCATTGAAAACAGCAAATAAGTCTGTTGAAGAACTAAGAGAAATCGGAATCCGTGTGCATTGCTGGCACACTTTGGTAACCAGTATGGGGTTTCCTTAAAAATCCAATGACCAGCTGGGCCCGGTGGTGCACCCCTGTACTCCAAGTGGCTCCGGAGGCTGAGGCAGGAGGATCGCAAGGTTGAGGCCAGCCTCAGCAAAAGTTCAGTGCTGAGCCACTCAGTGAGACGCCAGTCTCTAAATAAAATACAAAATAGGGCTGGGGATGGGGTTCAGTGGTGGAGTGCCCCCCAGTTCAGTCAAAAATTGGATGAGCATACCGTCCAGCAAGTCCACTGGATAGTATCCACCCGACGGACGCAGGGCCTCGTGGATTCCAGATCAGCACTCCACCCCTGAGATTCATCACCAGCCCCCTGGATTTTGAAACAAGGTGTAAACTGCAGAGGCTGGCCTCAAATTTGCAATCCTCCCACATCAATTTCAAAATCCACAAAACGGAGGCCCAGAGGTGACCTGGCGGGTGCAGATGGCTTCTCAGCCCCGACCTGCGTCTTTCCCAGCCCGCGCTCTGCACAGCCTCTGAGGAGGCTGACCTCATGAGCCAGAACGGAACAGAACCTCCCCAGTTCAGTTAGGGTTGGTAGCTAGCCAAATGTGAATTTCCAATTATTTTTTGCATAAGTGTCTTCCAAATATGGCCAGATACATACTGAAAGGAGAGATTGTGAGATGAAGTTCCATCTTCTTTTCCTGCCGACAAACACACTGGAGTTTTATACTTCTGCTGTGGTGGGGTGTAGTTTCCAGAAAGCTCGGGTCTCAGTGGCCTGTTAGTGTGACACTTCTCGATGGTGGATAATGGCCCCCAGCGTTCCTATAGCCAACCCTCCCCATCCCCAGCCCTATTTGTATTTTATTTAGAGACAGGGTCTCGCTAAGTGGCTTAGGGGGCTCGCTTTTGCTGAGGCTGGCCTCTACCTTGCGATCCTCCTGCCTCAGCCTCCCCAGCTACTGGGATGACAAGTGTGCGCCACCCTGCCTGGACTTGGGGGACACTTTTAGTGGTCACTGAGATCCAGAGAGGGCAGAGATGTCCCCACGGTGACACGGGGAGTTAGTGGTACATCCTGGAGTCCAACTCTGTCTGTCTGTTTCCCAATCCTGACTCCCAACCCCCCGTCCCCGTGTGTAGCCATGAAGCACTAAGAAGTCTCTGGAACAGCGGGTGGTGGCGAGAACAGCTGCTTTCTTTCTGCCAAGGCGGACTGCATGTCCCTGTTCCCCAATCCGGCTGTCCTATTGAGCAAAACCCATGATGCGTTGTCATGTGGAGAAGACGAGAAGAGTAAGGTCTCAGCAATTTAGAGATGATCATGTTGATTGAGGTTTTGAGCCCGTGGAGCACGGTCTGCTCAGGAAGCACTAATTAAGCAGGAGACTCCAATTAAGAAGTAATTTGAATGTTTGCAGCAAACCCCAGCAGTCACCCGGCGCTGCAGACACAACGGGGAACTCAGCTCCTCACTGGCTGCCTTGGCTTGCTGTGTGACCTCCAAGGAGTCGTTCAACCTCTCTGGGCTAGGAAATGAGGACATGCGTCTGGTTGATAGGTTACGGACCTTGCTGGCCTCCAAGTGGCCGATTGCTAGAAGATTCTTTCTCTCTACCACTCCAGAAACTCCCTGTGAATTGCTGGGGTCTTTGTTACCCTCTCCACCACCCATGGAAGGCCAGTGAACCTCAGTTCTTGTGGATTTGAAGTCTCATCTATAAAACCCAGCTGTGCCTGAATTGTCCCTTTCTTTGATTTTTTTTTTTTTTGTACCCCAACTTGACTTTTTCTAAACCCCATGTCTCCAGGGTGACAGTTCAAGGACTCCCCTCTTCCTGCCCCCCCACAACTTACACTTCACAGGGATCAAATGGGGTGCCAGGTCGTGAGTGGACAGAGGTCAGCCGCCTTCCACCAAGATATCCTTGAAGCCATGGGGGGGGGGGGCTCAGAGTGGCCCTTGGTGGTTGCCATGGAGACCGTGTTCCCATCGGCTGAGGACGCAGCTTGTGGTAGATGATTGCAATAATGGTCCCAATTATTCTCGCTGGCCCGTGTCCGTGTCCCTTGGTAGCACCTACCCTCCTGCCCTGGCTGTGAGCTGGGTCACATGACTTTGACAAGTGGAAGAGAGACAGCTGACCCAAGCAGGAGCAGAACAAGCCCTGGGGCGGTTCTGATTTTCTCTCTTGGAATCCTGCTGCGGCCGGCCGGGAGGATAGACCCAGGGGGGAGCAGGTTGGAATGACCAAAGAGATGCATCGCTCACTCCAAAGGTAGAGATGTCCCTGCCAAGGCTGACCCACCCAATGACCACAGCCAAGACCATCCAGATTAACAGAACCACCCAGTGCACTGAGGGTTTCATGAGAATCAGTGGATGTTTTGTTTTACACCTTTAAGTTTTGGGGTTATTTGTTATGCAGCGATAGCTGACTGATACATGGAATTTTCCCCCACACTGTATGCCTGCCCCTCCTTGCTGGCCCCTGCTGGGCAGCTGACAATGTATATAGTATCACAGGAGAAGCCATGCTCCCACTTCAGAACTGGAATTGATCCATGGCACAAAGTGTCCCCATCATGTAACGGTGGGTGACCAGAGTCCTCACATGATATGCTGAGAAATGCAAATAGGTTTGGTATTCAGAAAGTGTTATTTGATGAGACGAACCAAAGACCTTTCCTTTGTTCTCATTCTTGGTTCAAATTTAACTAAGGAAATAATCTGAAATTCAGGAGAAAAAAAATGTTTCTTTAAAGAAGCGGGTCTCTTAAATATTCTCCTATCTTTCTGTATTTTAAGTTGTTTTCTTGAATGAATATATGTTTTCTTCCAGTGAATATGTGTGTTCTTCTTTCCACCTTTCTGTATTTTCTAATTTTCCTTCAGCAAACATAGAATGCTATTTACTTTCTAAATAAATTAAAAGCATCAATTTGGGGAGGAGAAAAAGACTGATATTTTTTTTTTAATTTTTAAAATTTGTTTTAATTATTACACATGACAGTAGAATGCACTTTGATACATCATATATAACGGAATATAGTTTCTCAATCTTCTGGTTTTACATGATGTAGAATCTCACAGTTGGACAGTTATATAGAGAGAAAGACTGATGATTTTTTTTTAAATTGTAGCAATAGTTGGACACAATACCTTTATTTTATTTATTCATTTTTATGCGGTGCTGAGAATTGAACCCAGTGCCTCACATGTGCTAGGCAAGCACACTACCACTGAGCCACAACCCCAGCACCCCCCCAATCCTCTTTATATCCTGAGATTGTATAAAAGAAAAAAAATAAGTATGCAATGTTCAGTAAATTGGGGTCTTGTTTTAACATAGTGATATTTTAAAAGAAAATAAACATTGAGATTTAAAAAAAATGAAAAGGAGACAATTTCTCTGTCTCTCCTTATTTTTAAAAATTTTTAATTGTTAAATTTGGTGGTACTGAGACCAGGGGCACTCTGCCATGAAGCAACATCCCTGGCCCCCTTTTTAAAAATTGGATGTTTGGTTTTAAGAAAGGGCTTCACTAAGTTGTTGATTTGGGCCTCGCACTTGTGATCCTCCTGCCTCAGTCTCCCATATCAGTGGATTCACAGACAGTCATCATCATACCCAGCAGAAAGAGATCAAAGGGGACTTCCCTGGCCACTGTAAATCTGAGGCGCCTCTCTCTTTCTCTCTCTCTCTCTCTGAGCGCACCTGTTAGAATGCTATTTTTAAAAGACTCCCAAACACAACAGCTTATACAACCACTCCTTTATTCCACGTGTGAATAGGCAGTGCCAGCCGGCTCAGGGGTTGAAGATGTCCCCAAGCCTCTGGGGCTCCCCAGATCACCGCCTTGTCAGCCATGGAGACAAAACTTAAAAACACCCTTTTACCCAGGCCAGTCTCTCTCTCCTTGACCTCGGCTCCCAGGCCCAGCCTGCCCCAGACCACCTTCCCCCTAACCAGAGGCTCATCTCTGGTTTTCCAAATGCCAGATCAAGTTCTGAGATTCACCTTCAGCCAGCATCTCAGCGTGACCTTGGGTCCCTGTACACACTCTCTCACTTTTTTATATTACTTTTTTTCTGCCAGGCATGGTTGCATACACCTGTAATCCCTACAGCTTCAGAGGCTGAGACAGGAGGATCGGAAGTTCAAGGCCAGCCTCAGCAACTTAGTGAGGCCCTAAGCAACCTAGTAAGATCCTGTCTCAATAAAATAAAAAGTGGCACATGCCAGTCATCCCAGTGGCTCTAGAGGCTGAGGCAGGAGGATCACAAAGTTGGAGGCCAGCCTCAGCAACAGCAAGGCACTAAGCAACTCAGTGAGGCTCTGTCTCTAAATAAAATACAAAACAGGGCTGGGGACGGGGCTCAGTGATGGAGAGCCCCTGAGTTCAATCCCTGGTATCAAGAAGAAGTAGTAAAAGGACTGGGGTGTAGCTCAGAGGTAAATTGCCCTGAGGCTCAATCCCTAGTGCCCCTCCCATTACTTTTTCCCTTCCATTGCTACAGTCTGTCCATGTCCCTGACCTCTGAGCAATTGACCCTTCTGTGCCTCCATCTCTTCTGTACAATGGTGACAACACAGATTGCCTCCTGGGCTGTTATAAGACTCTCCATGGAGCATAAACTGTTCAGACTTGAAGCTACAATACATAGGCACTCTCTCAACAAGCGACATTACCGTCTCTTGGTTGTCGCAACTGCCCCACGAGGTGGCTGGGCAGACGTTCAGTTGCCCCAGGCCACTGTTTGGGCAGAGGACCGAGCCTGGGTTTAATTCGGGTCTGAAGGTCAGGGCGGTAGCCATTGGTCCAACGCGACCCTGTGGTCAGGTGCCTTGCGGGCTCTGCCCTGGAGCCCGCAGCCGGGCCACCGGGTGCCCAGCTGCTGGATCCTGGCTGCGCTCTGTCAGCTGCACCAACCCGTGCAAACAGCCAGGCGGACAGAGGGCCATTGTCGGAGTTCTCTGGAGCTCTCTTGTGGGGTGCACCTCGCGGATTCCAGTCCCACGGACACCCCCCGCTGTCGCTGGGGCTTGTCTCAGCGTCCTGGGTCGTCGCGGGGGATGGGGACGGGGACTGTGCACAGGTCCCATGGCGGGGGGGGGGGGACGGGGACTGTGCACTGATACCGAGGCGGGGGATGGGGACGGGGACTGTGTACAGGTACCCCGGTGGACCCTGAAGCCTGGATCACAGACGGGGAAACCGAGGATCCGAGAGCCTGCAGGACTTGCGCGGGGAGTTCCTGCCCCCGTCGGAGCTGCCCACAGCGGGACCGGGCGGAGGGCTGCGATCCCGGAGGGCGCCGGAGTGGCCTCGGAGCAGGAGGGATCGCGACTTCTACTGGGGGTAAGACCCGAGCGACGCCCCCGCAGCTCCCCACTGCGAGCCCAGGTCCAGAAGGCGCAGACATGGGCCCGGAGTCCCACGGCGGGTCTGGCACCGCGCACTGGGAAAGCAGGTTTGAGCGGACTAGGAGAGCTCCCAGAGGGCGGCGCGCACGGGGGCGGGGCGCAGCGTGGCCACGCCCCCGGGGCGGGCCGCCGCCGCACGTTCCTCTTGGACGCACGGGGTGAAACACCACGCGGCCCGCCCCCGAAGGCGGGGGCCTTCCGACCGTTGCGGGATCCTATTGGGTATTCCTCTGAGGAGGGCGGGGCTTCGGGTTTGACGGGCGCTGGGGGCGAGGCCTCCTTTCTGCGTTCCAGTTCTGCGCGGGCTTTCATCCCTCTGTGACGCCAGCGCAGGCGCGGGGGGCGGAGTCGGGAGGAGCTCCGCCTCCCCGGCCTAGCAGGCCGCGGCTAGGGGCGTGTCCTGAGACGGCCCCGCCCCGCTCGCGCCCCGCCCTGCCTGGTGGCGGAGCGGCGGCCAGCGCTGGGAGGGCCCGGCCCCGCGATGTGAGTGAGGCGGGGGTGGGTGCGGATCCGGGCGTCAGCGCAGCCCGGGGGGTCCCCGGGGTCCCTGCGGGCAGGGGCGCGAGTGCGCAGCCGCCCCTCCGGCCCGCCAGGTGCGGGCCCCACTATGGCGGGCGAGGGTCGCTGGGCCCGGTGCGCAGGCCAGCCCGCTGGTCGCCCCCTGGTCATCTCCGATCGCAGGGACGGCCCCCGGAGCTGGCGGGGCGGCCTCGTGCGCGGCCTGACCCAGCCCAGGCCCCGGCAGCTGTGCGGATGTCCCCACGGCGGCGGCCAGAGCAGGTTTCGGGTCCCCATGGGGCAGCTGCGCGGCTTGGGAGGAGGGGGACAGCTGCGTGGCCCCAAGTGACCCCCGCCCGGCCCCGGGGTGCGCCGCAGCTCCCCGAGCCCTGCCGTGCGCGCTCCTTGGATGCACTTGTGCAGCCCTTGCAACAGCCGCCACCGCACAGCCTGGGGCCAGGCGGAGGCCCCGGAGGCCTGGGCCTTGCAGGCCCACACACCTGGGTGCGCTGACGACTGCTGCACCGACTGGGCGTGTGACCTTGGGCACACCTGGTCCCTGGAGAGCCGGGTGCGATTGTGGCGCCTGCTCCCGCGGCTGCTGGGAGGGAGGACTGGGTTGGAATCTGGTTCAGGGCCCGCCGCCAAGGGCTCCGCGCAGACCTGTCCCGATTCTGATTTCTGTTAAGTGGCCCTTGTCTGCAGCAGAGGGGGTCAGTGGGGGCTGATCAGGGGTCAGGGAGGCTTGCTTTGCACACCAGGGCTGACCCAGCTGTGTCTGTCCTCTTGTGCATGGAAGGCCACACTCAAGCCAGCTCTACCAGCATGTGCCAGAGACACACTGGCCCATCGTGTACTCCCCGCGCTACAACATTACCTTCATGGGCCTGGAGAAGCTGCACCCTTTCGATGCCGGGAAATGGGGCAAGGTGATCAATTTCCTAAAAGGTAGGGAAGGTTTCCTGGGGCCCTGCGTGGGCTTCCTCACCCCCCGGGTCCTCCCCATCCTCATCCCCATGTGGAGCATCAGACTCTTACCTCTGGATTCAACCATCCCATTCCCTTGCGCTCTTCCCTGTGTGGCAAAAGCATCTTCCAGAACAGACTCCCAAGCACGATGCGTTCCTGACTCACCCTCTGTGGCTCCCCACTGCTGGGGATGAAATCCCCGCTCTGCCCCTCAGACCCAGAGCGGGGAGCTGGCTAACGCTAGACCCAGGGACGTGGGAGTCTGAAGGACTCTAATACCCACTCAGAGAACCTGGGACCTGGAGCGCTTTTGCTCCAACGTTGGCTGATGACAGATGGGGAAACTGGGCCCAGAAAGGTTGCAAACATGCCTAAAACACACAGCGCCCTGGGAGCCTGAAGCCCAGGGGGAGTCTGCAGGCTCCGCCCACTCCTGGCTTATCCTGGAAGCTTCTCCTTCAGAGCATCCAAACTAATGCCCTGGGAACTGACCGTCCCTCCTGATCACACCATGAACAAGGTCCTCCCTTGGGGCGAGCCTGTCCTTGACACCTAAGCCCGGTTCTCTTTTTCACAAAAGCTAGAGCGAGGCTCGGGCTCCCGAGGATGAGCATGGGAGGGAGGCAGGAGCCATGGGGCAAGGGGCCTTGGATGCCCTGCCAAGGAAGGAGCCATGGAATATTCTGGAATGGAGTTCCTGCTTGGAGCTCTATATAGAAAACGTATGGCACTAGTTGGTTCCCACCAGGGCTGATTTCTGTTGCTTTTTTATTTATTTGGACCTGGGATTGAACTCAGGGGCCCTCAACCATGAGCCCCCTCCCCAGCCCTATTTTGTATTTTATTTAGAGACAGGGTCTCCCTGAGTTGCTTAGGGCCTTGCTACGTGGCTGAGGCTGGCCTCCACCTTGCGATCCTCCTGCCTCTGCCTCCAGAGTGGCTGAGTTTCTAGGCATGGGCAACTGCCACAGGTTCTTCTTTTGCAAAATGGAGCAAATCTTGTCGACGTAAGGGAGATGGAAATCACGCCGTGTTGCCCAAACACCAGTCACTTGCAAACCACTCTTGGGAGCCTGCCAGGCTCTTCATACCACCTGTTCCACTATTTACTGTGTATTTTTAATGACTTCGCCTCTGGGTTGTTTTTTTTTTTTAAACAAACTTAAATTTGATATAAGAGGAAACATTATGTCATCTAAATGGGAAAAGCCAGTCTCACGTGCCAAAAATAGAAGGTCATGGTTAAAAAGAAGCCATGAAACAGCTACGTCATCCAGTCCTGGCTGGTGGCTGTGGTTCAACTGGCGCTCAGGCTTGGTGACAGAGATGTGAGCAGAGGCCAGGTGGGCGTGGAGGAGAGGCCTGCTGCATTGGTGGCCTGGGAAGCCTGAGGCAGCCCGGGGTCAGGATGCCCCAGGCCCACAGTGCCCAGCTCTGGGGACAGGGCTGTGCAGGTCCAGGCTGCAGCCGGGGAGGGCCAGGTGGGCGGGAGCTGAGCGGGAGGAAGCAGCGCTGTCTGTCTGTCTGTTGCAGAGGAAAACCTGCTGTCAGACGGCATGCTGGTGGAGGCTCGGGAGGCCTCGGAGGAGGACCTGCTGGTGGTGCACACGAGGCGCTACCTCAACGAGCTTAAGGTAGGGCGCTGGGGACCTGAGGCTCCTCCCACCAGGGGTGTGGCCAGAGTGGGCGCTGGGCCTCAGGCCACCCTCTCTGTTCCTATTGAAGGAGGAACATGGGAGTCACTTCTCTCTGGAGGAGAAGACAGAGGCCACAGAAAGCCTTCTTGGTGTGTAGTGAGCTCCCCACGGTCAGGAGATGTGGAAACAGGGCTTTCACCTGGGCTCCGTGGCGCACGTCTATGATCCCAGTGGGAGGCTGAGGCAGGAGGATCGCAAGTTGGAGGCCAGCCTCAGCAATGTAGCAACTCAGCGAGACCCTGTCTCTAAATAAAATAGAAAAAAGGGCTGGGGACGGGGCTCAGGGGGTAGTCAACCTGGGTTCAATCCCTGGTACCAAAAAAGAAAGAAAGAAAAGAAGGAGAGAAACAAGGGTTTTCTCCTGAACCTTCTGCTTCGAGGGACGCAGTCACTTCTACATTGGTAACTTTCAGTCTGGGCTCTGCAAACAGATCTCAGAGACCCTGCTGGGATGACTGCAGTGGGGGAGAGGAGACCCTGGCCCCTGTCCCCTTCCACCTCCCCCTCTTCTGCTTCTGCCTGTTTTTATATTAGGCTGAACTTTAAGATTCAGTTCCAAGGATTTCTCATAAAGACTTGCCATAACCTGTTGGGCTCAAAACTAGTTCAACCATCCCCAGGGATCAGAAGGGGACATAAAGAAGTTGGTGGGCAGGCGACAGACCAGGGACACACTGGAGGACTGCTGTGGCTGCTGTGCAGGTCCACGGTGGTCCACGGTGGGCCCTGTGTGGCCAGTGCACCTGGCTTTCTAAGAGAAATTAAATGAGACTTTCTTATTTATGAATGTGGCAACTCATTTTTTTTTCTTTTGGGCACCAGGGATTAAACCCAGGCTGCTTAACCCCTGAGCCCCGTCCCCAGCCCTTTTTATTTATTTTTATTTAGAGACAGGGTCTCCCTGAGTTGCTCAGGGCCTTACTAAGTGGCTGAGGCTGGCCTCCACCTTGCCATCCTCCTGCCTCAGCCTCCTGAGCCGCTGGGATGACAGGTGGGCTTGTTATAAGATTTTAAAAGTCCACGTGGAGACCAACCTGGGCTCCCCGGCTGCCCACTGAGGACCCCTCTCTGGAGGAGACCTCACAGCTCCTGTTAGTGGCTAAGGTTCCGAGGGCCCGGGCATTTGGGCCCCGTTAGTGGGAGCAGAGAGCAGGCGGGAGTGTGTGGCTGCTGGGGATCTGCTCCTGCCAGCCCGCCTCGGGGGTGGGGCCGTGGCAGCGAGGCCTGACCCCCAGCTGCCTGGCTGGACTCACAGTGGACTCAGTCACGTGGCCACCAGAGGTCAGCAGGCCCCTGATGTGTGGGTAGAAAAGCGAGGCCCAGAGAGAGGCTGGGCCTGCTCAAGATGGCCAGGAGGGGTGACCCAGCAGGACATCCCGCAGCCCTGGGACCTCCCGGTCCTCCCCTCCTGGCCGGGCTGGGGGGGTCCTGGGTGAGGCCAGAGCCAGAGCTCTCCCTGTCAGCAGAGAGAGGCTGAACCCGGCCCCCAGGAGAGAGGGGTGTGAGGCTTGGCGTCCCTGGTTTCCCGGGGGTCCAGGCGGACGGTCCCAGGGGACCCCAGTGGATAACCCAGGGGCTGGACCAGGAGGACGCATCTGTTATGGTCCCAAGAGCCAGCATAGGGCAGGGGCCGGAGGGACTGAGTTGGGACAGGGAGGGGTCAGATCAGAATGGAACCAAGTTAAGATAGGGGGGGTCAGGCTCCAGGGCTGTGCCCATTTGGGGAACTTCTAGGGAAGTGTCCATTCCTGGCCTCTTCCTTCCAAAAACCCAGGAGCAGCTTGCTTCGTGATAAAGAGTTATGATTTAAAAGGTCTGAGCAGGGACAATCCTAGGTATAGACTGAGGCCGGAGGAGAACGCAGGCTTGGCAACTAAAGGGGAAAGTGAAGGTACTAGGTGGGCTGCCCATTCAGCATGGAGCTCCCTGGCAACCAGAGCGAAAGGGGAAATGTGATGATTTCCAAGATGCCTACTAAGGTGAAGAACTGTCAGGCCACACACGTTATTCCATGCCAGTGGTGTGCTGAGCGCCAAGAGAAGAATGCGGCTCAGGCTTCCTGCCTGTGTGGATTTGCAGTCAGTTGTGGAGGCTTGAAACCGAGAAAATCGCACAAGAGCATTTTAGGTCATCCCAGACGCTCAGGAGGCTGAGGCAGGAGGATTGCAAGTTGGAGGCCAGCCTCTGCAAAAGTGAGGCCCTAAGCAATTCAGTGAGACCCTGTCTCTAAATAAAGTACAAAGTGGGGCTGGGGATGGGGCTCAGGGGTTGAGGGTTTTTGAGGTCAATCCCTGGTACCAAAAAAAAAACAAAAGAGAGAGAGAGAGAGAGAGAGAGCATCAAGTGAGGCGGTGAGGTTTGAGCCGTCACCAGAGACGACAAGGAGGTGACAAGCCAGTGGAGCTGTGAAGGGAGAAGGTGCCACAGACCGGGAAGGGGAGGGCTCTTGGTTTCCCATGGAGAGGAGGGACCCCCTGGTGGCCAGGAAGGCTGGGCCATCAGGAGAGGCTGGGCTGTGGGGGACGAGGTGCCGGTGGCCTGCAGTGGCCCCGCCCACCCTCCTGCGTGGGGTTTCTCTTCGGATTGAGGACAGAGCCCTGCAGTGTCCCCTCAGGAGTCCCCGAGAACAGCTCCCTGGCTGTTCTCTGTGAGTTACGTAATGGTCGCCCTGTCTCCTGCTGTGTCCCTCTCTGTCCCCACCCCGGTTCTGGGCTTCATGCCCGGCCCTGCAGGAGTGTCCATGCATATAGGGCACGGAGGAGAAAAGCCATCAGATGTTTGCAACAAAACACCAGAGCAGGGAAACACACGTTTACTGAGCACCTACTGTGTGCAAGGTCCAGAGCTGCCCATGGAGGGAGGCAGTTGGGCGCAGCCAGTGCTGGGCTCCTGCCTTCTGCGGACATCCATGACCCTTTGTCTTGCAGTCCGGGTCTGTGCTGGGCAGCGTGGGCCTGTGTCCCTGGGCACCCTGTGCCAGGCTGCGCCGGTCACACGCCACTCCAGTGGACGCCCAGGAGCCCAACATTGTTGTGGGTGCTGCAGGGCTAGGATGGAACATAGGAGGCCAACTCCTTTCCCTGTGGAGCTGAAAGGTCGGAAAGCCAGTCAACAAACAAAATTACCAAGTAATGGAGTCACCGACCTCAGCTCCTGGGGGCAGAAGTCCCTGGTAGAGAGGGAGCGAATGGGAAACTTGGAGTCCGTCAGTCTGTCTCTGTCTCTCCCTCTCCCTCTCCTCTTCCCTCTCTCCTCTTTAAAACTATTCTGATAAAATCCATGGCTGGGCCAAGTGGAAATCCCATTGCCAAATTCAAGCTCATAAAGATTTACCCCTAGGATGGGCGCCGTGGCCCACGCCTGTCATCCCCGCGGCTGGGGAGGCTGAGGCAGGAGGATTGTGAGTTCAAGGCCAGCCTCAGCAACTGCGAGGCCCTAAGCAGCTCAGCGAGACCCTGTCTCTAAATAAAATACGAAATAGGGCTGGGGACGGGGCCCGTGGTTGAGTGTCCCTGGGTTCAATCCCCGGTGCCTGAGACTTATTGTCCACGTGGTGTGAGGTTAGAGTCCAGCTTCGTCCTTTTCCATGTGGGTTTCCAGTTCTCTCAAGGAGAGTGTTTTCTTACCTCCGTCGAGTGGTCCCGGTACCTGGTGGACAGATGCCACAGGTGTGTGGACCTGTTCCTGGGCTCCCACGTCCGTGCCCCTGACCCCTGGGTCTGCCGTCTGTCAGCCGGTCTCATCCCTGGGTCTCTGTGACAGGTCTCGACATGCGGACTCCCAAACCAACTTGGTCCTTCTGTTTCCAGATTGTTTTTGGCCACCTGGGCTTCTTTGAGAGTCCGTATGCATTATAGGGTCCACTTGTCCCTTTTCTGACAGGGGCTGCCTCCAGTCTGTGGGCCTCCTTGGGAGGTCCTGCCTCTTCCCCGCGTTTGGTCTCCCGATCCATGAACATGGGATGTCTTTCCGTTCGCTGAGGTTTTCTTTCATCTCTTTCGGGGTGTTTTCTAGTTTTCTGTAGCTCAGTCTTTGACCTTGTGGTTAGATTCATTCTCAAGCATGTTGATTCTTCTCGAAGCTGTTAATGGAACGGCCTCCTTGGTTTCGTTTTTAGAGAGACAACTGATTTTTGCAAACGGATCTTATATCCTGCAACTCTGCCGTGTTGTTCTCACGTCAGTGTTTGCAGGTGTACATTCTCCGGGATCTTCTGGGTCTGTCATGGTGCCCTCTGTGGACAGACTGAGTTCTACTTCTTGCATTTTTATTTATTTTTCTTGCTTAATTGCTCAGGCTTGACCCTCTAATACTGTGTTGAGTAGAATCGGCAAAGCAGGCAACTTTGTCTTAGCACTGACTTTAGGTGGAAAGCCGTTTACCATCATGATATTCACTGTGGGTATTGTCTGGTTTATTTTGTTTTTGTGTTTAGGTTAAAAAATAAATGCCCTTTGGCCAGGCACGATGGCGCATGCCTGTCCTCCCAGCAACTTGGGAGGCTGAGGCAGGAGGATCGCAAGTTGGAGAATAGCCTCAGTAACTTAGCGTGGCCCTCAGCCATTTAGCAAGACCCTGTCTCAATATAAAAAATAAAAAGGCCTAGGGATGGCCGGGTCTAGTGGCATAGTCCTCTAATCCCAGCGGCTCAGGAGGCTGAGGAAGGAGGATCACAAGGTGGAGGCCAGCCTCAGCAATTTAGCAAGGCCCTAAGCAACTCAATGAGACCCTGTCTCTAAATAGAATGTAAAAAGGACTGGGGACGGGGCAGAGTCACTTCCACGGGAACAGTGAGGTGGCCGGTCCCTCCTTGACCACACTCCTGAGTCCAGACCTCTGTGAGGATGTCCACAGAGGAGACCCAGCCGCAGGATAGTGGGGTCTCTGTAGCAGGGCGGGTGGGCAGAAGGTTTCAGGGTGGGCCTGGCTGTGTGCCCTGCCCTGCCTGGCCCAGGTGTCCCGGGTGCAGCCTCAGGTCGGTCCTGACCACCCGCGTGGCTCGTCCCAACCTGTGCCTGCCGCCGCCACCCGGGACTTTGGGATCCGATGTCCCCGATGTCCCTGGTGTGGCCTGCGCTTTGGCCTGTGTGACGTATTCTCAGTGCTGATGCTGCCACCCTTGGGCCACCACAGCCTTAGGAGCAGAGCCAGGGGTGGGGACCCGGCTGCGGGCGGTTCCAGGAGCATCCTGGGCGGGGAGGGCAGGCAAGGTGCTGCCACCCTAGTGAGGGACGCAGTGACCACCGGGGACAAGTATCGCAGGAAGGGAGAGCCGAGGGGCCCAGGGCAGCCCAGGTCCGGGTAGTGGAGATGGCCGAGGACAGGCTCACTCCAGGCCCTGTTTGCAGATGGGGAGCCCAAAGCACAGAGAGGGCAAGGGCTGTGTCCAAAATCACACAGCCCAGGGCAGGGCCCAGAGAAGAGACCGCTGCCAGCCAGCCTGTCCCCACCCCACTTCCGTCCAGAGCCCTTGCTGCGTGGGGTTAGCAGAGGGCCTCCTGGGCCAGCTACGGCCGCTCAGCAGTGCCCAGTCCTGTGCCTCTGCCCTCTGCTTCACACTGGAGCAGCTTGGGACAGCACTGTGGCTCCCCACTGCTGCAGCGACGGTGTCACCCACCGGTCACCCACCGCCCCGTAGGGATGCTGACCCACTGAGCCCGTCCCCAGCCCTGTTTATATTTTATTTAGAGACAGGGTCTTGCTGAGTGGCTCAGGGCCTTGCTAAGTGGCTGAGGCTGGCCTCCACCTTGCGATCCTCCTGCCTCAGCCTCCTGAGCCACTGGGATGACAGGTGCGCACCCCTGGCCCCGGCTCCCGGCTTGTCTGGGCCCTTCACTCACAGGGGCGTCTAACACACTCAAGAGCAGAAGACTGTGCAGGGCCGCAGGGTCCCTGGCCAGGCGCCCAGGCCAGCCTAGGTCCACCCGGCTGCAGTTCTTGCTGTGGACACCAGAGGGCAGCCAAGGGCTTCAGGTGCCCAGGACCTTGGGGCTGACCTGGTCCTGCAGCCTGGCCTGGGAGGGGCGGGTGGCTGTAGCAGCCATGCCCTCCCTCCGACTGTCCCGTCCTCTGTCCCTCCTTCCTCCGTCCCTTCCTTCCATGGTGGAGACTGAACCAGGGGTTCTTTACCCCCGAGCCCCGTCCCCAGCCCTTTTTATATTTTATTTAGAGACAGGGTCTCGCTGAGTTGCTCAGGGCCTCGCTGAGTGGCTGAGGCTGGCCTCCACCTTGTGATCCTCCTGCCTCAGCCTCCCGAGCTGCTAGGATCGCAGGCCAGTGTGCGGTGCCTGGCCCTGGCTCTCGTTTACCCAGGGAGCTGGCCCAAGACCGTCCCGGGTGCTGAGGGGAGTCTCAGTTCCTGGGTCCTCTCTCTCCACAGTGGTCCTTCGCGGTCGCCACCATCACAGAGATCCCTCCTGTCATCTTCCTCCCCAACTTCCTTGTGCAGAGGAAGGTGCTGCGGCCCCTTCGGATCCAGACAGGAGGAACCATCATGGTAGGTAGGATGGGCCCACCAGGCGCCTCTGCTGCCCTGCGGTGCCCGCCCCCCGCTCAGGGTGGAGAGCAAAGCCCTAAATGTCACTCAAGCCGCAGAAGAGGGACCCTTTCTCCAAGACCCTTTCCCATCTGGGGACCTTAGAACTCACTGTTCCTTCCCCCCATTCCAGTCGCCATATTTGCTGGTATAGAAGGTGCCTCTAACCCCCAGAGCATGTTCTGCCGGGCGCAGTGGCTACGCCTGTGATCTGGGCTACTCCGGAGGCTGGGGCAGGAGGATCGCAAGTTGGAGGCCAGCCTCAGCCGCTTAGCAAGGCCCTGAGCAACTCAGGGAGACCCTGTCTCTAAATAAAATACGACAAGGGCTGGGGACGGGGCTCAGGGGTTGAGCAGCCCTGGGTTCAATTCCTGGGACCAAAACAAACAAAATCAAATCGCCCTCTTCTAGTGATAAGTCCTCGGTTTGATTCTGCTCCCCTGCCCAGGCGCAGGTTTGGCCCAGGAAGGGCTGAGTGGGCTGGGGCTGGGGTGGGTGGCTCCTGCGTCCTCCCCCGGTGGCCACAGGGAGCTGGCTGGAGCCCCGTGGGTGGAGCGGGTGGAGGGGCCACCTCTGCTCACTCTCTGTTTGTCCCCAAAGGCGGGAAAGCTGGCCGTGGAGCGCGGCTGGGCCATCAACGTAGGTGAGTGCCCGGTGGAGCTGGCTGAGGGGGGCTGGGGACAGGAAGGGACTAGAGGTAGCCACCCTGAAATCCCTTAGGTAGGGACCTGGAGGCACCCTCGGGGCACCTGGTAGGTGGGACCCTCACCTAGAGTTCCCCAGCCTCCCTCCAGAGAGCCTGACCGTCCCCCAGGCAGGTCGCTAGGACACCTGCCCCCACATGGCCCTGAAAGGCGCCATCTGCCCAGCTGCTCAGGAGGCTGAGGCAGGAGGACTGAGATTGGAGGCCAGCCTCAGCCACTTAGCGAGGCCCTGAGCAGCTCAGCGAGACCCTGTCTCTAAATAAAATATAAAAAGGGCTGGGGACGGGGTCAGGGGTCCGGTGCCCCCGAGTTCAGTCCCCCGTACCCCCCTCACCCCCATAAAAAAGAAAGAAAGGCTCCAGTGTCCCCAGGGCCCGGGCTGGCACACAGGCTGGGTCACACGTCGGTGGGCAGACGCGCCTTCTCAGGGCCCAGCGCCTCCCGGGCCCTGGACTCTCGCACAAGCTCGGCTCCCTCGCCCTGTCACTCCCTCTTGGGGACACAGCACTCACACTCTGCGGAGCCCCCTGGTGTCCTCTCCTACGGAGTCGGCGCAGTTCACCCAGGAGGCTCGTGTGGGCCTTGGCGGTGACCCCCGCAGGGCCAGGCTGGTCTCTCCTTCTGGGCACCTCTGGGTGCTGATGCCCAGAGGTGGTGTCACGGTGACCCGCGCACATGAGGGCCCCTGATGCCCTCCAGGGGTCTCCATGGCCCGGGCCCGTCTCCCGTGGAAAGTCTGTGGTCTGGCCGAAGGTCTGGGTCCTGGCCCAGCCAGGTTTGCTCCTGCTTCTGCCCCGACCTAGCTGTGTGACCCTGGGCAAACTGCTGACCCTCTCTGTGCCCACGTCTCCTCTTTAAACGGGCCTAGTGGTGACAGTGCCCTCTTCGGGGCTGTTGGGAGGCTCCAGCCGGCTGGGCCCTGGGAGGAGCCCTGAGGTGGCGGCCACCGCGTTGTGACCCAAGCACAGTGACCTGGTTGGTGGGAGGACTGCGCCCGCCCCCCGGATGTGGCTCCCGGGGCTGGTGTGGGTCCATTCAGAGCAGCCTGCGGCTCGGGTCCCCCAGGAGTTGTAGGGTGGTCTGGGGGCTCCCGGCCCTCTGCCCACCTGGGGCTGGAGGGGACCGTGGTGGCCCTGACCGTGGCCCTGACCGCCATCTGCCCTCTGCAGGGGGCGGCTTCCACCACTGCTCTAGCGACCGGGGCGGGGGCTTCTGTGCCTACGCGGACATCACACTGGCCATCAAGGTGTGTCCCCGAACGCGGGCGGGGGCCGGGCTCCAGGGACCTGGGGTCCTGAGTTCTGTGGGGCCAGGCACTGGCCAGGGGTGGTCAGTGAGGTAGGGGACCAGGGGGCCAAGGGGTATAGCAAGGGACCCAGCAACGGGGACCTGGCAGCAGCCAGCGCCCACCGTGCGCCCTGCCCCGCCAGTTGTCCCCCACGGCTGGACCCACACAGGGGACTCCCAGGGAGACTGAGGCCCAGCGGGGCTTGTCACGCACCAGAGTGTGCTGGGGGTGGCCCTCAGGGCTGCCGGACCCCAGAGCCCCCAGCCACTCTGCAGTGGCCTCCTGCTGGGTGTGGGGACGGGCCGGGGCTCAGCCACTATGACCCTCGGGAGGAGGGAAGCACAGAGACCGGGGGAAGGCAGGAGGGGAAAGAAGGAGGGAGGCTTCCAGAGGAGGCTCAAGGGCTCGGCCCTGCAGGAGGCAAAGCCGGGGAAGCCGGGCCTCGGGGCCCATCTGTCATCCCAGCAGCTGGGGAGGCCGAGGCAGGAGGATGGCAAGGTGGAGGCCAGCCTCAGCCAAAGCGAGGCCCTCAGCAACCCAGCGAGACCCTGTGTCTAAACAAAACACAGAACAGGGCTGGGGACGGGGCTCAGAGGACAAAGTCCCCCGGCCCCAGTGTCAGAAAGTCTGGGGAGCGAAGTGCAAGGGTGGGGGGGTCCCCCAACCTCTGAGCGTTTCCAGGGGAGTGTGGGGAGGCCCGGGGTCTGACCTCTGCCCACACAGCTCTCCCGGGCAGTGACCCTCGGGCCCACTGGTGAGCGGGCCTGTGCCCTGTGCCCTCGCGTCCCCCTGTCCTCTGCCCTGCTGGGTCCTCACGCCTGCCCTCCCCTGCCTTGGCAGTTTCTCTTTGAGCGAGTGGACGGCGTCTCCAAGGCCACCATCATCGACCTCGATGCCCATCAGGTGAGCGCCCGTGGGAGCCCCGCCCCGCATCCCCTGTGGCAGGGGACTCCCTCCCTGTGTCCCCAGCAGCTCCTGTCCCCCCCAACCCTATGCGGAGGGCTTCCTCCTTCTGAGAATGTCCTGCATGAGGCCTCTGTCCCCTCCGGTCCTCCTGCAGATCAGAAGCCAGGTCCGAGTCTGGATCCCAGCCACAGAGCTTCTGTCCTCAAGGGCAAGCCACGCTGCCCCGTACAGGGGAGTGTCACACGGGAGGGTGGGGTGGGCGAGTCCTGCGTCCCCAGGGCTCCTGCCCGAGAGCCAGCCTCCGTGTCCTCCCAGGGCAACGGGCACGAGCGAGACTTCATGGACGACAAGCGTGTGTATATCATGGACGTCTACAACCGCCACATCTACCCCGGGGACCGCTTTGCCAAGCGTAAGCTGCTGTCCCCTGCATCCCCAATGCACGCTTACTCGGATGGGGCTGCCTCCCCGAGCGTCCTACATTTCGAACCCCATAGAAGTCTCCTCCTTTTTTCCTCAGTATCCCTACAAGGTGGGGGTTGTTCCCCTTTGACACATAAGGACGCTAGGACCTGTAGAAGTCACTAGAGCCAGGCACAGTGGTCCACGCATGTAATCTCAGCAGCTCGGGAGGCTGAGGCAGGAGGATTGGGAGGTGGAGGCCAGCCTCAACTTAGTGAGGCCCTGAGCAACTCAGCGAGGCCCTGTCTCTAAATATAAAAAGAACTGGGGACGGGGCTCAGGGGTGAAGGTCCCCTGGGTTCAATCCTCAGGACCAAAAATAAATGAAGTCACTAGACCCACCTAAGACCACAGTGTCCACATGTCAGGGGAACCAGCGGACAGACAAGAAAAGAGGAGACACAAAATAAGATGGCAAAATAAGTTCAAGTGCACGTTCCTGAATAATAAAGGAAAGTGGGTTAAACTCGTCCACCAAAAGGCTGAGATGCCCAGATGAGGCTGGAGGGCGGGAACCTGCCCGTTCTGCAGGCAGGGGCCTGGGACCCTCAGCTTTTCACCTCTGTGACAAAACACCTGAGGTGGCCACCTTACAGGAAGGATAGGTGGGTCTGGATCAGTGTTTTGGGGGCTCAGGTCTGTGGACAGTTGGCGCCATGAATTGGGGCCTGTGGCAGAGCAGCAGGTCATGGCAGGGAGCACAGGGGCAGCAGAGAGCGAGCAGTGGAGCCCCGCCCCCAGTGACATCACTTCCTTTTGCTTGGCTCCACCTCTCAAAGGTTCAGCCACACCCCCGCTGACATCACTTCCTTCCATTTGGCTCTGCCTCTTAAAGGCCCTGCCACGCCCCTAGTGACATCACTTCCTTCCATTTGGCTCCGCCTCTTAAAGGTCCAGCCCCTTCTGGTGCTTCCACAGGTTGTCTACCAGCCTTTCTCCCCTGGGCCTGGGTGGTACCCCACACCCAGACCATAACAAGGCCACTGCTGCCTGGGGTGCGGGTGAGTCTGCCACGAGTGTGGTCCAAGTGACTGAGCCCCGATGGCTCACGGGCTTCCCCATCCTGAGCCCCAGTCCCCCTGCACATGGGCACTCTGTGTCCCCCTGTCCCAGAGGCCATCAGGCGCAAGGTGGAGCTGGACTGGGGCACGGAGGACGAGGAGTACCTGCACAAGGTGGAGAGGAACATGGAGAAGGCCCTGCAGGAGCACAGCCCGGACGTGGTGATCTACAACGCTGGCACCGATGTCCTCGAGGGGGACCGCCTCGGGGGACTGGCCATCAGCCCAGAGGTAGGTCCTGATGCTGGGGGGGGGGGGGGGCACGGGCTCTGGGGGATTCTGCAGCAGCAGGGAAGCTGGGAGCCTGTAGGTGGAAGCCACAGCAGGCCGGAGCAGGGCTAGATCTGCAGCAGGACTTCCACTCCCCATCCCCGCACAGGGCATCGTGAAGCGGGACGAGCTGGTGTTCCGGGTGGTCCGAAGCCGGCAGATCCCTATCCTCATGGTGACCTCGGGGGGCTACCAGAAGCGCACGGCCCGCATCATCGCCGACTCCATCCTCAACCTGCGCAACCTGGATCTCATCGGACCCCAGTCACCCAGCATCTCCACCCAGAGCTCAGACACCCCGCTGCTCTCGCCCTCGGTGTCCTGACCTGCGCTGCGCTAGGTGGCACCAGCCTGTCTCCGGCCCGCCACCACCTGCTCTAGTGCCGTGTCCACCCTGTGGGGCCCTGGGCGCCCAGCGCACCGAGGGGAAGGAGGGCCGAGCCGTCCCCGCCTGCGCCAGAGGAGGGCCTGCCGTGGCCCCTCTGCTCCCCGCCCGGGTCCCTAGTCCCCGTGGGCAGGACAGCGGCCAGGCAAGATCCCCTGGGTCCAGGGTCGGACCAGGCCCTGTGGAGGCCGCAGGTCTTCAGAACAGGAGAGGAGGCCAGGAGGCCAGGGGGCCAGGAGGCCAGGGGGCCCGGGCCCTGTGGTTTGGACACGTCCTGGTTGGTGACACAGAGGAAGTCCCCATCTGCACCCTGCTGGGCTCTCCCCCAGTCGCAGGTGGCTGTCCCACTGTCCCGTGCCTCAGGTGTCAGGAGCCACGCTGCCGAGGACAGCCCAGCGCCAGGCGCCCGGGGGGCCTGTGTCCCCAGCCGTGTGGCGTGGGACCTGGGGCAGGGACACAGGTGGGCTCTCCAGTCTGGGGTCCCCCCAATAAAGCAAGGTCTGGGCCTGCTCCCGCGGGGTCCCCGTGTGGTGACGAGGGGCCCAGGACACCCCGTGGCTCCCCACTCAGCCGCAGGGGCAGGTCCCGGGGACGACCTGTGGGCTCAGAAGGGGCCTGGGGGGTGCGGGGCGGCAGGGAGGGGACACCAGGGAGAGCGGGGCCGGGTCCCACAGAACCGAGGCCCAGGTGGGGGGTCAGGGTGGTGGCAGCGAGGTCTCTGTCCCGGGCTGGTGGCGGCCGGGGCGGGTCCTGGGCCTGGATCTCCACTGGCCTCGCCCCGAGTCCCCAGGTCCTCCTCCTGTCCCCGTGCACAGAGCCGAGTGCCTGCCGCTGGCCCATCCGCCACCTCTGCCCTGAAGGGTCACTCAGAGTCCCCTCGGGTGTGGGGTGACGGGGACCCTCCAGGTGCATCCTCGGGCTCCTGCAGTGTCCCTCGCACCCCGTGCTGGGGCCGGGCAAGGTCCCCGATCCCAGGCTGTCCCCACACCGTCCCCTGCAGCAGAGCCCAGGCCCAGCAGGGTCCCTCCCCCCGTGGTGCCCTGGATCCGACCCAAGGGCCCCACAGCCACCTGTGCCCAGCGCAGGCCGGGGACCTCCGGGCCACAGTTTGTCCCTGTGGGGCTTCTGTCCCCGAGACCCATAAAGGCTCTTGACTGGACTGGCTGCCGTGTCTTCCTGGGGCGGGTCCCCTGCCTCCCAGGGACTGAGGGGACAGACGGGAGCCCAGGGCGGTGACCCCACCTGGGCTGCTGTCCATCCTAGTGCCCGGGCCGAGGCCGCTTGGGTTGGGGTCTGGGAGGGCGGGAGGGGGAGGGGTCTCTGGTCCTGGGGTCTGTGTGAGCCCATGAGGGGACCGGAGGCAGGTGGGGACCGAGTGACAAGGGTGTCCCTTGGCGACCTCTCCTGGGTGGGAGCAGGGTGTCCCCTCAGAGTTGACAGAGTGCCAGGGACAGGGACGTCAGGGCTGGGGACAGGCCAGCAGTGGGCTCGGCCGACCTTGACTGTGCCACCAAGGGGAGCATCCAGGCCACAGGAAGTCAGGCCTGGTCATGGGATCTGTGCGCCTTGCTGCGCCCCACGGAGCAGGGTGTGGTGGCCACGCCTGTCATCCCAGCGACCTGGAGGCTGAGGCAGGAGGATCGCAATTCGGAGGCCAGCCTCGGGCACTTAGCAAGGCCCTCGGCAGCTCAGGGTGACCCTGTCTTTAAACACAGAACAGGGCTGGGGACAGCCCAGGGGCAGGCACCAGCACTCAGTCCCTGGTCACAGGTCAAGGCACCAGGTTCACGAAGAGGCCGAGGCTGGCCTGGCCGTCCTGGTCACCCCTGGTGACAGCCGGGACAGGCTGGGGGTGAGCCTGGGGAGCTGTGTAGGCAAACCTGGAAAGACGTCACCAAACGGGAGCCCGTGATTGACAGCCTCAGCCAGACCAGCCCTTAGCGCCTGTCCCCTGTGGGAGTCCCTCCGAAGTCCCCGGGCTGGGCCACCTGGGGCTTCCAGGCCACAGGCTCTAATTGACAGCTGCCCCCTCCCCAGGGGTCACAGGGTCCCCATCCTGAGCCTCAGGTCTGGAGCCGGTGTGCAGGGTGCAGGTGGCAACTCAGCCTGGGTGACGCAGGTGCTTCCTGGGTGCAGTGTCCCTCCCTTGTCCCCGTGGTCCCCTGGTCCCCAGCTCCAGGCCTGGGAGTCACTTGCATAAAGGATTTTGTAACTTTTCCCACGTGGGGGGAGGGGCCGGCAAGGGCTTTCCAACAGCAGCCAGTTGTCACAGGGCCACCACCAACGGGGAACCCCCTGAGGCTGGGCTAAGTGGCCCGCCACCGGGTGGGGAAGAGAGGCCACCCTGCCGCCTGGGCACAGGCGCTGGCTCGTCCCCACCCGCCCAGCGGGCCTCCCGGGCCTCCCTGGTCAGCCAAGCCGCTGGGTGGGGGCCAGGGCCGCCTGCCCGGAGCTGGCTTCTTGGAGCTCAGCGACACAGGCTGGGGACACCCACTGCAGGCTCAGGACAACGTGGGGCGGCTCCGTGCCACCCGGGAGTGAGACTGTCACAGATTGTCAGGACACCTCGCTATGAGCCGGGGATAACCTCCCGTTTACAGGTGAGTTCGCTCATCTGTGAAATGGGAGAGTGCCTACTGTATACACGTCACAGAGGTGAAGGGCGGACGAGGGTTTATAGGTTAAGGAAACAGAACTGATGTGCCCAAGGCCACAGGGTCACACAGCCAAGCCTAGCAAAGCCTGGAGGGAAGAGAGCTCAGAGAGGTGAAGCCACCTGCCCAGGGTCACACAGCAAGCGGTGAGGAAGCCAGGAAATACACGCAAGTCCCTCACTCCAGACGCTGGCTCTGTGCCAAGACAGCTCTCTGGCTAAGCCACCTGGTGGGATGGCGTCCCACACCTGCTCTTCTGGGCTGGACACTGTGTCCCCAGAGTCCCCGTGGGAGGTGACACAGGAAGGTCCAGAGGAGGAGTGAGGGGTGTGCGGCCTGAACCCTGGCAGGGAATGGCTCCCTGGTGGCCCCTGGTGGCCCTTGGAGGCAGGTGGGGTGTGGGGAAGGAGGTGGCCCATAACTCCACCCCAGTCCCCTCTCTTAGGTTTTTGACCCCAGAGAAACAGACCCTCTGTCCACACAAAGGGTCACTCAGGGCTCACAGGGGTCATTCGTCACGGCCAAGAATTGAGCCCGACTCAGATGGCCACGGGAGGAGGAAGGATCGCAAAGTGGGACGCATTTCTATAAATGTGACTCATCAAGAAAAAGTCACCATCAGAGCCGCGTCCTAGACTCAGGGAAAGAGGCCACATTCCACAGAGCTGGGGACCTGGGTGTCCTTGTGCAAGACGTTTGTGACCAGCCGCTCTGTGGTGACAAAGGTCAACTGCGGTTGACAGGACAGGGGTGACAGCTCCTGTGTACTGAAAAGTGTCACCTGGCTGGCCCCTGTCAAAAGTCACTAGACTGTGAGACAGTTTGGACCCCAAGGCCTGTGTGTCCACGGCTGGGTCACCAGACGTGCTGGGACCCTCAAGAGGTGTGGCCCCATGGGAGGTCTTCAGGTCCCTGGGGTGGGACCTTGAGGGGAGCTGGGGGACCCCAGCCCCCTGCCTTTCACTCTCCAGCCGTGAAGTAAGTGGATTTGCCCCTGCGTTTCCACCACCATCACCTGCCAAAGCCCCAGAGCAATGGTGTCAATACACCTTGGACTGAGCTCAGGGCACAGTGACACACACCTGTAATTCCAGCGGCTCCGGAGGCTGAGGCACGAGGATCCCAAGTTGGAGGCCATCCTCAGCAACTTAGTGAGGCCCTAAACGACTTATGGAGACCCTGTCTCTAAATAAAATATAAAAAGGGCTGGGGACGGGGCTCAGGGGACAGGACTCAGTAGTTAAACACCCCTTGGTTCAATCCACTGTATCAAAAGAGTCAAGTGGGGGAAATGTGTTATATACACACAATGGAGTATTATTCAGCATTGAAAAAGGATGAAATCGTGTCATTTGTGATAAAACGGTTGAAGGTGGAGATCATCATGGTGAGCAAAGAAAGCCAGACTCAGAAAGGAAAAAGAGAAAGGGGACTTTCAGGGAGGGAAAAGGAAAAGGAAAAGGGAGAAGCAGGGAGGAGGGCTATGATCAGAGTCTCCAGACCTGTATTCACTGTCACAGTGACTCCCTCATGTCGTACCATCTGCCCTAACAACCATAACCCAGCCGTCCACACAGGGGACTCTCCGTTTCTCCCCTCAAGGAGACTTCTGGGCACACCTGAGTCTGACAGGAGGGTCTTTGTCGTCATTGGTCCCCCAGCCAGCCGCCCAGGTCCCCAGCCCGCCGCCCCTCTACACGATTTCCCAGAGTCCTTCCTCTTAACTCCAGGTCCCCTGCCACCTGGGGCCTGCTGCAAACGCCCGGGACCCACCGCCCATGCGCAGTAGAGTATCTTCAAGCGGAAACCCAGACCATGACGTCCCGGCCGCCATGACGTCCCGGCCGCCATGACGTCCCGGCCGCCATGACGTCCCGGCCGCCATGACGTCCCGGCCGCCATGACGTCCCGGCCGCCATGACGTCCCGGCCGCCATGACGTCCCGGCCGCCATGACGTCCCGGCCGCCATGACGTCCCGGCCGCCATGACGTCCCGGCCGCCATGACGTCCCGGCCGCCATGACGTCCCGGCCGCCATGACGTCCCGGCCGCCATGACGTCCCGGCCGCCATGACGTCCCGGCCGCCATGACGTCCCGGCCGCCATGACGTCCCGGCCGCCATGACGTCCCGGCCGCCATGACGTCCCGGCCGCCATGACGTCCCGGCCGCCATGACGTCCCGGCCGCCATGACGTCCCGGCCGCCATGACGTCCCGGCCGCCATGACGTCCCGGCCGCCATGACGTCCCGGCCGCCATGACGTCCCGGCCGCCATGACGTCCCGGCCGCCATGACGTCCCGGCCGCCATGACGTCCCGGCCGCCATGACGTCCCGGCCGCCATGACGTCCCGGCCGCCATGACGTCCCGGCCGCCATGACGTCATGACGTTTGTTTCTGAGGAGCCGAGGCCACGCACGTCCATCGCAGTGGGCCTTTCTCCTCACCCTTGCACACTCTGCCTCCCGCCCTCGAAACGCACTGTGCACACCCAGAGTTCTGGGTTGGTGGGATGAACCCAGGTAGGACGGGGACAGTCCCTTCCCGACACTCTCAGCCTGCCAGACTTGGGGCAGCGTGGGGACAGGTCGGGGTGGCCCCCTAGAGGGAGGTGACAGGCTCTGCTGAAGGTCCCCAAGGAAGACCCCCAGGGAGGACCTGGGCAGGTCGGGGCAGCCGGGTGCAGTTCTCAGGACGGTCAGGAGGGGGCGCTGGGCTCGGCTCCAGAAGTGACCTGGAGGCGGGAAGGCTGGGGTGACCGCAGGTTTTCTCCTTTAAACCGGACAATAGCTCCATGGCGGACCGTCCCTGAGCCTGCACCAGGCCCTGGGTTCCACCCCAGCACCGCAAAGAAAAAGGAAATGGAAATCTGGACTTTTGTGGGAAATCAAGGTTTAAGATCACAAAAAGGCCAAACAGAACACATCTGTGAGCTGGACCTTTGGGGACGGGCTGGGGACAGGGACTGGGTTATCTGGGTCCACTGGCTGCCTGTCGGAGGAACTTGGGAAAGAGTTCCTGAGCCAGCTGGGCGAGGTGGCCCACGCCTGTCCTTCCAGGGGCTCAGGAGGCTGAGGCAGGAGGATCGCAAGTTGGAGGCCAGCCTCAGCCACTCAGTGAGGCCCTGAGCAACTCAGGGAGACCCTGTCTCTAAATAAAATGTCAAAAGGGCTGGGGACGGGGCTCAGGGGTTGAGTGTCCCTGGGCTGATCCCTGGCACCGAAAATAAAATAATATTCCCATGGACCGGTGAATGGGTGGGTGGGCGGGTGAATGAAGGGGTTGGCAGGAGGCTCGCTTTACCGGATCCCTTCAGGAATCACGGTGTCCAGAGGGAGCCTGCGGGGGACGGCGGAGGTGTGCGGAGCTGGCTTGTCCATGGAGCTGGCCAGCGGCCATCCTCAGCCAGGAGCTGGGCAGACCCAGGAGCCCCATGGGAAGTCCAGTCAGTCCCCGTGGCCTGCCCTGTCAGTCTAAGGAGGGAGCCGAGCTGTCCCCCAGCACCTTCTCCTGCAGCGTCCACCCTGCCCCCTGCAGGGGGCTCAGTCCTGAGCCTCCGTGGCCACCTGAAACGTGGCTCTGGAGTCCAGACGGGACCTGCAGACCCGGGCTGCAATCTTCTTGGCTTCCCTGGATTTTGTGTTTGGGGCAGGAGCAGCCAGCCCTGTGGGCGGGCGGGCAGGCGGCTGGCCCAGGCCTGGGTGTGGCCGCTCTGGGCTGCGTCCCCACCCCCCTGTCTGACTCCTGGCTGCTGCCCTGGGCAGTCGTTTGAGGCCAGCTGGCACCGGGTCCCTTCCTTGAGGAACTTGGGCTCCCCCGCCCCAGACAGAACCGGCCCAGCCCACCCACTCCTGCCTCCAGGAACAGCCAGTGACTCAACTTCAGAGGGCCCCGCGCAGGCTGGGAGGGCTGCCGCTCCCTGTGCCCCCTGAGGGTACCTGTGGCCATGCTGTGTGTCTTCTGGGTGACGCTCTTAGAGCCAGCGCTTAAGCGAGGTGTGATAGCAACCCGGGAGGCTGAGGCAGGAGGATCGCAAGTCGGAGGCCAGCCTCAGCGACTTACGTTAATTAAGGCAGAGGTGACGTGAACAGCTGTTCAGGTGGTGCACTGCGTAACTCTGGAGGCTGCTCTTATTCAGCCGTCACAGTAGGTCTGTGTATGGATGTGTCTTGAGGACAGTGGGGTCGTCACCAGAGCCAAGCAGTCACGGGCCCTAGGCCCTGGAGCCTGTAGAACTATGGCCTTCATAAACCTCCTCTTTGTCAAGTCACCCAGCCTGGGGGATTTCGTTACAGTAACAGAAAACTAACCCCAGGGCCATCCGTGTGGGTGACAGTCAGCCTTCCCGTGTCCCAGAACTCCGAGACCCCTCCTGGATGGCACGGTGGCCTGCACAGTATCTGCCATGACCATTTTCCTTCCGGACCACGGGAAAGACACTGTGTCGGCTCCGTTTCCTCCCCCAACGGCTAGATTACGACTCTGTTGTTGCTGCAGAGGCCAGAATTACCGAGGGAGCTCACGTGGGTGTGGCTGGACCCAGATAAATAACAGGTCACTGTGAAAGAAGGGACTGTGTCAGCCAAGATCCAGTCCCCAGCTGTCCCCAGCACGGGAGGGGGGCCCACTCGCAGGGGCTCTGACCCCACCGTCCTACGTCAGGACAGCCGCCTCCCGATGTCTAAGCCAATCCAAAGAGGTCTGAGGGAAGGCTGGGGGCTCTGGGGACGGATGGCCAGGGGTCAGGTCCTGACGTTGCTTTTTATTTCGGGGGAGGTACCAGGGATTGAACCCAGAGGCCCCCGACCCCTGAGCCCCCTCCCCAGCCCTATGTGGTATTTTATTGAGAGGCAGGGTCTCCCTGAGTGGCTTAGAGCCTCCCTTTGGCTGAGGCTGGCTTTGAACTCATGATCCTCCTGCCTCAGCCTCCCGAGCCGCTGGGATGACAGGTGTGACCCCTGTGCCCGGCCCTGACATTGCCTTTCCAAGCCACCCATGGCAGAGCCTGGGCCTGGAGGGCCAACCTGTCCATCGTCCATCCATCTGTCCAGGCCAGGTGCTGCTCGGCCCACGTCCCCGTGGCTCCGGGCGAGTGATGTGACTTCCCTGGTCTCGGTGGCTTCGCTGTGGAATGGGGCCGTTTCGGGAGCCCCTTCTCCAGGTGGGTCCACAGAAGGTTCTAGAACAACGGTGGACACTCGGTCGGCACTCCAGAAATGAGCGATTCTGGGGTCACTGTGAGAAGTCACTGGAGCCTGGCTGACCCCGGGCAGCGGCAAGACGCGGGTCTCCGAGCCTTTGTGTCCCCGTGTGTGACACCCTCCTCCCCGTCCCCGAACCCGGAGGTGCCCACGGAGGCAGGGTCCCCTGACCCCGAGAAGACCTCCCAGCCCGCTCCCAGCTCAGGAGGAAAACCGAGCACAGACAGGGCCGGCCAGGGTCACCGCAGCAGCTGGACACAGGTCGGGTCGGGCCGGGTCCCCGGAGCCCAGCTGTGGAACACGCCGTCCTGACCTCTGGCTGCGTCCCCTGCTGTTGTTGAGAAGTGAACTCGGCCACCACCTCCAGCCCGGCCCGGCCTTCCCCTGGGCTGCTGGGCTGGGCCGGCTCCTGGCTGACCCTGGCTGTTTGCTGGGTGACCTGGGGGTGGGGCAAGCTCTGTGGTCAGCCGTCTCTCACCTCTGCCTAAAAACCAGGGGGGGAAGCCGGGCGAGTTGGTGCCCACCCTGTCATCCCAGTGACTCGGGAGGCTGAGGCAGGAGGATCGCAAGTTGGAGGCCAGCCTCAGCCACTTCCGAAGCCCTAAGCCGCTCAGGGAGACCCTGTCTCTGAATAAAATACTAAAAAGGGCTGGGGACGGGGCCTCCTATGGTGGGTGGGGACACACTCCAGGCATCAGGCTGCGCCCAGGCCCTCCCCCGCCTCCCCATAACTTGCAGATGTCCCACCCTCTGACCGTCCCCCTCCTCCTGTCCCCTTGTCCCTGAGGGGCTGGGCTGAGGTCCAGGGAGCGTCCTTGTTGGAGAGATGCTAAGAAGCCTCCTGGGGCTGAGGACAGCAGGGCTTACCTCCGGCTGCCACTGTAGGGTGGACGGCCATTGGGGAGTGGGGCAGAGGTCAGGGTGGGCAGCTGGTGTTGCTGATACCTTCTCCTGATTTCAGGTTCCTTTTTTTTTTTTTTTTTTTTGGTACCAGGGATTGAACCCAGGGGCTCTCGACCTCTGAGCCCCGTCCCCAGCCCTATTTTGCATTTTATTGAGAGACAGGGTCTCGCTGAGCTGCTGAGGGCCTCGCTGTGGCCGAGGCTGGCCTCCAACTTGCGATCCTCCTGCCTCAGCCTCCCGAGCTGCCGGGATGACAGGTGTGGGCCACCGCGTCTGGGTGTCTGGCCTATGATTCACTTTTTTTTTTTTTTTCCTTTAAATTTGCAAGAACAAATAGCAAACCGGTTACTCAGACTCGGGCGTTTGGCAGCTGTTTTGTGGAAAATGAATGAAATGAGATGTCGCTTCGAGGAAAACAAGGGATAGGAGTCATTGCCGGTAACAAAACCCTCGCCTCCACGGGAGAATCAGCGTGTCGGAAGACGCCCAAGGACCAGGGGCCAAGGCTGAGGGACTTTGCTGCTGAGACAGGTTGTGACAGCTATGAATTTGATGGTTAGTCATTCAACAGTGGGATGTGCTGTCCTGCTGTGGCTGTGGGGTGTCCCCAGAGCCCCCCGTGGGGACGATCCAGGAAGGTCCAGAGGAGGAGTGAGGGGTGTGAGGCCTGAGCCCCAGCAAGGAATGGCTCCCTGGGGTCCCCTGGTGGCCCCTGGTGGCAGGTGGGGTGTGGAGGAGGAGGTGGCCCTGGGGCCGTGGCTTGGGGGTCTCTCTTTGTCCCTGGAGAGTGGAGTCCCTGCTCCCTGGTCCCCATGGGAGCTGCTCCCTCCCCACACTCTTCCTCCATGATGTCCTGCCTCCCCTCGGCCCAGGAGTGGAGCTGCCATCTGTGGACACCCTGAGCCCCAGGTCCACTGTCCCCCTCTTAAGTCACCATGGAGAAGAGCGGCCTGAGACACGTGTCAACATTTGGCAGGCTGCTGATTCTCCACACGACCAGTGCATATTGCCACAAACTCTCTCGCAGGCGGGGAGACGGCAGCTAAAAGAACAAGGTAGGTCCCTGGATTGTCACATGATCAAGTTTGAAAAGTCCACTCAGATAGTTGTAGATGCCACAGAGCAACTGAACTTGGAGAAATCACCCTTTGCTGAATTTCATTCAGTGTCGTAGCAAAGAAAAATATTCATAAAAATCGTAAAAGGCCATTAAAGCATTGTGCCACTGGGTGCCAGGGCGCACTCCTGTCGTCCCAGCGGCTCAGGAGGCTGAGGCAGGAGGATCGCAAGTTGGAGGCCAGCCTCAGCCACTTAGTGAGGCCCTGAGCAACTCAGCGAGACCCTGTCTCTAAATAAAATATCAAAAGGGCTGAGGACGGGGCTCAGGGGTAAAGGGTCCCTGGGTTCAATCTCTGGTTCCAAAATAAATTAAAAAAAAAAAAAAAACCAACCCGCTATCCTCCCTTCTGACTAAATATCTGCGTGAGGCCAGAATTTCTTCACATGGCTCCGTGAGAACCCCATGTTGTAACCGGCTTTGCAAATCCAGCTGTTTCCCATTAAGCCTGACACTGAGGAGATTTGCAAGACTGCAAAACAGGATCCCTCCTCTCATTGATTTTTTTTTTTTTCTGTTTTGAAAAAAGGAAAAAAAAAAGCCATTTTTTATAGACATATTTTTTTCTGGGAACGTGTAACGTTGCTCACTTTTGAAGGAGAAGTAGAGAAAAATAGTTCTCGGCACTTTCTGTCTTTCTCTCTGACGCAGGAAATCTTCCTAGTCACAGCCCATGGGAAGTCACGTTCCTTGGGGGCCTGGAGGTCTCTGGAAGTGGCGGAGAGATAAGGTCCCTGGATAACATGGCTGTCCTTGTGACGTGGGGACAGAGTTAGAAATGCTTCTGGACAAAATCACACTCGACAAATTAGCGCTCACCTGAGATCACATTGAAGGGGATATTTCTGATTATTTTTCTTTTTTTTTTTTTGCTGCCGGGGATTGAACTTGGGGACACTGGACCCCTGAGCCCCGTCCCCAGCCCTATTTTGTATTTTATTTAGAGACAGGGTCTCCCTGAGTTGTTGAGGGGCTCACTAAGTGGCTGAGGCTGGCCTCCAACTTGCGATCCTCCTGCCTCAGCCTCCACCGCCTCTGGGATGACGGGTGGCTGTCCTTGTCCCTGTAGACTGCATAGAGCGCTGTGGTAACAGAGCATAGGGTTTTGATGATGCTGCGGACAGCCAATGCATCCCTCGGTGGCTCTCTTGGGACAGACTGCCTCTTGTCCTCAATGCACCGTGGCCTTGACCTCTCCTTAACTTTGAGAACAGGTCCCTCCTCCTGCCCCAGCCTCTGATCACCACACCGGTCCTGTGGCTGGGACACTGTCCCACGTGCCCAGGGGCCACCTGGAGGCTCCAAACCAACTTGGCCCTCAACCTCACTTTGCACAACTGGGGGCGACCACCAGGCCCCCTGATCTGAGCAGTGGTGGGGGACAGGCCAGTTGGGCTCTGTCTCCTGACCCCAGGACACTTGCCCGGGTCTCTCTCACTTAATAGCCCAGATGGTGGTGAGTCCCCGCCCCCACCCAGAGCCCAGCCTGACTGCTAAGCCTCCACTTGCAGGCCCAGCGGGAGCCTGGATCAGCCCCTTCCTGCTGGCCAGACTCCTGACCTTAATCCCATGCGTGCACACAGGGCCAGCTTCAAACCCCTCTGTCACAAAAGGCCCTTGTTTGGCTCCGGCTGGCCCTGTCCCCGACCCCCATGGCTGGCCTAGTTCCCTGTGGAGCAGATCCATCCCCAGGCCAGGCCAGCCTGCCCTTGTCCTGCAGGGGGAAGAGATTAGAAGAGCCCTCGGGTCCCCTGGAGGGGGGTTTGCTGCAGAAATCCAGGATTATTTCTGACCCCTCAGGCTGCTGACCCCTGAGCCACAGCCCAGCACTGTTTATATCTATCTCACTGAGTGGCTGAGGCTGGCCTCCAACTTGCGATCCTCCTGCCTCAGCCTCCCAGGCCGCTGGGATGACAGGCGTGGGCCACCTCGACTGGCCCTGTGTACTCTTTGAATGGCCAAGGGGAAGCCAAACTGTGCTCAGTGTCCCCTCCCACAACCACCAGCAGCCTGGGAGGACACTGGCGTGGACCCCAGGCAGGGAGCCTCAGGGTGTGGCCAGGCTGCTCTGCCGCTTCTGGTTGAGTCTGGAGGCTGGTGGCCATGACCTCCAAGGTCCCAGCTTCCGATCTGTAAAATGGGCCTGGAGGCAAGGCCCACCCAGAGGTTTGGCAGCAGACTGGGTGACGTCAGGGGGAGCCGGTCCCCACGGGCTCCCCCACTGGGGAGCCTGGAGCAGCCTCTGTCTGGCTGAGGGGGGACGGGCCTCCCTTGGAGGCTGTGGCATCTGGAATTCCGGGCGGGGCCCCGACATGCCGCCTGCCTGCCCATCGACCCCTCCCGGGAGGTGGCATCTGGATTTGTTCAGCGGAGCCACTGCGGGATGTCCCTCCAGGAGCAGGGGCGGGAACAAGGCCCCTTTGTCTGGTGGCTGCCTGCTCCCTGCGGCTGGGCCGTGGGTCAGAGCTGAGGCCAGACATTGGGCACCATTGCTGACAGAAGGAGGCCAGTTTGGTGGGGAAACTGAGGCTCAGAGGATGGGACACTCCAGAGAGCTCAGTTTGTCACCCGTGGAAGCAGGATGGGACGCAGCCCCTGCAGTCAGGGTCCTGAGCTTCTCTTCCCCCTCATGTGGGCTCCACGTCACCCAGTTATTTATTTTCTTGGTCCCAGGGGTGCTGAACCCCTGAGCCCCGTCCCCAGCCCTTTTTATATTTTATTTAGAGACAGGGTCTCGCTGAGTTGCTTAGGGCTTTGCCAAGTTGCTGAGGCTGGCCTCCACCTTGTGATCCTCCTGCCTCAGCCTCCCCAGCTGCTGGGATGACAGGCCTGGGCCACCGCGCACGGCCCTTTTTATTTATTTTTTTTATTTTGAGACAGGATCTTGCTAAATGGTCGAGGCAGGTCTTCAATTTGGCATCCTCCTGCCTCAGCCTCCCAAGCGGGTGGGAGGGCAGGTAAGACTTCTAAGGTAACCTGGGGAGGCAGTGTGACTGCGGAGGGACCCAGGAGAGGGTGGGGACTCCGGGTGGGGACGCCCTGCCATTAACGCGACCTCTTTCAGCAGATTCACCTAATGAGAATCAGATCTAGGCTCCCGTCCTGGGCCAGCACTTGTGCAGTGGGTGGGACCTGCTTGTGTTATTATTAGTCACCAACCGCAGGCGACTTGCTCTCCCATTGGGCCCACAGGGTTTCTGCCCAGCCCAGGGTGAGCCCACCGGGCGAGGGGCGGTCTCCCGGGTTCTGATTGGCTGATGAGCCTGTGGCGGCTGCGGAAGGTTTTACCGGGATCATCCTGGAGAGTTGGCGCTGAGTGAATATCGAGCTGCATCCAAATCTAACGGAGAAGAAATGGACCTCAAGCCCGAGGCTACCAATTGACCTGCCATGCAGGACCTGCCAGGATGCCTGTCAGAAATCGGACCAGAGGCCCAGCTATGGCAACGCCTGTCATCCCAGCGGCTGGGGAGGCTGAGGCAGGAGGATCACAAGTTGGAGGCCAGCCTCAGCAAAAGTGAGGCCCTAAGCAACTCAGGGAGACCCCGTCTCTAAATAAAATACAAAACAGGGCTGGGGATGGGGCTCAGGGGTCGAGGGCCCCCCGGGTTCAATCCTTGGTACCCCCCAAAATATACATCAGGAATCCTCCATGAATTAAATTGCACTAGCCAAGGCTCTTGGGTGCAAGAAACTGCCACTTCAACTGGAATTATTCCCTTAGCCTCGTGTTCCACACCTGGCTGTCCCCTGACACTGGTCTCATGTGTAGCAGGTTATGCTAAGAGGTGACCTCTGAGCTATAGGAATTGGGTTAAGATGATGTTTAAAGTGTAGACATTGATTTCCAGACGGAGGCCCACCTCCCCAGGGAATAGCATGACCTGCCATCCTGATGCCCAACAAAGACCCCAGATCCAGGGTCACACTGTCCCCGATAGAGTTTTAGAATATGACTTTGCAAACTAGACAGGGCGTTGCGATCACCTGGGGGATCTATTTACTTATTTTGAACTCTCCGTGTCTTAGCTTTACTGCAACAAAATGCCTGAGGCTAGCTACTTTGTAAAGAAAAAAAAAAAAAGTATAGTGAGTTCAGAGTTTTGAAGGTTCAAGGGCCTGGTACTGTCATCCTGGCCAGGGTGCCTTGGGTGAGTGGCATCAGGGTGGATCGTCACATGGTGAGACAGGGAGCCAGGGAGATTCAGGGGCCAGTCTCGTGGGAACTAACCAGGGTCCTGGGAGACACACTTTGGGCAGTGCCCCCAAAGACCTCACCGCTTTCTGTTGCGCTCCACTTCTAGAAGGTTCTATCCCGCCAACACCCTGTCCCTCCAGACCAAACCTGCAGAGCCCGACCGAAGCCGCAGTAAATGTCTTCCCGAGATCTGTGGAAACATGATACATGTGCCCCCGGAGTCTTGGCCGGCTCTAACACTGGCCTCCTTTGTCCCCTCGGTAGCTGGGGACGGGCCACACACTCACCCTGCCCCGTAGATGTCCAGTCGGAAGCTAAAGAGATAAGAGAGCCCTGGGGGGCCCGCAGGAGAGGGGACCTGGGGACGCAGGGGCCCCCCCAGCTGTCTGCACCCAGAGGTGCTCTTCCTTCCCCGCCACATTTGGCTGCCAGGGACGCTCGGATCACAAAACTCTTCTCCTCCTGACGGCTCAAGTTGTTTTTGAAATCATAAGGACAATGAAATTAGTCAGGGATGATTGATATGCCACATGCGGCTTCAACCACCTGACTTCCAAACAGTCCAAGGAGCCGGGCACGGTGGCCCACGCCCATCATCCCAGTGGCTCGGGAGGCTGAGGTGGGAGGATTGCAAGTTGGAGGCCAGCCTCAGCCAACAGCAAGGCCCTAAGTAACTCAGCGAGACCCTGTCTCTAAATAAAATTTGAAAGGAGGGCTGGGGAACGTGGCTCCGTGGTTAAGTGTCCCTGGGTTCAATCCCTGGCACCCAAACAAAACAAAAGAAAAAAATAAAAAATCCAACGAGTCAGGAGCCACTTGTACCCGGGGACCCTGAGGCCAGAGGGGTAAAGCCACCTGCTGAAGGTCACATAGAGAAGCTGTATGTTTAAACCAAAGCCTTTGGGTTCCAAAGCCCGTATTCCCAGACCTTTAGTGAGTGTCGAATGGAGTTATTTTTATTATGCCAGGACGGAGGCTCAGAGAGGTGTAGTAACCTCCCCAAGGCTGCCCAGCAAGGATGCAGTCCCAATAAACGCTACTGAGCCCTCTCTTCCCCATCTGGACTGGCCAGGTGGTGCAGGTGGTGCGGCTGGGCCCACCCAGTTGGTCCCTTGGTCCCTGGGAGCCGGTGAGATTGTCATGAATGTAAATCACACCGCTGCCTCTTTGACCATTCTGTCTCCGCCTTATCAGCAGTAACTTCCTTCAGCTGTGTGTCAGCCTGGCCCTGGGCCCCAGATTCCTGGTGTGTGATGCAGCTCTGTCTGCGATAGCAGCCCTGGCCCGGCTCAGGGGAGACGCCGTGGAGGCCGCAGCTCCAGCTCACATAACAGGGGTCAGGAAGCAGCTTGCTGTGTTGGAGGGCAGCGCCAGGCCTGGGGCTCCCCCGGCCCAGAGAGTGAAAGCGCTGCCCAGGTTTAGACAGGAAGCTGCCGCAGGTTCTCAGATCAAACTTTGGCCCCTCATCCCCTCCTGGCCCGTTTGTGAGCCAGGGGCTCTTCCTAACTGTGTGACTCCGGACAGGTGACTTTCCCTCTCTGTGCCTTTGCATGTAACTGCCTCACTCCTGTCCTGGGCTGCAGGGAGCCCCTGGGGTGCAGTGGTCACTCACTCCTGGGTCATGGCTGCCACTAAGTAGGGACATGGGGCTGTTCATGCACCTCGGAGGGGGGGGAATGGGCTGCTGGTCAATGAGGTTCTTGATTGACAGAGGGTCAGGCAGAGATGCAGAGGCCAGGAGAGACACAGGTCGGGGAAGGGGGTAAAGGAGGGAGAGAGGAAAGTTCTGGACAGTTCTAAGTAAACTTTGAATCGGAACATTTATAACAGGGAAGATGGTGGGTTTCAGGGGATGTGAATTTTACTACGTCTGCTGGGGCCTGGCTGGAGGCTGGGATGCCAGGTGGGAGCGGAGGAAGGAGCCTGAGCTTGGCTCCTGCTGCAGGGCCTGGGCGCTGGGCCAGACCCTCTTCCCCGGGCTGCAGGGTGCCGGGTGCCTGCCTGGTCTGGACAGGAGTTTGAGCCCTGGGAGGCAGAAGAAGGACCTGGAAGGCAGCTTGGATCTGCTGAGGGTGGAGGGTGGGGACCAGATGGTGGGTTCCCCTCCTGCCTCCACTGGGGCCCGTGGTCTCAGCCCCCGGAGTTGATATGTTGAGTTTATAGTTTGCAGGACCCGGTCTCCACGTCTCCCCATTAACAGCTGAGATCAGCCAGGCTGGGCGCTGTGTCCCCCAGGACCTGCAGAGGTAGGGTGCCTGGGGACTCCCGGGAGAGGCAGCCAAGAGGGTGGGGCTGGAGGGAGGCCGGTGGGCCTCTGCTGGGTCTCCTCCGAGGTCCTCAGGCCATCACCGGGGCCTTGTCAATGGACACCCAGGTCAGGGGTCCAGGCGGACCATGAGGCTCAGGCAGGCTGAGGCCAGAGCTCCCCAGCGCGCCCCTGGCAATGGGGCCGGATGTGGGACTCCAGGTCCAGCCAGGACGGAGGAGGAGGAGGGCGCCGGGACCAGGCACCAGGCGAGCTCCGGCTCTGCAGCAGCACAAGGAAGGGGTCTGCGCGGGCCGCCCCTGCCAGCTCCCAGGCCCGAGACCCCGCCCTTGGGGCGTGGCTGCTAACCAGCCCCGCCCAGGGGCGAGACCTGGTTGCTCCGCCCCGTCCAGGGGCGTGACATCCTCGCCCGCCCAGAGGCGTGGCCTGCTTATCCGCCCCGCCCAGGAGGCGTGGCCTTCTCCCACCAGGGGCGTGGTCTGATCGCCCCGCCCCGCGCCGCGCGCAGCCTGGGGGCGCCCGGCTCTCGACGCGCCGACTGCGGACGGGACGGACGCGGACGCCGGGCGGAGCACAGCCCCGCGGTGAGTGTGCGGGACCCGTGCGCCCCGGGCCCGCCGGTCCCCGCCTGCGCTGCCCCGGCCCCGCCGCCGCGCGCAGCCCGGGGCTGGGGGCGCCACGAAGCCCGCGGGCCGACGGGCGGACGATCCCGCAGGTTGCCCCCCACTCCCCGCCGCCGGCCCGCGTGGCCCTCGCTCTGCGCCGGGTCAGCGGGCAGGTCCCCGCCTGGCACGTCTGTCGCCGCCTCGCTCGCCCGCTGGCTGCGCTCGCCCCCGGGTCTGTCCCCCCCCCGCCCCGGGTCGCCCACCTCGGCAGGGGAGACTGGGGCCTCGCGGGCTGGCTCCCTCCCCGCCACCCTGTCCCCAGCCCCCTCTCGCTGCCACACACACCGCTGCAGCGGAAGGTCTCACACCCTCCGCAGGGGCGCGTCCCGTCCCGGCCTCCCGCCAGCGCCGCCCCCTGCCAGAGGCTCCCGCGCCCCTCCCCGCGGCCCCTCTGCACCCTCTCCCCACGGCCCTTCTGCACCCCATCCCGGGTGCCCCTCTGCACCCCTTCCCCTGGGTCCCTCTGCACCCCCTCCTCGGGTCCCCTCTGCACCCTCTTCCCTGGGCCCCTCTGCACCCCCTCCCCTGGGCCCCTCTGCACCCTCTTCCCTGGGCCCCTCTGCACCCCCTCCCCTGGGCCCCTCTGCACGACGTGCTCCTGCACACAAGCGAGCAAGTGGCCCCCAGACGCGCACACCCTCTTGGTGGTGGGTGTCTTTACTAAAAGCTTGTGCCCTCACCGCAGGCGGCAGCAGGGGACCCCACGTGGGCGCCTGTCACACGCAAGGCCCCGTCACATGGGCCACACATGTCTCCCACACACGATCCGTGTGGCTCACATACCTTCAGACGTGACATCCCCTGCTCTGGGAATCTGGCACCGGAGCCTGGCACAGCCCCATGCACGGATGACCGTTCGGTCCCAGGCACCTGTGGGTCTCTGGGCAGCCCTGGGTGGGGTGGGGAACCCGAATCCTGGGGGCTGGCGGGGCATTTCTCTGGGCCAGGGTCCCTTGCTGCAGGCACCTGGGTGGTCTGGAGGGGCTCAGCCTCCAGGGGTGGGTTTGTCTCTCTCCGGGCTCTTGTCCCCTCCCCTCCTGGTGCTTCGGGCTCCCCGCTAGGGGTGCCCTTCCACCCTGTGTCCCCAGGGTTCTCGTTCCAGCTCTGTGGTGGCCGTGGAAGTGCTATAGTGTGGGCGCTTGTTCAAGCAGAGCGCAGGAGAAGGAAGGGTGCTGGTCCCGGGACCCCTAGGACCTGGGTGGCAGGCAGGGCTCTGTTCCCTGGGGCTTGGCACCCAGGAGAAGCCGTGACTGTTTGGGACTGAAGGACCCGGGCCCTGGGCCTCACTTCTCCATATGACAATGGGGGTGAAGATCGCGTCCCCAGGAGGGCGGGCAGAGTGGCCGCCCCGGCTCCCCACTCTGATCCGGAGCAGGACACCAGGGGTGAGGTCAGAGAACCTTCTCCCCGAGGCACAGCCCGCCAGCCCCGCGGCTCGCCCTGCTGTTTGCTTTGGCTCTGAGCGTGTTATTATTCTAGAAAATTTAATTAGCTGCCAGCACTAACAAGTTGGCCGATTTCACATCAAAGTCCGGATTTCCGTCTTCTCTTGAAGAAAAAGAATCCCAGGCTCTTGCGTTTCGTGATCCTGGTGTCGTGCTGGTACCCACAGGCGGGTGCTGCCCATCGGGTGGGGCAGCTGTGCCCTTGGGCGGCTCCTGGCTGGCCTGCTGGACCGTTCCTTGCTCTGACTGCTGGGGACGTTGGGTGTTGGGGGCTTCACGGCCAGGGTCAAGCTTTGTCCCCACGCACATCTTGGGAAGCCTCGTTATCTTACCAGGCATGGGAGTCGCAACGGGTGGCCTTCATGCTGGACTGTGGGGGACAGAGGCCTGCGGTCCTCCCAGGCAGAAGGCAGGAGCAGGTACCAGGGATGGAACTCAGGGGCCCTGGACCCCTGAGCCCTGTCCCCAGCCCTATTTTCTATGTTATTTAGAGACAGGGTCTCCCTGAGTTGCTCAGGGCCTCACTGTTGCTGAGGCTGGCTTTGGACTCGCGATCCTCCTGCCTCAGCCTCCCCAGCCCTGGGATGACAGGCGTGGGCCACCGTCCCCAGCTGAATCAGGTCTTATCCCTCACTTTGCCTCCCAGATGCTGACTGCCACCTTGGGAGGCCACATGCTTGCCCCTGTGTGACAGATGAAGGGAGGCCCAGGAAAGGTCTCCCAGCAAGAGCAGAGGTTTCAACCCAGACTTTCCTGCGGTCTTTGTCCCCTCTCCCGTCACTGAGCCATGAGAGAGGGAGGACTGGGTGTCGCTGACCCTGTGGGGAGTTCCCTGAGCCTGGTCCACATCGGACAGCCACATAATAGGTGCTCAGTAAGTCCTCCTGCCCTGTGTGGCTCAGGTGCGGGGACTGTCTTCCCACAGGGTCAGGGTGGAGTGGACCAGGACCTAAGGGGACGCCTTAGTCCTCCATGTTGAAGGGGCCTTTCTAGGGGCCGTAACAGCCAGCACAGGATTCCTGCATCGGTGTGATGCTCACGGTGTCCCCGCGTGACCACCAGGTGGGGACGGCCATGTCTTGTGCCTCCAGGATCTCTGGGGTGTGTCCTCTTGGCACCAGATGCTCTGTGTGTCTGGCAGTTAGAGGCTGCGGGGTGGGAACGGGTTCCCTAAGCCCCTGGCCACTCCCCGCAAATGAGACACCGCACAGAGGGACTTGGGGGACCCCATGGGGCAGAGGGACAGCCAGCTGCCAGCTCCGTTCCCTGAGGCAGCGTGGGTGGGGCAGCCAGCGCCTCCTTTGGGGACCCAGTTTGGTGGCCCTGCGCTCTGGGCCAGACTCCTGGGGAGGCAGGTCAGCTCTGCTTTCTCCACGGGTCTCCTGGTACCCGGACTGAACCAGGGGCCCTCGGCCACAGAGCCCCGACCCCAGCACTTTTAATATTTCATTTAGAGACAGGGTCTCGCTGAGCTGCTTAGGGCCTCGCTAAGTGGCTGAGGCTGGCCTCCAACTCATGATCCTCCTGCTTCAGCCTCCCGAGTGGCTGGGATGACAGGTGTGCTGCCCTGTGCCTGGCAGCCTTGGTGTGTTCTGAGCAGGAGCAGGAGACAGTCAGACTTGGAAGTTAGAGGTCCCTGTGCAGTCGGGTGTGGGGCAGGACTGGGGGACAGAGCAGCAGGTGGGAGGCCTGCAGGGGACAGGGCAGGGATACTGAGGCTCACATGCATGTGCCTGCCCGCAGTCACGCAGAGGCTGAGGAGGACGGGCTGGGACAGAGGCCAGGTCCCCAGCAAGGGGCCCTCCTGGCTGGCATGGCTGGCGCGTGCCACTCTCCACCTCCTCTGGCATGTCCTTCCCAGGCCCTGGGGGTCAGCCCCTGCGTCACTTTGCACCATTGTCCTCGTTAAACAGGCTCAAACGCCCATCTCTGTCCCCACAGGCCGCAGGGGAGGCTGGTCCAGGGAGGCCGTTTCCTTCCTCAGGGTGGGGAGCCCGCTGCGCCCCCAGGGCTGCATTGTCCCTGGCCAGCGTCCCCACCCAGGTCTGGAAGGGCTGCCACCCCCGCCCTGGGCAGCGGCCAGGAGTCTTGGCCTGGGGCTCGGTCATCCCACGGAGCTGGGGCTCTGCTGGAGTCCATGCGGGGACAGGGGACAGCCTGGCCGTGGGAAGAGGGCTCTGGGGTGCGCGGGGACGGAGCTGTGCTCAGTCATAGGGGTCCTCTCTGCGGCCTCAGTTGTTCCAGCTGTGAAATGGGCCAGGTGGCTGTGCCCGGCCCCGGGGTGGGCAGAGACGCAGGGGTGGATGCAGCCTGCCCAGCGCCCCAGGCACCTCGGTGGTCCCTTTAGATGGACTCAGGCTGTGGTGGCCCCTTGCCCTGGTCCTTTTCACAACTCCTGGTCCCCAGGACCCTGTTGTCTGTGTAGGCGCTGCCCCTGGCCCTGTGGTCGGGGGCCCCCAACATCCTTCCTGCTCGGCCTGGAACCCTGTGGGCCCTGAGTTCCCAGCCCTGCGCTGGCCCGGGAGCGGGCGTCCAGCCCCAGGTGGCTCAGTTCTTGGTGTCCTCAGAGTGAAAGTGTCCAGGCTTGGGCACCTGCTGGTCTCTGTTCAGAGCAGTGACCTGGAGGGGACAGCCCAGCTGGGGACTGTGTGTGGGGACAAGAGGGGCACCCTGAGGGGCTTTGTCACACGCCCTGCATGCACATGTGTACCCCAGGGACCCCACCCTTTTCTGGTACCAGGGACTGATCCCCGGGGCGCTCACCGGCTGAGCCAGTCCCAGCCCTTTTCGTATCTTATTAGAGACAGGACCTCCCCGAGTTGCTGAGGCTGGCCTCCAACTCGTGATCCTCCTGCCTCAGCCTCCCAGGCGGCTGGGATGGCAGGTGTGGGCCACAGCCGGGCTGCCGTGTCCTGGACAACAGAGGGCTGGCTGTCCCCTGCTGGCTCTGTACTTGGCAGCCTCTCCCCTTATCTGCTCCCTGGTTATCTTGGAAAGCAAGTTGGTCTCACCACCTCCTCTGACCCCACATCCCTGGGGCTCTGTGGCCATTATCTGATCACGGGCTGCTGCACCAGGCCCTGGAGGGGACCTGTGCCCTTTCTTGGGGAGACTTGGCTTCCTCTTCAGCACAGTGAGGCCAGGCCCTACGAGTGCCAGGTCTCCGCCCGCCTGTCCGCCTACCTTCTTTTCATTGAGAAAACTCTCTTTGTTTTGCTGATGGAAACCTTTGACCCCTGCTGTGGGATCACTTGCCTGAAATCCAGAATACCCCCTGCAAAAAAATACAGCAGGATCAAGCCCCCTCAGCCTCCTGGACCCTCTGTCCCCTGCCCACTCGTTCTTAAAAGAAGGGGGGCATGTGTCTGCAGATATCATAGGTCCACCAGGACCACAGGATCCTTCTCTGCTGTCCTGATAAGTCAAAAGAAACTGAAGGGGGATCATCCCTCACCAAGGGTTACTAATCCTTGAAGTCTGTCCCTGAGGTCATCTCCAGCCCCATTTGGAAGGGCCCTCCTGTGAGCCCTTCTGTGTTTAGTTTGTCCTTGTTGGGGACATTTATTGAGTGACCCCTGTTTTTAGTGCAGCAAGACCAGCGACTTGTTTTTGAACGAGGGACTAAACCCTGGGCACTAACCCCTGAGCCCCGTCCCAGCCCTGTTTATTCTTTATTTAGAGCCAGGGTCTCGCTGAGTTGCTCAGGGCCTCAATGAGTTGCTGAGGCTGGCCTCCAACTCATGATCCTCCTGCCTCAGCCTCTCGAGCCACTCAGCAGGTGCCCGGCCGGCAGGTGCTTGAAGAAGAACTGGGAACTGTGGGGCTCTGGCTGTCCTGCATCCGCCAGGCCCTGCAGTCACATGCCTCCGCCACCTTTTACTAGTCATGTGACCTCAGGCAGATCACGCACCTTCTCTGGGCCTCAGTTTCCTCATCTGTAGAGCGTGGTTAACAAAAAAAAATCCTGGAATGTTGCCAGGGCCTGACATCCCGCTGGCACGGAGGAGTGGTGATCACTCACGAGCCCGATCAACAGCTCCAACCCCGACTGTACTTGGGATCCCGTGCCAAGAGCACGTTTATTTTTCCCAGTGAACTTGACCACTTCCTTTTAGCAGACAAGGGGCCCCCGGGTCACTGTCTAATTTCCCCTTTGGCCTTGGCTGCCAGGAAGCTCACTCCTCCAGGAAGGTCTCAGGAGCAGCCCTTACTTCCTGTTAGGTCTTTAGTTCTTTTATCCCCTCGTCCCCTCTCTGTGGCTTATGACTCACTTGGGCTCCGTGGTCCTCATGTGCTATTATTTTGTATTTTGGCAAAATATGCATAAAGTCTGCCATTGGAAGGCTCAGCTCAGTGTCGCGGAGTGAACTCAGCTCCTCGGGCGGCCATCATCGCTGTCCTTCTCAGAACTTTGTCATCATCCTGGACAGGCCTCTGCGCCCATCAGCACGCAGTCCCAGACCCCAGGTGCAAGCTGGGCACCCTGTGGGGACGGCCACCATGCAGGGGACCCGCTGGACAGCGGGCAGTTGGCACTTGGGATTCCCTGGGCTCCTCTGTCGGCACTGAGTTAATCACAGTCCTTCAAGGATGACACGCGGTGGCCTGGAGCTGCCATCACCTGCTGTCCTAGCGCAGGGAGTTCAAGGTCGCGACAAGGCTCTTGTTTAGGGCGTGTGGCAACCACTCCAGTCCTTTCCCTGTGGACGAGTGTCCAGTCTTGTCCAGTGGGTCCCTCCGTCTGTCCCTAAACATAAACTGTCTTCTGTCTCTGACTCTAGGCGTTTGTCATTTGCAGGGACGGCAGGGGCTGCATGTCTGCCTCTCTTTGTCCCCTTCACCACGTGGCCCTCGGTTGGGAAGCTACACTGGTCTGTGACCCTCCTGGGGTCCTGCCTGTCAGGGAGGAGGGGGTGCCCAGGACAGTAGCCATGAGGGCACCATAGCCCCTGGGCCTGCGGGCTGGGTGGGCCGCTGGGGACCCTGGCAAATGGGGAGGGCCACCGTCCCACCCTGACCCCCGTCACTGGTCCCCGGGAGACGGGAGGACATGGGGCTGGGGGTTCCTTCGAGGTCACCGCTCCGGGGACTGAGCAGGTAGCCCCCAGGGCCAGCAGCACATCTGCAGGCTGCACTGCCTCCGTGGGCCTGTGGGAACTCGCGTGGCTTCTGCAAGGGTGGGGAGGAGGGGGAGGACTGGCCAGGAGGTGGCATTTGGGTGGCGTTTGGAGAGGAAGGCTGTCAGGAAGAGAGCCCAGGGAGTGTTTAGAGGGCCCCGCAGAGCTGGGCCGTCGGGAGCCTTGGTGCGGGGCTGTGGGTGTGAGGGCAGCCACTGGGGAACCGCTGGCATCCGATCCGCAGGACGCCTGCTGCCTGGCAGAGGCGGAGTCTGCGGCCGGGGCGGAGTCTGCGGCGGGGGCGGGGTCTGCGGCCGGGGTGGAGTCTGTGGCCGGGGCGGGGTCTGTGGCCGGGGCGGAGTCTGCGGCCGGGGCGGGGTCTGCGGCTGGGGCGGAGTCTGCGGCCGGGGTGGAGTCTGCGGCGGGGGCGGGTTCTGTGGCCGGGGCGGGGTCTGCGGCCGGGGCGGGGTCTGCCGCAGAGGGCTGTTCTGAGGGGAACCTGCAGCACCTGGGGTTCACACTTCTGGGTCTCTAGAGGCAGGGAGGTGCCCAGGATGCATTGGCTGGTGGCATCCCTGGGGCTGAGGTCACCTTCCTAGGGTTTTCCTGGCCTGGGCCTGAGGCTGGAGCTTCAGAGGGGGCGTTAATGGGTGTAGTAAAGCCCGGAGAGGGGGCTTGTTCCTGCCCAGCACCCACCCTGGCCTTGCTGTCTGGTTACCCGCCAAGGAGCTGAGTCAAGCCACATTTTGGGGAGAGAAAAATCATTTTGGGCCCGGTGCAGCGGGAAAACGCCTGTCATCCCAGCAGCTGTGAGGCAGAGGTAGGAGGATGGCGAGCTAGAAGCCACCCTCAGCAGCTTAGCAAGGCCCTCAGCAGCTCAGTGAAACCCTGACCCTAAATAAAAATGAGAGGGGACGTGGCTCAGGAGTTGGGCATCCCTGGGTTTAATCCCTGGTACCAAAAAAAAAAAAAAAGTTGTTTGGGTGGTCCTTTGTGTGTCGGGCCGCGTGCGCCGCACGTGCGCAGGCGTGGCCCCGGGCGCCGCACGTGCGCAGGCGTGGCCCGTGCTTGCGCTTAGATAGTGGATGCTCAAGGCGTCCGTCGCTGGCCTTGTACTCTGTTGGCTGAGTGTGACAGAGTGTGTAAGAGAGAAAGAGAGACTGGGCCTGCGTCAGGGTTCTAACCAACCGGGTCCTGTGACCCTGAGCGGGCAGGTATAGGGCTGTGGTGACCCCGGGGTGACGCGGTGATGGGGACGTCTGCACCGTGCGTCAAGTCGGCGCTCACAGCTTCCTCCCTCCTGCAGGTCATGGCGCTGCCCCGGGAGCCCGCAGGAAGCTGGCCGGCCCCGGCCCTGACCTGGACCTTGACCCTGGCCCTGGCCCTCAGCCCAGGGGCGGCCGCACCCTGGCCCGACTGCACGGGTGCGCAGTGCCCGCCGCTGGAGCACTGCATCGAGGAGACGCTGGCGCCAGGGGAGTGCTGCGCGACGTGCGTGCAGCGCGGTTGTCCCTGCGAGGGCTACCAGTACTACGACTGCGTGCGCGGTGGCTTCCCCGACGGCCGCGTGCCCGCCGGCCGCTCATACCTCGTGGACTTCGGCAGCACCGAGTGCTCGTGCCCACCCGGCGGCGGCAAGATCAGCTGCCGCTTCATGCTGTGTCCCGAGCTGCCCCCCAACTGCATCGAGGCCGTGGTGGCCGCCGACAGCTGCCCGCAGTGCGGCCGCCTGGGCTGCGTGCACCGCGGCCTCAAGCACCCGGCCGGCCACACGGTGCACCTGGCGCCCTGTCGCGCCTGCCACTGCCCCGACGCCGGTGGCGCACTCATCTGCTACCGCCTGCCAGGCTGCGAGGGCAACGCCTCGGAGCCCGAGGACGGCGACACCGAGCGGCACTACGACGATCCCTACAGCTACGACCAGGAGGTGGCCGAGGCGGAGGCCAGCGAGGCGGAGGCCGGGGCAGGAGGCCCCCCAGCGGCCCTGGGCGGTGGGAACCAAGCCCCGGCCACCCTCCAGGCCACCCCCTGGCCGGCTGCCCTGCCCAGGCCCACGGCAGCCGCCGCTTTGGGTCCCCCTGCGCCCGCGCAGGCCAAATCCCGGAGAGTGACGGATGACGCGGAGGACGGAGGGCAAGAGGCCCAGGAGGCCATTGGGGAGCTGGAGGCACTGGCCACCGCTGCCCCTGCCGGTCCCGGTCTCCGTGCCTCAGAGGTGGCAGCGGCAGCCCAGTTGGGGCTGGAGGAGAACCTGATCCCCGAGGCCCAGGTCACACCGCGTGGCTCTGTGCCCAAGACCAGCGCGCCCCCGGGGTCGGACACCGAAGGCCACAGCCCAGAGCCCACCCCTCCCCACGCCCCTGGGGATCCCGTGGAGCCCAGCGCGCCCCCACTTCCGGCCACTGTGGCCCCGGAGCAGCCCCAAGCGCCCCCCACCCAGGCCAGGCCCCAGTTCCCGCCGCAGCCGCCCCGAGTCCAGAAGGAGGACGTGGACCCCAACTCCGTGCACTCCGTCCCCAGGGGCATCCCTGAAGGTAAGATCCTGTCCTCTCTCCAGGGCACGGGGCTGTGGGACCTGGGTCACTGTTCCGGCTCCCTGCACAGTGAGGGGACCAGGCCACCAGCCCCTGGACCCTAAACACCAGAGACCGGCCTGCTCCACAGTGCAGCCTCCCTGGAGGCCTCTGCGGAAGGCCCAGGGAGGGGCCTGTGGGAGCATTTATTCCACAAACCCTCCTAGGTGTCACCTGTGAGCAGGACCCAGTAGCTAACAGGGGCAGGACACTGGCATCTGACGGGATCCAGGAGGTGTGGCTGCTGGGATGGGAGCGGGTGGTGACCTTGGGTGGGGACTGGGGCAGGAGGCTCCCACTACCCATGCAACCTAAGCCTGGCAGGGAGTCCGAGGAAGTGCGCATCCAGAGGGGGCGGGCCGCCACAGCCCTGCCACAGCCGCTGCCTCCTGGGGTCCCAGGCCTCAGGGAACCCCGCTTTGCTCTCAGGTATCCCAGTACTTTTTTGTTACTACCCTGGGTGCGTTTTGATGAGGCTCTCTGGGAGATGGATTCCCTGGAAGCATGTGCAAAGGTCCTGAGGCTCGAAGGAGTGGGTGTGGGACAGGCAATGACTTGGTGTGCAGGGAAGGGAAGGGGAGTCTGGGAGAGGGTGAGTGTCACTGGGACCCGGAAATTCAGGCCTGGCCATCAGCCACCCTGTCCTCCTCCCCACCCGGGGCCACCTGTGCCCCACTTCTTGTGCGCTGGCTCCAGGATTCACCCAGATGTGGGCGAGTGACCTGGGCTTTGTGCCTCTGTTTCTCTGCGAGCTGCAGGAAGTCCTGCCTTGGGGTGTCTGGGGCACTGCAGGGGCTGCGGCCACCCAGCACCAGCTGCTGAGCCCTTGCTGAGAATCAGATGCGTGGAGGCCGCACCCCAGCTAGCAGCGACCTGCCGTCTGAGGTTTAGGGTGCGCCCTCTGCAGGGCGGAGCCAGCGAGTGAGACAGGCTTCGGTCCTCGCCCAGGCCACCAGAACCCCCAAGTGTACCCACAGGGGTTATGCGGTGTGGTGAGGGCGGCCTGGTGGACTGCCCGGGGAGGGGGTCTGGCCCGCGGGGCCTTGTGGCTGCTGCTGTTGGGGGAGGCTGGGGTGAGGGTCCTGGTCATGGAGGCTGGGGGTGTGGGCTGGAGGTGGCTCAGCCCTGCTCCGCCCTGGACGCCGGTTGTGGAGGAGGGGGATGGGCTGGAAGTGACCCCCCAGCTACGTTGCCATGGCAGCCGGGGGGCCTGGAGAAGGATTTCCAGCCACCGCCCGGCCCCCGACTGGGGCGGGGGTCCTCCCTGTGAGTCGGAGCCGTGCCAGGGCCCAGGCTGCCTGCCTCTGAGCGGGTCCAGATGTGGCCTAATGGAATCCACATGCCCAGCTCCCAGCCTGGGATGTCTGCTGTCTCTCAGGACGCTTTGGGAGGGTGGCTTTTCCTGCCAAGCTGGCACCACGGAGGGGGTCGGGGACCCTTCTGGTGGCAGTGCTCTGTAGAACCAGGACAGAGAGAATCCCTGGGGTCCAGGTGGCCCTCTGCAGGTCGGAGGATCCGGGAGGAGGCCCCCGCATAGCCTCCGTGAGCCCCAGGACAGCGGGGCAGGAAAGGGGCCCCTTCCTTAGGGCCTCACTGGCCCGGGCGCGGCTGATGGGAACCCTGGGCCTGGGGGCAGGGGCTGGGCACGCTCTGATGGCTGAGCCCTCTCCTCAGGCCCAAGAGCCCTGGCCTGTTTGTGGGCGAGGAAGGCCAGCTGCAGGGACCCAGGCTGACAGCTCGGTCTTTCTTGAGTCCTCATTTCTTGCCCTCACAGTGGTTTCCGAGTGTCCGCAGCATGCCTGGGCTCCGGCAGGTGGGGACTGTACAGTGTCCCAGACCCCAGCACAGACCCGCCCCCGGGGAGTCGAGAGGCTTGGTGGGAGCGATCCTGAGTCCCGCAGGCTGGAGTTGGAGCTGGGAGTGGGCTGGGCCGGGCAGTGTGGGCGCCCTGGGAGCCTGCCCGGGGCAGCCATTCTTCCTGGGCATCAGGGAAGGCCAAGTGCTATCAGGGAAGAGCTGCGGGGAGGTGGTCATGGGGCAGCAGCAAGGAGCCAGAGCAATAGCATGTGCAAAGGCCCCGTGGCCAGAGGGAATCTACTGGGTGGAAAGGAGGCCCTGTGACTGATGTGAGGAAACAGGAGCTAGTTCCAGGTGACATGCACATCCTCAGGATGAAGATTTGGGCCTTTGTCCTAAGGGCAGGTCTAAGGCAGGGGTGGCATGATCCGATTGGTGTTTTAAGTCTTGATCTGTGGTCACCTGAGCATCCATGAAAGTGGTCCAGGGTTCCAGGATTTTGGGACCCTGACACATGGTTGGTGACCCAACCACATCTCCCAGGAGCTTCAGGTTCCTAAAGTCAACGGGGAGGGGTCAGCTGGTGGGGGCTGGGGCCCCATGAAGCCCTGCCGCTGTTGGAGGACTCCTGGGTGGCTCAGCTGTCCCGGCATCCCAGCAGCTGCTGCAACCCTCCGGGCAAGTTCCTGTCCGCGGCAAGCTGGCCTCGGTCCTGGTGGCCGGCTGCGATTGCCAGAGGCGGCGTGTGGGACCCCTGGTGGGGAGCTCTGGGGACAGAGTGGGCCCCCAGAGCCCAGCCTCAGTTTGAGGGCGCCATGCTGAGCGGGCTGCTCCTCTCCCTGTGTGGCAAGGTCCCCTAACTGACGGGTCCCCGCGTCAGTTAGGAGCCGTGGTTTAGGGGTGATTGACGGTCCCGCGGCTTTGTGCACCTGCTGCTCGGTCGCAGGTGGAGGGACCCGAGCCCCTGCAGACACTGGAACCTGCAGGAAGATTCTGGGTCTTCAGATGTGGACAGAGGAAGGAAGGTAGGCGAGCAGAGTCCAGGGCGCGTGCCAGGGGCCATTCCTCAGTGCCCTGTCACCCGGGGCCTTGGGCACCACCTCTCCCAGAGCCTTGCCACCCCGGTGTGAGAGCCCTGTGAGGGCCTTGCCGCCTGCTCAGCCTCAGGAGGGTGGTGGGCGTGGCCAGAGAGGCCCCGCCCCACTGTCACGAGGCCCCGCCCACCTGTGGGCCTCCTTCCGCTGGGCATGCAGCAGGCGGCTAGAAGCGGCAGGGATTCCTGGTAAACTGCTTTCTGGCCCGTGTGGCTGTGCCGTGGGCTGTGCCGTGGGCTGTGTCATGGGCTGTGCCGTGGGCTGGCTTGGGGGCAGGTTCTGCGACAATGGAGCTGCTGACAGTTCGGTGTCTGAGAGGCCACGGGTCAAAGAGGTCTGAAGGTCTGGGCCTGGTCTGGGTGGGCTTTTTGGAATCAGTGGCTTTCCAAACCCACAGGTTGGCTAGGCCAGGTGTGGCTGATGTCCCCGAGGCTTGAGGACAGGTTCAGGGGCTCATGGCAACGACAACTGCTTCAGAGTCCTGGACGTGCCGTGGGATGAGGAGGGAGGGAGGGAGGGAGAGTGGGCCTCCGCGCCCTGGACCTGCCCCCGTCTCCTGCCCCAGCCCGACGTCATCACACAACAAAAGGCTTACGCCATCCTTCCCACCCGGGCGGAAGTGTGCCTGGCCCGAGGCCCGGGCCAGTGGGTGGACTCAGCCCAAACGGAGGTCTGTTGGTGGTGGGAGCTGGGTTTCCTGCCCCCTGCCCTTGCTGGAGGCTGACTCGGGCCCTCGGGAGCTGTGTGGCCTTTAGGCCAATTGTTTAGTTCCCTGCGGCCTCAGTTTCCTCATCCACAAAAGGGGCTCACATCCCAGGCCAGCTTGGGAGGCTGAGGTAGGAGGATCACAAGTTGGAGGCCAGCTTCAGCCACTTAGCGACGCCCTGACTCTAAATGAAATATAAAAAGGGCTGGGATGTGGCTCCGTGGTCAGCACCCCTGGGTTCCATCTCTGGTACCAAAAATACAAAAGAGGGTGCTCGTGGAGGGCTCCCTCCTAGAGCCAGGTTCTCTTGAGGAAGAAGGCGCGTCAGGCACAGGCCAGGACCCTGCGTGGTGGGGCTCTGCCCTCCGTGGCTGTCCTGCGGCTGCGATGGCTCCCGGACTCAGCTTCTGAGCTGCTCCCTGTCCACGCCCAGGCCGGGCAGCCAGCCTTCCAGCGTCTCAGCCCCAGGCTGTGTTGTGGCCCGGGGCAGCTTCTGCCAGACCTCCTCTAGCTGGGCCAGGCTGGGGTGGCCTTTAAGTTCTTTGTCCTGAGGACTTGGTGCTCCCAGGAGAGCTCTGCATCAGGCCAAGGTCAGTGCTTCCGGGCTGGGGCCTCGGTCCTCTTCTTGACTGCGGTTCCCATGCTGGAAGCCTGGCTTGGGGGAGCCCCGGGTGTGGCCCCAGAGGCTGAGTTCCTGCTCTCCTGCTCCTGGCTGTGTGACCTCAGGCAAGCGACTCACCCTCTCTGAGCCTCATTTTCTGCATCTGTAAGATGTGGGGTTGGTCCCAGGGTTCCTCAAAAGAGGAGCTGAGCTGTTCGGCAGCACAGAGCAGCCGCCCAGGGCCGTAGTCCCGTCTGTCCCCTGCTCCCCGGGTCCAGGGTGGGAGGGGCGGTGGAGGCGTGTTTTTGTGTCAGTGAATGGGCACGTGTGTCTTCAGCTGGCCGGGGACCGTCCCCTCTGGTGAAAGAGCCAAGGACAGGCCTGCTGGGGCAGGGCGTGTGTGGGGTGTTTACTGCCCACTTTCCGTCCCCGCCCGTTTGTCACTCCAGCTGGGCCAGATGTGCAGCCAGTGTCCTCTCCGGGGACGCTGCTGATGCTCAGTCTCCACCCTGCCCCCGGAGCCAGCAGACGCCCAAACCGAGAGCCCTTCCCCTGGCCGAGCAGCCGGGTCCCTCCTGCCGGGTGGGGCGTGGGGTGCGGCCTGTGCCTGTGCTCCGTTGTTGGACGTGCCCCGTCCCCTGAGCTCCAGGATGCCCTGCACAGAAAGAGGGGGACGGCACTGTGACAAGCAGTGTAGGTCAGGGTGACTGTGGCCCAGAGAGCTGCAGGGAATTGTCCGAGGTCCCCGAGGCCCATGAAGGGAGATGGTTGGTGGCCACCAACTGGGCACCTTGCCCTGGACCCTTCCCACCCTCCGGTGGGCCCCAGTGGCCCCTGCCAGCGGCCACTTCCCCGTTGTCCAGACCGCAGTCCCAGGACGCCTGCAGATCTCTGGCTCTTGACGGAGTCAGGGGGTCAGGGCTGGTGGGACCCGGGCCTCCGTCCTGGTGTGGAGTCGGGGAGGCTGCGGTTCCGTGGGCGCCTGTGCAGAGTGGGAGCCGAAGGGGCAGGGTCTGGCTGCTCCAGGGGCCACCAAGGTGGGGGTGGGCGGTGTCGTCTTGCTCCCGGCTGTGTGACCTCCCCCCCTCTCCTGCCTGTCCCCCACCCTCCTGCCTGTCCCCACGCCCTCCTGCCTGTCCCCACGCCCTGGCCGGGACACTGGGCCAGGCTCTGTGAGGTGTCCAGGACTTGGCAGGGGCCAGAAAGCCCTTCTTGCGACCTCGGGATGCTCAGGAGCCGGCCTCTGGAGGGCGTGTGGAGGACAGCAAAGCCAGAGGCCAGCAGGAGGAGCGGTTCATGAGCAGGGGCCACCGGGCCCATGGGGACCAGAGACCACCACCTTAAACCCCAGGACAGTGAGACATCCAGCTCAGGGGTTGGCCCTAGGAGCATGGGGGCCCAGCCCAGCCCCTAATGTGGATTGTCTGCAGGCGCCGTGGCCCACACCTGTCACCCCAGGAGCTCTGGAGGCTGAGGCTGGAGGATCGCAAGTTGGGAGGCCAGCCTTAGCCACTTGGGGTCCTGAGCAACTCAGCGAGACCCTGTCTCTAAATAAAATCCAGCATGGGGAAGAGGATGGGGCTCTGGGGTCAAGTGCCCCTGGGTTCAATTCCCGGTGACAAGAAACACAGCAGAACTTTGGATTTGCTGAGGGAAGCTGGGATCGGGAGTTTCATATAAAAGCTTCCAACTTTATAAACTTTGGCAGACAATTCAAATCGATTTCTTAAACACAACAGTCACAGACTCGCTGCTGCGACCTCTGCTCCGGGTGCTGCCCTCCCTGTTCTTTGCCGCCCCTGGTCACGAGCGGAGGCCGGGGGCCAGGTAGGGAGCTGCCCAGGGCTCAGCGGGCTCCGCAGGCCTGACTCGAGCCGGCTCCCCGCCAGTGGCCCCTCCTGGCTGAGTCGGGGCTGGGAAGGAGCCTCAGGAAGGGACTGTATGTCGGGGTCAGCGTGGGGCACAGCGCGGGGCAGGAGAGCGGGGTTCCTGGCTGGGGGTGGGGGTGGCGGCTGCGGCCAGGAGAGGCCCGTGGGCAGTTGCTCTGCCCTGGGTTGCAAGTGTCCCCCTGAGTTAAAGCCCAGCCCGTGGGAGGTGGGGGAGCCTCAGGGTGGCCTTGGGGTCCCTGGGCACTTGTCCTCAAAGGGAATCGGGCGGTGCCCACCTGGTCCTCTCTTCCCTCCCACCCCCACGAGGCAAGCCCTTTTCGCGAGCTCCTACTGTGACGTGCCACCACAGGTCAAAGCCACAGGGCCAGCCGGTCGTGGACTGCAGACTCCCCAGCTCTGAGCCAGAGTAAACCTTTTTGCTTTGTAAGCCGCTTGTCTCGGGTTATCTGTCACAGTGACTGAAAGCTGACCAAGCAGCGCAGCTCTGGGTGGGAGGGTAGCAGAGACGGGGGCAGGTGTGCATCCGCCCTCCCACCAAGGTGGCCCCAACTGGCGGCTGGAGGTGGGTGGTGGTGGTGTAGGGCGGGGGATGGTCTCTTAATTTCTTATCCCCCACCATCTGGTGCCTGGAGCTCTGAGCTGGGGACTGGATGGAGGCTGTTCTGTGGAAGGGAACCTGCGCTTCCCTGGATGAGGCACCACTTGCTTCCCTCTTTCTCGCAGCGTCTGTCCCTCATTGGTCGCAGGCACCTCAATAGTCGAAGCCTACGTGTGACGTTCTTTTCCTATTAGTACCAGGGATGGAGCCCAGGGGTGCTGAACCCCCGAGCCCCGTCCCCAGCCCTTTTTACATTTTACTTAGAGACAGGGTCTTGCTTGTTGAGTTGCTGAGGCTGGCCTCCAACTCGATCCTCCTTCCTCAGCCTCTCCAGCCCCTGGGAGGACAGGCATGGGTCCCCGTGCACATATGTCTCTTCGATGGCAATTTCTTGTCAGCTGTAGAGATCTTAGAGGTGGCTTTGGCCGTCCTTCCGTCCGAGGCGCTGGGCTGTGCAGGTCTTTGTTCTGTAGGCAGTAAAGGTGGCAGTAGCCGGTCCACCCAGTTGTCTCAACTGAGGCCTTTGCACACACCTTGTGTCCATCTAGTCTGCACTGGGGATGGAGCCCGAGCCTCTCAGATGCCGGGCACGCACTCACGCTGAGCCCCTCCATTGCTGCCGGTCCCAGTCGGCCCCTTAGGTTGAGAGCCAGGGTCTTTGTGGCCTGCTGGTTCCTTTGGGGACAGCTCTAGGGAAGACTCGGGGGGCGGGGCCCAGGAAGCGTCACTCTGACCCCTCTGAGCCTGGGCGACCCCGTCAGTTACTGTCCGTGTCCCTCCTGACCCCTGGCCCCACGGGTGCACAGGACATTCCGCAGAGATGGCAATAATGCCGAGCCACGAGTGGCCACCATGTCCCCCCACCTGGGGACACGTCTGGAAAGTGGCCAGCTGCCCGTACCGTGCGTGGTGACTGTGCCCTGGTTGTCCCCAGGGTCCACCCGGGAGCTGGTCGAGACGTGCTGTGCGGCCGGGCAGCAGTGGGCCATCCTCAGGGACGAGTGCACAGGGATCCCCGAGGGCACCGAGGGTGACGTCTGCAGGTGAGCCGTCCCCGTCCCCTGCTCCCGCTGCTGGCGGGTGGTGCTCCCTGACCTGGGGCTGCGGGGGCGCCGTGACAAAAGGGCCAGAGGAGAAACAGCGGAAGGGACGGGAGGGTGACCTTGGCCGGGTCCCCGAGGTCCCGCCCTGGTTGGCTGGCTGCATGGTCACTGGTAAGGAGGGCACCTGGTGGGCACGTGGTGGCACGGAGCCCACAGCCTGGCAGCCAGGAGCCAGGGACGGAGTGGGCAAGGGCTGGGCCCACCTCCCGCGTGTCCACCGCTTCCCAAGAGTCCACTAGGGCGATGAGTCCCCCTAGGTCTCATCCCAGCAGGTCGGGAGGCTGAGGCAGGAGGATTGCGGATTGCTGAGGCTGGCCTCCAACTCCCGATCCTCCTGCCTCAGCCTCCTGAGCCCTGGGATGACGGGTGTGCGCCACCGTGCCCGGCTGCCACTTTCCTTCTGTGAAATGGGGACTGTCACCCCCCGCAGAGGGTCCCAGGGAGCACGGGAGCCGGCCGCGGCTGAGGCCACCTCTCTTGCAGGACAGCCCAGAAATACTGCTGCGCGTCCTACCTGAAGGAGAAGAGCTGCCTGGCCGGCGTCCTGGTGGCCAAGGAGGGCGGGCCCTGTGGGGCCGAGGACAATGACACCTGTGGCGTCTCCCTGTACAAGGCAAGCCTGGGGGCGGGGGCGGGGACGGCCAGCACAGGGTGGACTGGCATGGGTCCGACGGTCCTTCAGGCCCGGGCAGCTCCCCTCTGCAGGGCTCCTTGGCGGGGGCTCATCTAGGGTCGGGGGACCCGCCACCCACCCAGAAAGTCCCACCAGTGACCGCTTAGGCCGTCGGTCCACAGGGCAGTTCTTCAGCACAGGCTGCCTCGGGGCTGGGCATGTGGCAGTGAGCCTGGGGGCGTGGTCAGGGTGCTGGGTGGCATGGGGGTCTTTCTGGGGGGCAGGGAGCAGCAGGTGCAAGGCCCTGTGGTGGCACGTAGGTCGTGTGGCCCGGGTGTGGCTGAGAGGAGCCAGCAAACCAAGGGTGGCCAGAGCTGAGGTCGAGAGGTGACCAGGCAGGTGCCGTCCGTCCGTCCGTCGCTGGCGGGACTGTGACGCTGCTGTGAAGGAAAGGGACACTGGAGGATTTTTGAGGGACGTGACCGAGGTCCCTGTGGGGATGGTTGTGAATGGTTGTCTCATGTGGGCCATGGGTACAGATGGGGTCAGAGCCCATCAGGCGGTGACAGGGCAGAGGGAGGGGAAGGTGCACAGGGGTGGGTGGGTCCTCAGCCCACCAGGTCTGGCTGCGTGGCGTCACCCGGGACTTGGGGCACATTCACGTTGTCACATGGCTGTCCCTGCCCTCCCTCTGTAGGACTCCTTCATCTTCCCACATTGAGACTGTGTCCACTCAACACCAGCCCGTGCCCCTCCCAGCCCCTGGCCCCCATCCTACTCTCTGTGAACTGGCTTATTCTGGGACCTTGTACGAGTGTCAGGGCCTCACGGTGCCGTCCCCCTGAGATGGGCTCACCGACCTCAGCCTTTATCCACGTGATAGCGTAGGTCAGAATTCCCTTCCTTTTAAAGGCTGTATAGTACTCCACTCTCTGCCTGGACTACATTTTCTTGGTCCATCCACCCTTCAGTGACCATGTGGTGCCTTTTGCTCTTGGCTCTTGTGAGATACGGTGCCATTTGTGTCCGTGGACCCGAAGATTCCCTCTGTTCTCTGCACTGCTACTTAGATGGACTGGGGGCCATGCCCAGCTGCAGGGGAGGCTGGGAAGGAGAGGCCAGCTGCCCACTGGACACGAGCGAGGAGGAGGACGGGCTTGGTATTGACCCTGAGGTGAGGGCAGAGGACCAGGGTGTCGGTCCCGGGTCAGAGGCGCCGAGAGGGAGGAACCGAAGACCCCCGTCCCCCAGGCTCCAGGTGGCACTGGGCAGAGGATTCCGACTGGGTCTTGTCACTCTGGGGTCCCTCCCCCAGAGCCTGCCGTGCGGTGAGGCAGGTCTGGAGTCCGTCTGCCGCTCGCCTCTGGGCTCAGTGCCTCTCGATGGCCGTGAGCACTGGGGACTTTGCGGGGGTGGGGACACACAGGTCTTCGGTCCACGGATGTCATGCGTCTGCAGCACCGGTCAGCTCTGGTGGGCAGCAGACCACCCCAAGCTTGGCTCAGGCAGGATCCGTCTCTGTGCCCCGTCAGCGGCTCCTGGTTGGGTGGCCTCGGGTGGCTGCCCACAGGCGACCTGGGCCGGGCAGCTGGTCACTGCAGGAGAGCGCAGCAGGGCCAGGTGCTCGCCTCATGGTGGCCAGGAAACGGGAGCCTGCTGTCCATGGCCCTGCTGAGGTCCTGCCATCAGCGACCCAGGACCTGCCATCAGCGCCCACTTCTTCAAGGTCCCCCGCTTTCCCGTAGCACCCGCCGAGGACCAGGCCACTGACACACGGGAACAGTCCAGACTCAGCCTGTGGCCTCATGCAGAGCCTTCTGAGGCCTCAATTCAAACCAGAACACTGTCCCTCTGTGTCCACCTTTTGGCCAAAGCAAGTCCATTGGCATCAGAATTAGGTGGTTGGAAACGCCTGCCTTCCGTCTTGTGCTGGGGCTGACCAGGGGTGCTGTCCGCTGAGCCACACCCCAGCCCTTCTTAACAATTCCTAAACTTTGAGACAGCGTCTTGCTAAGTTGTTGAGGCTGGCCTCCAACTTGCAATCCTCCTGCCTCAGCCTCCTGAGCTGCTGGTATCACGGGTGTGGGCCACTGTGCCCCGCTGACTTGCTTAGTAAGAGAAGCTGGAACATGACGTTGCAAAGACAGAAAATGCAGGAACATCTGGGGCTGTTATCACAACCACTCCACCATCACAGATTTAAAATCAATGACATCAAATTTCTTTTGGGGATCGACGGCCTGAGATGAGACAGAGCTACGCGACAGCTTTAGGGACCAGGCTTCTGTTCTTAGCTCAGAGCTTCAATCTTCATGGCTCAGTATGGCTGCGAAAGCCCCAGCCATCACAAGTGCGCTCAAAGAAGAGCAAGAATATATACTTCTGAGTAGAGTCAGTCCCCAAAAGATCTCCTGGTGACGCTTGGGGAACTGCAGGGGCCTGGGAGACCAGCATCTGGCCCGACTAGTACTGCTGTGTGCTAGGGGACGTGGGGGTCATGGGCAGGGCTGGTGGTGAGTTCATAGTTTTTCCTATAAAAGGCCATTTATGGCTTATTTCAAAACACTAGCCTGACCCTGTCCTGCACCACAGGACCTGGGGACAGGCGCCCCTGCCCTGGGAGAGGGCATGGTGTAGGCGGGTGGAAGACAAGTTCAACCACGGACCCCGTTGGCCAGCTCCTCCCAAGCCCCCTGCGCCTTCCTGGGGGTCCTGCCTGCGTCACGGGGCTCTGAGGCCAGGGGAGGTGGACGGTCGTGGGGGCCAGCAGGCGCTGACGGCCGTCCCCCGCCCTCCAGCAATGCTGCGACTGCTGCGGCCTGGGGCTGCGCGTGCGGGCCGAGGGCCAGCCCTGCGAGGCCATCCCCGGCCTGGGCTACCCCTGCAGCCACGCCATGCTGTCCTGCTGCGAGGGACAGGACCCGCTCGCGCCCGAGGTGCGCCGGCCCCCGGAGCCCGAGGCTGCGCCACGCAGAGGTGGGTGACGCCTGCCAGGCCAGGGCGCCTGTGGCCACTTGTCTGCTCGTCCATCCATCCAGAAATCTGTGTGTCCGTCTGTCCATGTATCCATCCATGAATGTGTCCGTCCACCCATCCACAGATCTGTCAGCCGTCCATCAACACATCTATGTGTCCATCTGCATGTCTGTCCTCCCGTCCGTCCACCCAGGGCTCTGGCTGAGCACTGGCCTGAGGACCAGGTTCACCAGGGGGGGGTCTGGGGTCCTCCCAGGGCCCAGCCCCGGGTCCTGGCGGGAGGGCGGATGCCGCAGTCTGGCTGGGCACAATTCAGGAGCCACTTGTCAAAAGAAACGAACTTTATTTTTAGAACCACACACGCCAAACAAAACAGCTCCTCAGGAAAAAACCCCTCAGAGCCCAACTGCCACCACCGGCTTCCCACAAGCCACACTCCCCAACCACCAGCCTCCACACCTCCCACAATCCTCTTCCTCTTGAGGCCGATTGGCTGGGTCACGTGGGCGGAGCCAAAAAGTCCCCCAATGAGCAGCTCCGTGGCCTGAAAGGGCAGGGAAACAGCCCAATGAGCATCACCACAGAGGAGCCAATCAGCTAGATGTTGCTGGGGCCTGTGAGCCAATCATCAGCTGGCAGTCTGAAAGTTTGCTGGGGCCCCTTTGGCTGTGGCTCTCAACAGGCCGAGGCCGGGGCTGCGGGCTGGGCCTCCCCAGCCTTAGGGGGCAGCTCCGCCCAGGCCCTCACCCACTCCCAGGCCTCCCTGCATGGGGAGGGGCTGACCCCCTGCTGCAGCCACCGCAGACCTTGCTGGTGGGTGGACAGGTACCAGGGCCCTGGACAGGTCAGACCTTGAGTGGAGCCAGGCCCACTGTCCTGTCCACTGTCCCTGAGTCCAGAGGTGCTGAATCCATTCCAGCCCCTGAGCAAGCCCCCCTGGGGGACAGGCCCTGTCACAGGGGACTGTGGGGGCACACAGACCAGCCCCCAGCCTTTCCTTCCTGTTTCTGGATGTGTCTGTTCATCTGCCCACGAGTGTGTCCACCCAGCTGTCCAGCCCTCCACTGTCCCTGCATCCACAAACCACCCACGCACCCATCCCTCCACTTACCTGCCCACCCATCTGTCCATTTCTTTCTCTTTAATTTTGGTTCTGGGGATTGAACCTGGGGCACCTGGTCTCTGAGCCCCGTCCCCAGCCTGTTTAGAGACAGGGTCTCACTGAGCTGCTTAGGCCTCACTTTTGCTGAGGCTGGCCTCCAAATTCTGATCCTCCTGCCTCAGCCTCCTGAGTTGCTGGGATAACAGGCGTGGACCACTGTTCCTGGCTTCCTTTCATTTCTCTTTCTCTCTCTCTCCATTCATCCATCCCCGTGCATCTGTCCCCCCACTCCCCCACCTCTCTGGCGTCCATCTCTATTGGCCATCTCCCCTCCCTCCGTCCTCACCATCTCTGACCGCTGACCTGCACCCCAGTTTCAGAGGAAGACCTGGGGAGCCAGGAGGCCCTGTCCCTGGGCCCAGAGGCGGAGATGGCCAACAGCCTGCCTGGCGATGACCAGGACGAGTGCCTGCTGCTGCCCGGGGAGCTGTGCCAGCACCTGTGCGTCAACACGGTGGGCTCCTACCGCTGCGCCTGCTTCCCCGGCTTCGCGCTGCAGGACGACGGCCGCACCTGCCGCCCAGGTAGGCCAGGCCCAGGCAGAGCCGTCCCGCGGGGCAGCGGGGCCTTCCTGGGAAGGGGCCTGTGGTCGTGCACGCGTGGGAACCCGCAGGGACTGGGGACCCCAGCCTTGGGGACTCAGAAGGCCAGCAGACAGGGCTTCCTTCCACAGGGGTCAGCCGCCTGCCCACTCTGGGGGGATCTCGGGTGGCCCTGGTACAGATGGCCCCTTCCCTGGCAGGGGTCCAGGGGTCCTGGTGTTTGAGAAGGCACCAGGGGCTCAGCTTGGGGTCCTTGACCCCCGAGCCACGTCCCCAGCCCTGCTTTGTGTTGGTTTCAATGAGTTGCTTATTAGCATCTTGCTTTTGCTGAGGCCGGCCTCCAACTGGCCATCCTCCTGCCTCAGCCTCCCCAGCTGCTGGGAGGACAGGCGTGGGCCACCGTGCCTGGTGGTCCGTGGATTTTCACTCCAGATAATGGCCCCCCGTCCCTCCCCTGCCTGAGTTGGTCTCTGTGGTGGCCCTGGCCAAGGACGGCTGGTGCCCATGAGTGCCGAGGCCCGGGGAAGACTGAGTCCGCTGCTGTCCTCACAGACAGAGAGTCCCCGCAGCAGGGGGCTGCCCAGGAGCCCCCGCTGAATCCGGAGCCAGCCCAGGAGCCCCCCAACACTATCCCGCTGCCCCGGCCGCAGCCCAACACCTGCAAAGGTGAGCAGGGTGGTGTCCCTGTGGGTCCCGGGGCCGCCAAGGTAGGTGCCCAGGGCTCCAGTGCTGGGCATGTGGCCCCCGCCTCAGCACCTGGCCCTGTCCTGTCACTGGGGACTCAGGGAGGGAGACTGAGGCCACCTCTCACCCGGTCGTTCCTGGTGCCGGAAGTGTGTTCGTGATTTCCCATTTGTAAGTCCATCCACCCAGCTGCCCACCTGTCCACCCACCTGTCCGTCCATCTCACCACTCACCTGTCCATCCACCTGTCCACCCATCTATCCACCTGCCCATCCACCTCTCCACACACTCATCTGCCCACCTATCCACGGATCTCACCACCCACCTTCCCGCCCGTCTGTCTGTCCACCATCCGTCGTCCTCTGCCCTCTCTGGGCCTGTTTCTGTTGGACTCAGATCTGAGTCGGGAGGAGCCTGCGTGGCGGGTGGGGGGGTGGCAGGTGGCGGGAGGAGGGTGGCGGGCGGCATCTGATGTGCCTGTCCCCCCTGCAGACAACGGGCCGTGCCGGCAGGTGTGCCGCGTGGTCGGGGGCACGGCCATGTGCTCCTGCTTCCCTGGTTACGCCATCATGGCCGACGGCGTGTCCTGCGAAGGTGAGGACCCGCTGCTGCCACCTGGGGAACCTGGGGGGCCACGGTGGGGGGTAGGCCGCAGCCTCGCCGTGTCCATGAGGTCTGGCTCCTGGGACAGAGCCCCCTGGAGCCCTGAGACAGTCACTCTGTGTCACCGAGCCGTGTGGGAGGTGCCCCCGGGTGGGCCCCCATGTTGCTCCTGAGGCCCAGGGCCAGCTCCTTTGCCCGTTCTCCTGGTGACTGTGGAGCCATGCTGCGCAGCCTGGACGTCATCCCCGTCCCCTGCAGTCCTGGCCAGGGACTCCCCAGAGGTCCCGACCTGTACGTCTGGGTGGCCTGAGGATCCGTATTTCTCTCTTTCTGGTCCCAGGGGCTGAACCTGGGCCCCCCAACCCCTGAGCCCCGTCCCCAGCCCTGTTCTGTAGAGACAGGGTCTCCCTGAGCTGCTCGGGCCTCGCTATGGCTGAGGCTGGCCTCCAACTCACAATCCTCCTGCCTCAGCCTCCCAAGCCCTGAGATGACCCACCCGTGAGCCCCTGCCCTCGGCTGAGGTCTTTGTGTTTCTCAGAGCGACCCTCGTGCCTGGCTCATGGACCACACCTCAGCTCGCCCTGTCCTTGAGGGTCACTCCTGTCTGCGTGGCTGTTGGTCTGTGGCCAGCAAGTACATCCACGTTCCCACCTGGGTAGAGATTAGAGGGACAGACGGACGTCATGCCCCATTGTCGTGTGGGTGGCATGCAGATATGGCCCTATGCCTCCTGCTGTCCGAATAAGAACCTGCCCTGTGTCCACCTCTTCTGCAGAAATGGGTTACCCTGTGAGCCCAGAGAAGGCGACAGATTTGCCTGAATCACACAGCATAGTGGTAGCATGCAGGTCTCTCTCTCCATGTGGGGACACATTTTAGGACCAGTTGATACTGTGTCCTTTGGGCTCTGCTTCCTGTCCTCCCCTGGACCCTGAGGATCTGAGGAAGGCCCTGCTCCTGGGCCAGGACTCCTTTGGGCCTGGCCTCCATGAGCAACCTGAGGCCCAGGGCCCAGCCCAACTCTGCCTCTGCTGGCCATGTGGACTGGCCAATGTCCCCATGTCTGCAGGGCCCCCTTGGTCCTCCGGAAGTAAGAGCTGAGGCCGGAGGCTGCAGACAGACATCCTACGGGTGCAGGCAGCCTGCCCTGCGGAGATGTCCTCCCGCTCCATTGTGTTCACAATGATCAAATGGAAGCCAGGCGGTGGCCCCATCTGTCCACCCGGCCACTCAGGAGGCTGAGGCAGGAGGATGGCAAGGTGGAGGCCAGCCTCAGCAACAGTGAGGCCCTAGGCACCTCAGGGAGACCCTGTTTCAAATTAAAACACAAAGGAGGGCTGGGACGGGCTCTGGGCTCCAGTGCCCCTTGGTCAATCCCTGGCACCAAAAAAAAGTGACTCTCCAACCGTGACAACCCCAAGGTTCTTAGAGCGTCTGCAGACGTGAGGTTTCTCCTGCAGCTTGGTACGTCTGCCCAGCAGGGCCGCACCTCCACCCCCCTTTGGCCAGAGCTCAGCCCTGCAGTGCCCCCTGAGCTGCTCTGACCCTGGGCCCCTCTTCTGTCCCTGTGACCACCTGGCCCCCTGAGCACTGGGGGCTGCAGCCCCTTCTGTTGCCAGGGCTGGGGCAGGCTCGCAGTGGGGGCAGGAGGCCATGTCTGATCTGCCCCGCTGTGTGACTGTGGGTGGGCCGCCTGCCCTCTCTGAGCCTCACTTGCCATCTTGGGGCTCTGTGGACTCAGACTTGGGTCCAGGCTGAGCTGTCCCACGGATGGACTGGGAGGCCCTGGACAAGTGGGTCCTGCCCCCCGGGGTCTCGGCCCGTGGACCTGTGGCTGGCACCCGCGCTCTAACCGCCGCTCTGTTTTCCTCCCGTGGCTGCGGCTAGACCAAGACGAGTGCCTGGCGGGCACTCACGATTGTGGCCGGCGACAGTTCTGTGTGAACACCCTGGGATCCTTCTCCTGTGTCAATCACACACTGCTCTGTGCCCGGGGCTTTATCCTCAACGCGCACAGGAAGTGCGTGGGTAAGCGCCAGGCCTCCCGCCGCTCGCTCACGGCCGCTCTGCTCCACGCGCCCGCCACGCGCTAAGGCCCCTCCGTGAGCTGTCCCCAGCCGGCACCCCTGCTCCGTCTCACACCCTTGTCCTGGCCTCTTGTCCTGCCTTTCCTCGGGAAGCCTCTTTGTCCAGCGACGTCCCAAGGAGACAGAACACTCAGCAGAATGTGTCCCCAGGCTGGGTGGGTCCCTGGGTAGAGCGTCAGGCATGGTGGGATCCAGAGGCAGTGGGGCAGCTGGGAGTTTGCGCCTCTTGACTTTCGACATAAAGTCACTTGCCATTTCCCGGCCACAGTTTCCTAGTCTGTTACAGAGGAAGCTGCTTCCAAGTGGGGTGGCCCACACCTGCCATCCCAGCCACTCGGGAGGCTGAGGCAGGAGGATGGCAAGTTGGAGGCCAGCCTCAGCAACTTACTTTCTCTAAAGTAGAAAAGGGCTGGGATGTGGCTTGGGGGTTAAGTACCCTGGGTTAAATCCCTGGTACGAAAAAAAAAAGTGGATCTTACATTGATCTTCCTTTGATGACCACTGGACATGTACAGTGCCAAGCCCGGCTCTAGCTGTCCAGGTACCTGGGATGCATCTAGAATCTTCTCCAGAGGTGCATGACAGAGGCTGGGGTCCAGCTAATCTGGTTTTGTACCCACCGTCTGCTGGGTGACCCCGAGCACTTCAGCTACCCTCTCTCAGTCTCTGTGGTGCCCAGTGGAGGAGGCAGGGCCTGGACCCAATGCCCAGCCTGCACAGGGCCGCAGTGGCTGCTGGGTGATGGCGCTCCAGCCTGTTCCTTGGTGCTGGTGTGGCCAGTGGCCGGGGCTCCCGGGGCTCTGTGGGTAGCGGGGAGGACGGCCTCTCCCATTGTGGGCCAAGGACACAGGAGCCGTTGGTTATCTACAGGGGATAGTCCCCAGATAGAGGTAGACGCAAAGGCGCAGGGCCCCAAGCTACAGCAGAGACACGGGCAGAGCAGCTGTTGTCCTGGGAGGGTGGAATCTGCCTCATCTCCCAGGGTAGACAGGCTCGGAACCGGGAAGGGTGTGCAGGCTGGAAGGAACGGCCCAGGCGAAGGCCCAGAGGTAGGGCCTGCACAGAGCATGCTCAGAGCCCGAGATAGGCCCCGTATGCCCTCTCCTTGCTTGGAGACCATGTCCAGCCTGGGATGTCCCCTTTGTGACCCTCTGCTGCTGGGCAGACAGGCCCGGGGTGCTGGCTGAGCGACTTTCACAGACATGTTTGTCCCCGGCCTCCAGCCACGGGCAGAACATGTGCCCTCTTGAACCTGCTTGCCAGCGGCTGGCCATCCTCCTGTGCGGGTCGGGGCTGTGTGTGCGTCTGGGAAGGCAGATCCCAAAGAAGATCTTGTGCTCTTAGGGGTCCCCAGGCAGTCGGGAAACGGGTTTAGGAAATGCAATGCCAACAGTCAGTCCACTCAGCAAGGTTCGCGAGCACACATCTGGCACACATCTGGCTGCCCGCCTGCTTCCTGCACCACACACGTCCTGTCTGATCGTCTGAGTGTTCTTTGTCGCCCAGAGGCTCCCAGCACTCTCTCCGTTACGTGCACCTCCATGACCATCTCCTGGGGCTCCTGTGGCTCCTGTGTTCCTCCGCAGGTGGGAGGGGAGGCTCCCGTAGGAACACGAGTCCTCACATCCAGGCTGCCGGGGTTCAAGCCCCGCTTTTGCAGTTTATTACTCCTAAGACCTTAAACAAAGTAGCTTCACCTCCTGGAGCAACATTCCCTCATCTGAGTGAGATAAGCCCCACCTCAGAGCTGTGAGGTGGACCTGGCACAGGGGTGCACGCCTGTCATCCCAACAGTTGGGGAGGCTGAGGCAGGAGGATCGCCTGTTGGAGGCCAGCCTCAGCCAAAGCAAGGCCCTAAGCAACTCAGCGAGACCCTGTCTCTAAATAAAACATAAAAGGGCCTGGGGATGGGGCCCCGGGGTTAAGCACCCCTGGGGTCAATTCCTGGAACCAAAAAAAAAAAAAAAAACCCCTATGAGTTCACGTAAGAAGTGGGCTAGAGCTTTAGTGTCGTCATTTTTCTTCAAATACGTGACACAGAGGCCACCAGCAGAGGAAGTGAGTGGCCCAGCACCAGAGGCATGTGAGCCTAAGTGGGACTGTATTGGGTGTCACCTCTGCCAGGGACTCCCCTGTGCCCTGCCCATAGGACTGTCGTGCCCCAGGTGGGCTGGGCTGCAGGAAGGCGGGAGGTGGAAGAGCGCCCCCTGCTGCCGGCACAGAACAGCGCGGCCGCGCAGCGCAGCCCCGCAGCGCAGCCCAGGCCAGGCTGGCTGGATCCCAGTGCAGCCACCTTGGCTCACCTGTGATTTGGGAGTCTCTCCCCTAGTCCTCCCTAGTGTCTCCAGCTCCTTCCTGGACCCGCGGCCACCGGGCTCCCAGGCTCCCAGGCTCCCCTGCAGGCCGCTTCTCCAGCTGCCCCTGAGGGATGGCCACCAGTCGCCCGGCTTTCTTTCTTCCATCTTGTGGGTCAGTGCTTCTTGTTTGTTCTGCCTCCGGTTTTTCTAGAATTTTCCTACTCTTCCCACCTCCATGTGTGGTGCTCCCAGCCACCTCCGTTTCCAGCCTGGCTTCTCTTCGGCCCTAGTCCGTTCTCCTTTGCAGCCAGGACACCCTCCCCCCTCTGCGGGGAATCCTCCGTGGCTCCCACCTGCCCTCTGTCCTCACCGGCTCAGTCTTCCTTCTCTCCCCTGCAGCCACACCTGTGCCATGGTCCCGACTGATCCCGGCCCTCACACAGCTGTCCCCTCTGCCAGGACCATCAGTTTGGCTATTTCTGTCACCTCTCCAAGGTTCTGTCCCCTTCACTTCACCGGTTCCCTTCGAGTCCTCCCTTTTCTCCATAAAGCTGGTGACCACCCTCCTTGTCGTGTGCATTGATGTATCTGAGCGTCTGCTCCGCGAGGGTAGGTGTGTCTGTTCGTCTTGGTCGCTGACCTGTCCCTCTTGCCAAGAAGCGTGCTTGACACGTAGCTGGTGCCTAGTAAGTCTTTGTTGAACGAAGGGAGTCTTGGATAAGGGGACATCAGCCACGTGCTCCTCTCTGGATGGTGAGTGCCTCCAAGGGCAGGGCCTGGCGCTTCCTGCCTCCTGGTGGCCTGAGGTCCCCTGGTGGTGCTGGGCCTCTGGACCCAGAGCGCCCTGCAGGTCCTGACGGCCGCCTGGCGCACTCTCCCCGCAGACATCAACGAGTGTGTGACGGACCTTCATACGTGCAGCCGGGGCGAGCACTGCGTGAACACCCTGGGCTCTTTCCAGTGCTACAAGGCGCTCACCTGCGAGCCTGGCTACGCCCTCAAGGACGGCGAGTGCACGGGTGAGAATGGGCGGAGGCCGGCCTGCCTTGGGTATCCTCCCCAATCCCGCCCACCTCTGGCCACACCCCTTCCCAGCCCTGACCACGCCCCTCCCAGCACCAACTCCGCCCTCTGCCTGCTTGGCTCCTCCCTCGCCATGCCCTCACCACCTCCACCCACAACCCTAGCCACGCCCCTGACCAGCCCCACCCACAGCCCCAGCCACGCCCCTGACCAGCCCCACCCACTCCAGCCACAGCCCTGGCCAGCCTGCCCCAGCCCTAGCCACGCCCCTGATCAGCCCCACCCACTCCGGCTACGCCCCTGACCGGCCCCACCCACAGCCCCAGCCACGCCCCTGACCGGCCCCACCCACAGTCCCAGCCACGCCCCTGACCAGCCCCACCCACTCCAGCCACAGCCCTGGCCAGCCTGCCACAGCCCTAGCCACGCCCCTGATCAGCCCCACCCACTCCAGCTACGCCCCTGACCAGCCCCAGCCCAGCTCCTTAGCCACACCCTCTCCAGCCACGCCCCTGAGCGGCCCCACCCACAGCCCTAGCCACGCCCTGCCCTGATCTGGGTGGATTGTCCTTCCTTGTAAGTGTCCAGCTCTCACGTCTATTTCCTCCCCATGGAAAGACCTCACCTTCAGTGTTGGGGGCAGAAGGGCAGAGGGTGGGGTCTGAGGACGGATGTGGGGAGGCCACCCCCTGGTGGCACGTGTGGTTCCCTTTGGTATTTTGGGTAGCGTCCCATGGAGGAGCACTTCTGTCCCTTTTACCAGAAAACTGGGGCCGTCTAAGAAGAGGCAGCGTTTCTCAACTGTCATTTCCCGAGCCCCGTCTGGGTGCCAGGGGTGGGGGTGAGGTGCAGTGTCCTTCCTCTGGCTGCGTGGGAGGGGACAGGGGAACTAGGCGGAGATGGAGAGAGCAGAGTGGCTGTGGGCTGGGTGCTCCTGGGGTGGGGCGGCCCGAGGAGGCCCCCAGTGCAGGCGATGTCATCCTCGGGACTGAATAAAAGGAGAGCAGGAGGGTGTTCCAGGCAGGGGAGGACCCTGGAGATAGGGAGGGTGGGATCAGGTTGGAGCTTCTGCGTTACCAGTGCCACCTCTGTGCGTGCGCAGTGCACGCACCTGTCATCCCAGCAGCTCGGGAGGCTGAGGCAGGAGGATTGAAAGCTGGAGGCCAGCCTCAGCAACTTGGCAAGGCCCTAAGTGACTCAGTGAGACCCTGCCTCTAAATAAAAAGTAAAGAGGGCTGGGGACGGGGCTCAGTGGTCAAGCACCCCTGGGTTCAATTCCTGGTACCAAAAATAGAAAAGCATCCACGCAGGACCTCATCTTAGGGGTGTAAGCTGTTGTCCTCATGTGCTTATGACAGGACCTGGGACCCCGGGGCAGCTCGGTAAATGAGTTCATGCCATCGCACACTATTAGGGACACGGGCCACACGAGTGACAGGGCTCTGCCAGCTTCCTGCAACAACCTTTGAGGCCATCCTGCATCCTGAGGGCAGGGCTGGGTGGGCTGGGTGCTGGGCATGCGGGGCAGGGGCTGCCCTTCACACCGGGCCTCTGTGTGCCAGACGTGGACGAATGTGCAACGGGCACCCACAACTGCCAGGCGGGCTTCTCGTGCCAGAACACCAGGGGCTCCTTCTACTGCCAGATGCGGCAGCGCTGCATGGAGGGCTTCCTGCAGGACCCTGAGGGCAACTGCGTGGGTGAGTGGGCGGGGCTCAGCGGGGTCCCCTCCTCGGGCTCCTTGGGAGGTGTCCTCCAGCTCCAAGCACTGTATTTTGGGCACTGGGGATTGAACTAGGGACACTCGACCCTGAGCCCCGTCCCCAGTCCTGTTTCCTGTTTTATTTAGACACAGGGTCTCCCTGAGTTGCTCAGGGCATCGCTAAATTGCTGAGGCTGGCCTCCAACTCGCGATCCTCCTGCTTCAGCCTCCCAAGCCCCTGGGATCACAGGTGTGCCTCACTGCACCTGTCTGCTCCCAGCACTTTTGAGACCAGGTGGACCTGGCTTGCAGCTTTGTCATAGCCTCTGTCTCCACCTGCAATGGGCATGCCCAGTGGCCAACCCCAGGAGATGCTTGCAAAATTCTACCTGCTCTCCCCACCTGAGCCGTCTCACCTTGGCAGTTACTTGTCCTGTGGCCTCGGTTTACCCATTAGCGGGGTTGGACTGGAAGAATGCATTTCAAGTACTTTTTAACCTGGCCTGTGACACCTGACACGGTGACCTGGTACAGACACATGCAGAGGGAAACGGAACACCGGTTTCACAGCACAGCCCCACGGAAAACTCAGGTCCTGGCATAATGGTGCACTAATCCGGCCACTCAGGAGGCGATCCGAGGCTGAAAGTTGGAGGCCAGCCTCAGCAACTCAGCCAGACCTGTGTCTAAATAAAATACAAGATAGGGACGGGGGTGTGGCTCAGTGGTTGAGGGCCCCGGGTTCAATCCCCAGCACCAAAACAAGTGCTAGTGAGACCGTCTAGAAATGATCCCATGGGTTGAGAGCTACAGTTTGATGGATGCTGGGCCAGCTGTTGTCCCCAAGAGGTTCCGAGGGCCCACACTGCCCCCACCCATCATCGTCCCCTTCCAAGAAGCCGCTGGTCAGCCACAGAGCCAGGAGTCCCAGCTCCCCAGAAGCTGTGGGCCTGCTCCCCCAGAGGTAGAAGCTCAGCTTCTTGGAGGAGGGACACACAAGGCCACATTCAGTCTTGGGAGTGAGCTGTGCAGGGGGACAGGGAAGAACAGGTGCTGTGCAGAAGTCTGGTCTCCCTAGAGTGGTCCCGAAGGTTGTCCCATGGAGATGACATCAGGGCAGGGACTCGGGGAGTACACAACTCAGCTAGGGAATTATTAGAGGTCAGTGTAGGCCGGGAAACAGGCAGCGTGTGCAAAGGCCCTGTGGTGGGGTGTGCCTGCATGTTGTAGCGTCATCATGGAGGACTGCAGGGCTGGGGTGGGGGCAGGCCAGGCCAGGCCCATGGGCCCCAGAGCCCTGTCCACCCGTGCCCTGGAGTCTGGGACCGGCCGCTTCCCAGTGCAGCCCTAGGCTCGGGAAGGTCCCTGCCAGGCTCCCTGTCACCTACCTCCCTTCTGCAGACATCAACGAGTGCACGTCGCTGCCCGAGCCCTGCCGCTCGGGATTCAGCTGCGTCAACACCGTGGGCTCCTACACGTGCCAGAGGAACCCGCTGGTCTGCCGGCGCGGCTACCACGCCAACCAGGACGGGACGGCGTGTGTGGGTAAGCCGCCGGCCTCCCTGCCTCCTGGCCTCCAGGCCTCTGCCTGACCGGGGTTCCCGGCCACAGGAGGCCGCAGAGGGAGCGGGACTCAGCTGCTGCCCCCGCTGTCCTCCTCCCCAGACGTGGACGAGTGTGAGACGGGGCTGCACCACTGCGGGGACACCCAGGTGTGCCACAACCTTCCCGGGTCCCACCGCTGCGACTGCAAGCCGGGCTTCCAGAGGGACGCCTTCGGCCGCTCCTGCATCGGTAGGTGGGGCGCGGCGGGCACAGGCGCGCCCTCGGGGGTCCCTCGGGGTCCCCCTTGGGGTCCCCCAGGGTCCCCACAGCCAGGGTGGTGCCCAGCGCTCCTCCCGGAGGCCAGCCTTCCCCTGCCCGTTCTGTGCCCGGTGGGACCGGGTGCAGGGTGGCCTCCCACGCCCACTGCCGCTGTCCCCGCAGACGTGAACGAGTGCTGGGCCTCGCCGGGCCGCCTGTGCCAGCACACGTGTGAGAACACGCTGGGCTCCTACCGCTGCGCCTGCGCCTCGGGCTTCCTGCTGGCCGCCGACGGCAGGCACTGCGAAGGTACCCACCCGCCTGGCCCCTGGCCGCCTGGGGACACCCACCGTGCTGGGAGGGGCCCCCAGAACCCACCCCCGAGGGCCCCCAAGCCCGTGGGTCCCTGGTGGCCATTTCCCTGGCTCTCCAGAAGCCCCAAGTGCCCGTGTTTATGGAGTCGGTTTGAACGGCCCTGGGTGGACTTCAACTCTCTCTCTTTTTGTATCAGGGATCACATCCAGGGGTGCCTGGCCCCTGAGCCCCGTCCCCAGCCCTTTTTATATATTACTTAGAGACAGGGTCTCCCTGAGTTGCTTAGGGTCTCCCTAAGTGGCTGAGGCTGGCCTCCGATTTTCAGTCCTCCTGCCTCAGCCTCCCGGCCGCTGGGATCACACGGGCACCACTGCGCCTGGCTCCCTGCTACTTTTGACATAGTGATTGTCTGACTTGCTTGTCACTTTGCCTCTGTGCTCTTCTGTGTGTGCATGTGACCTCCCTCACTTAGGGACTTGTCTGTGTGGCTCATGGGTATGTCCCCAGGTGCGCCCCATAGCAGGGACCTGGCAGCCCTTGCCCCCAAGCACTGGCCTGACCTGTGACTAGCCCATTGGGGTCAGTCCCCCGGCCCTGGCCCTGCCCCGCCCCACCCCGCCCCACCCCACCCCCGACTGGCTCCCTGTCCTTCTCCTAGCCTCTGGCTTTCCACTGGCCCCCAAAACGTAAGAACTGACCGTTTCTAAAGGCGAGGCTCCTGGCGAGCCGACCGTGGCCTCACTGTCCACCCCTGCTGCCCTGCAGATGTGAACGAGTGCGAGGCCGGGCGCTGCAGCCAGGAGTGCGCCAACATCTACGGCTCCTACCAGTGCTACTGCCGCCAGGGCTACCAGCTGGCCGAGGACGGGCACACCTGCACAGGTGGGCCTCCCTCGCCCGTGGGCCTCCCTCACCGGCACCCCTCCCAAGGGCCGCCCTTGCCCGGGCTCCAGGCTCCCAGAGCACTGCTCCAGGGCCGGCCGCCCAGGGCCTGCAGGGGTCTGTCGGGGGATCCATGTTCCGGGCCCAGCCCTTCAGTCGCCTGCCGTGATGCCTTGGGGAACTGCTGGGCCACTCTGACCTCAGGCTCCTCCTCTGTACCCGGGAGACGCCCCGGCCTCTCTGGTGAAGGATGGAGTCAGATCTGGGACGGAGGCTGTGCAGTCCGGCTGCGGGGGCCCTTGCTCTGCAGCCCTGGCCGACTTTCTTCTGTTGCTGTCAGCAGCTGGGACCTGGGGGTGGGCTGGGGTCACCTGGGCCCAACTTCTCCCCGGCAGACATCGACGAGTGCGCGCAGGGCGCGGGCATCCTCTGCACCTTCCGCTGTCTCAACGTGCCCGGGAGCTACCAGTGCGCGTGCCCGGACCAGGGCTACACCATGATGGCCAACGGGAGGACCTGCAAGGGTGAGCAGTGGCCCTGCCCTGCGGGGCTCAGGGGCTCCAGGCAACACAGGGAGGGTCAGCGCACAAGCAGAGAAAGGCCCGCGCCACCAGGGTCGTGTTAACTGAGGCCTGGGTTTAGGAGGAAGCAGGCAGGGTCTTGGGGTGCTCTATCCAGTTTAGAATCTCCCAGGCCTGGACTCAGCCTGGACCCCGGCCTGGAAATGGGCAGGGAACCCACGGGCTGTTTTTTTTTTTTTTTTTTTTTTTAATGCCAGGGATTAAACTCAGGGCCCTCGACCCCTGAGCCATACGGTCTCACTGAGCTGCTTAGGGCCTCCCTTATTGCTGAGGCTGGCCTCCAACTTGTGATCCTCCTGACTCAGCCTCCGGAGCTGCTGGGAAGACAGGCGTGGGCCACTGCACCCACGACCCTGCCCGTTTTCGACAGTAAAAACAAAGAACAGAAAGAATTGGAAGACACTTGGGTTTAGCCATCTTGGAGTAGATGCTCCGTGAAGGTGGAGCCACATCTCCCTTGCTCACCCCGCTAGAGCAATGCCCAGCACACAGTAGGTGCTCAGTAAACATTTGATAGACAGCTGGATTGACAGACAGCTGGTGTCAGTGTACTTGAATACATTAGATTTCCTTCCATCTTTCCTTGTGCAAACACACACACACGCACAGTTGGCCCTTTGTATCTGCAGGTTCTTCGTCCTCAGATTCAACCAAATGTGGGTTAAACGTATTAAAATTCGCCCGGCACAGTGGTGCACGCCTGGAATCCCATCTGATCGGGAGGCCGAGGCAGGAGGATCGCAAGTTGGAGGCCAGCCTCAGCAACTCAGCGAGACCCTGTCTCTAAATAAAGCATAAACAGGGCTGGGACCAGGCTCGGGGGTTAAATGTCTCTGGTTCAATCTCCAGGACCAAAAAAACCCCCAAAAACCAGGAAGTCAGAGCTTCCTGTGGGCCTGGTGAGGCCAGGCAGCCACTGGCCACGGGAGACCTTCCCTCTCCTCTGGACATGGCCCTCTGCGCTGGCCCTGGGCGAAGCTAAAGCAGCCCCGCATCCTGCCCTGCCCACGGCCAGGCACCTGGGTCCCCAGTGTGGGAGGCCCAGGGCAGAGGTCAAGGAGCGGAGGGGGGTCTGGCTTCCTGTGGTGACCGTGGCTGCCCAGCCTCAGCCGCCCTGGGCCCTGCAGGAGCCTGCTGGCCAGCAGCCAGGGACAGAGTGTCCAGAGCTGGGGATCGGGTTCGTCCTTGCCCCCGTAGCCTGGGCGGTCTGCGGGTTCCGAGGACACAGGTCCTGCCTCCTGGGCTGCTCTGGGTGTCATGGGAAGGTCAGGGTGGACTCTGCAGGAGGTTGTCACCACCGCCGCAAGGAGCTGGTATTTTTCCTGGCACCTGAGGGCACCTGGGTTCCTTGTGTTTGTCCAGGGGCTGACCAGGGGGCTCCCCCAGGCCCCGCCTGGCCCTCTCTGCCTTACTTAGAGGCAGGTCCTCACCCAGCCGCTCCGGCCTCCCAAGTGGCTGAGGCTGGCTTTGAACTCACAATCCTCCGGTCTTGGCCTCCTGAGCTGCTGGGCTGACCGGCTGCCCCACTGTCCAGTGGAGCCTGGATTTGACACCCACATGGCCCAGCCCTGCTGCTGACGCCGTGTGACAGTGGGGACTCTGTCCCCTGGACCTGAGCTGCCCACACCCCAGGAGGCCAGGTCTGCTGGCAGAGTTGGGGGTGGACTGAGCCAGGCCAAGCTCTCAGGTGTCACTGTGCAGGGCTCCAGGGGTCACCTGGGGACAGCCCCTGGGGCCTTCCAGGACTGCCCTTTCTGCACCGAGTGGCTGGGTGCCTGGGTGCGTCCATCCGTCTGTCTGTCTCACATGCGCTGCTCCGAGCCTTTTCTGGGTTGGCATGACCCAGGTCTGGGACTGCGAGCTGCAGCGCCCCGGGTGTCTGTTCCCACGCCCCGGTGGGTGCCACGGAGCTGGTGTGTGTGGTGGCCGTGGTCTGAGGGTCTGCTCAGGCCGCGTTCCCGGAGCATGAGTGTGCCGTCTGGCAGGGACCTGGGCGGCTGCATGTCCCCAGTTGTAGCTTACCCGGGTGGGGCTCTGCGTGTGTCCAGAAGCACATGGCGGGGGCTGCCCTGGGTGACCATTGGTCCTTCTGGGTGCCTGGGATGGGGCAGCCGCACAGCAGCCTTGGTGTGTGTCAGAGTGTGACAGTCAGTGACAATGGTTCAGGGAAAAGCCCGGGGTCGGGGCAGGGGGAATGGCAGTGGTAGCCTGGTGGGCCGTCCTGCAGGAGGGACATGCCACCCGAGGCCTGGGCGTGAGTGGGAGCCAGTGTGGGAAGATGCGGGGAAGCTATTGTGACTGCTGAGACGCACGTGCAAAGGCCCGGGGGTCAAGTCAGGCCGCTGGCCGCCCAGGTGTCCTGCAGGACTGTGTCCCTGTGCAGGGGAGGGCGCAGAGGCGGCTGACTCCGTGGTCTGTCTCAGGCTGGGTTCTGGGAGCCCCCTCAGTGTCCCTCCTGTCCCCTCAGACCTGGACGAATGTGCCCTGGGCACCCACAACTGCTCCGCGGCCGAGACCTGTTTCAACATCCAGGGCGGCTTCCGCTGCCTGCGCTTCACGTGTCCCCCCAACTACGTCCAAGTCTCCGAAACGTGAGTGCCCCTGAGTCCTGGCCTTGCACCCCCCGCCCTACACCGACCCCTTGTTGCCTGGCCAAGGGACAGGCCCTGCCACAGTCACCTCCTGCCCCATGGCCTCGAAGCTGTGTTGGGTGCAAATGGAAACAACTCCCAGATCATGGAGCAGGGGACCCGGAGAAGCCCACGCCCCTGTCTCTGTGTGTCCCTCTGTCTCTGTCCCTCTGTCCCTCTCTCTTTCTGTTTTTGTCTCTGCCTCTGTGTGTCCCTCTGTCTCTGTCCCTCTGTCCCTCTCTCTTTCGGTTTCTGTCTCTGCCTCTGTGTGTCCCTCTGTCCCTCTGTCCCTCTGTCCCTCTGTCCCTCTCTCTTTCTGTTTCTGTCTCTGTCCCCAACACATGGTCTGCAGCCTGAGTGACAAAGGCACCCAATACTCCATACCCCGGGTGACAAAGGTCCACGGTCCCATTCCGTCTCTGGGGGCCACAGCGGTGGCTGTGGCCCAGGCTCAGGGTCTCCTGGGGCTGCGTGACTCCCTGGGGGGCCGCACCATCCCAGGGTTGACAGCTCGGGTGGCTCTGGGCGGGAGGCCTCTCCAGGAGGCTGCGTGGGCCTGGGCGTGCCTGATGCAGGCTGTGAGGAGCGCAAGCCGCTGTCCTCTTGGTAGTGACAGCAGATGACCCGTGCCCCTGGCCACACGGCCTAGCACTGCCAGAGCAGGGTGGGGAGAAGGCCAAGCAGGACATGGCTGGCCACAGGGGTCACTAAGTGCGGTGGGGAGAGGGAGCAAGTCGGGAGGAGAGGGGGAGAGCAGAAAGGAAGAGGGAGCCAGCCGGGCGGTGGCTTCGCTGCCATCCCAGCAGCTGGGGAGGCTGAGGCAGGAGGATGGCAAGTTGGAGGCCAGCCTCAGCCACTTAGACCCTGAGCAGCTCAGTGAGAGCCTGTCACTAAATGAAAAGCAAACAGGGCTGGAGACGGCTTGGGTGGAGGACCGGGGTTCCCTCCTGCTGCAAAAACGGAGCCCCCCGCGAACCCCGCCCGGCTGCCTGCCCCGCGTCCTCCTGCGTCCTCCCTGACGCAGGCGCCGCTGACCCGTCCCCGCCCGCAGGAGGTGTGAGCGCGCGCACTGCCCCGACCCCGCCGAGTGCCAGGCGTCCCCGGCGCGCATCACGCACCACCAGCTCAGCCTGCAGACGGGGCTGCTGGTGCCCACGCACATCTTCCGCATCGGGCCCTCGCCGGCCTTCGCGGGGGACACCATCTCGCTGGCCATCACCCGGGGCAACGAGGAGGGCTACTTCATCACGCGCCGCCTCAACGCCTACACGGGGGTGGTGACCCTGCAGCGCCCGGTGCTGGAGCCGCGCGACTTCGCCCTGGACGTGGAGATGAAGCTGTGGCGCCAGGGCTCGGTCACCACCTTCCTGGTCAAGATGCACATCTTCTTCACCACCCTGGGCCCCTGAGCCCTGCTGCCTGCGCCACCTGCCACCCCAGAGTCCGCGGACTCAGCCTCCCGAGGTCCGGGCCTCTCCTGCGCCCACCCGGCCCGGGAGGGAGGGAGCTTGTTAGCGGAGGCTCTCGGCCCGCAGGGGTCAAGGTCAAGGTCACTGCGGTGCTGGAGGGCAAGGCCCCGATGCTGGACCCTGACTGATTCACACACCCCAATGACAGTGACCATCTTGGGGCTTCTGGACTCAGCTGGAGGGCCTGGCCCCAGAGCTGACAGTCCATTTCCTGTTTCACTGTGATGAGTTCTGTCCTTTTTTTTAAAAAAAAAAATCATTTTTAAAGTTTGTTTGATTATAAAAGTAGCCACGTTGTGAGGAACTGAGTAGCACGAAAGGATCATAAAGTTCGGAGTGACGTGCCCCCTGGTCCCTTCCTTTCTGTTAATCTTGACAGTGGGCTCTGAACGTCACACGCTCCCCCGGCTGGCCCAAGCTGCTGAGTAGTGGATCAGGTTCTTTTTTGGGGGCAGCGACTCTCAGGGATTAAGCCCAGGGAGCTTAACCCCTGAGCCCCATCCCCAGGTCCCCAGGTCCCCAGCCTTTTTTAGTTTTTATTTAGAGACAGGGTCTCACTGAGTTTCCCAGGGCCTTGCTAAGTTGCTGAGGCTGGCCTCCACCTGGAGATCCTCCTGCCTCAGCCTCCCGAGCCCCTGGGATGACAGGCATGGGCCACTGCCCTTGAAAAGGGTTTGAGCCAGGGTGTGACACTGAGAAATCTTTCATAAACATTGGCCTCCCAGGTAAAGCTGTTCTCTGCAGAGGTTTTGCCCCTTGGCCCTGAAGACCTCGTCGCAGGAGGCATGCAGTTGCTACCGCAGGTCTCTACCTGGGGATGGGACCCTGGAAGTTCCCTCCTGTTCCGTTTCAGGATTTGAGCGACAGCCCCCTCTGCGGCTGCGCAGCTCCTTCCCGCAGCCCTGGGTTTGGGCACATCTGCGGGGCAATGGCGCCCCCTCGTGGCCACAGCGCCAGCCTGGCCGCTCTGCCGGGGCTCGGGAGAGGGCAGGCAGGTGGCTGCAGTAGCTCTTACTCCTGATGCCATCGTACACGTCTCAACCCGTGGAGAGCACCCCACCGAGAGTGAACCCCAGAGTGACGGGTGGCCTTTGGGTGGCCATGTGTGATGTAGGCTCATCACTTGCAAAAGATGCGTCAGCCTGGGTGGGATGTTGGCGGGGAGAGGGGGGCGATGGCCTTCCATTAATGGAGCAGAGGGTACAGGGGAGCTTTTTCTGTACCTTCCACGCAGTTTTCCTGTGCATCTAAAATAGCTCTAAAAATGTTTATTAAAAACCGGGCGCAGTGGCGCACGCCTGTCAATCATCCCAGCAAATTGGGAGGCTGAGACAGGAGGATGGCGAATTCAAAGCCAGCCTCCCCAACACAGCGAGAGTCTGTGTCTAAATAAAATATATATATATATAAAAGGTGGGGGGCTCCACGGCCAAGCGCCCCTGCCCTGGACATTCATTGCCACGAGAAGGAACTCTGGGGGCGAGGGTCCTGGGCTCTCTGGAGGAGCCCTTTGGTGGCCCTGATGAAGCAGCAGGGCGGGTCGGGTGCGGTTCCAAGCTGTGAAAGTTTGGGGCAGCAGTGGGGGTTCCGGGGTGCAGAGTGGGGCGATCCGTGCTGAGTTCCAGCAGCCGAGGACCCTGGGCGCCCACCTGGCTGCAGGCGCCACCCCAGGTCCCAGCCACGACCAGCGCGCAGCGACCCCTGGCGGCGGTGCGCGGGATCGCTAGGGGCCGCGCGCAGGCGCAGAGCGGTGGGGAGGCTGCCCGGGCCGCGCGGGGCTGGAGTGGGGTCGCGCTTGGGGAGGGACATCGGGCGACATCTTCTACGTCGTGGCATGTATCGTATTGGAAACCCCTCTTAGACTTCGCCGGCCACCCTTGGCATCTACTGGCACTTGGGAAGGTGCAGGCGACCAGGCTGTCCCAGGGGCCTTGGGCGGGGACGTCGCTCTGTCCACATGGGTCTGCTGACCACAGGACGTGCCACTCAGAGTCAGGCCGGAGCGGCAGGGAGACGGGCCCGTCCAAGCCTGGGGTAGGGGCTGCCGCTCCCTGGGCAAGGGGACGTGGGGACATGCGGGAGCCTCCAAGGTGGCGGGGAGGGCCTAGCACGTGTGCCTGCCCTGCGATTCTGTGTCCAGCCTGGCCTTTCTGGCCCTGGGGGGACACCTTGCCCAGGGTCTCTGGGGATGGCCAGCCGTCGGGGACCCTCTGCTTGCCTCCTGGGAGGTGACCGTGCTCAGTCGATGGCTGGCCTTCTTGCCTGCCTTCCTGCCCTCCCCATTTTACAGATGCGGAAGCGGAGGCCCAGAGAGGTTGACTGTTCCCCTCAGGGCAGCTCAGCTTCCTTATCTGCCAGGTCAGCCGGTGACAGGGGTGTCTGCAGCCGGGATGGCAGGGGAAGCCCCCGCTGTGACCTGTCCCCTGGCACATTTTTCCTGAGGTCCCTGGCAGCGCCCTGCTGTGGTCCCCACTGCCCCACGCGTCCCCTGAGGGTCACCCTTCTTGGCAGTGGGTGAGGATGGATGCCCCTCTGGGTCCCCAGCGCCCAGCACACAATGGCACGGGGAATGGCTGGTCTCTCCAGTGTTCCTGCAGCACGCCCAGGCGGGTCAGCTGGGGCTGGGTGGCCGTGGTGGCCGCGGCTGGGTGAGGGGTCCTTCTGGGGACACCCATCTGACCAGCACCTGTGCCATCTGCTGCAGGTCTCCTGAGGACTCCTTGAGGGTGCTTTGCTGTCCCTTGGACACAGACACCTGAGCGTTCCCGCTGGGCACAGCCTTCTGTGGCTCACTGTCATTTGTCCCTAAAGGTCACAGCAGGGCAGGGCACATCCTTTCTCCTGTGCATTTATCAGCTCAGAAGCTGGAGGCTGGTCCAGCTCAGCGGGGGCAGCATTTCGGAGCTTGTCACCGGGGTCACCAGCTGCTCAGGTGGAGACCTTCAGAAACCTGACACCCCTGGGTCACCCCCATATCCAGATCCTGCAGGATTTAGATGGGGTCCCAGAATATTCCAGAACCCGGCTTCTTCCCTCCGTCTCCTTCCCAACACTCCACCCCTCCAGAGCCCCATCACTTTCCTGCTCCTCTTGTTCCTGTCCCCGTCACCTCCAACTGGCCACCGTACTCACAAAGACCCTTCTCCTCTTACCTTTTGTAGCTTTCTTTTTTGGGGGGGTACAAGTGACTGAACCAGGGGACCCTCGACCACTGAGCCCCGTCCCCTGCCCTATTTTGCATTTTATTTAGAGACAGGGTCTCACTGAGTTGCTCAGGGCCTCACTTTGGCTGAGGCTGGCCTCCAACTGGCGATCCTCCTGCCTCAGCCTCCTGAGCTGCTGGGAGGACAGGCGTGGGCCACCGAGCCCGGGTCCTTTCTGTGGCTTTTGTAAGAGCAGATTTACCTGCTGGGATTATTTTATGCACTGAGGTGGGCGTCGATGGTCTGGGGGTCCCAGGAAACAGACCTTGGGGTGCGCGGGTGTCCTAAGGTGGGGAACCCGGTGCAGCCGTCCGGATGTGGACTTGCAGAAACTGTCTGCGCCCAGGCCTCAGTTTCCCCGCCTGTGCCCCGAGGCCTGGCTGCTGTCCCGGCCAGCGCTGCTAGCCCTGTGGGGACCAGGAAGAGGGGTCACCATGGAAGCAGCGCGGGTCAGGGTGCATCTCCGCGCCACGGTGGCCCCGGGGACCCCTTGCGCCAGCTGTGGGAGCTGCTTGAGGTTCCTGATTGTCCTGGGTAGTGACCACGACTTGGGGACCTCGTGCTGCGCAGTCCCTTCCCGCCCCTCCCTGCGCTGGCGGCTGCTCCCCGGGTGCAAAGGGCGGTTCCCGAGCGCAGGGCCCGTGTCCTCGCCTCTGGTGGCCTCAGGAGCGGGTTCCGCCCCTTCTGCGGGTCCTGGCTGCTGTCCTGTGGTCGGGCCCCAGGCTCTGGGCGCTCGGGGCGAAGCCTGTCCCCTGGCACATTTTCCTGGGGTCCCTGGCGCACCTCTGGTGACCCTGCGCACCACCGCGCACTGCGCACCAACGGGACGGGGCGTCCCCCGCGGCCCTCGGAGTGACCGCGCCGGTGACAGGGCCTTGGCTCCCTCCCCAGGGCGATGGCCTCCCCAGGGCAGGACCGCGGCCAGCGCCCGGGACCCGGGGCTGGGCCGTCCCTTCCCTCCATTGGCCCTAGGCGCGCTGCAGCCGGTGCCCTGGCCTGGAGCCTCGGGGACAGGAACGCGCGACCGGCCAGGGGCTGTCCCTGGCCACCAGGTGGAGGGGCCCGGGCACGTCCCTCGCGCTGCCGCTCTCCGCTGGCCCGGGCCGGTCCTGGGGCGCCCCGTCCTCCTCCCGCCGCCCCAGCTCCGCTCTGGAAGGACCTGCCCAAGGTCAGTGCCGCCCGCGGCCGCCAGGGGGCGCTCGTGCCCGGGACCCCCAGCCCAGGCCCCTGCCCCCCGTCCCTGGCTCTGGAGCAGGTGACGGTCCCCTGAGCGGGGCCTGGGCTGGAGGAAGAAGCCAAACCGGCCCTGGGGACCCTCCTCCGGGCGCCACCTTACCCAGCACTGCTCAGGGGACGCCCAGCCCCAGGGGATGGACCTCAGGTCAGAAAGCTCTGCATCCTTGTTCTTCCCAGAAAGCAGAAGGTCTGGGGGTCCCGGGATCACTCCACAGGGGATGTCCCCAACCACCCTCCGCTGTTCTGTCACATCCCAGAGCCCGGGGTCGGAGTCAGACTCTCCGCGTTTCCCAGCTGTGTGACCCTGGGCAAGTTCCTTAGCCTCTCTGTGCCCAGCTTCCTCCCCTGAGAGACTTGGCAAACGGAGGAGCAGAGGCTTGCGGCAGTGTGTCCCCCACAGGTCACCAGAAGCACCCAGTGGACGGCTGGATCCGCCTTTTCTGCTTCTGGGAAGAAAAGGAAACAAGAGGCCCCAACAGGTTGAGCCGTAGAGTTGCAGTCTGTGCCAGGCCAGGGCCATGGCCTTGGGGACACGGACTGGCTGCATAGCGTGGGAAAGCCGCTGAGCACTGGGACCTCAGTTTCCGTATCTGTAAAATAGGGTCATGGACGAATGCCGGGCTGATGTCCAGGATGGGGTGTGGCACACCGTAAGTGCTCAATAAAGGCAATTGTGGCATACAGTAGGTGCTCAATAAAGGTGACTAGTGGTATACAGCAGGTGCTCAGTAAAGATGACTGTAGCATACAGTGGGTGCTCAGGAAAGGTGATTGTGGCATACAGTAGGTGCTCAATAAAGGTAATTAGTAGCATATAGTAATTGCTCAATAAAGGTGACTAGTGGTATACAGCAGGTGCTCAGTAAAGATGACTGTAGCATACAGTGGGTGCTCAGTAAAGGTGATTCGCTGTCTCTGCAACCAGGCCAGGCCTTGCCCTTCCTCAGTTGCTGCACAGGGGACAGCAGCCCTCCGTGCCCTGGCTGTCCCCTGAGCCATCGGGTCCTTTCGCCTGCTGAGGCTGCCACCTCCTGGGCCCCAGCAGGAGGGTGCGCCATGCCTGGCCGCGCAGGCCCATCAGGGAAGGTCGTGTTGGGCACAGGCTGAGAAGAGTGTCCCCAGGCAGAGAGACCTGCCAGGGCCAAGGCTGGGCAGGGGCAATGTGCTCGCTTGTCACACGTGGCCGAGTGGCGCGGGCGGGGGTGAGAGAGACCCAGGGAGGCACGGCGCCCTCCCTCCCGTCTTGCACCCGGTGTCCCCTGGCCTTCTGTCCAGAGCCGGTCGCCCCTCTCCGAGGCCAGCTCCGCAAGGCTGCAGCAACCCCTTTTGACCACACGGGGGCAGCAGAGGACGCAGCTGGGCGCACCGTGAGCGCTCAGGGGACTGCAGGGGCTGCAGACGCCTGGGTCCCTGTCCCCTCCTCTGCACCCAGCCTGGACAGCCCCTCCCTGTGACAGACACAGGCCTGGCATCCCGGGGGCTACTTCCTGCCCAGGTCTTATCCCGCCATGACCTCGGGGCTCTTCCTTCCTAGGGCAGTGGCTCCTGGTGTCCCCGTCCCCAGGGCCAGATGAAGGCCTGCAAACCTCCACAACCTGGTCCCTTTCTTTGGACTCTTAGAACCTCCCAGGGGAGCGGAGGCCCCATCTTCCCCGCTGCCTGCAGAGGAGCCCCTGGGGTTTGAATGTTCTTTGGGATGCAAGCTGTGTCTCCGGCGAGTGGGCAGCCCGGGAGGGCCAGGTGGAGGGGGTGGTGATGGCGCAGGTGGAACCTGGAGGCAGAGAGGAGGAAGGGGCTTTGGGGTGCCCCCTGGGAGCCCCTGTCCTGGTAGTAAAACCCCCCAGGAGGCGCACAGTCGGGCCCGTTGCAGGGCGAAAGCTCTTCCCCTCTTTCCTCTGGGTGTCCTGCTGAGGTAGCTGCGGCCTTTGGCAGTTGTTCCTCGCAGCCCCCGGTGGCTGCCGTGCCCCGGGCGTCTTCCTGGTATTTACAGTGAAAACAGCCATTGAAGCGATTCAGGAGGAGAAAAAAAAAATCATTTCAGCACTTCCACTTTTGAGAACAACCCGGGCAGGGCAGGTGGGTTCTTGTCGGTGATAAGCACCATCTGCTTCTGCCATAATTACTATTTGAGATAATTATGAAAAAGAATTTAAATACTCGAGGCATGCACGGGGCGGGACTTACTTTCTCCCCTCATTTCTGAACATTTCTCCTGCAAGTTGGAGTCTTGTCCCCGCTGGGAGAGGGGGGGGCGGGGCGGCTCCAGGTCCCAGGGACAGCCAGGCCCAGGAAGAGGGAGACCTTGAGGTGGTGGCACACGCCTGGGGTGGGGGGGAGATCTGAACCCGTCCGCTGGGCCACGGCGGGAGCTGTCCCGGCCTCAGTCCTCTTATCTGTGAAACGGGCTTAGCAGCTGGGCTTCCTCTAGGACACGGCCATGAAATCCAGGCTGATCCTATATAAAAAGCACTCGGCACTAATGACGTGGACAGCCCGGGCTCCACGTGCCCTGGGCCCTTCCTTGGCCCTGCGGGGACCGGGACAGATGGCAGCTCTCTGCATTCCCGCAGCAGTAGAAACCCAGGACTTGGGGAGGCCGCCCAGGGAGTCTGGACTCTCTCCTTTGATTCTTTCTTATTTCTTTCTGGTACTGAGAACTGAACCCAGGGGTGCTTAACCCCTGAGCCCCGTCCCCAGACCTTTTCGTAATTTATTTAGAGACAGGGTCTCCCTGAGTTGCCCAGGGCCTCGCTGTTGCTGAGGCTGGCTTTGAACTTGCGATCCTCCTGCCTCGGCCTCCTGAGCGGCTGGGATGACAGGCGAGCGAGACCTTGCAGGACTTAGCCTGGGAAGGAATGGTGAGTCGGAAGTCAGGAATCGTGGGCCCCGGGGGGAAGCTGTGAGAGAGGGGTGTGGAGGCAGGTGGCTGGCCCCAGAGAAGCAGAGTTGGCTCAGGTCTGTGCCCACAGGGAGGCCATGGGCAGAGCCCAGGTCCCCTGAGGCTCTCATGGGTAGGAGGGAGGCAGGGGACTGGCCTCCGCGATGTTGAGTCACAGGGACTTCTGACCTATCAGGAGAGGCCTAGGTTAGGCGCTGGTTGTGTTCTGACTCATCGTCTAGACTCACACAGATCAATGTCTGACTCAGGTCTCAGATGTGCCCAGTGTTCAACAGAAGTGCCATCGAAAGCCCCCGGAGAGCACCGCCTCAAGAGAGGGACTTCTGTCCCTTTCCTATTTAAACTCTGAGGAAGGTGGCACAGATCTGACAAGCGAACTAGCCTCCTTTCAGCGTCTGGTTCCACGAACCCGAGGAGGAGATCTTGCCCTTGTGGTCCAGAATGGCTGCCACAGTTCCAGCCATCACATCTTGATGAAGTAGCAGGTTGGAGGAAGGAGGGAGGAAGAAAAAGAGCCACGCTGTGGGTACCAGATGTGTTTTCGGACAGTCTTCTGGAAGCTGATGGGGGGGCGGTGTGTGCTATGTCCCACTGGTGACAGGAAAATCACAGCAGGATTCAGACACAGGGGCCAGGGCGAGGAGACCCTGCTGGAAACCCAGGAACGTAAGCATGGCGCTGGGTCTGCAGTCGACCCTGCCCTAGAGCAGCCCCAGCGCCTTCCCGCCCAGACTCCAGCGTCCCCAGGGCCGCGCCACACGGCGCCCCAGGCCCAGGTCTGCAAGCGCAGAACGCGCCGCGCGGCCACCAGAGAGTTCCCACAACCGGAGCGACTCCGCGCGCAGGGAGCCTGCGGCGCATGCGCGGTGCCCGGGTGGGCTTTCCCGGCCTGCGGGCTGCGCGCCTGCGCTCTTGGAGTCCCGGCCCGGCCTGTCCGCGCATGCGCCCGACTCAGACTCAGGCCCCCGGGCGGCGGCGGAGCGGCTCCTTCCCCGGGAGGGTGTAGCGCGGTCTCCCGGGCCTGGGGGCTGCGGGGGGGCCCCAGAGCGAGTGCAGGCACCGGGGTCAGCGGGGAGCCGTGGCTGTTGGGGTCCAAGCCTCGCCTCCTCTTGGGTAGGCGAAGAAAGGCCAGCGGGGGCGGAGGCCACACCTGTCCTGCCAGAGGCTCGGGAGGCTGAGGCCGGAGGATCGCGAGTTGGAGGCCAGTCTCAGCCAAAGCGAGGGCCTGAGCGACTCAGGGAGGCCCTGTCTCTACATAAAATGCTTCACAGGGCCGGGGACGGGGCTCAGTGGTCAGTGCCCTGGGTCAGTCCCTGGTGTCCCCCCCCAAAAAAAGGCCAGGATCAGTTTTGGGAATGGGCGAGGCCAGGCAGGCGTAATGGGTGGTGACTTTCTCAGTGACAGCTATGGTCAAGGTGACATTTGGTCAGAGACCTGCAGGAGGAAGGATGAGGACCCAGGGGACCAGATGGCGCCCCTTAAGGCCACAGTGAGGACATTGGCTTTTGCTCCGGGCGAGGTGGCGCTGGAAGTGGGGGCCCAACAGCTGGGGGGCCTGGTGTTTTCGGGGTGCCCTGTCACCTTGGGGGTGGCGATGAGCCGGACAGTGGTGGCTTGGGTTCCCCAGGGACTGGCCCCACCAGCCGTTCCCTCGCCCCGCCTCCTCTGGGTTCGAGCTTCCTCAGGATGGCACAGTGGCTGCAGCAGCTCCGGCGCTCATTCAGAGACTTTCCAGCAGAGGTTCAGAGGCGGCTCCAGGCCTTCCCGTGATGGGTCCATCTCTGTGCCCCTCCTATGGCGGGAGGATGCATGCCGTGGTCTGACAGGACGTGTCCTGGTCACCTCGGGCCCGTTAGCAAATGGCCCTGGACTGGGCCTACGTGGTCCCTCCTCCTGAGAGCCCAGGATGTCCCCATCTCAGAGTCCTGAATATTTTTGTACCGGGGACTGGACCCCCCGGGTGCTGAGTCCCCTGAGCCCGTCCCCAGCCCTTTCTAAATATTTTATTCAGAGATAGAGTCTCGGTGAGTTGTTCAGGGCCTTGCTAAGTGGCCGAGGCTGGCCTCCACTTTCCATCCTCCCACCTCGGCCTCCAGAGAGGGGGGACTGTGGGCGTCGTCCAGGGCCATCTTCAAGCTGCCTGTCACCCCACGGTGCGGGCTCAGAGCCTGTTCCCATGCGCCCTCCTGAGACCCACTTTGCCACCACCTGGGACCCGCTCACCGGGATGATGGCCCTGAGGTGCTTCACTCAGCACCCAGACTGAAGGGCGCCAGCATTTATTGAGTGCTTGCTGTTTGCCCTGGGATCTCAAGGCCACTGTTGGTGGGATGCGCCTCCCTGGGGCCTGGGTGGGGTCTGGGAGTGGCCGAGGTCTCCCCGCAGGACCAGTCTGCGGTGGGGCCAGCAGCTCTCGGGCGTCCCTGGCTGTCCCTGGCCGGGGAGGGAGGCCGGAGGTGGCCGAGGCGCTGGGCGGCCCGGGAGAGGCAGGGAGACGGCTGGGCTGTGCCAAGAGGCATTGATTCCGGGCCCAGGCACCGCGCTGGGGCCCGGCCAAGGGATGATGTCATGAAGGACAGACGGTGACTCCGGGGGCGGCGGTGTCCCTGCGGATGACGTGATTGCCCAGACGTGAGGAATCTCTACCTGGAAGACGAGGCTCTCGGCCTCCTTCTCCCCGACACCCTCCCTCCCCGGCCCACTGTGTCTGGGAGGGGAGGCCCCAGCCTCTGTGCTGTGTGACCTTGGGAAGCTCACTGCCCTTCTCTGGGCTCCCTGTGAGACGCCCCCAGACACCTTCTGTCCATCCCAACCCGAGGCTGTTGGTCTCTGGAGAGGGTCAGTCTGGCTGCTGGTAACTTGTCCGCAGCTCAAGTCCCGAGGGACGGGAGGCAGCTGTCCTCCCAGGTCCCTCTGGGATTTCCCGCTCTGGAGGCTGGAGTATTCAATGGGAAGTTGGTGCCCAGGCTGTGTGACTTTAGGCAGATTGCTTGACCTCTCTGTGTCTAGTTTCCCACCAGGAGGCTTTGGAAGGGGCTGGACAGTGGGCAGTTCCTGGCTGCACGCTGAAACTGTCCCCTATCCCATGTCCCCTGTCGTTCGACTGGCCTGAGCCTGGGTCCCAGCTTAGGTGTGCTGTTCTGCCTGGGCTGGCTCGCTCTCTCGAGCCCCGGATTCCCCATCTGCTGGGGGGGGGGTCACACCATGGGAGACGTGAACAGGAGTTCTAGGTGATGTCAGGGAGGGAGTGGCATCCGAGGACATGGTCCCCATGGGTGCTGCCTTGCTGGCTACCTCGCCGTGCCCCAAGTGTGCCCAAGGTTTTCCTGCCACAGGACCTTTGCACCTGCTTCTTTCTCTGCCTGGAATCTCCTTTTGCAGATAGAGTCTTTTTTCCCCCTCAAAACCTCAGCCTCTGTCTCCCGAGAGGTCTCTCCTGGCCACCCTAAGGTGACTGCCTCTGTCCCCTCCTCTTCAGCATCCTATTGATTACCTCCCGGCACTACCCCTTTGGGGATTTGGACACACAGCGGGAGGTGACCGAAGGTGGCCCTGGTCTTTCCACAACAGATTCCACCTGTGCCTCCGACCACTCAGCTGCTGTCCCCTCGTCACTCCACCGGCCTCCTGCACATGCTTGTCCACCCAGTCTGTCCATCCGTCTGTCCATCAGTCCGTCCACCCACCCATTCGTCCATCCGTCCATCTGTCCATCCCCCAGCGCTGCCCCACCCCAGCCCTGGGTGCTTGGTGACCTCCCGCTCGCAGACCTGTCCCCCAGCGGCTCGGGTGCGGGTTCGGTGGCCGGGGGAGGCAGGAGGGACGGGCGAGCCGCAGCCCTGCCCCAGGCCGTGGTGACCGCAGCCCGCACCTCGCCCTGGAGGCCGTCTGCGGCCTCTGCACTGGAGGCCAGCGGACCCTCCGCAGGCCGGTGGGCGAGGGCTGCTCCTGGTGGACTCGCCGGACTTTAGGTGCTGGTCCCTGAGGGTGCTAGTCTCTTTGGGTGCTGGTCCCTGTGGGTGCTGGCGCTGGAGGACGGGGCCAAGGCCCAGGTGCACCCCGGGCCTCCGTGGAGGCGGCCTCCCCAGCTGCCTCCTGCGGGGACACCTCTCTCTTGACTTGGGCGGGAAACATCCCTGCATCCGAGGTAGGCGTGGCCCTCTGGCCAATCAGAGAGCAGCATACCCTCACTTGGTACAGTGATTGGCTGTCTGCGGATGGTCACATGACACAAGGCAGGCCAATCAGCATCGAGCCTGGGATTCTGCGGGGCGCCACCAGGGGGCAGCACTCTTGCCCTGCTCTGGGGTTGGCGGAGCTGCTGCTGGTGGACACCTGGCTGAGGGTGAGGCCACCAGATGACCCGGTGCTGCAAATAGGAAGGCCCACGGCTGGGCCTGTCATTCCAGCGGCTTGGGAGGCTGAGGCAGGAGGATCTCAAGTTGGAGGCCAGCCTCAGCAGCTCAGTGAGACCCTGTCTCAAAATATGAAACAGGCCTGGAGGTGGCTCAGGGGTTGAGTGGCCTTGCAGGGTGGGGTGGGAGGACATGGATGGAGTCCCGATGACATCTTTGGATCGGAAGCCATCGCTTAAGCCTCCCATTTACAAGTCATTGATCCCCCGTTTCAGGTTTTTGAAGGCACTGGGACTTGGAGGCCCTTTAGTAACAGGACGAATCCCGACCTAGATGTCCTCTGGCGCTGTGCCCCGAGAGAAAACGGAGACCAGAGAGGGCAGGAGACTGGCCCAGAGTCACCCAGCTCCTAACCGGAGGGGCCCACCCTTAGCAGTTTCTCAGGGCGTCCCCAAGGTGACGACCGTGGCTTCAGGGGTAGGGGAGGGCAAGGAGCCCCCAAAGGTGCAGGGCCAGGGGGGACAGTTCTGGGTTGCATGGGGGTCGTGGGATCCCCTGCTATGGCCAGGAGCATCAGAATCCAACTGGGGGCTAGTCTGGCCTGTCTCTGGGGTAGAGCCCAGAATTCCACCTTGGAAGGATGGCCTCCAAGGTCACCTTGTGCCTGAAGCTCAGCCTTTGAGAGACCCTAGAGTCCCTGGGGACTGGGGTCCCCTGACCGGGAGGGAAATGATTTCTGTTTCATCTTAACAACGTTTGGGGGTGTCCATCATCCCGAGGAGAAGCTGGGCTGGCGTCCGTGACCATTTTAATCTTATTTACTGGTACAGGGTTGGTCCTGGGGCCTGAGCCCAGGTCTGCTTGACCTCTGGGCCACGTCCCCAGCCCTTTCTGTTCATTTTTTAAATTTTGAGACAGGGTCTTGCTGAGTTGATTCTTAAGACTGCGCTAAATGACTGAGGCTGGCCTCCACCTTTCGATCCTCCTGCCTCAGCCTCCCGAGCCACTGGGTTTACAGGTCTGTGCATACCACCACCACCACCACGCTGGACTCCACGGCCATTTTACAGAGTGAAAAACTGGGGATCCCTGCAGCCGGAGCTTTGCCAGGGAGCTCCGGGGGGGGGGGGGTTGTTCCCGGTGCTCAGTCTTCCTGTGTGACCACGGTCCAGCGAGACACCCTCTCTGATCCTCGGCGGGAGGTGGTCTCCAGGAGACGTCCGGGTTCTCACTCTCCACCCCCAGCCACCTCTTAGGTTCTCCCGCCCTCAGAGCCACCTTCGGTGGGAACAGAAGTCGCTTCTGTCGTTCCAGAAAGGACACATGAGTCAGAGCGCGCGAGTGACTTCCCCAGCGGGCTCCGTCATTGTGTGTGCTTTGAATGAGACTCTGCTCGGCCTCTGCCTTTCAGGAAAGGAAATAAAAAAAGATCCTGATGATGGCAAGGAGTTGGTCTCTGGGGCCATTCCCAGCGGTCAGGGGCCCAGGTGGCCTTGGGAGCTGTAAATAACGTGACTTGAATCTCGGGGACTGTGACTCCTCTCCCGGGGCTGAGGCCGCATTGGGACTCGGGTGGCAACTTGTCCAGGCGCCAACCCGGGGCGTCCCCGGCTCCTATGGAGGGACAGCACAGAGGGGCAGGTCCCCTCTTCACGGTCCGCTGGGAGCCGCCTCCCAACCCACTCCTGACCCCAGGACAATGGCTTCCCCTGTCCAGGTCACTGCTGGCCAGTTTCACCTTGAGTTTGATCAAAAGTTGTTATTAATCATCGCCCTCCTCCGCCCTGGGCCTCCCCGGGCCCAGTTGGCACTCAATAAATGTCCATTGGCTTAGGAGGAACCAAGTGGCTCTAGTTAGCCTCCCGCCTTGGTCCCCGCTGTGCGACGTCCACGGTGTGGGGTGGAATCTCAGGGTCTTGGGAAACGCACAGACCCGGCCTGAGGAGCTTCCGGGGCCGAATTGGGTCCAGGACCAGGTTCAACCTGAAAGGAGTCTCTGAAGACCCAGGTTCTAGTCTTTACGATGAATTTGCTGTGTGATCTTGGGAAACTCACTCACCGTCTCTGGGCCATAGGCACTTCTCTGTGGAGATAAGACTCCATTTAAGAGATCCTTCATTCTTTTCAAGCAGTAAACATTTATTGAGCTCCAACTGTGTGCTAGGATGGAAATGGAAGACAGAGCGACAGTGGGACCCTCATAGCTGCCCTGAACAGTTGACATCGCCGTTTACCTAACCAACATCCTTCTTCTCTTCTGAGTAATAGGCCTCTGGTTTTGTTCAGGGTGGTGCTGTGTCCAAAGAACTACATTTCCCAGCCTCCCTTGCAGCTAAGGGTGGGTCCTGGGACACAGCCCGTGCCAATGAGTTCCGAAGCGGAAGTTGATGGGCGGGGCTTCTTGGAAACGGGTTGTTTTTTTCTTCCAGCGCTTGTGTTCTGTTTGGGATGTGGGTGTGATGGCTGGAACTCTGCAGAAGCGTTATGAGCATGAGGACAAGGAGCACACCTGGAAGCAGGTGCGGTGGCGCCCACATCCCTGAAGATGGGGGAGAGAGAAGCCACCTAGGTCCAGCTTATGTGGCTCGTGGGTTCTAGTTCCAAGAGACCCAAGAATCTGTGATCATGTTTGAAGCCACTGAGATCTAGGTTTTCCGAGCAGTAAAGCCCCACCAAACAGTTATCATGACACACAAAAAATCAGGGCCAGCCAAGGTGGAACTCTAACGGGACATCAAGTCCAGGGAGGAAGTAAGAAAGGACCATGGATTTCAACAGTTTTAGAAAGTTGACCTGCAAAGTTAGCACTGAGCTTCCTGGTAGCCAAGTAGAGCAGGGAAATACCGACATGGATGCGACCTTGCTACCCCTCTGGAGGAGTGTGGAGGAGACAGACCTGTCCCCAGTGCTAGGTCCCCTGCCTGGGGGACGTTGGACGTTCTTATAGCCTCCCGGGATTTGTGGAATAGAAGCAGCGGGGGTGAACTGTGACCTCCATGTCCACTACCAGGGGAGATATCTGGCCTCCTGTCCCCGTCCAATGCATGGCTGCTGCCCAAGACTCTGGGTCCATGTCCCTGTGTCTTCTCTGGCCATCTCCATCGGTTCCCACGCCACTCCTGAGTCTCGAACCCCTCGCTTGCCCCTGACCCGTTTGATCTGCTCAAGCCTCGGCCTCCGGAAGCCCAGGGCACCCCTCCTTCCCCCTCCTGCTATTTTATTTATTTGGGGGTACCAGGGATTGAACCCAGGGTCACCCATCCACCAAGCCCCGTCCCCAGCCCTTTTTCTATTTTATTTAGAGACAGGGTCTCGCTGAGTGACTCAGGGCCTCGCTAAGTTGCTGAGGCTGGCCTCCACCTTGCGATCCTCCTGCCTCAGCCTCCTGAGCCACTAGGATGACAGGCACGTGTCACCATGCCCAGCTAACAGAAAGTATCCTGTTTCCGTACCGTCCAGTATGGTGGCCAGTGCCCTGTGGCCACGGAGCCCTTGGTACCTGGCTAGTGTGCCCGAGAGCTGGCCTTTTGAACTTTTCATTTAAATAGCCTCGTCGCGGTGACTGCTTCGGGGGTCAAGGAGGTGCAGAACTCAGGCTGCGGGGGCCCAGAAGGTGCAGAACCCAGGCTGCGGGCAGGAGGTGGACAGGCAGCAGACTGAAACCTGCCAAACGTGTGGCCCGGAGCCTGCTCTGTCCTGCTCAGCTGCGGGGTCCTGGTGGAGACTGGGAAGGGGCTGCGCAGGTTAGGAGGTCAGTCTCTGTCCACCCTGGAGGGACGGGAAACAGTGCCTTGCCTGTGTGTGATCCGTCCTGCTCAGAACCACTGAGTCCCCTGCACCCGAGGCTGGGCCGCGGGTCCCGCCTCCCCCCCTCCCACCCCAGTGTCACCGCCAATAGTTTGTAGAAGAGAAAGAGTCAGAGAAACCGAATTGGAGCCTTGATCGAACCAGACCTGAAGGCATCCACCTTAGGAATCTCCTGTTTGTCCTGGTGTTGTCCTTTCTGTCATCTGCTCTGAACTCTCTGGAGGGAGCCGTGGTCACCCCCAAATTGTTAAAGAGGCCCAGAGAGTGACAGGGGTTGGTCCCAGGTCACCCGGCCCTGGGGGGAGGCAGTCATCCATGGCGCGTGGGTCAGGTTCTGTCCTTGTCCTCGAGTCCCGGGCTGCCCCTGAGGGTTAGGAATCGTCGCCTTCTTTTTCAAGCAAAGGGACCGAGGTTCAGAGACGGGAGGGGACCAGCCTCAGTGTCAGGGTGACCCAGCAGGAGACCGGGGACGCGCCGCTGTTCTGCTTGGAGACGCCTCAGGGAGGGTGCTTGATTGAATTAGTTGATTTATCCTGGTGCCAGGGACTGAACCCCCAGGGTGCTCGACCCCCGAGAGCCCCGTCCCCAGCCCTTTTTGCTTTTTTTATTTAGAGACAGGGCCTCGCTGAGTGGCTGAGGCTGGCCTCCAACCGGCGATCCTCCTGCCTCAGCCTCCGGAGCCTCTGGGAGGACAGGCTGAGGCTGAGCTTGGTGGCTCTGCTGGAAGGAAAGCCCCGGCTAAGGCAGCCCCCCGCGGCCTGGGGGAGTCACCATTCCTCTCTGAGCCTGTGTCACCTCCTTTACAGACGCGGCTGGGCCTGCTTCTGAGTCCCCTGAGGAGCCCGTGTGGCCTGTCTGTCCACGTCGTGGGGCTAGACGGGGACAGGGGACTGGGGGGGACAGTGTGGTCCGGGGAGGCCACAGTGGTGTGGGTGACGGTCGCCGTGGAGACCAGAGAGGGAGGGAGAGAGGGAGGGAGGGAGGCCTGGGGCTTGGTGGTGGCCTCGAGGTGGCCACTGGTGTTGGTCAGGATGGTGCCCAGGCCTCCACCCAGGGCCCTGGCCGACTCGCAGGTGACAGGGACATTGGCAGAGGGACTAGACCCCTGGGAAGAGAGACAGGAGGCCCGAGGCCTGGCCCAGCCCATGGTGGGGCCTCCTGCCTGCCTCAGGAGTTGGGCCCCAGGGAGGCAGCGGCTGGCCTCCCCTCACTCTAGAGGCCCAGAGGCTGCCCACGGATCCTGGCCCTGCCCAGGGGTGACCCGGTCCAGGACCCCCTGGTGGAGGGGTGGGGAGCTGGGCCGGAACAGGACAGGGGCAGAGGCAGGTGAGGGGGCGCTGGCTGGCCGTCCCGCCGCCCAGCCCGTCTCGCCGCGGTCACCATAACTCAGCCAGGTGGACGGCCTCCCTTTCTCCGGGGTGATTTACGGGCTCCCGGGAGGGCGAGGCCCATTCTTTGAACTTCAAAGGGAGCAGGGGGCAGGCGGGGCTCTGGGGGCGCCCACGGGGCCTGGCCCGTCCCTCATTCCCCCCCAGAGGCTGCGGGGCCTGGCCAAGCCTGGGCGCTGTCACCTGTGGAGCGTGACCGGTCCCCAGCCCCGTGCAAGACATGGGTCGCAATTTACTTGTTTATTTCCTTTTGGTCTCAGGGACTGAACTCGGGGCCCTCGACCCCCGAGCCCCGTCCCCAGCCCTTTTTCTATTTTATTAAGAGACAGGGTCTCCCTGAGCTGCTCAGGGCCTCACTGTGGCTGAGGCTGGCCTCCACCTTGCCATCCTCCTGCCTCAGCCTCCCGAGCCTCTGGGATGGCAGGCGTGGGCCGCCGTGCCCGGCTCGGGGCTCTGTGTCTGTGGGCTGGGTGTCGTGGTGACCTGAGGTTAGTGAGGGGGGGCAGCCTGGGTACAGCGAGTGCCCACCAGTGCCAGGTTAGGGACCGCGGTGGCAGGGCCACCACAGAGAGGCCTGCTGGGAGGCCAGGAGTTGGGGGAGGGCAGTGTGGGAAGGACTCCATCTTAAGCATCCCAGGGACTCCGGAGGCTGAGGCAGGAGGATCGCAACCTTGAGGCCGGCCTGGGCGACTTTAGTGAGGCCCTGGGTCAGAATAAGAGAGAAAAAAGGGGTGGGGAGTGGCTCCTGGTGGGCACCCCGGGTTCCACCCCTGGCACCCCACGCCCCCAAGTCCCCTTCGGCCAACCTGCCCTGCCCTGGGCGCCGGGCACCTCTGGAGGCCCTGCCGGGGTGGACGAGCCTCCGCCCTGGACAGCAGAGACGTGAGGACCATCTCCAGCGTCGGAGAGCCCGAAGAGGAGCCTGTGGTCTAGGAGGCTCCCGTCTCGGAGGGCCAGGGCCTCCCTGGGGGGGAGGAGGGGTGACCCGCCCTCCCGTGTCTCTGGCAGGGAGTGACCAGGACGTTCGCCGGCCCTGCTCTGAGTCCCGGTGGCACTGGGCAGAGACACCCCAACCCAGAACATTCTGGAACCCTACGGTGGGATTCGGTGGGGAGCGGGTGCGGCCTCTCGGGAGTGGTTTTGGGGGATCGTAAATTTCCCTGGAAGCGGGTGCGGGGGGTTTTGGAGGAGTTCAGACTTGTCTGGGGGCAGCCAGGCGCCCGCGGATCCTGCACAGCCGACGCGTCCCCTCAAGGTGGAATCCCGGGACTTCGTGCCGGGCTCTGACTTGTCCCGGTTCCTCCCCGAAGACCAGCCCGAGAGGCCTGCGTCCAGCCGGGGCACCCTTCCACCTCCGGGGGGTGGAAGGTTTGTTGAGCGCTTATTATGTGCGGGGGGCCTCGTTGGGGGAACCCGGGGAGCGGGTGGCTCTGGCCAGGTCCTGGCTTTGGTGGCCCCGTCTCGGACTGGAGGGGGCACAGGAAGGACCCTCTCTGTCTCAGTCAATCCTCCTGCAAATTTCCCCAGGATGGAGGGATTTCATGGCTAAGGGAGGGAGACACAGACCCCCGTTCTCCAGGGGCCACTCGTCCCCAATGGCCACGAGGACCCCGTTCCCCGGGAGGCTGAGGCCGGAGGATCGTGAGTTGGAGGCCAGCCTCAGCCGTGGCGAGGCCCTGAGCCGCTCAGCGAGACCCTGTCCCTAAATAAAATACAAAATAGGGCTGGGACGTGGCTCGGGGGTCGAGGGACCCTGGGTTCCATCCCTGGTACCCCCAAACCATCTCAGGGTGGGGGTGAGCACTGTGGCCTCCAGAGCTGTCTGCAGCCTCCCTAGGCCCCTGGGAGGCCGTTTCCATGCCAACAGCCGCGGCTGCTCACAGGACCCCAAAGAGAGGGCTTTCTGCTCAGGAGGGCTCATCTGCATGTCATTTGCATGCTATTTGCATGTCATTTGCATGCTATTTGCATGTCATTTGCATGCCCAGGACTTGGCCGGGATTCTCTGGGGACCCACAGGACAAGATGAAAACGTCACCTTCCCGCCGTCCGTGGGTGAAGGCAGGGTTCCTGTTGCGCCCACAGCTGCCCCAGGGTGGCTCTGGGGGGCTAGACCTGGGGCTGGGAGAAATCAGGCGGCGGGTGTCCACGCAGGGAGGGGGAGTCCAGCGCCATCGGCCAGTGCTGTCTGAGCAAAGCCACCGAGGAGGACTCCTTTGTGTGTGGAAACGCTCACCCTCCGTGGGCGCCACCGCGTGTTCTTCCCCGAGGAAGCCGTGGTCATGCGTCCCACAGAGGAATGAAGGGGAAGTCACTTGTCACGGTGGGGCACACCTGTGAGCCCAGGGCTCGGGAGGCCGAGGCAGGAGGATGGCAAGGTCGAGGCCAGCCTCAGGAACAGCGAGGCCCTGAGCAGCTCAGGGAGACCCTGACTCTACATAGAGAACCAGACAGGGCTGGGGACGGGGCTCCTGGGGCCCTGGGGTGGGACACGGCTTGGACCACAGAGTTGGCACTTTCACGGGGACACTCATGGGAACACAAGGACAGAGTGCAGGAAACGGAGCCTGGGTCTGGGCCCTGAACGGCCACCGAGGGTGCGGTCCTCATTCCCCAAGTGATGGCCGCGTGCCACAGTCTCCACACCAGGAATCTTCTGGGGACAAAGGGACCCTTGGGACAGTGGGGCTGGAGCAGGTTGGGGGCCCCTGGGGGACCCGCCGGTCATTGTAGGAGTGACAGGGCTCGGCTCTGGGTCCCTCTGGAGCAGGCCAGTGACTGGGGGCTTCCTGCCCTTCTGTCCCCGCAAGGCCCCTGTGCCGGGCTGTAGGACTTGGGGGAGCCTGGGGACAATCCCGGGGGCTTTAGGTGAGGCCAAAAAGGGAAGGGGCTTGTCCATGTGTCAGCACAGAACCACCTGCTTCAGGGAGCCACACTGGCAGCTGTCACTCCCCCTTGGGACACCTGCTCCACCCTCATGTCCTCCCCCACTGCCCTTCCGTCACTCTTCCCTGACCTTCGACCTTCTCGCTGATCCTTGAAGCCACTCAGCACACCCTGCCCCAGGCCCTTTGCACGTGCAGTCCTCCTAGCATCTCTCTTATGGGTGTTCTCAGGGGTGGCTCCCTCGGGTCTCCTGGGCATCCACCCAGCAGCCTTGCTCCAGGAGTCTTTCGGTGACCACCCCAGGGTCACTCTGCTCCTTACCCTGCCTCAGTTTTCTCTGCATTGGTCCCTTTCCTCTCCCTGGGTGGCACTAAGAGTCCGAGCGCTCTTGTCCTTGGGGTCTGTTTATGTATTGCCCGCCTTCCTTGCTGGGCGGCAGCTGTGGAGGACAGGGCCACCTCTGTCAAGGTCAGTCCCCAGCCCTGTTTTGCATTTTATTTAGAGACAGGGTCTCGCTGAGTTACTTAGCACCTCGCTGTTGCTGAGGCTGGCCTCCAACTTGCAATCCTCCTGCCTCAGCCTCCCGACCTGCTGGGATGATAGGCCTGGGCCGCTGTCCCCAGCCCCATTCTTTTTCTGTTTCTCTCACCACACAGCCCAGGCACTCCCTTGGCGTAGGGACAAGAGTTGTCCTTCTTCTGTACCCAGACCTGTCACGGGGGTTGTCATAGAGCACATGCACAGCAGCCAGCAGTGAGCCAAGATGATAGTCTGTCGCAAAAATGACCTGCACAGACCCCAGTCCCGGCCCCCTGCAACGGAGCAGCTGGAAGACTCAGCTTTGTGACTATTTGTTCATTTGAAATAAGGTACGAACAGGTTTCCCGCAAACTAGGGCACTTGTCACGAGCTCTGCAGTTAACTCGATCCTCCTGAGGGACCTCGTCAAAGAGGGCTCTGTCCCCTGCCATTTCCCAGGCAACAGAGGTTTCTAGTATCCCCATTTTCCAGATGACAGCAGTTTCTAGAATCCCCTTTTTCCAGAGACAGCGGTTTCTAATATCCCCATTTTCCAGATGATAGTGGTTTCTAGTATCCCCATTTTCCAGACGACAGCAGTTTCTAGTATCCCCATTTTCCAGAGACAGCAGTTTCTAGTATCCCCATTTTCCAGATGATGAGTCTGAGGCACAGAGAAAGCCGGGGGTGCACAGCAGCAGCTCCTCCGCTTTGAGCACTGGGCGAGGCTACTTCCCGTGGCTCTGGTCTAACCCTGTTGGCAGATCTGCAAAGCATGTGCCAGGAACGCCATTTACAGATAAAGACTCCGAGGTTCCAAGTGAGACCTGGCCCAAGCCCAACCGGATCTCAGCCTCCCTCTAGGCCTCGCTGGGTCCCTTTGAGTCCCCTTCCCATTCCAGTCCGTTCTGGGTCCTTTCCGTTCCTTTCATTTCTGTTTCAGTTGGTTCCCTTCCTTTCCATTCCCTTTCCTTCCTGTTCCTTTCTTTTCTGTCTGTTCTTTTCCCTTTCCGTTCGGTTCCCTTTCCATTCTGTACCGTCCCCCCTCTAGTTCCCTTCCTTTACTTTCCATTATGTTCCTTTCCCTCCCTGTTCTTTTCTTTTCCGTCCTTTCCCCTTCCGTTTGGTTCCCTTCTTTTACATTCCGTGGCATCACCTTCCCTTCCCTTTTTGTTCCGCCCCTTTCCTTCCCATTCTGTTTCTTTTTCTTCCCTTTCCCTTCAGTTCCGTCCCTTTCCGTTCCATTGCGTCCCTTTTCCTTCCGTTCCCTGCCCTTTCCCTTCCCTTCATTTCCGTTCTGCTGTTTCCTCCACTCAGTTCCATTCCGTTCCTTTCCCTTCCGTCTAGTTTCCTTCACTTCCTGCCCCCTTTCCCTTCCGTCTAGTTTCCTTCACTTCCTTCTCCTTTCCTTTCCTGTCTGCGGCCTGGAGAGCGGCCCGTGTTGGACATAGCACGCGTCAGTTCCTCCAGGCGAGCAGGTGGTCTCAGGGCCTGGCACTGGGGTAAGGGTCTGTGGCCGGGTGGGCAGGTGGATGGTGGGCACGGAACTCGCCCCCTAGGTTCTCCGGGGCCTGAAACACCGTTGCACATAAATGGCTGGCTTAGGGAAGCAGCAGGCCTTCCGGCTCCCGGGCTGGCTTCCGCTTCCTGTCTGTGCCGCCATTGCGGCGGGCGCGCGGGGGGGGGGGGGGGGGGGACAGTTCCGGTCTTGGACTTCCGGCTTCATGTGGAGCTTGAGGGCTGCTGCGTGGGTTGCTGCGTGGCGTCGGGGGCCATGGCCTCTGGGTGGCTGTGGTCGGGGTTCGAGTCCGGCCTGGCCTGTGTGATCTGTGCGCTGGGGGCAGGTTTCTGACCCGGTCCTGGAGCTCCGTGGAGCCTGGGCCGGGCGGCCAGGCGCGCCCTCCCCGGCCACTCTGCGGACCCCCAGGGGGACGCTGCGCCTTCCCAGGCCAAGGGCCGGACACAGGAGGCAGCTCTGTGGGGAGGCCCGGGCCTCTCTGCGTCCCCACCCACAGCAGCCCCACCCGTGCTCGGCCCAGGACCGCGGTGGTCACCATGTGGCCTGACCCTGGGTGGCGGGCAGTGGTGGCCTCGGCCCTGGGAGTCCAGCCCTGCCTTTGCCCGGCCCCCGCCCGCTGGTGGCCTCCCCGTGGGGGCGTTTCTCGCTTGTCTTCGTCTCCCATTTTTCCTTTTCATTTTTCTTTGAGCCGCCCACACGGTTCACAGGTCAGAATCGCACGAGGACTTGGAGGAGGGCCTCCACCTTTGGCCTCCCTGGGCCTCCACTTCCAGCCTCCCCACCGCTGGCCTCCCTAGGCCTCCACCGCTGGCCTCCCTGTCCCCCAGCACCTTCCCCTCGTCCCCGCCCCTCCCCCGCCCACTGCTCCTCTGGCACGTGATCCCTGGTGATGGGCCATTTGATGTCCTCAAGGTCGACAGCAGTGTCCCCTCTTTCATCCCTGTGCGGACAACGTGTCCTCTAGATGGCCGTGAACTTGAGGACGCACATCGCTGTCTTCGCTCAGCTATTCTCACGTCATCCAAGATCTTGCCTCGTTTCTCCTGTGATTTCTGTGACCGTTGGTGACAGGAATGTCATCTCAGACCCACGGTCATGAGTCCCCCGACTTCTTCCTGCCTTTGCTTCCTAACTTGGGGTCATGGCAGTCCTGGGACACACTTGGTCACCTCCGTGGAATCTGCGGAGGTTGGTGTTGTGGCCTAACATATGGTCACCCCTGCGCTGCCCTGGGGACAGGTCACAGGCTGGCCCTGAGCCTGCACCGTCCTGGGGACAGGTCATAGCCTGGCCTGGCCCTGATCCTAACCCTGACCCTGCACTGGCCATGGGGACAGTTCAGAGCCTGACCCCGACCCCGACCCCGTGGTGGCCCAGGGACACTTCATAGCTAGACCCCGTCTCGGTGTCCACACCGCGGACCAAGCCACTTGGTCCAGGTCTCATCTTCCAGCTGAGTATCCATCACTGGGAGTCGGACGTGGTGACTGACAGCTGTCATGTCCCTTGCTCTGTTTCCCATTAATGGTCACTTCTCCTCTGTCTGCTCTGGGCTCTGGTAGGTGCCTGTCACTGGCCAGTTGTCATGTCTTCCCTTATTCTCAGATTCTATCACGTCCACCCTGAGTAGGGCCTGGAGACCTCCTCCCGGCTGATGTCCCCAGGCTGGTCTCTCCTGTCCCCAGGCCCAGGCTCCTGGTGCCTCTGTGGACGGGGGTCTTCCCTGCCTTTCATCTGCTGGGGCCCAGGCTGCCCGTCGCTGTGCTGGGACAGGAGGGCTTACTGGGCACCCTCCTGGGGCATCCATGTGGGACAGCAGGGGACTGTCCACTTGGGCCTTGGGTCTAACCCAGGAGACTCAAATGGACTCACTGATTTTTTTCCCCGAGCGACAGGTTCCTGGGACGTGCCCAGGAGCTGACCGGGGTCGGGAGGCGGGGAGCCGCGTGGTCTGCAGCCGTCCTGGGCAGGCCGCGCAGGGGCTGGGCGTTATTTATGGAGATGTCCAAGTGACAGCGGGACTCGTGGGCAGGAACTGCCGGTGGCTCCGCGTCCTTAACCTGGCTGACAGCGGAACCCCCCAGGGGCGTCTCTGGGAGGGCTGGGGCCGGAGCCCTGCGTCTGTTCAAAGCCCATAATAAAGACATCAGGGCTACCTGTCAGGCCAGCCCGCTGGGCCAGGGGCGGGCAGGGGCGGGGAGCACCTGGGACCAGGTGTGCTGTTTCCTGGGAAAACACACGACGCCCGGGGCTGTGGGCCATTAGGCCATCCGCTGACGTCTCACTCCCCAGCCGTCCAGCCTGGGAGGGGTCTGCGTCCTGAAGAGGCCAGGACATGGGCAGTGGCCAGGCTGTGCCCCTGCGGATGCGGAAACCCAGGTACAGAGGGGAAGGGCTGCCCTGCAGGGTGACGGGGACTCAGTGCCAGCGTCCCAGGGTGTGTGTGGGGTCCCACCTGGGACATCTTGGGGCGTCTGGTCCTTCCCGTCGCTCATGAGTTGGCAGAGGCTGGCCTGAGCCTTCCCATTTTTTGCCCACAGAACTCGGGGTGGACCGGGCTTTCTGGAAACATGTTCCATTTTTTTCTTTTTTGGTACCAGGGACTAAACTCGGGGGCCCTCAACCCCCGAGCCCCGTCCCCAGCCCTGTTTGGTATTTTATTTAGAGACAGGGTCTCCCTGAGTTGCTCAGGGCCTCCCCATGGCTGAGGCTGGCCTCCAACTCTCAATCCTCCGGCCTCAGCCTCCCAGGCTAGGCTGACGGGCATGGCCACCCACCTGGTGAAGCATGTTCGCTTTTTGCCACTTACACAAACGGAACTTGATCAACGAGCCTAAAACATAATAGAGCCAAACCCCCAACTCAGCATCCCATGTCACTGGTGAAAAGGGACAGTGAAACCGAGCCCAGCTACATCTGGTGACCACATCCATCTCAGGATGCAAAGCCCGAGGTCTGTCCCCTGGGCTAGTGAGGTGGGGGCCCCGGAGACAGCTGAGCCCCCCGACAGGGACTCTCTGTGCGGCAGTCAGGACAGAGGACAAGTGGCCTGGCACTGCAGCGCTGGTGAGCGCGCGGGTCCTGTCCCTTGTCACCTGTGGGAGCTCAGGTTGGTGGGGAGCCCCGGCCTGTAGCGGAGGAAGGGACCCTGTGCAGACCCCAGCAAGGCTCGGATGCAGCAGGTCGCAGTGAGCAGGCGCCCTGTGCTCTCGGGCCTCAGCCTCCCTTCCTCTAGGACGGCTGTGGGACCAGCTCAGGGAAGGTCCCAGAGATACGGTGACCACAGGGCATTGGGGCCTCCTTTACGTCCTAAGGAACCCAGGGGACACCAGGGGGACTGGGTCTCAGCGCCTGCTGGGTGCCAGCTCCTGGCTGAGGCTCACCTGCCGGGTCGTGTCCCCAGGACCCCACACCTGGTCTCCCTAGGTGCTGGGGACAGCAGTAGCTGGTGGCTCCCGGCTGTCACCCGGCGGTGCTGAGGCCTGGGAAACAAAGGTCCAGCAAGGACAGCCTTGCTGGGGCCCAAGTGGCCTGCGGGAGGGTCCCCTCGCAGGGAGCCATGTTTCCTGGGAGGCCGGATGTGACTGTCACTGTCGGGGCGCTGGATGCTGCCGACGGAGAGGAGAGGGAGGAGGAGGCTGAGCCTTCGCAGGAGGCCGGGCGAGCTGTAATTAGGTAATGACAGGCCCCTGCACCCCCGCCTCCCCGGGGACAAGGACCCTCCCTCCCGCGGGTAATTGCAGGGTCGGGTCCCGCGCGGCTCCTTCCGCGCCCGGCCTCTACCCAGAGCCAGCAGGGCCTCTGAGGGAGGCCGGGGCGCCCGGGGGTCCTTCCAGGAGGTGGGACAGGGGCTCCCGGGCCTGCAGCCTCAGCCTGGATGGTGGCACTCGATGGCCCTGCGGGGCTCCTCGTCCTTCCTCAGCAGGAGACATTCAGGGGCACCAGGAGCCCGTCCCCCCTCTGCCCTGCACCCTCCGTGGCTCCCACCTTCCCCAGAGCCCGTCCCCGACGGCCGCCCTGCCCACTCCGCCCCAGGCTCGCGCTTGCTGCGGCCGCCCCTGCACTTGGTGGCCTTGGAGCGGGTGCTGCACCCGCGCCCTCCTGTCCTCCTCAGCCTGCATGGTCACCTCTGCGGGTCCTGGTGCCGAGGGACACACCCCCGGTCTCTGCTCCTGCTGCTGTGTCGTCCTTGTGATTCCCTCCGGGGTCCCCCCTTCCCCACCTGGTCACGCCCTCGCCCTCCCCTGAGGCTGTCACCTCGCCATAGCCCTGCTGGTGACAACCTAGGTGACAACCGTGCCTGGAAGCCAGTCGGGCTCATGAGGTGACGCACCTGCCTTAATTCGCAGCCTGGTGTCCCCCGGGTCACCTCAGCTTCTGGTCTTCAGCTTCTCCCCCCCAGGCTCCCTCCCCAGGGGGCTGGCCTGGTCCCTTGAGGGACACTCCAGCCAGCCCAGGCCTGCTGGGGACGCTGCCCTGTCCCCACTCAGCCACAGTCTGCTCCCCACTGTCACCATGGACGCCTCGGGGCTTGTGGCCCACGGGCGGAGGGTCCTCTGGGCTGGTAGGGAAGGGGCTGTGGCCCCAGGTCCCAGGAGCAGGGAGGTGCGTGGGGCCTCAGTGACCACGGGGTGGGCAGTAAGACTATTCCAGAATGTTCCGTGGCCAGGTCTGCGCTGCGCACGCTGCAGCACTCACGCATGTGGTCTGCAGATGTCCCCGTGGGAGGCACCGTCACAGAGGTTCTCGTAATCAGTGGACTCCGAATTCTGGCTGCATGCTGCGTGTGAACGCGTTCCTGTCCCTGAGGGTTGGTCACCAGGCGGCGGGCCTCCAGGAGGCCAGGAGTTCTTGGGAGGGTGCCATGGTGGCCGGGCCCGTGGGTCCTCAGAGCGGGACTCGCCCTTCTGTCCCGTGTCTGTGGTGGCCTTCGGGTCTTGTGCCTCCCTCCCCACGGCCTGGTCCTCCTGGGTGCAGCCGCTGGTCTTGGTCTCCCGCCCTCCAGACCCGTGAGCTCCATGAACCTCTTGTCTTTGTAACTGACCTGGCGTCGGGTGTTCTGTCACAGCAACAGCAAACAGGCCAGGACCCGGCACCTGCTCATCAGCAAACACGTTGGCAAAGGTCCCGTTTTCTGTAACCTGTTTGCTGACGAATCCTGTTCACGTCACCCATTTCTATAAATGTCTGGAAAGATGACAAGCTGGGCTCCTCTCTGCAGCAGATCTCCGCAGCGTCTGTGTCTGTGTGTCCCCTTAGGAGGCCTGAATACTGGGACGAGTGAACAGAGAGAGGGACACAGGCTCTGGGGCCGGGTGGCCTGGTGGCCTGCTTCACTTATTGGCTGTGTGTCTCTGGACAAGCTGCTTGACCTCTCTGAGCCTCAGCTTTCTCCTTTGTAAAGCAGGGCTGGTCAGGTTAGGGGACCGGGCCCTGTCCTGGTGCCACGAGGTGTGGCAGGGCACTAGAATGACGGGTTTTGCGGAAGAGAGCTTATTTACCAGGTGGAAGCGGGGGCCTAGGAGAGCAGGGTGCAGACTGCTCCCCAAAGACAGGGTGTGGGGTATTTATGGGCTCAGGTGTGGGGACGAGGTTGGAGTCTGGGAAGTAACAGGGGAGTATGGGGGTCATCAAGCCGTCCCCAGGGTCACCATCTGGCCCCTCCTGAGGCATTCTGGCCTTCAGAACCGGTGGGTCCCGTTGGTTTGGGTTTTACTGGGCAGTGGGCGGAGCTCCACGAACCTCTTGTCTTTGTAACTGACCCGGCGTCGGGTGTTCCGTCACAGCAACAGCAGACGGGCCAGGACCCGGCACAGGGCCAGGCGCCTTGTGGCCACTGGGAAAACCCTTCTGCAGGCAGCGCTGAGAAGGTGCGGGGGTCGGAAGCCAGAGACAGGTGACAGGTGGCTTGTCCTGGGCCCCTTGGACCCCTGGGAGCTGATGTGTGACTGAAGCGGCTCTCTGTAGTCATCTTGGACACGGAGGAGGAGCCGAACAAAACCAAAGGGGACCAAGTTCCTACCCCAGCCTGGGCCCCCGCGGAGTCGCAGTCGCTGCCACGGATAAAAGAAAACCCGGGATCAAGATTCCAATTTGATGAAGGTATCCACTGCCTCAATCAGGTCCCTGAAGCTCAGGAAATAAAGAAGAAATAAACCCAAATAAGCCGATCGATAAGTGGGCCCAAGAACCCAACATCAAACGAAGAAACTCAAACCGTCAGCAAATACACGAAAAAGTGTCTGAGAGCCGTCAGGGAAAAGCAGATCAAAACTACTCCAGTTAGAACGAGCCTCGCATCGTGATGACGCACACCCCTGTTTTTCAGCAGCACAATCCCCAATAGCTGAGTTGTGGACCCCGTCTAGGGGTCTGTCATCAGGTGAACCGAGAAAGAAAATGTGGTGTCTCTTCCCGGTGGAATATTACTCAGCCATAAAGAAGGATGAAGTATGTCACTTGCAGGTACCCGGACGGAGCTGGAGAGAGCGTGGCGCTAAGTACAACGAGCCAGGCCCAGAAAGTCAAGGGTTGAGGGTTTTCCCTCATGTGAACGTTAGAGGGAGGTGGGTGGGAGTGTGTGAGAGAGAATTTAAAAAAAAAAAAAAAATGGATCTTCTGAAAATTGACGGAACACCGATAGAGGGGAGGAGAGGAATCGAGAGCAGGGCGGGAGGTGAGGGCATCGGGGAGTGCCAGGCAACAAAAGCTCCAGACTGTGCTACGTCCGTGTACCAGTGTGTCGCAGTGAATCCTGCTGTTACCTGGAGTAATAATGCACTAGTTAAAAAATCATAGAAGGACCGGGCGCAGTGGCGCACACCTGTCATCCCAGCAGCTCGGGAGGCTGAGGCAGGAGGATCCCAAGTTGGAGGCCAGCCTCAGCCACTTAGCAAGGCCCTAATTAGCTCCGTGAGACCCTGTCTCTTAATAAAATGCAAAATAGGGCTGGGGACGGGGCTCAGGGGCCGAGGGCCCCCTTCTGTCCTCCCACCTCCTGAGGGCTCCGCTCACACTCTGCTCCCTCGGCCCATTCCAGACCTGGGGGAGTGGCCCTGACAGCGTGATTGATTGCTCTGTGGGTCCCGGGAGGGGACGCACGGAAACATCCGTGGAATGTCATCATGGCATCTTCGCGGAGGCCCAGCACGAAATGAAACTATGCTCAGCTGCCGGCTGAGAGCAGCGCCCGGCGGTAACAGAAGTCCGGGTCTCCCCTGGTGACAGGAGCGTGGTGACGGTCGGAGCCTGATAGCTGATGGGCGACAGGGACCCTCCTCTCCAGGCACGACCTGGCTCTTCCCGACGTCCAGGTGTGGGTGCACGAACACACACACATGCACACCAACCTGCACACGCACACACATGCACACACACCCACGTGCACACACATGCATACACACATGCACACAAATGCATGCACACACATGCACACTTATGCACACTCACATGGATGCCCAGACATATGCACACACATGCATACCCACATGTACACACACATGCATGCACACACATGCATACCCACATGTACACACACATGCATGCACACACATGCATACCCACGTGCACACACACATGCACACACGCATGCAAGCTCATGCACACACATACGTGCACACACATACATGCACACTCACGTGCACACACATGCATGCACACACACATGTACACTTATGCACACACATGGATGCCCAGACATATGCACACACACGTACACTTATGCACACACATGGACACCTACACATGCATGCACACACACGTACACTTATGCACACACATGGACACCCACACATGCATGCACACACACGTACACTTATGCACACACATGGACACCTACACATGCATGCACACACACGTACACTTATGCACACACATGGACACCCACACATGCATGCACACACACGTACACTTATGCACACACATGGACACCCACACATGCATGCACACACACGTACACTTATGCACACACATGGACACCCACACATGCATGCACACACACGTACACTTATGCACACACATGGATGCCCACACATGCATGCACACACACATGCACACCCACGTGCACACACACATGCACACTCATGCACATTCATGCACACACGCATGCATGCTCATGCACACACATACATGCACACTCACGTGCACACACATGCATGCACACACATATGGACACTTATGCACACACACATGGACACCCACACATGCATGCACACACACATGCACACCCACGTGCACACACATGCAGGCACAGACATGCACACTCATGCACACACATGCATGCACACACACATGCACACCCACGTGCACACACATGCATGCACAGGTTACTGACTCCTTTTTCGTTTTTAATAAATAAGATAGAGTTTACATGCCCTGAACCCCCCTCTGACTCACGCAGCGTGCTCCTGGGGTTGGGTAGGCATTGAAGAAACCGGAACTTGGTCATCCCTAAGGGGAATGCCGCCATGACCCGGGCCCCTCCTTGTTCCTACCACCATGAATCCATTTCCTGTCTCTGTGGCCTTGCCTGCCCCGAGCATTTCCTACAAAGGGGATCACACAACCTGTGGCCTCTGTGTCAGGCATTTATTAGGTCAGTGTTTACAAGGTCCCTGTCTGATAGCACGCATCCGACTTCATTCCTTCATCCATTTTCACGTCTGCATAATATTCCCTTGTGCAAAGAATGGTCTATGATGCAGATAGACCACTTTTTTTGGCCTGTGAATCCGTTGATGGGCACTGGACTTGTCTCCCCGGTGGCTTTTGTGACCCGTGCTGTCACGAGCTTTTGTGTGAACGTGGGTGTTCTGTTGAATTGTTGAACAACTCGAGTGTTTAACTTTTTTTGGTACCAGGGATTGAACCCAGGGGGTGCTTAACCCCTGAGCCCCGTCCCCAGCCCTGTATATATTTTATTTAGAGACAGGGTCTCGCTGAGTTATTTAGGGCCTTGCTAAATTGCTGAGGCTGGCCTCCAACTTTTGATCCTCCTGCCTTGGCCTCCCAAGACCCTGGGATGACAGGTGAGGGAGGGGGAGGGGGAGAGGGAGACAAAGGGAGTGGGAGGGGGAGGGGGAGATACAAATCAAGAAAATTAGAGTGAGAAAGGAGCTGTCCCTGCAGACATTTCTGCAGCCAGAGGACCGAGACCTAACCCTGGACCCTTCTGACATGTCACTTTGAGCTGAGGTTCCATGTCTGCGTGGGCTCTGGGGCTCTGGGGCTCTTGGGCTCTGGGGCTCTCTTGGGCTCTCTTGGGCTCTGGGGCTCTCTTGGGCTCTCTTGGGCTCTGGGGCTCTCTTGGGCTCTCTTGGGCTCTCTTGGGCTCTCTTGGGCTCTGGGGCTCTCTTGGGCTCTCTTGGGCTCTGGGGCTCTCTTGGGCTCTCTTGAGCTCTCTTGGGCTCTCTTGGGCTCTCTTGGGCTCTCTTGGGCTCTGGGGCTCTCTTGGGTTCTCTTGGGTTCTCTTGAGCTCTCTTGGGCTCTCTTGGGCTCTCTTGGGCTCTCTTGGGCTCTCTTGAGCTCTCTTGGGCTCTCTTGGGCTCTGGGGCTCTCTTGGGCTCTCTTGAGCTCTCTTGAGCTCTCTTGGGCTCTCTTGAGCTCTCTTGAGCTCTCTTGGGCTCTTGAGCTCTCTTGGGCTCTGGGGCTCTCTTGGGTTCTCTTGGGTTCTCTTGGGTTCTCTTGGGCTCTCTTGGGCTCTCGGCCTCTGGGGCTCTCTTCAGTGAGCTGTTGACACCCGACAGAGACGTGGTGCAGGAGGGTCTAGGGCAGGGCAGGGTCCTCTGCATCTGCAGACCCTAGTGCAGGGGTCTCCCAGCTGAGGCTGAGGCTGAGGCTGAGGCTGAGGACGGGGATGGGGCGGCCGGATCCCCGAGATAAGCCTGCTCTGTCCACGGCTCTGCGCTGGTGTTCGAGACACAACCGGCCCTTCAGACCTCCCCAGGACCTTGTTAGTTGTGATCGCCTCCTTATAGACAAGGAAGCCGAGCTGAGGTCACAGCATCGTCGAGGTCATGGCCATCAGTGGGTGGCCCCGCAGAGTTAGAGAAACCTGGGCTCCAAGGCCTGCTCTCTGGCCCTGCTCTGGGCACCCGCCATGCAGTGGACTGTCACCTGCGCTGTCCTCCTCACTGCAGTCCCATCCCCGTCCGTCCCTGCCCCAAAATGAGGAATCCAGGTTTTGTGGCTGTGGCGCTTTGGTGACCAGTTCTCGGGGGGTTCCTATTTGACCTGCCTCATCTTCATGGTCTCCCTCTCCTTCGCCAGGGACTGGTTCAGGGAGGTGACTCCATTTTGACCCGTTGGATTTAAAGAAGAGGCTACCAGGGACCCCAGGAAATGATTGTCCCAGTTTGGGGACACGCAGACAGAAAGTGCTCTTTGCTTTCCTGACTTTTTGCCCCGAAGGAGGTTGTCTGAGGGAGTGACGGCAGCCATCTTGTGACCAAGAGGGAGATCGCGTCATGCCAACACTGGCCGGGTGGGGGTTTAGAAAAAGTCCTCAGTGACATCACGGAGCCTGAGCCCAGGGACCCTGCCTTGGAACTTCTCGTTCAGTCAGCACAAATGTCGTGGAGACGGCGTCCTAATCAGCTGGTGACAGACAGCTTTGTGCACTGAGTTAGGATTTCCCTCGGGCAGGTGGAGGGGGCTGGTGGCACGGTCCCCCTCTGCTCTCGGGTCCCTTCTGGGCTTCTGCCACTTGTTCCCACGGACCGAGGCTCTCTGCTGCCGTGGCCCTGGCCCTTCCCAAAGCCAGATCTGGGGACCTGTTCCTAGCGCAGGGACAGAGCTCTCCGCAGGGCTGGAAGTTTGGGTTGCTGAGCCCAAGAGCAGAGTGAGCTGTGAAAGATGGAGTCAGCGGGCCTCTCTTCTCAGCTGGCAGACGGAGTAGAGGCCAGGAGGCCCAGGAGGCCGTGTCAGGAGTAGAGGCCAGGAGGCCCAGGAGGCCGTGTCAGGAGTAGAGGCCAGGAGGCCCAGGAGGCCGTGTCGCCCTGCGAGGCCCTGCCAGGGGTGGTGCTGGGCACTCTGTGGAGGCGAGGAGGCCACTCTCGCTGCAGAGGAGGGCCCTGCGGCCTGCCGTCTCCCAGGCAGGTAGAGGCCTGCCCGCGCCCAGCCCCTCCTGCAGCTTAATCTCTGCCTGCCTCCTGGGCCGGCCCAGCCTCCTTCTCCCCCGGCCTCTGCCAGCTGACTTATCCCTCTGCCATCTCCTTCCCTGGGGCCGAGGCGGGGTGTGGGGAGGGAGGCAGGTGAGGGCCTTGCTGCTCAGGGGAAAATTAATTAGCCTGGGCTCCCCAAGTCCCTTTGAAGATAAAAAAAAAAAAAAAAGAAAATACACACACTCGCGCCTCGTGGGGGAGGCGGCTCCCGGGGGCCTGGCGTGGTCCCCTCTGCTGGGCAGGGTGTGCGCCTTCTCCGCTCCACACCTGTCTTTGCAGAGAGCCTCACTTGGAAACCCAGGTGCTCTGGCACGGGGACGGTGGGTGGGTGACTTCTCCAAAGGGCTGCTGCAGTCCCCTGGCAGCCGGGCTGGGCCTGGCCTCTCTGATCCTCAATATCTCAGCAAAATGAGGGAGGGCAGAGCCTGCCGCCGGCCGGCACGTAGTAGGTGCTCAGTAAACACGCCTCCCTCTCCCACCTTGGACCGAACGGGTGGCACGGCCCGGTGCTGGTGTCTGAGGCTGGGTTTCCAGCTGCGTCCCCGGGAGGGACCACCCAGCCAGCCCGCTCTGGCGGCGGGGCCGGCCCTCTCCATCCTTGGCAAACCCTGCGAGAACCAAGGTGCGCCCGGAGAGACTGGAACGCGCCTGGCACCCCTGCCGTTCTCGAAGAAGAAACTGAGGCTCAGAGTGGTCCACACCCCCGCCCCCCCCACCGAATTAGCGGATGCCCAGCTGGGCCGGCGGAGGAGGGTGGCCGCCGGGCAACAGGTGAGGTTTGGCCGCCGGAAGGTCTGGAAGCTTCCAGGGGCCTTCAGAGGCGCTTGGCACGGCGGGCGCGAGGCGGGTGGGGCTTCCTTCTTGGGGACCCCGCCCCGCCCAGGCCCGGCTTACCTGCCAGGCAACAGGTGGCCTGGAACCAGCTCATTTATGGCTCCAGGTGAGCCACGGGCCCCCCACTGAGGGGTGGGGATGAAAGGCAGCCCCCAGCCTCCCGCGCTCCCTGCCTGGCCCCTTCCTGACCCGGGCCTCGGCGGAGGGACTCCCTGCACCCAGCAGGCGCCAGGCCTGTGCCCACTGCCCCCCCCCCACAGCAGGAGAGGGCTGGCGGCTCGGCTGGGACAGGTCTCCGTGCTGGGCCTCAGTTTTCCATCTGTGAAATGGGAACATGGTGGTGACCGTGGAGGGGTGGCCCTGCCTTTGGGGCCCCCTGGCATGTTGACAGTGGCCGCAGGAGGTCACAGGAGGGCATTTGGGACCCAGGATGGTTCGTTTCCCCTCCTCTGTCCTGCCCAGAGCTGCTGGCCTCCCCCTGGTGGCACGGCCTGAGCCACTGTGTTCCCTTGAGGAACCTGCAAAGGGACAGCAGGATTCATTCCTGGTGGTGGCCAGCATTTATTAAGCCCTTACTGTTTGCCGGTCCCTGTGTTAACGGCGGGGTGTGTCTCAGCCCAAGCTCTCAGCCGGCCACAGGAGCCTGGCATCCTGTGACCGTCCAGCCGGGCACCCAGACGGGGACCTGAAGCCAGGCTGGCCCTTGAGACTTGTCCACCCCTTCCTTTCCCATCTCAGGGTTTATTCTGCTCCGGGAAGTCAGGAAGTCCTACCTGAATCTAGCCTAAATCCCTCTTTGCGGGGGAGGCTTCTGGTCACAGAGGCCAGGGGATCTGGAGGGGGGTCTCCGGGCAGGCGCGTCTGTCTGCCTGTCCGTTCCTGTCTGCCGGCGGCCCGGGCAGCGCTGGCCCTGGGGCAGCGGCTGGTGCATATTTGTTGAGTGACTCCGAGACGCTGCGTGGAGGGAGCGGCCGGGGCCGTGCCCGGGGCCTGCGCTGCGGGATCAGAGGCCGAGGTGCCCGGGTGAAGGCCCAGAGGCCGGGATGGGCTGGGGAGCGGGCGCTTCCTGAGGGGGTCACAGGCCCCAGCCACCTGCAGGGGCAGAGGAAGTGGAGGCTACGGGAGGCGGAGGCCCGCGGGCGGCCTTCCCGAGAGCCATTCATCACCGTAGCAATTTGAGGAATGTGGAGCCCAGAGTCGGAGCCAGGGAGGGGAGGCTGGGGCCCGGCCCCCTGTCCCAGAGCCAGGGAGGGACCAGCCCTGGGCACCTGGGGTGTGAGAGTCCCCCCAAGCTCGGAGCCTCCAACCACAGCCTGGGCTGAGTCGGGCCAGGCCGGCTGTCCCCTACCCCTGCACCCTAACCTAGGAGCCCCACCGCCCGCTGCTCCCACTTAGGGTCCCCCGTGGCGTGGTGTGAGGCCACTTGGCCTTCAGGGTCTGCGTCCTGTCTCGGGCCAGCGGCACGTGTGGACTCCTCCCCGATGCTGGTCAGCAGCAGGTCAGCCCTGGGACGCTGCGGGTGACCGGTCCCCGCCCCGTGTGGCCAGGCCAGGGCCACGGATGCGTTGAAGGACATCTCCTAGTTGTCCTCTATTAGTGGCCTCTATTAGTTTATTCGCATGCGGTGCCGAGGGTGGGACCGGGGCCTCAGTGCTCCCCCACAGAGTCACTGCTCCGGCCCTCGAGCGCAGCATCCACACCAGGCCCTTCCCGTTCCCAGCCCATGAGGGTCCGGGGAGAAGCGTCCTTCCGGGCGGCGGCTCTGGGCCCAGCAGCCCGGACACTTTGCTTCAGAGCACTTGAACTTGGCGTGGGCGCGGGGTCCCCAGAGCGGTGGCCCGGGCCCTGGGAAGAGCAGGCTCTGGATTCGAGGACGGGAGCTGCCTCTGTCCTGCAGTCTCGCCACCCGAGCGGCCTGCCAGGGTCCTCAGGGCCTCGGTGGGGTGGCTCGGCTCGGCTCCGGCTCTGCTCAGAGTGGACCGTCCATCCTGGAGGCTGAGGGGGACGGAGGACGAGGTGCCCACCTCTCCCAGTCAGCATGGCCTGGATCAGGGTGGCCCTCCTCCAGCCTGGGCCCCGTCCCCGTCCCCGTCCCCGTCCCCAGGGACTTGGTGCACCTGCTCTGAGTGTCCAGGAGCAGCCCCGCAGGGTGACAAGGGGACAGGCCACCACAGATCTCCAGCTGCTCCTCACAGCCCAGCCCCGCCCAGCCAGGCCTCCCCCCAGTGACCCCTGCCCCTCTGCCCCGGTGCTGAGAAGAACAGAGGGGACACAGGCCTGCCCTGAGGACAGAGGGGGGCTGTCCCCAGAGTGGGCTGTAGCTGTGGGGCATGGACAGCCCCGTCCTGGGCTCAGCGTCCTCCTCTGGGGAGGCCAGTGGTAGAGGCTACCACCATGACAAGTCACAGGGTTGTCAAAGGCCGCCTCCTGGGTTGGCCTGGGGCAGGGAGCCCCGCGACAGGGACATGGCTGGGCCCCGGGTGCCTTTTTTTTTAGAGACAAGGTCTCCCTGGGTTGCATGGGATCTTGCTAAGTGGCTGAGGCTGGCCTCCAACTTGCGATCCTCCTGCCTCAGCCTCCTGAGCCGCTGGGATGACAGGCATGGGCCACCGTGCCCAGCTGGGGACACTGTCCTCCTGCCGCCACTGGTCCCCGTTCACATCGGGGTTCCCTGGAGACCTGGAGCCTCGGCTGCACGCCAGGCCTAGTGAGCACCCGTGCCCTGCCCGGCCCTGGAGCTGGGGAAACGGAGGCCCGCGGTGGGGGCTCACGGGGGGGGGGGGGGGGGGGTGAGGCTGCAGGGTGAGGCCGGCCAGGCCGGGCAGGGCAGGGCAGGAGGGGGCTGAGGCCACTTCCCTGGGCCCCCCGCAGGGCCTCCGCCTAATCCGGTTTTCTGCCCAGCTGAGCAGCCAGGAGGAGGCCGGTTCTCATCCCATTTTAATGCAAAGGAGGCTGCCCGGGGCCTGGCTTGTTCTGAGCCTGGTGACAGTGGCCGTGAATGGGGACCCCAGTAACGGGGACAAAAATGTGACAGGGCCCTCCATCATGGTGTCGCACGACAATCAGGACATTATGGTTGGTCCTGGAACCCGCTATGCTAAGCAGACAAGAGGCCAGGCCTCGGGGGCCGCCCGGGGCTGGTCAGGGGCTCCATTGTGTGGGGCGCTTGGACCCGAGGACTCAAAGGGTCCCCAGCTGCCCGTCCCTCCACCTCCTGCCACCGTGGGGGGGCCCCATGGGGCAGTGGGGGAGGGGCTGCAGACCCCCCTTGGCCCTGCTGTGTGTGCCTGGGGCAGGAGCCTCCCTCTCTGGTCCTGGCTGGTGCTATCTCAGCAAGGACGGTGACCACACCACAGGGACCCTTCACACCAGCAGGCGCTCTCTTTACCAACTCTCACAGTGGCCCCCGGGGGTGGCGTGGGGGAAGCGCTGGTCATTTCCAGTCCCCAGGGACGCAGTCAAGTTTGGGGATGGGAAGCTGGCCGGTCACCCCAAAAATCCAGCCACAGACACGGGCAGGATCCAGTTCAGTGGCACAATTCCTGTGGCCACCTATCTCCCTGCATCGGCTTCAGCTTTGGATTTCTGTTGAAAATGCTGTGAGCCGGGCGCAGTGGCCCACGCCTGTCATCCCAGCGGCTCGGGAGGCTGAGGCAGGAGGATCGCAAGTTGGAGGCCAGCCTCAGATCCTGTCCCCGTGTGGACGGCCACACTGCGAAGGCTCGGGGCCTCTCTTTGGGCTTCCTCAGAGGGAGCAGCTTCTCCACACTGTCCCCCGGGATGGAGTCAGGGACAGTGGAGTCCCAAAGAGGGTCTCCCCATGACAAATCTTCCCACTCGGAGCCCAGTTTACAAAAGCTGTAGAAACGAAGGTCACCCTGTCCAGAGGCGCACAGGGAGGGAGCGGCTGCCAAGCAGAGGTCACCTGCGTCCTGTAGGGGTCTATCTGGGCCAGTCTCACCCACACCCTGTTTGCCCTGGGGGCTCTGGTGAAAAATCAGGGACTGGATCCCCCTTCAGGTCAGGCTGGCTCTATCCGCTGAGCCACCCAGGCAAGTCACTTGCCCTCTCTGTGCGGTTTCCCCAGGGGCAGGTCTAAGGTCCTTGCTTCAGGGGCAGGGGGAGGTCAGAGTCGGGCAGTTCCCAGGCCAGGGCTGGAGGGTGCAGGTCCCCCGGGGTCCCGGCTCCCTCCTCCCGCCTCCTTCCTCTGCCCTCCCTCCCAGACCCCATCGATCAGCGGAGGCTCCAGTCCCGGACCGCAGACTGGCCTCCCTGGCCAGGCCCGGTCCTTTCCATTTGCGACTGGACAGGTTCCAGGCCGGAGCTGGGAGCGGCGGTAATGGGCCACCGGGTGAATTATGGAGCCGCGAGAGGCGACCTCAGAGGGAGGTGGCCGGGACCTGGCGGCGGGCCCAGCCACCTCCTGGGGGCTCCCCCCCCACCCAGCGTCTCCCCTGCCCGTCCTCCCTGAGTCCCCTGCTGCCCACACTGGCCAATGGGACTGAGGCCAGAGGAGGAAAGGGCCGGTCGAAGGTCACACGAGAAGCCAACCCTGTCCCCTGGTCCCTCTGCCCCCGCCCCCCGCCCCGCTCTGGTGCTAAAGGATGGAGTCCGCGTCCTTCATCCCTTCCCGCCTTGGCGCTGTGCTCGAGGGTGGCCAGGCCACTTGTCAGATGCCCATGATTGGACAGGACAATGGAGAGAACAGAGAGAGGGAAGCGCATCGCCGGGGCCAACTTGACCTCGGGTCTCATTAATCAAGGTCTATGCCTTTAGATGAGGGAGTTGAATTTGGGGCTTTATGCTGCTCAGAGTTTTTTTCTGGGTCTGGTCCCCCCCCCTCCCCGGGGGGGGTGGGTGGCTGAGAGGACCCAGCCAGGGCTAGGTGCAGACCGCGGGTGGCCCTGTGGGACACGGGGTTGGGGTGCTGTGTGCATTTAGGGAATCTAGATGACAGAACAGCACCCAGTGAGGAGGGGACTAGGGCAGGGCTCGCCACCAGCGGCCTCGAGTGTCGGGAGGGGCTGGACTCGGGGACCCGCGGACCCTCCTGCTCCGAGCTGCGCGCTCAGCCGGGGAACAATGTTCCCAGGGAGCCCCGGCGACAAGGACGGCTGCTGATTACAAATTGCTCCGCGATTTTCTCCCGTTGCCATGGCGACCGCAGGCGGCATCTCAAGCAGCTCAGGATGCAGCTGGACCCTTTCAGGCCTCGGCTCCGCGGCCTCCCTGCCCTGCCCCCCTCAGCCCTCCGCCACCTCCCGAGGCTCAGCCCTGCGTCCCGCTCGCCCTGAGACCCTTGCCTTCCCCTGGGGACGTCCCCAGGCCTCGGTCCCCGGCTGGGCACAGACCCTCATTCATCCACTCACTTTTTTCGGGTGCTGGGGACGGAGCCCAGGGGCCGAGCCCTGTCCCCAAGCCCCTTTGTGTGTTTTATTTAGACACAGGGTCTCACCAGGTGGCTGAGGCTGGCCTCCAACTTGCGATCCTCCTGCCTCAGCCTCCCGAGCTGCTGGGAGGCCAGGCGTGGGCCGCTGTTCCTGGCTGTTCTTCATGCATGTGTCCGTCGACCTGAGATGTCACAGTCGGTCCCCACCAGCCACGTGTGGCTACTAAGCACTTGGAACCTGGCTGTGCCGCAATGTGTGGAAGAAATATCTGGGCCGTGTTGAGTCACCAGCCTCTTTTTTTTTTACCTTTTAGGACAATTGAAGTCACCCACGTGGCTCATATGTCACTCCTATGGCAAACGACCCTCAGCTCACATTGGGGATGCGTGCTGGGTGGCAGGGGTGATGGCAGCCTCCTTGACAGGGCGCGGTGCCTCGTTCACCTGGACGGAAGACCCCGTGGGTGTTCCTGTTGGACAGGGAGGACATAGAGGCCCAGAGAAGCGGGTGGCCTGCCTGTGGCATGCCGCCCCGGGTGGCAGCAGGTGGCCTTGTCCCCCTTGGTCATATGCCCCTAGCCATGGCGTTAACAGGCGACCACTTCAGAGCTACGCGGCAGGGGGAATGCAGCTGTCACCGGGCAAGCAGTGGGGTCGGTAGTGACGGCCGGTTGCTGTCCAGGTACCAGATCGTGGTCACCCTTGAGGGTCGCAGTGTGTCACCCTGAAGATCCTGCTCAGGTACCCCCAGGTGTGTGACGCCCTGGTCATTGGGCACCGTTGGTCCAAAGTCTCTGAGGTCACAGTCCCTGGGAGGAAGCGGCTGGTCCCCAGGCCAGAGCTGACATCAGGCTGGCCTGGGTGGCTTCAGGGGGCTCGCTGCTGGGTGGCCGCCCGGGTCTTCTCCGCACAGCCCCCGGGGAGCTCAGGACCCCGCGTCCACCGCCTGGACCCCCGTGCGTCTCTGTGCCCCGCTCCTTCTCCGGCGCCCACTGGACGGTGCCGTCCTTTGTCACAGCCCTCCTGGTTTCCAGGCACTTTGCCCCCGGAGTTGACCTTGGTTTGGGACACGGGGCAGCCAACAGCGACCACCTTACGGGGTGTCATGCAGCAGGGCGTGGCAGGGTGGCAGGGTGGCTGGCTTGTCACCGGTGCTAGGCAAACAGCAGGGTCAACAGAAGGTCAGAAACACCAACCCGGGAGCCACTTGGCCCAGGATCTAGTCCCGGCCTCTGGGCCCATTTCTGCCTGCTGTGTGACCTTGGGAAAGTTGCTTGGCCTCTCTGTGCCCGGCTTGTGTGGCTGTTAGACCTCCTGTGGGGGTCCCCGTGAGGACCAGTCCCTTCGACACCCTGGACGCGCCCACAGCCAGCACTCACAGGTGGCAAATGTCATCCCCTGTCATTTCCTCCAGCCCCCACACCTCCTTGTCCTCAGGGAGGGGGTCAGAGTCCCGAGCACCGCAACCTTGGCCATCGGCTGACCTTGACTGTCGGCTGACCTTGACCGTCGGCTGACCGACCTCACGAAGGAGAAAGCTGGTTGAGCCCCGCGGCGAGAGGAGCCGCCTTGTCCTGTCTTCTCTGCTTCCTGCCCAGCAGAATGTCCCTCGTCCTGGTCACCCCCTTGTCCACGTGACCGCTGGCCATGGACAGCATCCTGGTGAGGGTGGTCTCGTGGCGGGCGGGAGGCCCAGTGTCCCTCTTCTTCAGCCCTTGCCGCCCCCACGGCCTCTTGCTTCTGCCCCACTCGGGGTGGACACTCCCTGTCACCCGCTGTGACCGTCCAGGGGACTTGAGCTGGGCGGGAGCCTGGGCCTCCCCGGGCAGCGTCCCTGTCCCTCCACCTGTAACTGGAGCCGCGGGCCGTGGAGCCGCAGCCTGGAGGCCGATCGCACAGGTATCGGCTGACGGCCACTGTCCCACTTCCCTCCCTAGGAGGGCCAGGTGACAATGGCCACCAGTCCCCGGGGCCCGGCCCCCACCCCAGGGAGAGGCCGCGGTGCTATCGGGCCACACGATCTCGCCCTCGGAGGCCAGCCCGCCCCGGGGACACGGGCACAAACGGGGCCTTCACTGGGTGCCAGCTGCGTGTCCCCCCATGGGACCTGCGACTCACACACCTGTCCCCCCGCCCGGCTTCGCCCGTGAAAGCCCTTTGTTCCTTGGCCCGGGAGAGACGGGTCCTGGCACCGTGAGGGGCGCTCGCCGGCCGCAGCCCCAGGGCCACCTGCCTGGGGACCCTGCGGCTGACCCCCTCCCCGTGGACACCAGTTCTGGGCTGCGAGTGGGGCTGGGTGGTGGCCCAGGGGACCAGGAGCTGCGGCTGCCCAGGCAAGGCTGCCTCCACCCCCTGCCACCACCACCAGGTCCTTTGTTCTAGAACCTTCTGGGCAGCGCTCGGGGGAGGCCGGGGTTTGGGCCCAGCGCTGGCCCTGCCTCCCTGGTGGCCCCGGGCAGCCCCTGCCGGCTCTGAGTCTTTGTCATGCTCCAGCGCAGAATGGGGACCATGCTCTGTCCCTCCCAGGGGACCCTGAGATGGCATTGGCCAGGGGTGTGGCCGGCCACAGAGCTGGGCAGAGGGTGGCCGCGTCCATGTGAGGTCTCCACCTGGGCACGGGGCGCAGCCTGCGCTGGGCCCTGACACTGGGCGCCAGGCCAACCGGGGAGGGGACCAGCCGGGGAGGGGACGAGCCAGCGAGCCCCAGGTGGGCAGGGACCCGGGGAGCCTGGGACCTGGAGCAGTGGCTCTGCTTTGAAACGGGTCTGAGTTCTCAAGACCCCAGGTCCCAGCGGCTGCTCGTGCCCAGGGCCAGCTGGGCCACGTGTGGCTTTCACATTCGGAGGCTGGACGGTCTAGCCTGGCCGTCCCTCGGCCATAAGGGGCTTTGGTCTCAGTTTTATTTTTTTATTTGTCCACATTTTTTCTTTTTGGTCCTGGGGATGGAACCCGCCTGACCCCTGAGCCCCGTCCCCAGCCCGATTCAGTACTTTATTCAGAGACAGGGCCTCGCCGAGTGGCTGAGGCTGGCCTCCACCTGGCGATCCTCCTGCCTCAGCCTCCCGAGCCGCTGGGATGCCAGGCGTGGGCCGCATGCCCGGCTGACAATGTGCCTGTCCTTTGAGAGCCACTCCGTAGCTGGCGGAGGGGGCGGTGCCCAGAGCCAGGTCATCTGGGCTGTAGAATCCCTCGGATTCCTGCAGAACGGTGGGTCCCAGGGAAACGGGGTGGGGGGATCCGCACAGAGAGCCCTGCCTGGACCCTGGGGACTGTCACCACTGCGTCCCACCCTGGCCATGGATGCTCAGCCCCCAGACCACGTGGCCCCGAGGAGGAGCAGGGCCGGGCCGGACACCGGCCCCTCCGCCTTGGCTGCCCCCGCCCCTCAGCTGTCCAAACACGGGGACCCCCCAGGAGCGGCCCTGGGAAAGGCTGGGGCGGCGCAGGAAGCCCCTGTCCCTCGGCTTCCGTCCCTCCGGGGTCTGCTTTGCTCTGCAGCCGCTGCCCGCGGTGCGGGGTGACCTGGCCCGGGCCCAGCTGCTTCCCCCGAGGGTCCGGGAGCAGCAGCGTCCTCTCCTGCCAGGTCCAGGTCCCCACCCCCAGCAGCAGGGACACGCTGTTTGTCACTCTGTCCTCGATGCCCCGGGAGGCCGAGGCTCAGGGGGGACACGTACAGGCAGGTTCTCAAGGCCAGTTGGACCTGGGCACGGCCCTGGGCCTCCCTTCCCCAGAGCCCCCTGTCCCCGGGCCCTGGAGCGGTCACCTGCAAGTCCAGGTCTCCGGCCTCTGGCTCCCTCTGCCTCCCCTCACCCTGGGAGGCTGTGTCCCTCTGAGTGAGGCCAATGGGCTCTTGCTCAGGAAGCAACTTGCACAACCGTCCTGGACGCGTCTGTCCACGCCGGCCACCCCTGGCCCTCGGCGGTCAGCGAGGGGGTGGCATTTTGGAGGAGATGTTCAATTCTCACCTTTGACCTGAGCGACCTCTGCGTGTGCTGCTTCCACACACAAAGAAGGGCTGGCCCTGGGGACAGTGCCCACCCCGCCCGGCTCACCCCGGGTCCACCCTCAGCGCCACGTAGAGATAAATAAGTGGCCGTGGAGAGGAGAGGGGACACCATCCTGGCTTCTGATCCCTGTCCCCGTCTGGCTCTGGTGCGTTCCCGCCCTGTCCCCTGTTCCCTGGACGGGCAGCCTCGCTGGACAGCCAGCCCCCAGCTGCGTGGAGGACGAGGTGGGTGGGGGTCAGCCAGAGGGGCTGCGCTCAGAGGAAAGGCAAGCCACGTCCTCTCTGCCTCCTCTTTCCCTTCCCTTCTCTCCTGGTGACAAAGCCGTGACTCCTGAGCAGCCCCTGGGCCTCGGGGGAGAAATCTGATGGACCCCACAAGCGCCAGGTGGAGCGCAGTTAAAATGGCCCTGGGTGCGGCTTCAGGAAGGGCTGGATCAAGCACACAGGGTCCGTCCCGGCCTCCCATCCAGCGTCCACGCTGCTGCCAGGAGCCTGGCTTCTCTTGCCTTCCCTGCATCTCAGAATCACTCAGCAAAACACGGACAACCTGATGACCAGCCTTGACACGGGGCAGGAAGGAGGGTCCGGCTTGGGCAGGATGGAGTGGCTCAGGTCACCTCATGCTGGGGCTTTGGGGACTCTGAGAGAGGGGAACCGTCTTGAAGGCAGGGAGGGTGGGGATGAGCAGGGCAGCGAGACTCAGCTGGGAAGCTCCAGTGGCGTCCGCAAGGGAGCAGGGACATCCAGAATGCTGGTGGTCAGCAGGTGCCAGGCCCCGAGGACCTTTGGCCACAGCCGGAGCTGAACAATTTCTGTTTTGATGGGAGACGGTGCCTCCAGCGCTGCCCTGTCCCCCATGATGCCACACCTCGGGCTCTAGAGCAACAGGCCTCACCTGCCCGGCCAGAAGCCTCCGAGCCCTGAGCAGAGGAACCTTTCTTCCTTATAAGCCCACGGCCTCAGGTGTTGTGTTACAGTCACGGAGAGCCGACCACACCTGCTTTCCCTGCCTTGGAGTCTGAATGTGACCTCCCGTGGGGGGTGGCACTGGGTCTCCTAACTGCACGTCCCCACCCAACACACATTCGTGAAGACAGGGAACCTGCCATGGATCAGGTGACAGAGACTGCAGGGGACTATGGAGATCCAGCGGTGGCCCCCCAGACTGCCCTGAGCCGACTTCGTGGATGTGACCCTGTCCTTGGGGTGGCCCATGTGCCTTGGGCTCAGCCCATGACTGGGGTGTGTCTGTCCCCCTCTGTAGGTGTCTGCTGTCTGCTGGCCGTAAGGGCCCTGTGGGCCTTGGTCGGAGGTCTGTGTCGGGCTGGGTTCTCTGCATAGGCCGGGGCTCCCTCCGCCACCCCAGGGCTGAGCTGGTGGTGACAGCTAGGGCTCCTCTGGTCTCCACAGCATTCCCCCGGGGCCAGAACCGTTGTCCTGACGACCAATGGCCGTCTGTCAATGGAACCCATGGGCCTGTGACCACGTCGAGGGGGCTGGGGCGGTGCCCACGGTCCCCTGCAAGGATGCGCCTGTCATTGTCCCTGGCTTCTGCAGGCACATGCTGCAGCTGAAGCCCAGGCAGGTGGCCTGGGGACCCTGGGAGTAGGCTCGGGGTCTCTGTTCTTTCTTATTCAACGATCCTGACTCCACTGTGTGCCAGGCACAGGGGACCCAGCAGCCACCAGCAGCCACCAAGACAGAGTCCTCGTGAAGCTCAGGCTTCCACCAGAGTTCCAGGGCGTCTGGGGACTGTGACCGGGAATGAGTGAAGTCACGGGCCAAGGAGGGGGACCACACCCCACGGGAGGGGCGTGTCCATGTGTGTGAGAGGGGCGTGCCCATGTGCATGAGGGGCGTGCCCATGCCAGTGAAGGGCGTGTTCATGACAGTGAGGGGCGTGTCCATGTGCGTGAGGGGCGTGTCCATATGGAATGGGCGTGTCCATGTGGGAGAGGCGTGTCCATATGCGTGAGAGGGGCGTGTCCATGTGCGTGGGGGCGTGTCCATGTGCATGAGGGGCGTATTCATGCCAGTGAGGGGCGTGTCCATGTGCGCGAGGGGCGTGTCCACATGGAAGGGGCGTGTCCATGTGCACGAGGGGCGTGTCCATATGCATGAGAGGGGCATGCCCATGTGCGTGGGGGCGTGTCCATATGTGTGAGAGGGGGCGTGCCCATGTGCGTGAGAGGGGCATGCGCAAGGGGTGTGTGCGCAAGTGCGTGTGCGTGTGCGTGCGCATGCGTGGGGCTCTGTGCACTCGGCACCCAGTGCGGGGCGGGCCGCCTGCAGGACCCACCTGGAGGAGCAGCTGCGTGAGGGATGTCCCGTGCGGCCCCCCCGGGTCCCAGTGACAGCACCCTCCCGCGCAGGGCGCCCACGGTGGCCTCAGAACACGGACCCCACCAGGTGGAAGGATTCTTTTTAATTAAATAAATTAATATCATTTTTTTATCAGAATAAATCGTTAAATATCGCTATGCGGAGCCCGAAGGTCCAGAGTCCTGCCGAGACCCTGCGTCCCCGCCACGAGGGACCTGGGGGCCGGGGGTGGAGCAGCGACAGGTGGGGGGAGCAGAGCCATCCAGGGCCGGGCCGGCCTCCGCGGGGTCCACAGGGAGCAGAAAAGCCCAACGGGGGTCCCCTGTGAAGCTCTCCCACTGGGGGATCGCGGTGCAGTGGCAGCCCGGTCCCCCCTGCAATCTCATTTGCAGCCGGTCCCCCCTGAGATCTGGCTGGCAGCCAGTTCCCCCCTGCGGTCCCACTGGCACCTGGTCTCTCCCTGCAGTCTCATTGGCAGCGGGTCCCCCTGCAGTCCCACTGGCAGCCGGTGTCCCCCCTGCGGTCCCGCTGGCTGCCGGTCCCCCCGGAGATCTGGCTGGCAGCCGGTCACTTGCAGGTGTACATCTCGGTGCGCTCGCTGCAGGTGTTGCAGCGCACGAAGCAGCACCAGTGGAACTTGCAGTTGCACTGCCACACGCGCGCGTACTGGTGCGTGTTGTAGCCGCGGCCGCAGCACATGAGGTCGCAGCCGCTGGCCTGCGGCGCCGTCTTGTTGCAGGCGCGGCCCTGCGTGCCCACGCTGCCCGTCACCGGGTCCTCCTCGCAGTAGTTGGGCGACTTCTCGATGTAGACCAGGTCGGTGTCCATGGGCTTGCGGTAGGACAGGGGCTTCTTGATCTTGAGGAAGGTGGGCCTCTTGTTGCGGCTGGCGCGCACGGGCTCCACGTGCACCGCCTCGTTGTACTTGTCCTTGAGCACGTAGCCCAGCTCGCGGAAGCGCGGCAGCGTGGTCCAGCAGGTCTTGGTGGTGCACGAGCCGGACACGCCGTGGCACTTGCACTCCAGCCGCATGTTCTCCTCCAGGATCTGCAGGGGGGACAGGCACAGGTCACTGGGCGCCCACCAGCCCCGGGGGTCCCTCCACCCAGGCGCCACCCCGTGGGATCCCTCTTTGGCCAAGAGACCAGCCCAGCCCGGAGCTCGCCCAGATGTCCACTCTGGGCCCAGGGATTTGAGGTCCATTTTGCACTGACATCTAAAAACAGGGAGGGTTCATTGGCAAATATGGGCCATCAGGCAATGGCTGGGGTGATGTCCAGACACCTAAGAGCTGGAGAGCTGGGCAGGGCACGGTGTCCACGCCCCTCATCCCAGCCCCTCGGGAGGCTGAGGCAGGAGGATCCCAAGTTGGAGGCCAGCCTCAGCAACTGAGTGAGGCCCTGAGCAGCTCAGGGAGGCCCTGTCTCTAAATAAATGCAAAACAAGGCTGGGGACGGGGCTCAGGGGTCAAGGGACCCTGAGTTCAATCCCTGGTTCCAAAAAGGAAGAACTGGGAGAAGTGGGCCCTGCCCACTGGCACAGATGCTGTCCCCAAGGCCAGCACCTCAGCCCTACCCTGCGGGGGACGCAGTGGAGACACACTGGGGAGACGTTTCCCAGTTCCCAATCACAGGGACACACACAGGACACAGAGGTCTCATGTCCTTGCCCTGGGGAACTCGCCTGGTGTCATGTGCACGGGGAACAGGTCCCAGAGTGTCCCTGGCAGCCATGTCCCCAGGACCTCCAGCCCAGATGACATGTGGACGCCCATCCAAGCTGAGTGGACGAAGGGCGCTACCCGCACTGCGTGGGCCGTGGGGGACAGACACGGTGACCCCACCAGCCAACCCGGGGGACAGGAACGCAGGGGGGTCAGAAGCTCGAGGTCACTAGAGCCAGGACCTGGCTGCTTTCCATCAGGCTCAAGGGTGGGTGGGACTGGACCCTGTCCCTTAGGTGCCCATGGGGGGGGGGTCTGATGAGGACGGACCCCAGATGTGGGGGGGAGGCTGGCCAAGGTCACCAGGGTCCCCTGGGGCAGTGAAGATCAGTTCCTGGACGTTCCTGGGGCCACGTGGCCTCCGGTGTTTGAGGTGGCTCTGAAGTGACCCCGGACACCCTTCGTAGAGTTTTGCACACACACTGGCTGTCCCCGTGGGTAGGACGCGCCGTGGGTCTGACGGCCAAGAAGATCCAGGTCACAGGGAGACCCCCACCTCCCACTTGCTGGGGTGGCCGGGATGAGGACACGCGGTGGGTGACGGTGTGCAGAAATGGGGACCCTCCCGCCCTGATGTGGGGACGTAAAATGTCACTTGAGGGACGCCTGGAAACACAGACCCCAAGACCCGGTGCCTGCAGACACCGAGGGACACGGAGACACGTCCACGTGGAAACCTGTGCCACGGACGCCCGCAGCACCCACCAAGGGGACGTGGGCACCCAAGAGTCCCAGCTGATGGACGGGCACGTGCGGTGTGGCAGAGCCCTGTGTCGGTGCCTGTCCCTGTCACCCAGGGAGGGACCAGGGAGCCTTGCTCAGCAAGCTCCAGACCCGGGCAGCAGGTCTGAAGGCTCGTCTGTGTGTCCCCACAGGGTGACAGAGACGAGGGGTGCTGGAGGGGACACAGGGCGGGGCCACAGGTTTCTTTTTTGAGGTGACAAGATTCTGTACAACTGAGTGTGACGTCACCTCAGTAAGGACAGCTGCTACCAACACGAGAGGCCATAGCTGGGGCTGGCAAGGGTGTGGACAGAGGGGTCCCTAGTGCATGGAGATCGCGACGTTCAACTGGAAGAGCTTGATGAGAGTCGGATGATGGCAGCCGGGGGCGGGGAGAGGCGGGGCCGGGGAGAGGAGGGGTGGGGAAGAGGCGGGGCCGGGGAGAGGAGGGGCGGGGGAGAGGCGGGGCCGGGGAGAGGCGGGGTGGGGGAGAGGCGGGGCCGGGGAGAGGAGGGGCGGGGGAGAGGCGGGGCCGGGGAGAGGAGGGGCGGGGGAGAGGCGGGGCCGGGGAGAGGCGGGGCCGGGGAGAGGCGGGGTGGGGAAGAGGCGGGGCCGGGGAGAGGAGGGGCGGGGAGAGGCGGGGCCGGGGAGAGGCGGGGTGGGGAAGAGGCGGGGCCGGGGAGAGGAGGGGCGGGGGAGAGGCGGGGCCGGGGAGAGGAGGGGTGGGGAAGAGGCGGGGCCGGGGAGAGGAGGGGCGGGGGAGAGGCGGGGCCGGGGAGAGGCGGGGTGGGGAAGAGGCGGGGCCGGGGAGAGGCGGGGCCGGGGAGAGGAGGGGTGGGGAAGAGGCGGGGCCGGGGAGAGGAGGGGCGGGGAGAGGCGGGGCCGGGGAGAGGCGGGGTGGAGGAGAGGCGGGGCCGGGGAGAGGAGGGGCGGGGGAGAGGCGGGGCCGGGGAGAGGCGGGGCCGGGGAGAGGCGGGGCCGGGGAGAGGCGGGGCCGGGGAGAGGAGGGGCGGGGGAGAGGCGGGGCCGGGGAGAGGCGGGGTGGGGAAGAGGCGGGGCCGGGGAGAGGAGGGGCGGGGAGAGGCGGGGCCGGGGAGAGGCGGGGCCGGGGAGAGGAGGGGTGGGGAAGAGGCGGGGCCGGGGAGAGGAGGGGCGGGGGAGAGGCGGGGCCGGGGAGAGGCGGGGCCGGGGAGAGGCGGGGTGGGGAAGAGGCGGGGCTGGGGAGAGGAGGGGCGGGGAAGAGGCGGGGCCGGGGAGAGGCGGGGTGGGGAAGAGGCGGGGCCGGGGAGAGGAGGGGCGGGGAAGAGGCGGGGCCGGGGAGAGGAGGGGTGGGGAAGAGGCGGGGCCGGGGAGAGGAGGGGCGGGGAAGAGGCGGGGCCGGGGAGAGGCGGGGCCGGGGAGAGGAGGGGCCGGGAAGAGGCGGGGCCGGGGAGAGGAGGGGCAGGGGAGAGGCGGGGCCGGGGAGAGGTGGGGCGGGGAAGAGGCGGGGCCGGGGAGAGGAGGGGCGGGGGAGAGGCGGGGCCGGGGAGAGGCGGGGTGGGGGAGAGGCGGGGCCGGGGAGAGGAGGGGGGGGAAGAGGCGGGGCCGGGGAGAGGCGGGGCCGGGGCTGGTCAGCAGGTACTGCGTTAGACGGGAGCAGGGCGGTCCATGGGCTGTTGCACGGTGGGGTGACTGTTCCAGAAGCCCTGCCAGGCCACCATGGGTAGCAGCGGGCTGTACATTTTTACAAGCCAAGGGGACGAGCCTCTGGGTGTCTTCCCCAAGAGCTTAAGTGGCTGCGTTTTGGGGTCTGTGAGTCACGCCTGAGAAGGTGGTTTTGTTGAAAAAGGCAACGAGAACAGCCAGGGGCGGTGGCCCACGCCTGTCATCGCAGCAGCTGGGGAAGCTGAGGCAGGAGGATCTCAAGTTGGAGGCCAGCCTCAGCCACGTAGTGAGACCCTGTCTCAAAACATTTTAAAAAGTCTAAAAAAGATAAAAATTTGAAAAGGCTGGGGCTGTGGGTCAGTGGTCAAATGGCCCTGGATTCGGTCCCCAATACCTACCCACTCCCCAAAAAATGGCCATGGGAGGGCCCTGGACAGCTCTGGTGGGACACGAGCAGGAACCCTGGGCGCTGGCAGGTGGCCACAGGGAGTGTGATTGCTTTGGTGACCCTGGGCACGATCCCCAGATCCCAGGGCTGGCCGCAGGGTCCCGGGTCCCTGGAGCTCCACTCCTGACCGGGTGGCCTGCCCCCTGAATGTCCTCTGTGGCCCTGATGGCCTGAGGCCCTGGCAGCGCTGAATGGGCCCAGGGTCAGGTGACACCAAGCCGACCTGCAAGCGCTGCACTTCGGGAGCCTCGGTGATCACATTGTGTCCCCACTAAGCCGGGCACAACGGCTGCCCCAGCCAGGGCTGGTCACCCAGCGGGCACCGGCCTCTCCCCGAGGTCAGGGACAAGAGGACACACGGGAGGCACAGAGCGGCGCTCTCCCTCCCCCAGGCCCGGGGGGCGTCCAGCGCCTGGGCTGCCCCCAGGGGACACTGTCCTCCCCGTCTCCTCCCATGGGACAGTTTGGTTCCTGCCCCTTGAGGCGTTGCTGGAGACCCCAAGGTGACAGCCCTGTGCCCACCTCCCCAGAGACGGCCCCAGGACCTTGCCTAGCAAATGCCCCGACTCAGCCTTTGGCCTGCGCAGTCGCCCGCGGAATGTTCCGGAAGCCCTGCCAGGCCACCAGGGTCAGACCTGCGAGGCTGGAGGGAGGTGAAGTCTGGCCCCGAGAGGGACCAAGCCGAGGGGTCAGCTGAGGGCCTGAAGGACCTCAATACGTCGGTCTGCACCGTGCCTCGGGGTCCCGGGTTCGGGACCAGCTGCGTAAGAACACGGGGCTGCACCATGTTTCCTCCGGCCACTGCCTTCCCCTGACCCACCTGCCGTTTTCATAGGTCACCCCCTGCAGCCTCTCTGTCAGGGGACTCGGACCCCACGGGACCTTTGCTGGGTCCCACGTCCCTTGTTCGGCAAAGTTTCCAAGTTCATCCGTGGGGTAGCGTGGGTCAGCTTCCTTTTTCCTGGCTGAATGGTATTCCACGACACAGATGGACACACCTTGTCCACCCATCCCTCGGCGGCTCAGCTGTCCCTCCGTAAACTCTCTTTCACATCTCAGTCCCAAAATACCCAGTCACCTGGCCACCCTGCGGGGGCATGTATTGCATGGCTTCTGGGTGGCAGGGCGGAGCCGACCCTCAACCCCTTGACTCTGGGCCTTCCCGTGGGGCTGCCCGTCCCTGAAGGCACGTCTTTGTCACCACTCCAGAGACCCCAGCACAGCAGGTGGTCCAGCAGGGACGTGGCCCACAGGCTGTTCCCGTGGCTGGACGCAGGCCACCCAGGCCCTTACGGCTGCCCGTGGGAAGGGGGGACTCGCCCGAGGGACTTGGACGGTGACCACAGGGTGGTGGCCCTGATGTGCGCGCTGCAGAGTGCGGTCCCCTCCCCTCAAGCTGCCTGACTCCCCTGTAGAGGTCCCCAGCCTGGACATGTCCCTGGCCTTGTTCCCAAGCAGGTGGGGCCCGGCCTTGGGGCTCGGGGAGGGCTGGGTCCCCGCCACGGACACTAGGGTGCCCCTGTCACCTCCCAGGTCCCACCCATCTTTTCTAAGGGTGGCTGGCGACTCAGACCTGTCCCCTCCCCAGAGGGTGACAAAGCAGCCCTGAGAAGTGGGAGGATTCGGGACCCCTGCAGCTGGTCCCCAGGGCTCAGGGGCTCCTGGATCAAGCTGGACCTGAGTTCATTACCCAGGACCCCGATGGCTGCTCTGCCTTCTTACCCAACCTGAGTTGAGCCAAGACCCCCGTGGCACCCCGGGGGGGACAGGGGTCCTTCCACACGCGTGGTGGACCCGGCCACACCCCAGGTGGCGGCTTTTAGCCGACCAGCGACTTAGAGCAGGCGGGAGTCGGGAGGCCAGGCGGTGGACAGGGAGCCAGCTGCAACAGCAGGGGTAGGTAGCCATGGTATAAAGTGTGATACCTGGAGCTTAGGCAGCCGTCTTGTGACCAACGGGCCAGAAACCCAGAGGCTAGCTGGGCAACCCTGGCAGAGGAGAAGGTCACCACGAAACCATCTCACAGAGTGACCGGGGGCCGCTAAAAGAAATTATGTCCAGGCCTTTCTTTTGCAAGAAAAAGGGAGGCCAAACCCACGTCATCCAAGCCACGTCCAGTTCGGTGATTTTACTTGCAGCCAAATGCACCTCAGGTCACTTGTTCCCCTCGAAATGAGAGCAGAGATGTTTGCAGCCTGGTGCCCCACAAATGGTCACCGGTCCGTAGGAAGTGCTCTCCTTTTGTTCACTGAGGGCCGGGGGAGCTGGCTCGGGCCCCACTGCCGCGGTGGGGCATCGGGTCTAAGTGCTGGTTCTGCCTCCAGTGCTGTGTGGCTCTAGGCAAGTTTCTTTCCCTCTCTGGGCCTTGGTTTTCCCCATGCATAGGATGCAGTTAGAAGGAGACAGTGGAGAGAGGTGACAGGGACATCAGGGGACAGGGTCGGGTGGGGAACAGAAGCATGTTGGCACAAGAGACAGGTTGTCCCCCGCGTCCCCGGAGTTCTGAGGGGCAGGAACTGTGGAGACGCAGGAACTGGCCTCTCCTGGGGGGGCCTCCCTCCTCTGCTTCCTGCCTCCCGTCCCCCCCTGGCCTCCCCCCCACCCTGCCGGCTGCCAGGCTTCCTTCGGCCACAGCTGTGTCCCTCTGGGAAACTCTGGGAAACTCAGGTCACAGTGGAAATGGCTTTTTTTTTTCTCTCTCTGTAAACATCTGCGGTCCTTCCCTTTGGTCACATTCCTTAAGTCACCCGGATGCCCTGACATGGAGCTCCTGCCTGGCTCAGGTAGGGACTGCAGGGAAAGCCACACTCCTCTGGGACGCGGCTGTGTGGCCCGGACGGCACAAGGAGGCAGGGAGGCTGGCCCGGCCTCAACCAAACCCGACCAGAGGTCCCTGGTCCAGCCGGTTCTGAAGGGAGTGTGTGCACGTCGCAGCTGCTCCGGTGCCACCCGTGGCCCCTGTTGTCCTGGGGTCAAGGCCCAGATCTGCTGCCTGGCCCTGGGGCCTCCAGGGCCCGGCCTCGGCCTCCCTTTGGGGCCTCTCCTGGGCAAACAGCCGGCCGCCTACTAAATGCTCTGCTACGTCCCGTTCTTGGCTCAGCGGTCTGCCTGGCCGTCACTGCCCCACACACCTGGCCTTGCACACGCAGGCTCACACACACTCACGCACACCCCCAGGCAGGAAGGGGGCCCAGGCCCGGCCTCCGCTCTGCCCACCTGCAAACTGGGGCCAACGGCAGCCCCGTCCAGGATGCCCTTCCCAGTCCCGTCTCAGACGCGGAACAACAGAGGCCCAGGAGGCCGCTCCCGGTGCAGCCTCCTGACCTGGCCTCTTTTTCCTGAGCGGCTGCACCTGGACACAGCTAGGTTGACCCAGGAGCAGAGGTGGCCTCTGGTGTGCCCCGAAGTGCCGTTTGGGCGGGAACCGTGGCCTGTGGCCCAGAGTGAGGCAGCCGGGTGACCCTGCTGTGTCAGGGAGGGACACGGACCCGCCACACCCACACTTCCCTCCCCATCCCCGGTTCCTTCACCTGCTACCAGGGGGCAGTTTCGTCCCTGCCCTGGGTGGGGGGCCTTGAGGGGGGGAGGCCGGGGGTGGAGGCTGAGCCTCACCCATGGAGGCTCTGAAGGGAGGCAGCCCCTCCACCTGCCTGGCAACGTTTTCAACAGAAACGGGCGAAGCACAGAGATGGGGTGTCGGTCAGCGGTGGGCACTGTCCCTCCTGCTCAGGGGGACGCCAGAGCGGGGGGGGTGACTCGGGATCCACCTTCAAAGCCTTATGGGTGGCAGGACAGGACGCCTGGGGTCTGCCCTCCACTGTCCCCGTGTGGGGGAGCCGGGGGCTTGGTCGATGCCGAGGACCGCGGGACAGCGGTGGCTGTGGGCACTGGGTGGCTTCACGGGGCCCTGGCTCTCTCCCCATCCACTCCCTCTGTGGCCTCCTGAGTCCCTCCGGGCCTCTTGCTGTCCCCACATGGGCCTGTGCTCGCCTGTGACCCTGCGGTTCCCTGTCCCCACGGCTCCCTCTCCTTCCACTGCCTGGTGACACGTCTGTGGCCTCCCCGTCCCCTCTGAGCCACAGGGTCCAACACCCCACGCTCTCCTGCTGGACACCATACGTCTGGAGTCCAGGGGCAGGGACAGGGGCTCTCTGTCCCCTGCTGTGTCCCCAGCCCCTAGGCCGATGCCAGGGACACACTGGCTAATGACCGAGGGCAGTGACCGAGGGACCCCATGGTTGGGACTCAGTTCCTGTCTGCCCCGTGGGTGACGGCGGAGCCAGTGTCCACACCGCCTGCTGGCCTGTGCCCCGCCCCGCCCAGCGCCTCGGGGACATGTCCCCTGCTCTGTCCCTCTTCCCTCAGTGGCCAGAGAGCTGGGCTCCTGCAGGGACGATGGTGATGGTGGACTCTGGTCACACCAGGGATGTGCAGCCGCGTGGACACAGCCCACAGGGGTTCTTGGTGGCCATGTCACCAGAGCCAGACCCCAAGCCCATTCTCGGTTGTTCCCACAGGACAGTCCCCTTAGTGGGGGATGACCTCTGTGTTTCTCTTTGACCCCATGAACTCAGTTAAAAAAAAAAAAAAAAAAGCTGAGCCAGGTCTGGTGGCACTCGCCTGTCATCCCAGCCACTTGGGAGGCCAAGGCAGGAGGTTCACCAGCGGGAGGCCAGCCTCAGCCACTCAGCGAGGCCCTATCTCTAATAGAGTGTAAAAAAGAGCTGGGATGGGGCCCGGTGGCTGAGCACCCCTGGGTCAGTCCCTGGTCCAAGAAGAAAAAGAAAGGATGCTGTCACTCAGCATCCCTGGGAACTGGGGACCACAGCGTCCCGCCAGGGTCTGGGACTTAGTCGCTGCCCCAGATGCATGCAGCCTGCCCAGCTCTCCTCTCTGTCTACAGAATGTCTATAGAATGGGTGGGCCCCGCCCACCAGGAGCCACGCCCACTAGGGCCCCACCCACAATGCCCCCAGCCCACCACCAGCCACGCCTATGCCTTGTGCTGCTCATCAGGGCCTCACCACAGGCCCTGCCCACCACGGGCCCCGCCCATCGGGCTCCACCATAGGTCCCGCCCACGTAGACCCCGCCCACCACCAGCCGTGCCTACGCTATGCCATGCCCACCCAGGGCCCCGCCCACGGGGGGGGCTCACCACAAGCCCCGCCCACCACGGACATCGGGCTCTATCATAGGTCCCACCCACCCAGGAGCCCCGCCCATCACCATACCACGCCCACCTGGGACGCCCGCCCATAGGCTCATCATAGGTCTTGTCCACCACAGGTCCCGCCCAGTGTGGGCCACGCCCACCCAGAGCTCCACCCACCTGGTGTTTTCAGAAGTTCCTCTGCCCGGTCTGTCCTTCTAGAACCATCCAGTGGACTGTCCCCCACTGCCAGGGGGAGAGGGCCCCAATCTGTCCTAGAACCATCCAGTGGACTGTCCCCACGTCCAGGGCTCGTGCTGGGTGCCTGTGAGACGCACATCTCACGGGGCTTCTGTCCTCCAGAATTGTCCTCTGTGGCCGGGTGACCACGAGGCCAGGCAGCGTCTTCCTTCAGGAGACGTGGCCCAAACAGGTCTGTGTGTCCTGCAGAGGGACTGGCGACCCGAGGGGCGCCGGGACCTTGCCCCAGGCCTGCGCCACTCTGCCACCCCGTCACATTGTGCCGGTTTGGGTGACTTGCTTGTGACTTCCCTGTCTGGCTCCTGAGGCGCGCAGAGGTCACCTGCCACTCTGGAGGTGCTCAGCCCACTCTCCGGGGAGGGGACATTGTGTGCACGGGGGACAGTGAATGAACGAGAGCCCCCGTGGGGAGCCCGCGTGGTCACCCGGGTGTGGGATCTGGGGGGAGAGGCCGGGCTCCCTCCACAGAGGATGAAGGCTGAGCTGCCCGGGGAGGACGCAGGTGGGGCCTGGCTGAACCACACTGGGCCTCTGACCACGCCCTGAGCTGCCCAGACCCTGGCAGGACGTGGCCTGGGTGGCCCCCGCCCTGGAACGGGGATGAGGTGAGGGAGACAGAGCTGTCCTTTCCTCATTTCGTGTGGGGCTCGGGGGCCCCCGAAGCTGGCATCCAGGACAGGGAGCTGGAGTCGGTCAGCTCTGTGACCAGCTGGGGACATGGGTGCAGAGAGGCCTCCTCTGAGAGATGGGCCAGCCCCTGGTCAAGTCAGGTTCTGGGGCTGGGCAACTGGGAACCACAGTCATCTCATCCCTTGACAGACTCCAGCTGAGGCTGGGCCTCTCCCCCCGGGCGTAAGTGGTGGAGGATGCTTGGGGAGTAACCGATTCCTTGGTGCTTTGAATTCAGAGTTTGTTTTTGGGTCCCAGGGATTGACCCAGGAGCGTTTAACCCCTGAGCCCCGTCCCAGCCCTTTTTAGACTTTATTTAGAGACAGGGTCTCACCGAGTTGCTCAGGGCCTCACTAAGTGGCTGAGGCTGGCCTCCAACTTTTAATCCTCCTGCCTCAGCCTCCTGAGCTGCTGGGATGACAGGCGTGGGCCACCACAGCCGGCTCCTAAGTGCTTTGAACTCTTAAGAAGGGCTGCTGAAGCTGAGACCCGGGTTCAGAGGGACTCGGGCTTTTTTCTCAGCCCTGCCACCGAGAGTTCCGTGACTTCAGGGGTCCACCCTCCTACCATCAATGAGCCTCACTGGCCAGCCCCAGTGTGTCCACAAGAGGGTGATAGGATACAGAAGGCCCTGGACCCCCGCCTGGCCACAGCCCAATCCCACAGCCCAAGTGACCCGTAGGGGACAGGGCTTTATGTGGCTCCTGGTCTGGAGGCCGGCAGAGTCCCATGGCATGGTGCGGCACCTGGTGACGGCCTTGTCCCTGGAGGGGGCACCACAAGGGGAGACAGAGCAAGCCACCAGCTGGGGGTCTCACTTGCTGTTCTTATAAAGCCACTGACGCCATCCTGGGGGGACGGGGAGGAACCCCTCATGGCCTCCCCTCACCCTAATCCCAGCAGCTTGGGAGGCTGAGGCAGGAGGATCGCAAGTTGGAGGCCAGCCTCAGCCACTTAGCCAGTTCCTAAGCCACTCAGGGAGACCCCTGTCTCTAAATAAAATGTAAAAGGGGCTCAGTCGTTGAGCACCCCGCCCTGGGGTTCCATCCCCAGGACCCAAAACAACCCTGTCAGACGTTACCCCCCGCGAATTCCTCTCTCTTTTGGGCCGACCAGCATTCAGGGGTCACTAAATATAGAAATGGTGAGCAAGTAAATCACTCGGAGGTGCCACATGTGCCCAGGGCCTGTTTTACGCTTGAGTGGCGAACCATTGAGAGCCGGAGCGGTCATTCAAATGCTGACAGCCTCCCAACTGGGAACCTGTCCAGGGGGCCGGGGGACCTCGCCCTGCGCACACCAGCCGGGGTCAGTGGCCTCCAGGGGCTACCAGGGCACAGCCAGAGCCAGACTCCTCCCGCGGGGTCCAGGGGTGACGTGCCCACCTCCCTGGGCCCTCCTCCCCCTTCCTCCTGCTCTGGCCTTGGGGCTCCGTCCAGTGGGAGTCCCCGGGTGCCTCCCTTCCTGTTGGACACTCGCTTCTCACGGGGGGTCTCTCTGGCCACCCGAATAGTGTCCCTTCGGCCCGTGCCCTCTCCTCCTGGTGCCTAGCGTTTGTCACTCTCTGACAATAGAGTCTCTGCCCGTTGGACTGTTTGTTTGTGTCCTGGCCGTCCCTGGAATGTCACCTCCCTAGAGGCCAGTGCCGCGTCTAATCCCGGAGCCCCAAAGAGCACCAGACCCATAAATAGGTGCTTAATAAATATCTTTGTTGAATGAATGGACGCGCGGATTTCAGGCCTTTCTCTCGGCGGGTCGGGTGATCTCACTGGGAAGAGGGCCAACTGTCCGGCAGTGAGCTCAGCTTTTCACCCCTCGGTGCGGCCAGCCAGCCTTCCACAGGACTGCCCACTCATGCATCTGTCCACCCAGCCAACCGTCCTCAGGGCCAGCCAGCCAGATGTGATATTCACCCCATCCACCCACCCACCCATCCATCCATCCATCCATCCACCACCTACCCATCCACCACCTACCCATCCATCCCCATCCACCCCCATCCATCCATCTACTTGCCCATTATCCATCCACCATCCACCCACCCACCCATCCATCCATCCACGCACCCATCCACCCATCCATCCACCCACCCATCCAATCATCCACCCACCATTCATTCATCCACACACCCATCCATCCATCCATCCACGCACCCATCCATCCACCTATCCACCCACCTATCCATCCATCCATCTATCATCCACCCACCCACCCATCCACCATCCATCCACACACCCATCCAACCACCATCCACCCACCATCCACCATCCATCCACCATCCACCATCCATCCACCATCCACCATCCATCCACCATCCACCCACCATCCATCCACCATCCACCATCCACCATCCATCCACCATCCACCATCCATCCACCATCCACCATCCATCCACCATCCATCCACCATCCATCCACCATCCACCATCCATCCACCATCCATCCACCATCCACCATCCATCCACCATCCACCCACCATCCATCCACCATCCATCCACCATCCATCCACCATCCACCATCCACCCACCATCCATCCACCATCCACCATCCATCCACCATCCACCATCCATCCACCATCCACCATCCATCCACCATCCATCCACCATCCACCCACCCACCCATCCAATCATCCACTCACCATCCATCCACACACCCATCCACCCATCCATCTAGCATCCACCCATCCATCCATCCACCTACTTATCCACCCACCCACCCATCCACCCACCATCCACCATCCATCCACCATCCACCATCCATCCACCATCCACCATCCATCCACCATCCATCCACCATCCACCCACCCACCCATCCAATCATCCACTCACCATCCATCCACACACCCATCCACCCATCCATCTAGCATCCACCCATCCATCCATCCACCTACTTATCCACCCACCCACCCATCCACCATCCACCATCCATCCACCATCCATCCACCATCCACCCACCCACCCATCCACCCACCATCCACCATCCACCCACCATCCACCATCCATCCACCATCCACCATCCATCCACCATCCACCATCCATCCACCATCCATCCACCATCCACCCACCCACCCATCCAATCATCCACTCACCATCCATCCACACACCCATCCACCCATCCATCTAGCATCCACCCATCCATCCATCCACCTACTTATCCACCCACCCACCCATCCACCCACCATCCACCATCCATCCACCATCCACCATCCATCCACCATCCACCATCCATCCACCATCCATCCACCATCCACCCACCCACCCATCCAATCATCCACTCACCATCCATCCACACACCCATCCACCCATCCATCTAGCATCCACCCATCCATCCATCCACCTACTTATCCACCCACCCACCCATCCAATCATCCATCCACACACTCATGCATCTACCCATTCATCCACCCACCCACCCACCCATCTATCCATCTACCTATCCATCATATGTCCATCCATCCCTCCATCATCCATCCATCCATCTGTCCATCCATCCATCCACCCACCCATCCATCCATCATCCATCCATCTGTCCATCAATATACCCACTAATCCATCCATCCCTCCATCATCCGTCTGTCCATCCATCCACCCACCCACCCATCTATCCATCTACCTATCCATCATCTGTCCATCATCCACCCACCCATCCATCCCTCCATCATCCATCCGTCTGCCCGTCCGTTAACCCACATACCCACCCCCACCCTCCCATCTCGCCATCCACGCACTTAAGCCGGTCCCTAAGCAGATGCCATCATCCTGGGTCCCCGTGCCCTCCGCCCCCTCCAGGTCCCTGCCTCGGGCCGCGAGTCCCCTTCTCCCTCTCTGGGACGTCAGCCCTTGGGGAGCAGAAACGCTCTCTTTGTCCCTGAGTCCCTGTGCCTAAAACCGAACTGCGCATAGTAGGTCTCAGGAGAAGGTCGTTGAAGAGACACGCTCTCCCTGTTGTGGCCACAGCCTCGTAGCCACCGCACAGAAGGCCTCTGGAGGCCCTGGGTGACCGCGTGAGTGGACAAAGGAGTCGGGCAGCGGGCCCCAGGCCCCCCGCTCTGGGCACCAGCCCCGACCTGGAGTCCGGGACCCTGTGGGCCTCGGTCCCCTCGTCTGTCAGAGGGAGCCCCTTCCCGGGTCCCCTTGGGCACGGGCCCCCTGAGTCCACAGGGAGGACCCAGGGCAGCACGGGGCTGGGGGCGTCTGAAGTAAGACCTCTACACCGCGGGTCCCCGGAGCCAGTCCTGAAGGCAGAGGCTGGGGCCGAACACGGGTGGCCCTGGCTCGGCCGTCCCCAGCCACGCAGGGATTCCCTGGCAAACCTCCAATGTTATGTCAGGTGGCCACAGCGCTCTGTCCACAAACAACACGAGGAGACAGGAAGTGGCCGGCAGAGGGGAGGCCGGTCCAAATAGGGTGGTGGGAAGGGCCTCCTTGAGAGGTGACATTTGAGCAGAGACGGGAGGTGAGGGGGGGTTGGACGTGGGGCGATAGCCATTCAGGCAGGGGAGATGGCAAGTGCAAAGGTCCTGGGGTAGGGAGGGACCCGGTATGTTTGAGGAGGCCAGTGTTCGGTGGGACGGAGGGGCCAGGCAAGGATGGCAAAAGAGCAGGGGACCCAGGTCAGGCCCTGGTGACGCCTTTACCATCTATTCAGAACGATGGGCACCATCGTGAGGCTGTGGGCAAAGGAGAGGGTCGAACTTCCATTTGAAGACCACAGGAGGCCAAGCAGGGACTTGGAAAGTGACATTGGTGGCTTGGGCCAGTGGCTGGGGGGTGTAGGTAGTTATAGGGGTGCAGAGGGGCCTCGGCAGGGAGCGTGGAATTTGGAAAGACGCTGTGGGGGGCACTGGGCTGCGGTTCTTGGGGGGGGTCAGGAAAAGTCTGGAGTCAAGTTCAAGTTGTTGTTATATTTTTTTTTTTGGTCCCAGGGATTGAATTCGGGGTCCCTCGACCCCTGAGCCCCATCCCCAGCCCCTTTTTCTATTTTATTGAGAGACAGGGTCTCCCCGAGCTGCTCAGGGCCTCGCTAAGTGGCTGAGGCTGGCGGCCTCCGACTTGCGATCCTCCTGCCTCAGCCTCCCGAGCTGCTGGGATCCCAGGCCCGGCTGCCCCCCCGCCCTCTGTGGGCACTGTCTCAGTCTGCACCAGATCTGAGGGGGACGTGGCCTCCTCCTGGCCTCTCCCCCCAGGGCCAAGCTGAGGTGGCACAGTGACAGGCCGCCCAGTCGGGGCTGTGATGGAAACTCGCGGCCTCCCTGCCCAGAACAGAGGCCCAACCCAGTCCTCCCCGAGCCAGAGCAGGGTGTGACCCGCGGCCCCCACGGCCTCCGGCCAGGACTCTCCACGCCCAGGGGACAGGAGCTCACTGCCAGCCTCGGCCTGAAGAGTGGACCCAGGACCCCGTCACCCAGAGGGGCGCTGTCCAGGGGCAAGCGTCCAAGAATAAAGACCCAGGGTCACCCGGAGAGATGGGCCAGGGGACCCGAGGGATGGGACACAGCTGGACCTGCCCCTCCATGGTGTCCCCGGAGCCTGCGATGCTACTCTAGTCCCTCCCTGGACGGCCCCCTGGACAGTCCCCCCGCCAGGCCGAGGTCTTTCTCAGGGACATCATGGCCCCGGGGATTCTCCTCAAGAGACACCAAAGTGACCAGGATTAGGGACAGTGGCAGCTGCCGGCTCGGGGAGCCAGGTCCTCCAGATCCCCTGGCCCTGGCTCCGGGACACCCCCCGCCCCTCCCGCCCGGTCCCCTCCCGCCCCTCCCCCCTGCAGATTTGATAACACCCAGGAGTCTCGGTCCCCTCCTGGGGACAAAGGAGGCGATTGTCCCCTTGGACGCCTTTTGACTTGCTCTCACCGAGGTGTAACTGAGCCCCACTCTCCCTGGGCCTCACCCTGTCCCCTCCCTCCCCGGCCGGTTTCAAAGGAGCCCCCGGCTGCGGGGGCCAGAAGCCACCCTGGGAATGGCCCCGGGGGACGTCACGTGGCTGGCACTGAGACCCCTGGGCTGGCGCGAGGCCACTCCGAGGGACGTCAGCTTGAACAGCCACCTGGACTGTGGTCACCGCCCCGGACGCGTCCCCTCCGTCAGCCACCGCGACACCCTGTGGTTACGGCCCTGTCTCAGGTGGGAAGGCCGGGGCACAGAGAGGCCAAGAGACTTACCCAAGGACACACAGGAAGCAGCAAAGAGCAAGGACGCAGCCCCACGGGGAGGGTCCCCACCCTGAGTCACCTGATGCTGGAACTATAGTCCCCACGCGCCCCCAAGTCGGGGGACCTGAGGATCTCCAGGCCACCGGGGAACCTAGGGTGTCAGGACCTGGGGAAGATGCGGGGAGGCTGAGCCGGGTCCAAGACCCCTGCGGCCTGTAGGTGGCTGAGGGCTGAGTTGGGATCCCAGGGTAGCACCTGTCCGCTGGGCAGCCCCAGGCAACTTGCTTGACCTCTCTGTGCTTCCATTGTCCCATCCGCAGGACGGAGAGGACAGAGACCGCTCCTCACAGGGGTCCTCGGGGCTCTTGGGGCTCAGAGGAGCCCCCTGCCGCGAGCGCTGCCCGTCCAGTGACCTGCATCCTCGCGGCCACTAACGAGGCCACTTCCCGGTGTGAGTTCTGTCCCCCTCTCCCCCAGTCCTCTGTCCCGGGGGCCTGTCCTGGCTCTTTCCTGTGGGTCTGGCCACCGCCCAGGTCCCCCACCGGCCCACAGGAGAGCTCCTAGTGCCACCTCGGCCCTTCAGGCACACCGGCCCCTCACAGGAGCCGGAGGGAGGCTGAGCCGGGGCGGTCCCGGGTGCGAATCCTGCCTCTCCGCTCTCTCTCTCTGAGCCTGGCCCAGTCTCCCGTGCGTGGACCCGGGAGCCCCCAGGGGGAAGCGCCTCTAGCCGCACAACAAGGTGGCGGGTTCTTGGGAATGTCCCAGAAGCGGGTGTCTTCATGGGGCAGCAGAGGCTGGGCGGGGAGGCCGGAGTTAGCCTCCCCAAATAGGCCAGACCTGAGACGGACACCTGCTGAAGCCCCTTCAAGATGGGTCACAGGAAAGGTCCCCCAGAGGGACTGGAATGGTGGGAGCTGGGACAGGGGGTCCGTGTTACCTGGGGACAGAGTCGGAGCTACTGACGCGAAGGTTTGAAGGGGAAAGGCGCCTCCCGGGGGGGGGGGGGGCAGACGCGGCATGTGCCAAGGTCCTGAGGTAGAAATAGCCTGACTCACCCCAGTTGGGAGCAGGGAGGGCAACCGGACAGGACCTGGGGGTCTGGTGGTCCTCAGGACCCCGGGTCCTCCCCAGCCTCATGTCACAGAAATGAACCCTTACGGGGGCGGTGGTTCTAAGGTCCCCGAGGCAGGAGATCTGCCCACTTCTGTCCCCGAATGCAGGTGGCCCGGGGAGGTGGGGCTCGGCCGCTCAGGCCCTTGACGTGCCCGGAGTCACCATCTGGTCCCTCTTAGCTGACCACTCTTTCTGGTCAAATATGCAAGTGGCCCTCAGGACGCGGCGAGGAGATAGCTCCGCCGGCCTTATCTGGGCCCCGCCCCAGTGGCCAGGGGCTGAGCACTGGGACTCCAGCTCCCCAGGAGCACCCAGACCAGACCGGGAGGACAGGAAGGGACAAGACCGCAGCCCTCCATGCGCAAGAGCCTGGGCAGGGCCGGGAGGGGACCCCGGGTGGCATTCCAACCCCCTGAGCTCACCTGCCCCCGGGCAGTGGCGCATTCCAGCAGGACCAGCCCCGTCCAGCCCCGCCGTCCCCGGCTGCTCTGCGGTCCCAGGCCCTGGAAGGGGCTGCCCAGGCCCCCAGAGCCGGCCTGGCATCTTGGGGACTTGGCCACCCCTGTCCCCGGGGTAGAGGTTGCAGAAATAGCAGGAGGTCGGCTCCGGGCCACCCCGGGGGACGTTTTCTAGACTCTCAAGCGCATCTGGGTCCCATCTCCCAGGCCACAGGGGGGGCTGGACCTGTCAGCGGTCCACGTGTCATGGCCACCTCCCCTGGGGGCCGCCAGCCAGGAGCCTCCGTAGCGCGAGGGTCCCGGCACCTGCAGCCTGAGACAGCCGGACCTGCAGCCGGCTCCACGCCCCGCACCAGCACCCGGGGGCACCCATTTCTCTTCCTCATCCAGTGCCCACGGCCTCAGCTCGGCTCCTGACCCTGGCCAAGGCGCCCTCGGCCACCCCAGGGGCCTTCCTGCAGGCCAGGCTTCCCAAGTGGCCTCCTCTTCACCTGCGCCAAGACCCAGCTGAGTTGAGCCACCAGAGTCCCCTCTTTCCTCTCGGCCCTGTCCCCGGGGCCCTGCCACAGGAAGTCCCCACGAGTCCTGTGTGACAGGATCTGACTCCCGGAGCCGACTTCCAAGGCTCCGAGTGCCTCCGGCCTCCCCGGCCTCACCACCCCTCACCCTGACCGCTTGTCCCCTGGCGCGCAGCCCCAAGTCACCATCTGGTCCCTGTTAGCTGATTGGACTAGACTGAGTCCCCTGGAGGGCGCAAGTCATGGGCAGTTCCCTTCCCCGCTGCCCAAAGTGCGGTGGCCCGCGCCGGTCATCCCAGCGGCTCGGGAGGCTGAGGCCGGAGGATGGAGAGTGGGAGGCCGGCCTCGGCAGCTGAGTGACGCCTGTGTCCACACAGAAGGTGAAACGTGCTGGAGGGACGTGCTCGGACCCGGGGACCCGCCCTGAGGGTCCCACACCAGCCTCTGCAGCCTCCGGGCCTCCAGCCCCAGACCTGCCTCCCCCAGGCCACCTGCCGGGACGTGGGCGGGGGGTTTCTAGTGACCCAAGCCCAAGCCCCGTGACGTCAGCGGGAACTGCACCCACAGGTGCCCACCCCCTGCACCAGGGTCTGGAATACGCTTTGTCATCGTCCCCGGGAGGCTGGGTCCCCAGCCAGCTTACAGACTGAGGAGGAGGGGACACCGCAGGACAGGTGACGTCCTCCTCCCGTCCCTCCTCCTGTCCCCCCGCCTGCAGCTCTGCGGTATCTACTGCTTTAATTCTCAGCTCGGCCCTAACAGGTGGACAGATAAGGTCAGCGCCGCAGGGGGATGGAGGTCACTGCTGCTGTGACCTGTGACCCATGACCTGAGGGGACCCAACCCCAGAGAGAAGGAGGAAGAAATAGCCGAGGACCCTGGACAGGGGCCCCCAGCCATGGACCTGCAGGGCCTCAAGGTGACCCCAGGAGGTCACCCTGGGGCAGCTCAGGGGAGCGGCCTCCCTGCGTGACTCAGCAGGGGACAGGATGGGGTGGGAGGCAGGGAGACCGGACAGGGGTCACGTTGCTTCTGCGAGCCGCGGGACCCTTAGCTCGTCCCTCGACGGCAGCCATCACAACGTACGGGTCCAGCCCGGCTCGATGGCCCATGCCTGCCATCCCAGCAGCTCGGGAGGCTGAGGCAGGAGGATCACAAGGTGGAGGCCAGCCTCCCAAGCCACCAGGATTAGAGGTGTGGTCACCGCGCCCTGGTGATGGTGGCCTTACGTGTCCTTTTACAGCCATGGTCAGTCCCCAGATCCAGCAGGCGCCGAGCCCTCCCACCCTGGCTCACAGACCCTCTCCAGAGCTCAGAATCATCGCCAGGGGACATTCACCTTCTCTGTTTTGCGCCGCAGACCTTAGTTAAGATGACCCAGGACAGGTTGGCTGCTCAGGCAGGTGACCCCGTGGACCCTCCCTTCCAGTTCTGCACAGCATGAGCCCACCCGCACCCCTCCATGGGGCCGAGTGACCCCAGAGCGGCCCTCAGGGACCCCGAGCGTGACCCCTCCGGGGCACAGGCGGTGCCTCGGGGCGCCCCGAGGCTGCCGGACGCCGCGCGGCCCACCTTCCTGCCGGCCTCGTTGTTGTGCAGGTTCATGAGCGTGCGGGCGTTCTGCTTGATCTCCCGGGCGTCCACGAAGACCTTGGCGAAGCCGATGCCGTAGCGGATGTCGGCCGAGCAGCCGCCCCACTTCCAGCCCTCGTCGCGGTGGTACTGGCCCTGCTTCTCCTTGTCACAGCCGCAGTCGCTCAGGTTGCCCTGGGTGCAGGCCGCCGTGATGGCGTGGGCCACGCCCGCCGCGATGATGGCGTAGGTGAAGGCCGCCTCCCGGCTCCCTGGGCGGGGGACAGAGGGACGGGCTGTGGAGCGGGCTTCGTGGAAGGACCCCAGGTCCTGGGGAGGAGGCCCGGCGGCGAGGCCACGGCCTCCCCCAAAGACCTGGCCTCCATTCCTGGCCTCCTGGATGAGGCCAGTGACTACCTGATCGGTGTCCCCGAGGAGGCTGAGGACAGGGCTCAGCCTGGTGCCTGGCTCAGCAAACGTCCCCAAAGTTGGCACTCTGGGCCCCGCCCACCCCCTCAACTGTCCCTCCGCCTCTGAGACTCGCAAAGGGCATTACCTGAGCACACACTGAGCACGCACACAGGAAACCCTGGGGGACGTCAAGGTCAAGGTCAGACCCCCTGGACGAACAATGAGAAGGGGGGGGATGGGTGGCTCTTCCTGGACTTTCCTGCTGTGTGACCTTGAGTGGGTCACCTAACCTCTCTGTGCCCATTTGCTCCACTATAAAATGGGGTGATAACAGGACTCGGGTTATTAGGGTGGTCAAAAAGCCACCGAGGTCACAGCACGGGGCAGAAGGACGTGACCTCGACATGGGCTATCGCACAGCTGCCCACCCGGCCCGCAGACACCCTGACCAGACCATGGACTGTCCCCACTAACCCGAGGGGCAGCAGCTGCGGGGAGACTGCGTCCCCGTCACCAGAGTGCAGTGTGGCAGCGGGGGAGGGGGCGGGAGCCTGGCCTGTCCCCTGGCTTTGCCCGCCCCATTCTGAAGGCACTGGCCTCCCCTCCTGCTGCCCTCCAGCTGGTGGCCCGGCCAAGTCCCCAGAGCAGTGGACAACACTGCAGGTCATGAGGAAATGGCCGGACTGTGGCTTCGGTCCTCCCAGCTGGCTCATCCTGTCCCCGGAGACCAAGCCAGCTGCAGGGGGCGGTAGCCCATGCCGGTAACCCGGTGGCTCGGGAGGCTGAGGCAGGAGGATCGCAAGGTGGAGGCTAGCCTCGGCCACTTAGCGAGGCCCTGAGCAATTCAGTGAGACCCTGTCTCTGAATAAAATAGAAAATAGGGCTGGGGACGGGGCTCAGTGGCTAAGTGGCCCTGGGGTCAATCCCTGGTATCAAGAAAAAAAAAAATAAAACCCACAAAAAAACCCCAAAGAGGCCCAGCCGGTCCTTCCTGAATCACTCTCACTTGCTCTTGGATACACCAGCGTCACCGTCTTGCAGATGAAGAAACTGAGGGTCAGAGAGGCTCTGACCAGTCTGTGCTAAACTCCAGCCCCTGCCCGTCCTGCCAGGGGTGACCGGAGGCCTGGAGGGTCGTGGGGAGTCGGGGTGGGGGTGGAGGGGAGGTCCCAGGTGTTGGGCATCCATTAGGCACCAGATGCATACGCAGCTCTCTGCGAGGTTCTGTGACCGTCCCTGAGGCAGGTTCCGCTCTCTGGGACCCTACAGTCCACAGGCTCCGAGGAGAAAACCCATGTGGTCCCCTGTCTAGAAGGTGGACGAGACGGGGTTCAGGCCCCAAGTCCGGCAGTGTCCCCCTCGGGCCCCGCCCTCCTGGCCCCCAAGGCCCAAGTCCTGGGAGGTCCCTGGTAGAAGTCAGGACACTGGGAGGTGATGTCCCTGGAGGTCACCTGCTATCCCCACCCATTCCAGAGGGCTCCGGGGACCTGACGGTGTTGCCCGGCTCTGGGGGCCACCTAGTGGCTGAGGCTGGCCTCCAACTTGCGATCCTCCTGCCTCAGCCTCCCGAGCTGCTGGGATGACAGGCGTGGACCACCGTGCCCAGCCCCCTCCCTCATCCTCCACCCATCTACATCTCAAGGCCAGCCCCGGGGACAGGGGGACGTCAGCTCAGGCCTGGGATGAGACGGAGCTTGCTGTCTATCCTCCTGTCTCGCTGGGTGACCCCGAGCAAGGCCACAGCCTCCCTGAGTCTCAGCTGCCCGTCTGTGACCTCAGAGTCCCCAGCAGGACACGGCCAGCTGGCTGGTGGGGACACTCTGGGCATGTCCACGGGGTCTGGCTGGGAACCCCGGACACCCCCAGGTCCTTCTCTTCGTCTCTCTGCTGTTCCCAGCCGAGGGCCAGGGTGGGCGTCCTCCGGGTCACAGCGGCTGGCCTCCGTGACAGTCCGGAAAACAGATGGAAAAATGTCCTTCTTTCCAGCCCCGTGCCCTGGCCACTCACCGCCCCTCTGGGCCAGCAGCCACGTGGGGCTGTTCCTGTGCAGGGGGACCAGGGAGTCCCCGGCCGGAAAATGAGGAGGGGTCCGGGCTGCGGCGGGGGAGGGGTGTGGGCAGGTCCCCACCCCGTTCCCGCCCACCTCTGTCCCCGGCCTCTCCCGGGTGGCCCGGCCGGGGCACATGGTGGCCTGTCCACCCATGGGCAGCGCCCGCCCCAGCCTGCCCTTCCCTTCCCCATGCAGCTGGGTCCACCTGGGAATGTCCTTCCTGTCCCTCCAGGGAGGGACAGGGAGCCCCAGGTGGCCACACGCAGGCCCTGGAGGACGGTAACCGGGGTTCACATCTGGTCCCCCCCCCCAGTGCAGCTGGACCTCGGCCACATGAGCTCCCTCCAGGCCTCAGTGGCCCCTCGTCCCCTGGTCAAATCAGTCTTCAAGGGGACTTTGCCCCGCCAGGGTTGAGGCTGAGGAGGCTGAGGCAGGAGGATCGCGAGTGCAAAGCCAGCCCCAGCAACTGCGAGGTGCTAAGATAATGAAACCAGGTTCCGTCTGCCAGGTCTCAGAGCACCGGGGACACAGTGGGGACAGGAACTGGCCTGGCTGGCCAAGCACTCGTCAGTGTTCTGTAAGCACCTACTGTGTGCTGGGAAGAGACCAGGAGCACCCACTGTGTGCCAGGAAGAGACCAGGAGCACCTACTGTGTGCCAGGAAGAGACCAGGAGCACCTACTATGTCCCAGGAAGAGACCAGGAGCACCTACTGTGTGCCGGGAAGAGACCAGGAGCACCTACTGTGTGCCGGGAAGAGACCAGGAGCACCCACTGTGTGCCGGGAAGAGACCAGGAGCACCCACTGTGTGCCGGGAAGAGACCAGGAGCACCTACTGTGTGCCAGGAAGAGATCAGGAGCACCTACTGTGTGCCAGGAAGAGACCAGGAGCACCTACTGTGTGCCAGGAAGAGACCAGGAGCACCCACTGTGTGCCAGGAAGAGACCAGGAGCCTCAGGGTGGGCAGAAGCCCACCTGTTGGACACATGTGACAAAGGTAACTCAGGTCCCCGGTGCAAGTGGTGAGGACTGAGAAGAGGGCAGCAGGGGTGCCCTGCGGAGCTTTTGGGGGGCTGTCTTGGGAGGGATGGTCCAGGACACCTTCCTGGAGGAGGAGGCCGCTGACTAGAGATCTGCATGATGTGGGCGGGGACAGGGACCCACCACCACCCGGGTGCCTCTCCCAGGTGCCCCTTGTCCCCACCCTGCTCCAGAGAGGAGCTGGGGGAGGGGCCGGCTTCAGCACCACGGGGGTGGAGGTGGGGGGGGGCAATGTCCATGAAGCCCACTGTCCTCACTGTCCCCTCCACATCCCAGGCACTGTGTCAGAGGCCTCTGCTCCCTGGGGACCTTCCTTCTGGCCAGAGAGATGGACAATATTCCCAAGGGCACAACCAAGACACAGCACAGAGCCGGGCGCAGGGGCCCACGCCTGTCATCCCAGCGGCTCAGGAGGCCGAGGCAGGAGGATCGCAAATTGGAGGCCAGCCTCAGGCACTTAGCAAGGCCCTAAGCAGCTCAGCAAGACCCTGTCTCTAAATAAAACACAAAACAGGGCTGGGGACGGGGCTCAGTGGCCAGGTGCCCCTGGGTTAAGTCCCCAGTATCCAAGACCCTGGTAGCTAGCCTACCATGTCAGCCGAGCCCCGCCTCCTGCCATGGCCCCGCCTCCTGCCATGGCCCCGCCTCCTGCCATGGCCCCGCCTCCTGCCATGGCCCCGCCTCCTGCCATGGCCCCGCCTCCTGCCATAGCCCCGCCTCCTGCCATAGCCCCGCCTCCTGCCATAGCCCTGCCTCCTGTCATAGCCACGCCTCCTGCCATAGCCCCGCCTCCTGAAGACCCCCCCATACACACACACACCTCTCTGTTCTCTCTGCCTGGGGTCCCACTGATTGGTCATCAAGTTTCTTTCCATCCTTCAAGACCCATTGGCCAGATCACTGCCCATCTTGGCCGTGTCACCTCTGAGACCCCTCCCACCCCGCACTGTGCTGGACCCTGCCGCCGTCTGGTCACTTGTGGCCATGGACTGAGTTACACGCACATGTTGAAGGCTGGACCCCCACCCCGACCCCTGGGATCCCCAAATGCCACTGCAACTGGAGAGAAGGTCTTTGAAGACCCGGTTAAGTTAAAATGGGGCCATTAGGGTGGCACCTGAGGCCATCGATTGTTCTTAAGCCAAAGGGGACAAGGACACGAGAGCCCCAGGGCACTGGCTGAGGGCAGACTCTGTGAGGGCACCGAGGACATAGCAGCCTTATCCCAGCCGCAGGGAAACCAGCCCTGCCGCACCGTGACCTTGAACTTGCAGCCTCGGGGGTGAGGGACCAGTGGCCCCCATTGATGTCCCAGGCTGAGGGGCTTGGGCACAGGCAGCCAGTCTGTCCCCAAGAGACCATCAGGATGCAGCCAACAGGCGTGGCCAACACCAGCATGCGGCCTGTGGCCTCGGTGGCTGACTTGGGATGGACGCACGGGCCCTGCTGGCCACCGGAGCCAGTCGTTGTGGCCCTGGGCTGGCGAAGGTCATCCTGCTGTCCCAAGACGTGGCTCTGGGGGAGTTGAAGGCCATGCTCCCTCTGGCCCAGGTCATCCTGAAGGCCAGCCCCACGCCCTGGCTTTCTAGTTCTTGGGCATTCATAAAGTCCCCCTTTTGGCGGAGGTGGCCTGAGTGGAGCTTGGGGACCAGCATCCAAGGGGGACTGGACCTGCTGTTGCTGGGGGCCTTGATCTAGGCAGGAGGCCCCGGAAGGAAGATGAACCAAGGAGCCAGCCCAAACTGAGGGCCATGGTGGAGGGTCGGGTGGGGAGGACAGGGCGAAGAACCTGAGGGCCAGCTGCCCACCCCACGTCCCTCTCCCCTTCCCCCTCGCTCTGAGAGCCCAAGCCCTTCTCATGGTGGCTCTACAAAGAAAACTACATTTCCCAGCAGCCCTTGTAGCTAGGCATGGCCATGTGACTGGTTCTGGCCAATGAGATGTAGGCAGATGGTATGGGGGTGGAGCTTCGGGGAAGGCTTTTCAAAGACAAGCCAATGCCCTGTGGCTCAGAGAGTGCCCAGGCTCCAGAAGTCCAACGCCACCACCCTTGGTCCCCGCCGTCAGAGAGCGGCCCTGGGTGACTGTGTTATCTCCAAGAGGCCACCCCGTGAGGACCAGAGTCCCGATGTAGCCAGCCCCCATCCCCTCCTGCCTGGGAGGACTCACCAGGGCCTTCCCTGCCCAGCCCAGCCGGCCTCATTCTTTTCCTCGGCACACCCTTGCGGAGATCTTGTGGCCTCCAGTCACGGTGGCCGCCCCGTAGACATTTGGTAAATGCGTGACCAAATGAATGGATTCTGTACCAATGCACCTTCCAGAATTAGACTGGATCCTATGAAGCTGCCGATTGGGTAAGTCAATAATCCCCGAAGAGCGGCAATTTCATATGGTTCAGGCCAAGCTTTGGCATCCAGACCCAGAGACAAAATCCTCCAACACCTCCCGCCAAATACCAGGGAGAGACCCCACCTGTCTCCTGGCTCCAGCCCCCACTCCCTTCCAGGTGGCGGGAGCATCGCTATCTCATGGGTTTTTCCGGGGCTCCTCTTTTGGTCTGAATTTTCCTCGGTCACCTCTACCTGCCTAGCCTGCTAGAGCGCCTCTTCTTTTTTTTTGGGGGGGGGGGCGATACTGGGGATTGAACTCAGGGGCCCTTGACCCCTGAGCCCCCTCCCCAGCCCTATTTTCTATTTTATTTAGAGGCAGGGTCTCCCTGAGTTGCTCAGAACCTTACTAAGTGGCTGAGGCTGGCCTCCCAACTTGCGATCCTCCTGCCTCAGCCTCCTGAGCCACAGGGATGACAGGCGTGTGACTTTGGTCAAGTCCCTCTGAGCCTCGGTTTCCTCACCGGTCACATCGTGCATCCGCAAAGCCGTAGAGCCTGAACTCAGAGCCCCAGAAATGAGGATTGGTTGGGAGGCAAGCGGTCTGAGCAGGAGGCAGACAGGTCAGAAGCCAGGAGAGGCTCAGGAGGAGACGGAGATTTTAGTGACCTCAACTGGAGTCCCTAGGGGGTGGGGGTGGGGGGGCAGCACCTCCACTGCCTCTCCCTGGGGTCCAGTTTCCCACCTGCAAAGGTGAGCCCTCAGGTCGGGAAGAGGGAGAGGAAGGGCAGGGGATGTGGGGCTCAAGTTTCTGGACCAGCAAGATCTTAGAAAGGTGCATGGATGGGCTCCAGGCTGGACCCCAAGTCCCCAAATCTGACCTGCCCTGACTCTCAGGGAGGGTCCCTAGGGGCAGAGAAGGGTTTACTGCACTCTTGGTGCCCAAGTGCCCACAGGTGGAAAGATACTCTGCGTGGCCCTTCCCCACGGGCCAGGGCCTCCTGGAGACCAGTATTGTTCTCCACCGCCTTCCTTCTAGAATCTTCTCGCGATTGCCTCAGATGTCAAACGTGTGGCTCAACTAACACTCTGGGCCTGCGTCTGCCGGCACGCCTGTGTGTGGCGGGCGCACGTCACCGCACACGCCCCGTCCCCAGAACACAGGGCTTGCAAAGTCTGGATCGTAAGGCACCAGGTGGATCCGTCACCGGCACAACAGGGAGTGGTGGGGATTGCGGCAACAAAGGGGCTGCCCGGGGGCCATCTGCTGCAAGCTGCAGTCTCAGCTCCATCACACCCCGGTGGGACTATGGGCCAATTATTCAGAGAAGCAGGAAAATCCCTATTTTGAGGTGCCATCGCTCATTTCAAATGCTGGGGCCTCCAGTTTCCAACAGCACGAACACTTTTTACGAACCCCCGGACATTTGCACCCACCGATTGGGTGGTTTGCAATTGAGCCTGCCGTCCTGACTCCCGGGTTCAAGTGATGTGCCCCCTATTGAAGGGGATTCTCGCATGGCATTCTAGAAGTCTCCCAAGAGCATGCCGGTGTCCCTCCGAGCCCCTAAGACCCCCGCCTGGGGTGTTGGGGTGAGCACGTACCCACTTTGAGCTCCTTCCCGAAGACGGTGCGCTCCCCCAGCGCTGAGCAGTTCCAGCGGCCATTGCGGAACTGAAACTGACACTCGTCTAGGCCCATTTGGGAGCCTTCTCCGATGACGATGATGGCGTCGGGCCGGCTCTGGCAGATCGCCCGCTGTCTGGGGGCCAGGCCTGGGATCTTGTTACAGATGATGCTCGCGCCCAGAGCGACCACGGAGGAGAAGCCACTGGAGAGGGGACACAGAGAGACAGAGGTTGAGACCCACGGGAGCTAGCAGGTGCTGCAGGTGGCTGGAGGGACCTGGGGCAGGGGGAACCCGTGGCTCAGGCCTGTCATCCCAGTGGCTCAGGAGGCTGAGGCAGGAGGATCGCAGCCTCAGCAATTTAGCGAGGCCCTAAGCAGCTCAGTGAGACCCAGTCTCTAAATAAAACACAAAATAGGGCTGAGGATGTGGCTCCGTGGTCTAGTGCCCTTAAGTTCAACCCCCGAGGACCACCCCTCTCCAAACCGAAACCTTCAGAGGCACCACACAGGGTCCCTGAGCTGGTTAGGGTTGCCACGTGGGCTTCTTTGGCTCTCTGACTGTGTGACTCTGAGCTAGTTACCCACCCTCTCTGTACTTCAGTTTTTCCATGGCTAAATAAAGGGTGTTGGCAACTCGTCCTAATCTGATAGGGTTGCTGTCACCATCAAATGTGCTAAAACAGAAAGGGCTTAGAAGGTGCGGGAGGGAGAGGTGGGGGCTGGTGCGTAATCACTAAATGTGGCCTCTGTTTATTATTCTGGGACCTGATGGCTGTTCCAAGAGGCTGGTGCGCTGGGGACCTCCTGAATGAGGCTCATCAATGAATCCCACCCATGCGCCAGTCTCCTCCCTGGGAACAGGGTTGCAGCCCCCTTTCACGGGGGCACGGGGCCACTTCTCTGGGATGTTGTCACTTTGACCCTTGGGGTCCCTTTTACAGATGGAAAACGGAGACCCAGGGCGCATCAGGGCCCGGCCCAAAGCCACCCGGCCCCTCCCACCTCTTAACCTGGGCCTCTCCCGCGCTGCAGAGGCCAGCCTCGGGGCGGAAGGCCGGCGGCGCCCTGCCTGGCTCGCTCCCCAGGTCCCTCCGAGGGGACGGCTGGGTCCCCGCAGGGCCGATGGGCCACAGGCGCCAGGGGCGGGGGCAGGGGGGGGTGGTGTCCGCCGGGCGGGGCTGCAGGGAGGTTATTTTCTGCTATTTCCCCTTTCTGTGTCCCCTCCCGGGTGTCTCCGCCCCGAGTCTCATTAGAAAGGAGATAATGTCGCGCGCGGGCGGCCAGGGGGGGCCCCTCAGCGCGGCTTCCCGGACGCTGGAGGAGCGCGCGGGGCTGCGGGTCGCCCAGCCAAGATGCAGATGGGAGCGGGGAGAGCCACCCAGACGCGGGCCAATCAATAGCACTTAGAGCTCAGCGCGCGCTCGGCCCCCGCGGTCGCCTCTCCGCCCGCGGTCGGGGCCGGTGGCCGCCTGGTCCACTCTGCGCGGCGCACCTGCTGTGACCGCCGCGGCTGTCCGCTGGCCAACCCCCCCCCCCGCCCCCGTCCCCGGCCACTCCAGGGACGCGGGGGATGGGGAGGTGGCTGCACCCGGGTGGCAGTGTCAAAAAACACAAAGGACCTGCCACACACACACACACACACACACACACACACACACCCCTCGCCAAGGCCCCAGCGCTGCCTCCACCCCCTCCCCCCCAAAAAAAAAGAGGCGGACGGGAGTTCACAGCCAGGGGACAGAGGGGCAGGTGGCCCTTCGGCGCCCGCCCTGACGGCCATCGCCACCCACCCCCCTCGGGGCCTCGCGTGCATTATCTCCCAAGTACAAAGGGCCCTGCAAACGCAGCCCCAGGAGCGACCCCCGTCGCCTCCTGCGCGTCCAGGCGGAGAGATGCGCGCACCCCACTTCTCAGACACGTTTGGGGCGCAGTCGGGGGGAGATCGGGGTGTCCCGCCTCTCTTTGGGGTTGTCCCTGCGACTGCTCTCCCCCCTCCCTCCTACCTTTGTGTGTGTGTGTGTCTCGGGGGGCGGAGGCGCTGTCCCCTAGACTTGGGGAGAACTCTGGGCACCTGAGGGTCCCTAGGCATGGGGTGGTGCCAGGGCTCTGAGCGTCGGTCGGTTTATGTTTTGGCCAGCGAAGGTCCCTCTCTCTCCCTCCGGGTACCTGTCCCCTGTTGGCAGGGACCGGCCCCCCCCTCTGCCACCTGGGGACTGCCCTGTCGCTGGGAGCGGCGGTGCCCGCGCCTCCTTTGCGGAGCGGCTGCGATCCCGGCTCGGCGTTCCCGCGGGACCTGCTGTCCCCCTGGCCTGGAGGGTCCCAGGCGGCGCTCTCTGTGTCTGGGGGCTTGCAGATGGGCGCGGGATGCCCAGTCCCCAGACCCGCGCGGGTGGAGCGAGGTGCGCCCCCCGCGGGGAGCGTCCGCCCGGCGGGGAGCCTTTGTGCGCGCCCGGGCTCCGGGCCCCCCAGCGCCCACCCGGCTCCCCCGGGGGGGGGGGCACCCAGGAAGTTGGTGTCCTTGGCCTCGCCAACTTGGCTGCGGGACGCGCGCGCGGAGGGGGCGCGGGGGCCCTTACCCGATCCGGAGGTAGACCATGCCCAGGCTGAGAAAGAGGTGGCCCAGGCAGCGCCGCGCTTTCCGGTTCATAGTCCCCGCGGGTGGCCGGGGCCGCGGGCCGGGCAGTGCAGATCCCCGCGGGCCGGCCCCGGCGGGGCAATCAGCATAGCCCGCCCGCCCGGGAGGCGCGGGCCGAGGCGTCCCCGGGGCCGTCGGTCTGGGCGCCCGTCCGCGCGCGCTCGGGGCCGAGAGTCACCGGGAGCGCGGGAGCCGCGCCGCGCAGGAGGGAGGAGGAGCGAGCGCCGCGCGGGGCTGCGCCGGGCTGCGCGCGAGCGAGCGGTGCAAGTGCAGCCCGCGCGGGGGGTGCGCGGGGGGGGGGGACGCTGCTGTCGCCCGCCCGGTCCCTCCCTCCTCCCCCCTCCGTCCCTCCCGGCCCCTCCCCCGCCCGCCTCCCCGGAGCGCCCTGCCCCGGGCGCGCTCCTTCTCGGCTCCCGGGCGCGGGTGGGCAGCTGCGGGACCCCAATCGCCCCCCCACCTGTCGCCCGATCGCAGGTGTCCTCGGGTGCAGGGGACCAGGACGCAGCCGGTGGGGAGCTCTGGAGCCTCTTCCCATAGCAGCCCCGTTGCCTGGGAGCTGGGGGTGTCGGGGCGCACCTGGGTTCCCCCCGGCCCAGGATGGAGGGGCCCGGCTTCAGGGGAGCGGAAGGTGACCAAAGGGACCTAGTCCCTCCTCCCTTCTGCTACAGGTGGGAGCCTGGGTGGGACAGTCCCCCCCCCCTCCTTGGGGTCGTGCTACAGGAATGGGGTGGCCGCGCACCCAACCTAGTTGTGGGGCGCAGGAGCTGCCCGAGGGCTGGGGCGCCCCTTGGTGGCTCAGCGCGCTCTCGCGGCGACACCTGGCGGGGGGCGGCGGGCGGTGCATCCCGGACTCAAGGGGACCGGACTGGAGAGGTGCTGAGCCCTGCCTTGGATATGCACCCGATCAGGGGAGCTGGGGGTACTGGACCCAATTTCAGGCTAAGGAACCCAAGGCCCACGGAGGCGAAGGTGTTTCCCCAAAGTCACCAGCCAGGGTGGGGCAGAGCCGGTTTGGTAGACGCCCCTTTCCTCCACCCTGTCGCATGACCTCCCTACATGGCTGTCACCACTGTCTGCATGAATCTCTCTCCCTCTCTGACACTGCACGTCCCTTCTCCCCTGGAAGCCACCACATCGTTCCGCCACATGGTTCCCTGCCCAGCCACGGGCATCGCAGATCCAAGGAACAGAAAAGGCAGGTGTCCCTCCTCCTGGAGCCGGCGAGGGGTCAGAGGGCCAGTGAGCAAGGCCACTCTTCCAGACGGCTGGGGCTCAAGTGATGATTAACAGGACAAGATGGCGGGAAAGAGAGCTCTGGGCACCAGAGGGTTATTTCAGATCCGAAGAGATGGCATTGGCCCAGAGCCCCGAAGGACACCGGATCTGGAGCTTGGCATTCCAGGAAGGGGACCGGCCAGTGTCAAAGCTCCGAGGTGGGCGTGAGCCCAGGAGGGGATGCTGGGGCCATGCTGGACAGAAAGAAGTCCAGGGGGGGTGAGAGGAGACGGCGCCATGCAGAGCCCAGAACTGTGCGCAGGTTGTGAGCTCGGAGTTCAGTGGGAAGACCCTGAGGGATGAAGGAGGGGTGAGTCACTGGGTTGGTGGGTCCAAGTGTCCCTTTGCTGCTCTAAAAGAGACTCCACCAGGGAGTGGGGAGAGCCAGGCAGGCCACAGAGACCCCACTGTGGGTCCAGGCACCAGGCACCGTGGTGCACACCTGTCATCCTAGAGGCTCGGGAGGCTGAGGCAGGAGGATCGCAAGTTGGAGGCCAGCCTCAGCCACTTAGCAAGTAAGCAACTCAGGGAGACCCTGTCTCTAAATAAAATATAAAAAGGGCTGGGGACGGGGCTCAGGGGTCCAGGGCCCCTGAGTTCAGTCCTGGTACCAAAAGAGAGAGAGAGAGAGAGAGAGAGAGAGAGAGAGAGAGAGAGAGTTTAGAAAGACACACTGCTTGTATGGTGGGCTGGGACAGTTCTGCTGGAACTCAGAGCCACTATGGAAGGTGGCTGGAGATATTACAGAGAGACCAGTGGATCAGGGCAGATGGGCAAGGCGGTTGCAGGTGAGAGAGAGATGGAGGAGGAAATTAGGATTGAAGAGCAAGCGATCAATAAGTCCAGATTCTGCCCTCCTGGGGCCAGAGCCTGAGGACTGATTGAAATATCACACAGAGGTGGCACCTCTATGTGCCAGGTGGTGTCACTCAGAGATCCGGCCTCTGATAGTGCTATCATGCAGATGTTATTATTATCATCCCACCCGTCATTATTTTATAGACCAGGAAATGTCAATTGTGGAGGGATAAAGAAAAGTCCCAAATGTCCCACAGCCAGCACCTGGCGGAATTGAGATTTAACCCTAGAGAGTGTTGAGAGGACTATGTAAGTCAGCTTTCCGTTACTGTGACAAAACACCCGAGATAAATTAAGTTGTAAGCGGGGAAAAAAAAAGGTTTATTCTGGCTCCTAGTTTCAGAAGTTGCAGTCCAAGGTGGCTTGGCCCTGTTGTCTTTGGGTCTGTCCCGTGTCCTCTACTGTGAGCCCATAGTGGAGGTGACTGTCCCTTGGTGGCAGTCAGGAAGCAGGGAGAGAGAGAGACCAGAGGGAGAGGATCAGTTCCAGAATGTGAGAGAAGACATCGCACACCATGAGGTTCCAGGCGGGTCGCACTTGCTGGGGGTCTTGGGGGCTCTCGATTTCTTGGTCATTCAGTCCTTGGTGGGCTGGGGGGGGGGCTGTCCCTTGGGAAAGCTCTGCTTTGTCCTTGGACCCTAGACCAAGGGGAAGACCTGTTTGGGGATTCAGTGGGACTCGCTGCAGAAAGCTGACCCCAGATCTCGCTGCCCAGTGGGTCCCCCTCTGCTGGGACCCAGGGAAGCAGAGGACGCCTCTCAGCCGCGGCGGCTCAGGTTGAGCCCAACCCGGCGACTCTGGGGCAGGTGACAGTCGGCCGCGTGCTTTGGCGCCACCTGCTGGACACAGCGGGGAAGGCCGCTGGGGTTCCCCGGGCACAATCAGGCTCATCACTGTCGCGCAGGGAGCCCCGCGGGGGGTGCCCAGGGTTTCCATTGTCCTTTCTTGTGCTCTTTGGGAAACTTCAGCATAGAAAAAGCTTTTACTGATAAACTACTTAGTGCCGCGCTGGTCCAATCAATCAATCAATCAATTATCTATATCAATATGTTGGTCCTGGGGATGGAACCCAGGGGCCCTCGACCCCTGAGCCCCGTCCCCAGCCCTTTTTTTTTGTATTTTATTTAGAGACAGGGTCTCGCTGAGTTGCTCAGGGCCTCGCTAAGTGGCTGAGGCTGGCCTCCACCTCGCGATCCTCCTGCCTCAGCCTCAGACGTCCACGGATCCACGCGAGGAGAGTGAGACTCCACCTCCTAAATATTTGACCACCTCCCAGGAGTTTCACAGCCTGGGGACCAAGCCTTGGCCACATCAGCCTTTGGGGACACTTAAGATCCAAACTGTCCACCTTCCACCTGATCTAATAAGGACCCAGCCCCTTCGTCTGAACTCTGGCTGCACAAATCGTTTATTGAGCATCTACTACGAGCCCGGTCCTCCCCCCTCCCCCGCGGGATGCTTTAGATTTTTTGCTACCTGCAGCCCCTTCCTCCGCCACCGTGTCGGGCCATGAACGCTGCGTGTGGATTTGGGGACAGGAAGGGTGTGGTGACAATCCAGTCACAGAGCGGGGGACTGAACCCCCAGGCGGGTCCTAGGAGGCTCCCGAGACACAGGGGCAGCCAGCAAAACACCCAGCCTCGTGCTGTGTGACCTTAGGAAGCCGATGAGCCTCTCTGAGCCTCGGTGACAGCAGTCAGCAGATGTCCTGCACTCCAGCCCGGGTGGCTCTTTGGTCATGGTGATCCTGACGTGTATGAGGGTTCCCCTGTGCCAGCCCTGAGTCTGTGTCCAGCCGGACGTGGCCGCCGGTCCTTAGGGTTCCAGAAAGACGCAATCGAGGCGCCCTCTCTACCCGGTGACCTGGAGTAAGGGACTCATGTCCAAGGTCACCCTGGTGTGACAGAGTCTCTTTCCACAAAGCGCCTGGAGTGTGGCTGTTCTTGGGTGCCTCCGGGTCCTCTGGGCTGCATTGTACCTCACTGGCCACTGGCCTGCTGACCGCGGGCTCCTGGTCACCTTGGGAAGAGAAACTTATCGCGGTCCCACCCCGAGGCCCTTCCTGGGGATGCTCTCTGGCCGGGGCAGCTCATCCCGTGGGCCGGGCCCTTCCTCTGGGCCTGGAATCTGTCCCTCCCTTCACATCTCCCGGGTCAGGCCGGCGACCCTGGCCATGTGACTTCCTCCCGGGGCCTGGCCCTGGGTCCCTGCCTGCCTCCCAGCCCTCTCTGCCTGGTTACTGACTCACCCTGGGCCTGACGTACCAGGCAGGGCTCAGCTGGGGACAAGGACGCCCACAGCTTGTCATGTTGGGGAGAAAGTGCATCCTGGGGTCCAGCCCTGACCCTGGCCCTACAGCAGGGAGAGTCTCTCCGCATGTCCCCTGCTCCTGGTGTGCACACACTCCCCGAGAGGCCTCTGTCCCCGATGTCCTGGAATCCAGAAGACCTCTGAGCACACGTCCCAGTGCCACTCTGCCCTTGCTGTGTGACTTTAGGAAAGTGAATCCACTTCTCTGGGTCTTAGTTTCCCTGTTTTTTTTTTTTTTTTTGTTTGTTTGTTTTTTTTTTTTTTAATTAAAAGGAATAAAGCCTCCATTTTTAGAACGTGTGACCGCTAAATAAAATGACCCACTTGTCCTAGTGCCTGGGCCCCAGCGCCAACGGATAAAATGGGGATCTCTGGGGAGCAGATCTCAGGAATCGGATTCTATTAAAACTTTCAGGGAGGCTGGGGCTGAGACTTGGGGCAGAGCACTTGTCTAGCACGTGCGGGGCCCTGGGTTCGATCCTCAGCATCGCATAAAAATAAATAAAGAAAATAAAGGTTTTGTGTCAACTATAACTAAAATATATATATTTTTAGGGGGTGCCAGGGATTGAACTCAGGGGCACCCGACCCCTGAGCCCCCTCCCCAGCCCTATTTTGTATTTTATTTAGAGACAGGGTCTCAGTGAGTTGCTCAGGGCCTTGCTTTTGCTGAGGCTGGCCTCCACCTCATGATCCTCCTGCCTCAGCCTCCCCAGCTGCTGGGAAGACAGGTGTGCACCACCGTGCCCGGCTCTTTACTCTTGATGCCAACACTCAAGTCCTAAACCTCAGGGCCCCTGTGTCTCCCCTGAGCAAAAATTTTTTTTGTACCAGGGACTGAGCCAGGGGTGTTTGACCACTGAGCCCCCCTTTTAAAAAAATGCATTTTGAGAGAAAATTTTAATGACCACATGGACATGATCTTCTATCAAATTCGTGTTTTGGTCACCAAGGAAATAGGTCACGTTGGCAATGGCTTCTCTTTCACCGGAATTTGTTTTTTCTTAAATTCAAGTTAAAATGAATATAAATAAAACCCCCATCAACCTATCCCACCTGGTGCGCCCTGGGCTTGGTGTGATTTCCCCACGTTGGACGTGCTGATCTGCGCATGGGACACCAGGTGGCGCTAGAGATGCACCTGTTGGACGTGCGGAGCCGCGCATTGGACACCAGGTGGCGCCAGAGCTGCGCGTCAACTCTCCCTGCAGCCACAGCCTTGGGCTCTGGGCTCATCAGCCTGGTTCCTGGGAAACCTTCAGGATTCGTCTTAAGAGCAGCAACTAGTTTTAGAGTAACTCAGTGAATTTGATGCATGGAATAAATTTTCCCGCCAGGAAAGGGAGGATTATTGCACTCTGCCCAGAGTGTTTTGGGTCCATCTTCTTGGAAAGCAAAATACACAATGAGATCCCCCAGTGAGATGAGGGTCTGAATTCAGCCTTGACCTCAAACTCATCTTGAAATGTGAGTCTTCTTGGAGTCCAGGTTTCCTTCCATCTTCCAAGAAACCAGTGGCATTTCTCCCAACTCCAGAGGTCCACGTAGAAAAATCGATCCTCAAGATTTTGTCTTGCAAATCTGCATCTCAAGCCCGGGACCCCCATAGGTGCTAGGTAATTGTTAGACTCAAAATTTTAATAAAAGGGTTGAGGACACAGCTCAGTCACAGAGTGTTCCCCGGGGTTCAATCCCAGGTACCCAAAAGAAAAAATTGCTAAGGAAATGTGACATGTGACAGATTGGAGAATAGAGGGTGACTTTTAAGAATTCAGAACTCAAGTAGATATTTGCTTAAAAGTTTAAATGGCCTCCAACTCGCGATCCTCCTGCCTCAGCCTCCCGAGCCGCTGGGAGGAGAGGTGAAATTTTTTTAAAAAAATTTCAACCTTTAATTGACGTAACATCTTGACTTATATGTGGAGTACACTATTATAAATCTATACATGTTTAAATTGTTTTGTGATCACATTATGGTAATTAACCACAATTTGTTTTCTCAAATTGTATCGTTTCTAGGTAGGAAGGAGGCTCAGAACTCTTCCCCTCTAATTAGTTGTTTTTATTCATAAAAATGTCATGCATCCTTTTGCACAAACTTGTTTGAATTACTAATTCAAATGATGCTTTAAAGAATAATAGTACAGGGTCACTTCCAATAATGCAGTCATGGAAATATAAAATTTTTGGATAAAGCAGGGATGAGAAGACACGGATTTTCAATGCTATTCAGAAATTAAGACCTCAGTTCATCGTTGCTTTAAAATGACTGGAAAGTCCTATTTTTATGAAGGTAAAATCCTACAATAGCAGCAAGAAAAATGAGTCACCTTTCTCCAGAGCATAAACAAGAGTGAGAGGACATTTGTAAATACAAAACCTAACTGTGTAGAACGGGCGAGGTCACACACGTCTGGTGTTATCCAGCTGGGTCCAACATTTGTTGGTGGAGGATGTGTACCCAGGGGTGTGTGTCCACTGAACCACATTCTAAGTCACCCCCACCTCTTTTTTAAATTAAGAGACAGGATCGTGCTAAATTGCACAGGGCCCTGCTGCATGGCTGAGGCTGGCTTTGAAATCGCGATCCTCCTGCCTCAGCCTCCCCTGCTGCTGGGATTTCAGGCATGCACCACCATACCCAGCTTCTCTCCAAAATCCCTGTCTCACACTAATGTATCCGTACAAAAAAAACCCATCAAATACATGCAACTTACTGAAATGTTACATGTAAACATTTTAAAGGTAAGTATGTAGCTATGTGTGGGTTAATATCTCATTTTTATTAGAAAGCATAGGAGCCTTGCATAAAAACCAAGCTAAAAGAAATTGTCAGACATGTCACCTCCCAGCCATGACCCTGCCTGAAATAATAACAGGCCAGAGTTCCCAAAGGCAGTAAGACCCTAACCGTATTTTTCAAGTCTGTCTTGAGCAACCTAAGAAGAAAAAAATTACTTTTCTAACATCCAGAAACTCCAAAGGAGCTTCGTCACGACCCTGAACTGTCATTACTGAGAGACCCACACGTACCTGCAGGAGAAGGTCTCCACGATGAACCGATCCATGGCATGAGTCAAGTCCAAGATGCTTCATGGAGAAGAAAAGGAGATTGGCTCCCATTTTCTCTGTAAATGCATTTGCATGAAAAGATGCACTTTAAAAAAAAAATCAAAACCTGAGCATTCAGACCTGCACAGGATGAGCTCCAACATCTCCAAGGCTTCTTTCTAATAATATTTATTAGAGTCTCTTCAAATACCTTCAATCTTAGGGAATTGGGAAGGAGAATAACGTAAGTGAATAACGCAAAGAGAAAATACATCAGGGTCACAGCTTTCTCCCTTGAAATTTGATAATGCGCAGAACATATGCTTTGGATTGGGGCACCATTAATTTTCAATTTAATGAAATGGAAAGACCAGAAAGATTCTGTGAAAATCTAAAAATAAATGCTTGTAGCCATTGGGAGGCACAGATTTTCCCCTCTCAAATGAAACAGAGGACGTAACTTAGGAAAGCTTCTTTCAGTGCATTTTACAGAGGACTATTGGCTGGTGGAGTAGAGTGGTCAGCGCTGGATGTCTCTTCTCCAGCAACCAGAAATTGCAAAATTGCACCGAGAGACCCAATTTGCCCCCTTCCCTCCTCCTCCCAGAAGCCCGTGCACGCAATCCCTACATCTGTGCAGCAGAGAGGCACCTACCTGGATGGACGGACGCAGGGCACTTGGTGCACCTGAGAACAGCCTGCCGAATTTTAAGGAAAGGGGTGCTGTGAGCTCATCTCTCTGCAGCCTGTCATTTTAGCACCCTTAGAAAGGTGACAGGACCCCTCTGGGGAGCACAGGATGATGCATTCCTCAGAGGAACATTTCACTTGTCCCTTGATTGTGATCCTGTTCTGGATAATAGCCATCTGGGGAGACGGGGGGCTCCAATTTTCTCTTAAGTTCCGGTAAAAAATGGAAATCCATGACCTACAAGCCTTTGAAATGTAATGTTAGGTTATTCACTGGGTGATTTCTATTCTTTGGATAAAGGAGCAATAAACTTTCCCCTTAGAACTGCGTGCATAGTGTCCCAGAGAGGTGGATATGTTGTGTCAATATTCTCATGGACCCCTAAGGATTTTTTGATTCATTTCTGATTTCTTCTGATATCCATTGGTCATTCCGTAGTATGTTATTTAGTCTCTATGTGTGAGAGTAATTTCAATTTTTATTTTATTGTTGATCTCTTTTTTTTTAAAAAAAATTTATTTATTTTTAGGTGTAGATGGACACAATACAGTGCCTTTATTTTTATGTGGTGCTGAGGATCGAACCTGGGTCCCGTCAGTGCTAGGCGAGCGCTCTACCGCTGAGCCAAAATCTCAGCCCCTATTGTTGATTTCTTTTTTAAAAAAATATTTAGGTTTTAGTAGTAGCTGGACACAATACATTTATTTATTTCTATGTGGTGCTGAGGATCGAACCCAGGGCCTCCCACACGCTAGGTGAGCGCTCTACAGCTGAGCCCCAGCCCCAGCCCTTTATTGTTGATTTCTAAATTTATTCCACTGGGATCTGATAGGATGCAAGGTATTATCCCTATGGTTTGGTGTTTACTAAGAGTTGCTTAAGATGTGGTCCTAAGATGTGGTCCCTTTTAGAGAAGCATCTGTGTTCTGCTGAGAAGAAAGTGCATTCCATCATCGATGCATGAAATGCTCTGTGTGTCTGTTAGGTCCAACTGCCTGATTGGATCATGTAGTTCTGTATGTTCTTTGTTGAGTTGATGTTTGGTGGATCTGTGCATCAGGAGAGCAGTGTGTGAAAGGGATCCAGTGTTATTCTGTTGTGACGGATGTCATTGTTGAAGTGGAGAAGGGTTTGTTTGATGTATGCAGATGCTCCATTGTTTGGGGCATCAATGTTCAATATTTCTGTTTTGTTGATGCATAATTTTTCTCCACCGTCTGAAATGTCCCTCTTTGTCCCTTCTGATGAACTTTGGCTTGAAGGCCATTTTATCTGATAGGAGGATGGACCCCCTCTGCTTACTTACCTACGAGACCCACAGGAGTGATGATTTTAGCTCATTTACCTTCCAATTATCCTTGAGACATGATTTGCATTTCCAGTCATCTTGGTTTATTACTGGTTTTTAGGTTGAGTTAGTTTGTCCTTTGACTTTTTCTCTTTATTTAGTATAGCTCTTCCCTTTGCTGGTCTTGACTTATATTTTTCATTTTCTTCTTCATGAAACATTTTATCGAGTATATTTTGTTCGACAGGCTTTCTCGTGGTGAATTCTTTTCAACTTTGTTTATGATGAAAGGTTTTTATTTCACCGTCGATTCTGAGGTTTTATTTTTCGGGGTATATAGTATTCTTGGCTGGCATTCATCTCCTTTCAGAGCTCAGAATGTATTATTCCAAGAAATCCTAGTGTTCAGATTCTTGGTTGAAAAAATCAGCGGAGATCCAGATTGGTTTCCTTCTAAGTGTGTCCCATTATTTTCTCTGAAAAGCTTTTAAAATTCTATTCTTATTTTTATATTAGGCATTTTCATAATCGTGCACCTTGGTGTGGGCCTGTTGTAATTTTGGATATTTGGGGTTCTGTGCATCTCTTGTATTTGATTTTCTTTCTTATTTATTTTGTTTATTCATTTTTATGTGGTGCTGAGGATCAAACCCAGTGCCTCACAGGTGCAACGCAAGTGCTCTACCACTGAGCCACAGCCCCAGCCCCTCTTGTATTTGATTTTCCATTTCATTCTTTAGGTTTGGGGAAATTTTCTGATTATTATTTCATTGAAAAACCGTGGATTGTTTTGGTTTGTATCTCCAGGCCTTCATCTATCCCAATCCATCTCGATTTGCGTCTTTTCATGTTATCCCATATTTCTTGGAAGTTCTGTTCACGTCTTGAGGATTTGGGACTGATTCTTCTTCAGGATGTCTACCTCCTGGTTAAAGGGATCATTCAATTTTTTTGTATTTTTTCTAACTTTGTTTCTTACATCCCATCTTATCTTGCAGACTGACGTTACCATGAACCTTTCTGAGTTCCATCTCTGACCCTTTGTCCACGTGGTATCCATGGAGTCTCTTGCTGAGGTATTCTGTGCTGTTGGGGATGGTTTGTTCCCTCGCCTGTTCATACTGTCTGGCGGTCTCCCCATCTCTCTGGATATATCGGAAGCCATCGGATTCCTACCTAATGAGCTCCCAGCGCCTCTGTGCTCCAGGACCTCACAGACTGGGCCAGGGGAGCCCCACAGTGGCACCAACGTATACGGACAATATACCGCAGAGGGCTAGGTCCACAGGTCCTAGGTGATAGCTACAGTGTCCGTTGCTGCAATGTCCAGGAAGCAGGTTGAGCCATCTCCATCAGGTACAAAAAAAAAAGTAAAATAATCATGAATTCGGTGTGGCCTAGACAAAGTCTAGAAACAGGGAGAGAGAAACAAGGGTGTATATGTATAGGAATTCTTGAGTCACTTAGTACACGAATAATATACCAAAAAAAGAAAAGCAAAAATCAAAACAAAATAACAACAGCAAAATAAAAGGTGAGAAATCTTGGTGAAATGTTCATGAATGAAGGAGTCCTTTCCACCGAGGTGGATAAGATAATCCGTGAGCATGGGATTGTCCCTTCTTGGGTGATGGGCATGGGTGGGCTGGGGGCTGTGGCTGGGTGGTGACGCAGCTGGCTGTGTCCAGTGGGCCTGGCTGGCCTGGGCTTGTGGATCAGGGCTGGTTGATGGGCCTTGCTGGACATTGGACTCACAAGACTGGGTTTCCAATCCCCGTTGGTTCCTCCACCGTCAGTCTCAATATGGCTCTAGGTTGGCTGACCAAGGGTGACTGATAAACTCAGGCGACTTCTTTTTAGATCCGTTTATTGAGCCAATGAGTCTTTGATTCTCCAGGGCAAACTGACCCCCCACTCACGAGTTTTCTCTCTCTGCCTTGGGGAGAAGCTGTATCCTGCTGCTCCAGTTCTGGGCCGCTGAGCTCGGGGACAGACTGCCTCACTCGAATCTGCAATCTTGTCCTCCCATCAACCATATTTATTTTTTCAAAGTACCAACTTTTCCTTGGGTCGATTTCTTCTTATTTTTACGGAGCACCTGGAGCACCCCCTGGTCGTCCTGCATGCTAGGCACCTGCTGGGCCACAGAGTCCATCCCCGGCCCCTGCTGACCAAGACTTGCAGCGTTTCTCCTGGGAAAACACCTGGCAGGTCCTAAACCTGCATTGTGCTGACATAATTTGGTGACATTAAAACCTTGGTATCACATGGCGGGTTGAGGAAAAACCACCATTCGCTGGCCGCTGTGTTGGACAGATTTGCCTCTGGGGTCCTGTCCTGGACAGAAATTTCCGGATCACTTTTTTGTGGGTGCCACTGAATGTGTCTTCCCGTTTGTTGCTCAGTCTGTCATATTAACCACCCCCCAAAAATGTGCCATCTCCCTGGTTAGAGAACGTAAGGAAAGCCCTGGGTGGGGGACCCACTATGTCACGGTCTGGGTGAGCCCCACTCTGTGGACACCTGGGTTCTGGATGGCATTCTTCATGAAGGCCATAAACTCAATGTTCTGTATTTAGTTTCGCTAGATATTTCAATTTTCTTGAGCATATAATTTTCCTTTTCAAAAGCTTCTTTGAATAGACAGAACGATGTGTCACTTTACGGTTCCTTCCTAATCCACGTCATAAAACAGAGAACATCGAGAGTTGTTCATCCTGTCTCATGTCACTGCTTTCAAAGTATGTCCAGAGAGCCCCCTGGTCCCATCAGGGTGGCCCAAGAAGGTTCATTACTCTTTCTTCTTGCCCTGGATGGAGAGTCTCCTTCCTCATTCACAGAATGAGACGATTCCCAATTCTTAGAGGAGACGTGTGTCCCCTCTCCAGAACCTGTGGCCATCCAACAGGCGAGGCTGTACCTTGAAATGCACTTAGTGACACTAGCTATTCCTGGAGAATGAAAACAAATCGACTTTATTAAGAATGTTGTTTTGCTTCCTTTGACCTCGGCCAACATGGATGCTTGAGTGTCTTTCTTAACTTGAAACAGAAGTGCAAACCTGAAGCCGGGTTTGCAAATCCTAGGAGACACAGTACCCCAAACCACGTGGTCACGGTGAGAGTGGACCCGGGACAATGGTCTCCCATTTTAGGGAGAGGACCCTCGGAGCCCTGGGGAACCCACGGGAGGTGCCAGTAACCACTGTCCCCAGAGTAGAAGCGTTGCAATATGTGAAGTGTGTTTGCACTAATTTGAACATAGGTTAAAAAAAGGAGGGATTGGGTGTGGTCTGTGGGATTGGGAGCCTTCAGAGCCTCACGCAGGTATGTCCAGGGAGTTGAAAGAAAACTTTTGAGGTCAACTGTCCCCAGGTTGCTGCTGTACATCAGAGACTAAAGTAAGAGTCAGGTGACATGTTCCCCTGGGGGAAGCCACGGTTCTGGGATCTCCAGTGGGATCTTGTCACCTTCTTGCAGAAGCTAAAATCAAAGCCCCACAGAGAGGTGAGTTAAAGACGTCCTTGGCTTAAAAAGGGTGCGGGATCCGCTCAGGTCCCCTGACTCCCCGTGCGACCTGCCCAGGTAAGTGCCTCTCTCTTTCTGAGACGCAGCCCCAGTGTGTGAGGGGGCTTCTGTGACTGTGACGAAGAATCAAAACAGCCAAATTCTATGTGAGGTCCTTTGGTAGCTCTGAGTTATGTGCCCACACTCCCGAGCTCAGGGGATCCTTCTCTCTAGATTTGCAAAAGGGAAATTTTCTGTGTAAAACTCTTTTGCTTTTTCTGGGTGGTGCTGGGGATTGAACCCAGGACCTTGTGCATGCCAGGCAAGCACCCTACCAACTGAGCCATGTCCCCAGCTCCTCTTTGCAATAGATTTAGCCCTTTAATTTGGTGACTCGTGAACATTTGTTAATTTTTAAATTAAAAAAAAACAACTTATTTCAAGTAAACCATCTTAAGCTCCCATCTGTTTCTATAGTGAGTTTGATTTACGGCTCTTCCGGTCCTGAGAGTGCGTATGATTGGGTTGTCTTGTTCTTTTCTGCTTCGACCTCACGAGTTCCTATCAATCTTCACCAAAAAAGAGATAGGTTCCAACCCAAGAATTTTATTTCACATCCTTGATGTTCCTTCCTAACGGGTGGCGATGTGGCCTTAACTCAGGAAGTCCGGCTGCTGGATTGAACCCAAGGTCAATGTGAAAGCGGTTCAGTGGCAGCGTTTGTCACCCCCTGGAGGACAGCCCAAGACACCACCTTCCTCCACCTAACACGTGAAGACTCCAGCTGCATTTCTGGGGGTGCTGTGGGGACCTCTTGGGGTCACTGGTCCCCAAGAATCAAGGAGGCTGCCATTCCTCCTGACTCTCAAAATGTCCACTCTGACCAGAGGAAGAATGTCCGACATGGGGGCCTCCCTCCATCTTGCAAGTTACCGACCCTGTGCCAGAAGATACTCAGATACTGTTTTCTGCTTCTCAGGAGGAAATCTTGCTCCATTGCAGAGGCTGGTCTTGAATCCCTGAGCTCCAGGGATCCTCCTGCCTCAGCCTCCTGATTAGCAGGACCCACAGCTGGATCTGCTGGGCCCAGCTCAAACATTGCAGCAGATTCAAAGTCGTGCTGAGCCTACGGTATTGCCTGCCCCTCCATCACACCACGGGCTGTGTCCCTGCACCCCTGGGGCACTGGTGAGTTCCATCCTGGGCTGGGGATCTAGCTCAGCTGGTAGGGTGCTTGCTTTTCAGGCACAAGGCCCTGGGTTCAATCCCCAGCAACACACACACACACACAGCTGTTTCCTTTTTAGCAATTGGGATAGCCATTCTGGTGATTAGGGGCCCTTGGTAAGGTCCTTCCATCTCAGTTGAAGCTTGTCTTGATTAAATCCGTGATGCCACGCTGCACGGGATGGGTCGTGAACTCCAGGGGAGGCGTTATAATGAACGCACCAGCAAACAGACAGACAATCTAGAAACATCCACAGATCAAGTCTGCCCATGCAGGAGCTCAAAAAGGTTGTAGGTGTCAAATGCACTCAGAACAGATGGTGACTCTGAGGGGACTTTTTGTGACGTCCACCAGGCACGCCCATAGGAAAGCCCTTCCTTCTCCATCTCCCAGGGCCACTTACTGTTGGATGGACTGACACAAATGCACATCTCAAGTCACAGAAAAGAACTGTCATCTGATCCTGTGAATGCCCACGTCTGGCTGTGTGTGGTTGCACTCTCCTGCCAGGCGTCTGAGACCAAGTTGGACCATTTTCCTATCTACTCTGAGATTTGTGGGATTTGGTTTTAAACATCGAGCAAGTCAGTTTCTCCAGTCTTGAAGTGGGAGTCCTGGGTTATCATTTCAGTGCATATCATTTTATAGTGACCCTTCAACTTAATTGGGGTCATTGTTAATACTGGAAGTGGGTTGTATCTTCTATCTAAAGGCTAATTGTCTCAACTGAACTCAGGCGTTCTTTTAGATGCAGTGTTTCTGCAAAAACACCAAACAGGCAACAGCTACAAAGTTTTACAAAGAAAATACAGAATGAAATTAAGAAGAGTAAAACCATGTTCAGTTTGTATAGTAGCTATGGACCCCCAAATGCATTTTATCGAGATCTTTTACTTAGTTCCATATTATATCCCTGGTTCTTGTTTTTTTTTTTTTTTTTTTTTACATGACAGGAATCTTTACAGTAAAAAAAAAAATGTATCTTGGGAATGTAACATTAATTGTGCTTCATTCTGGCTTACTTTGGAGGCATCCTGACTTGGTGCAAGGTGAGAGGCAGCGCATTATCTCAGGGGAGGTGGGTTCCATGGCAAATTTTAGGAAAAATGCTTTATTTCTGCAGCTGATCTTTGCCTTAAATATCTTAAATGGCAGCTTTCAGCCATTTTCCCCTTGAAGGAGCCTGCCTGACCCGCACATTGGAGAAACAACCCCCTGATGATTTTGCAGGATCTGGTGTACTCTCCTCTGAGCCCATCAATGTCCACCAGGTGAAGAGGATTTTCCAGTGATCTTGAGGTCCAGACCATTGCATGGCCATTTCACACTAAGTACCCACGGGTGTGTGTGCACGTGCTTATTTGGCGTTTGCTGGCATCAGGATCCCCAGGAGAAGGCCTTGTTCACATCCACAGGGCTCCCCCCTCACCAGTTCAGATGCAGCCCACCTGGGGTGTTACCTGAGCACGTGTATTTCTAACAGTGTCCAGGAGATGGTGAGGGCCTTCCTTGGAGCCCATGGGAGGCAGGAGTGAGGTCGAGGGGGTCTCTGGCCACCTGATTCTGGAACCCCAGGCAAGGGCTTTGCTCTATGTGACTGCCACACTCCCAGCTGGTGGGATGAGAAGTTTGGACGCGTCTAAAGCCTCGTCCCAGGGAAAGAGTCAGCCCTGAGTCCCGTTATGCCATAAGGAGTCTAGACCCTGGTGCCTCCTGTGTGAAACCTCACGTGCACCCAGGAAGCCCCTGGGGGACCACAGCGGCAGGCTTCACTGCTGCTTTGGGGATGCAAACTGGCTGCAGAAGACAGGCAGCCTCCCACCAGCCTCATCTCCTCTCTCTACCAGGTGACCCTGAGCAGGGGACTCCTCTCTGACTACATTCTGGTGTGGAAGGTCACTGAGAAGTCACTTAGAAGTGCTGTTGTTCCTCTGTCAGGCTTAGCGAGTGGAGGTGGGCGGAGCCCAAGTGCTGGGCGGAGCGATCCAGCTGAGGCCAACCCTTAGGAGCAGCGGGTGGGGCAGGGCCTAGGGAGGGAGAGGAACCCGAGGAATGGGCGGAGCTGGGGGTGGAGCCAAGTGGAAAGCGTGGAGCCTTGCGGATGGGCGGTGCTGGGGGCGGGGCCGAGCGGAGCTAGGGGAGTCCAGTGAATGGGCGGGGCTGGAGGGGCGGAGCCAAACGGGACCAAGTGAAGCCCAGCGAATGGGTGGAGCTGAGGGCGGAGCCAAGTGGAAAGCGTGGAGTCCGGCGAATGGGCGGTGTTAGGGGCGGGGCCAAACGGAGTGAGGGGAGCCCAGTGAATGGGCGGAGCTGGGGGGCGGAGCCAAGCGGGACTAAGTGAAACCCAGCGAATGGGTGGAGCTGGGGGCGGGGCCAAGTGGAGCCCCACCCCTAAGAGGAGCTGGGGGCGGGGCTAGCGGAACACGCGGGAGGCGCGCCCAGCCCCCGGCTCCCAGGTGGGCGCAGCACGAGGACCAGAAGCTGAGGGCGGGGCGGGCGCGTCCTTAAGAGGGAAGGAGTCTGACAGGTCGTGGGTCGGGAAATCCCGTCAGAGGTCGCTGTGGAGCCAGCGGGGAGCCTGCATTGGGCTCCCGCGGCCCGAGTTGTGACCCCAGAGTCCGCTCCGCCGGCCGCAGTTCCCCCCTCACACGGGACGCCGCGGAGGGAGGCCGAGGACCCGCTGCGCAGCCTCCTCCGTCCCTCCTCACTGACGCGGGGGCCTCTCCGCGTGTCCAGGTGGGTTGGGGTCCGGGGGTGTCTGGGAGGGTCCTGGGCAGGTCGCCTTGGAGACTGCTTTCTGGGCGCGACCGTGGTCCCGGCGTGTCGCGGAGACCCTCCTGGTGCCTGCGGTGTAGACGGCGTGACCTGGAGGCCGAGAGGGTGGCGGGTGGCGCGGCTGTCACCGCTGGTCCTGGCCCGGCCCCCGCGGTCCCCCGCACTGACCCGGGCGGGGAGTCCTGGCCCTGGGCAGGGGGAGAAGCGCGGACGGGGAGTGGCCTCGACCCGCCAGGGCGACCTTGGGGACTCGCTGCAGCAGGATGCGTGGGACACCGCCTGTCAGGCTGGACAGAGGGCAGTCCGGCCCCGGGGTCTGTAAGGGACGGTTTGGCGGTGGCTGGACGGGGACCAGGGGTGACAGCGACATCGTGAAGTCGCACAGGTAACACGGTGGCATGACCAGGTGACAGGGGGACAAACGTGGTTGGACCTGGTATGTTTATTTACAATTACGTACATGTTCTCTACACGTCTGTGTCATATTCACGAGGTTGTGTGAAAATATATACAAACACGTGTTGATAACTTTGTCTGAAAAAAGAAGCGGGAACTTGTGACAGAGAGGTGTGGGGGAGGGGCCCAAAGACCAGGGACACTCCCTGCATCTTCATCTGGAGCCAGCTGGGGGGTGGCTGACCTCCCCCCATCCTGGAAAATACTGCCATGAGGCTGAGGGTGACCTGGGGTGAGCACGGAGAGGCACAGGGAGCCTTGCTGTGTGCCCGGGACCCACCTCCATGGAGTGACGTGGAGAAGAGGCAAGTCTATGAAGGAGGCAGGGAGCAAGGGCATCCGGGAAGGGCCACGGAAAACTGGGAGATGGAACGACTGGGACTTCTGGGAAAGGCGCGGCCTCTTGTCCTGAGCCCACTCAGAAGTGAACTAGAGGGTGACAAGGACGGAGCGTTAGATTTGGTACCATGGAGGTGTCTGAGGGTCTCAGTGGCCCCCTGTCCGCAGGTGGTGGGAACTGAAGACAAATGAGGCGTTTGGGAGGAAGCTGGCCCAGGAAGGGCAGCAGCTGGAGCTGGTTTTCTGATTGGAGATGGTGAGACGTGGGGATGCCCAGGAAGGTGCTAACACGGGAGGTCTCTGACCTGAAGTGCATTATTCTGTTTTTAGTTAAAGCTTTGCCCCAGGGTTTCATAAACTGACTTCCAGACCACGCACGTATAATCAAATCAAGCCTTTATTGAAGCACAGCGGTGGCGCTGACCAGAACATAAAGCTGTGCCCCTGATCAGCCCCAGACAATTGCAAGGACGCTCCTTATAATCCTGAAAACCGCAAAAGGGATGTTCGAGGGTCTAGCCAATGCAAGCAAGCCAGGTCACAGAAGCGGGAGAGTGCAGTCAAGCGGAGGGAAGCCTAACCAATCAGTTAGCCCAGTCACCCCAGTTACAGAAACGGAGCCCCGTTACCCTGGTTACAGAAACAATGCCCCATTAGGTAGTTCTGTGTGCTTAAGGTTTCTATAGCAAAAGGAAAAGAACATCTTGCCCCAGTCATGGCCCTTGTACTTGGCCTGGTGGTTTTACAAATGGAGTCACATTTGCTTCTACTATCACATTAGTAGGTTTGATGTCAATCTTGCACATCATTAGGCCTCAGTTTCTTTCCCATCCTTCTGTGACTAAGGGACCACACTGGGCTCGAAAGCCCATAAGTCGGACCTCACCTACATTCTTGTGTATATGGTTTAGGAGGGTTTTTAATAGGCAGGATCCTACAGGAATCCCAATCAGAAGGACTAGGGGCCCAGCTATGGCTGAAATGATGGTAGTCAACCAAGGGGACGTTGAGAGTAGGTTTTGGAACCAGTTGCCTGAAGTCTCTTGTGCTTTCTTTCTTTAACCTGTTTCTCACTAGCACCAAACTGTCCTTTATTATCCCAGGATGGTTTGCATAGAAACAAGTTTCTCCTAGGGCCATACAAAGTCCTCCTTGTTTTAGAAAGAGACCATCTAGACCTCATCTGTTTTGTAAGACTATTTCTGTCAGAGTGTCTAGGGACACCTCTAGTTTGGAGATCGACCTTTCTAGTTCTCCTAAATCTCTCTCTATCTGAGGCTGAGGGACTTCACATTCTTAGAGCCTGTGGTCAGAGCTGTCTTCCTAAAGCGGTAGATCCAGCTATTCCCAAACCAGCCAGGAGGGGAGCTCCAATGGGGCAGCCCATCTGGGCTGATCAATCAGTGGGCCCTGGCCTTCTAGCAAGTCCAGGTGTTCCTTTCCTTTTTAAACTCCATCAAAATAGTAGGTTCCATAGTTCAGAGTTATTGACAGTTTGGAGACTTAGGCAAGGAGTTCAAAGTGGGACCCGGGAAGCACAATTTTTGGCAAACGGGGAGTTGTTCCACTTATAAGTTGGGCTGTGGAAGCAAGTGTCTCTTTCTTGGAGGTCACCCAGGGTGGTCTTGGGAGTAGTTTTCCAGGTCCATCTTCCTGAGCCAGACATAGTGGTGGACATCTATATTGACTATAATTTTTCCCCTAATGTTAGGGTCCTCCTACTGCTGTAAGGGAAAAGGGCGATGACCATTCTTGGTGCTTTGAGCTGAGAAGGGGTGATGTGCAGTGGGCAAGCAGTTTGGAATCCCCTTTTTAGAAACTGAGTGGGTCAAGGAGTCCATGGTAGAAATCTGGTTCAGGAAGAAGAGGATGTAAATTCACCTGGGGTGGGCACCTCTATGAGAGAGACAAAAAGACATGAGTATTGAAAAAAGATTAATACAAAATAGCAGTTGTAGCATCTGGAACCTGTCCATGAATATCATGAAAATGACAGAAATTAGTAATTATTCACCAGGAGGCAGAAGACCTGAGAAATTGTCCCCATACCAAGGCCTAACAAAGCCTAATGAGGCCCTTTTTTAGGGAACATAAATCTTTAACAGTGTCAGAATTATCAGGAATGTAGACACAACATTTAGTTAAATTAGTTAATGTCATCTGATTTTTGTATAAATAACCTTTTTGGCATGACCCCTGTGTTCCATAATGATCCCTTTGTTACTTGGGGCCAGATAATTATATTAATAAACATTGCCTTCGTCTACCTGTGTAGGAGGTTAGGAAGATCTGTAGGCCTTAAACTGACTAAAAACTTTGGGCAGTGTTTATTGATAGTTACCAGGTATTTTTGCCTAAGAATCTCTCTTCTGTTGACTCCAGTCAGGGCTGATAACACTAGTGTACATCTTAAGTGACATTAAAATAACTATTATTTCTTTTTAAATATCTGGGAATAGCTGTGCTTTGGTTTTTAACTGGTTTTGCTAGGTGTTGAAGACCAACCTGGTCCAACTGACCTTGTTCTTGTCTATTGGTAAGAGTCAGCTGAGTTTCCTTGGAGGACACTCTTGGGGAACTTGTGAGCAGCATTTTAGCTCTGCTAGTGTCATCTATGTTAGGATGGGTCAAGGTCTTGCTGACCATGTGGCTTCCCTTGGAAGCATCAGGCATGTCCCCCTTTTTAATGACCCTCCTCTTTTGCAGCATGCACACTGATTGGCATTCTGCTCTCCAGGGTCTCATTAATCTCCCTTATTGGCAGGTCAGGTGGCCCGGAGTTGTAAAGCTTTCCCCCTGTCCTGGGTTCAGGCTGACTCAGAGGGCAAGAGCCAAATATTGTTTTTTTTGGCCCCTTTATTTTAACGTAATTATTTAAGCCTTGGCTTTAAACATCCAGCAAGTCAGTCTTTGCAGTCTTAAACTAAGAATACTGGGCTTTAACGTTAATGTTTATAACTTTACAGTTAATATATTTTTTGTTATTTAAGCTGTACATAATACAATACCTTTATCTTATCCATTGACTTATGTGATGCTGAGGATGGAATCCAGTGCCTCCCACATGCAGGGCAAGCATCCTACTGCTGAGCCATGACCCCAGCCCCTGTTAATTTTGTCCCTTTTAATTCTGATCTGTCTACAGATGATGGCTTAATATCTCAAATTAACTTGGGCTGTGTGTTCATGAAGTATTACCTCTGTACAGCCTTAACAGGCAGCAGTTATTGTTGGTTGCAGAGCAGGCTGAACAAATGTGAGCTTTGCTTGTTTGTCTGAAGCTGAACACTTGACCCCCACCTGTCTGGTGCAATAGAAATCCACATATGGCCCCTGCCCTGTCTGCCTGAAGACAGAAGATGACACCTTAGCAACTACGGTGTGACACAATCACTGTTCGTCACCAAGGCAGCTTGCAGACCAAGAGAGCCCATTAGATTTGGGCTGTAAAAACTCTCTCTTGCCAGGTCCTCCTCTCTTGCTCTTTCTTGCGTGCTCACGCTCTTCCTGTTAATCAGGCACTGCCACAATAAAGGTCTCTTGGTTGCTGAGTGTCCTGGTCACTTTCCTTTCAGTTGTAATGAAAATACACAGTGACATTAACAATAGTAAGATCATATTTAGTTTGTATATAATTTTGAACCTTGGCTGAGTTATAACTTATATTTCCTATTTGAGATCACAGTCATCTTTATGATAAATCGAATTTTTTTGAACATTAAATCAACTGAAATCTGGCCTATCTGAAAGTCATTCTGACGAGTTGTAGGTGGGAGGCTGAGCCTTATCTTGGGTAAGGTGGGGCTCTTCAAAATCCTAGGCAAAGTGTTGTAGTTCTGAAGCTGATCTTGGTCTCTCTTTTTAGATATCATTTTATAAAGTTTACATATATTGTTTCCCGAGTCTGTATGAACATCAGCTAGCACAATATGATATATATCTGAAACATTAATTAAGGGAAGGTTAAGCACGCTTTTCTGTGGAAAAGTGGCACAAATGTTTTATAATATTAACCTCCAAACAGATCCTGCTTTCATTATCTTTTAAGATACCTTTAAATTTCTATATCTTGGTGTAAAAGATAATATCTTGGTGTAAAAGGTAACATAAGATTTGGTTACAAAACATAAAATAATAGATCTCATTGGGGATTTATTTATATTATCCTTATAAGTTTAAATTACCATTACAGACATTTTTAGTTTGAAGAACACCAGCTTGATAAAAATGTTCCTTGAAACCTTTTACCTTAAAGACTTTTATACCTGAAAGATATGAACACATTTAATCTGTAGAGAAGAGTAATGTACCACTTTTATTAATGTTTTTATATTAACCAAGGTTAGCTTGTATAGGAAAATCTAGACTCTGTAATGTAGGACAATACTTTAAAATAACAGTTGCTGTTTAGCCACAGATGTACAAAGCTTAATTTTTCCAAGATTACTTGCTCTAGGGGATAAAAGTTAACAGACACAATGTAATTTATATTTTTAGAAATTTTTGTCATTTGAACATATAAATATATCAGGACATTAATATTTGTCCTTATGGAACAAACTTGAGTAGTTTGTGTTACATATGTAACCAGCTTAGTTACATATAAACTTTCTAATTTTTATCTCTTATTTGTAGATCTTTATATTATTTAATTAGACCATTTTGTTGTTTACTTAGATGTGGTATAATCATACTTTACCACATAAATATTTTTTACCTGGAAACATTTTTTTTACTAAATATTTTTATATTTAGAACATTTTATCATTTTTAATTCACTGATCCTTCTTTTAGTTTGTACCTTGAAATAACCCTTATAAATTTCTGAATTTAGATAAATTAATCCACTTGAATAAGATGAAATATTTTTGTTATTTACAGTACTTTAATTGAAATGCAGTTAACCTCTTGACTCCTTGTATGTAGAATTATACCTGTTGGGACTTTTAATTTATAGGAACCTTGTTTTTATAGTAACTTTGTTTTTATGAAAACACAAAATAATTTTAATTTTTTTAATTTACCAATTTATGAAAGCACCAACATTGTTTAAGTATTTTCCTTTATGGAATTTAAGGAGTTAACAGTACTTGATATTATTATTATATTAACAGCATTTTAACTTTGTAAACCAATTAGATGTCTCTAACAAACACATCCAGGATTAATTTCATATACATTTAGATGTGATTTACGAATCTTTTTTTTAAAAAAAGGTATCAGACAAGTGCACTGAATAGCATTAGTAATCTTTTTTTCTGTTAAATAAAAATCCTAGAGACAATGGATGTCAGACACTTTATAGATATTAACATTTTAACAGCTGTTTAATCATTTAGAAACAAAACTGTGCATCAGTAACTTTAAAGACATTCGTACTTTTATTTATTTTTTCCAATTTAAATTGAACCTTTAAAATCATATTAACCAAAGGTATTTGGATCCATTTTTAAAAATTTTTAATTTATGAGCTCATTTGTCAATTTTTTTTGTACCAAATATATACATCGGTGCACCCACACAAAGCAAACAAACAAAAGCTTTGTAGCTTATTTTTTAAAACCTAATAGATTGAGAGTTAACCCTTGTAAGTTGGCCTTAGAATGAACCAGAGTGTAATCAGAAAAAAACACACTAACCTAGGCGTATTGGATCAAATTGATGAATTTAACAAATATAGAATTTTAAGTTTTTCTGACCTTTTCTACTGGGGATTAAATCCAGGGCACTTAATCACTGAGCCACATTCCCAGGTCTTCTTATTTATTTATTTTTTATTTAGAGACAAGGCCTCACTGAGTTGCTTAGGGCCTTGCTAACTTGCTGAGGCTGGCCTCCAACTTGTGATCCTCCCCACGTAGCCTCCTGAACCACTGGGATTCTAGGTGTGTGCCACTGTGCCAAACTCCTTTAGGGGTTTTTACCAGGGTTTTGTTAGAGTTCCAGGGATGATTTCTGTATTGAGACACACTGCACTTCTCAGGTGATGTGCAGGTCACTTCTCTCATTGTCAGCTGGATCCTTTTCTCTGTTCTTGCTTGACTTGCTGAGTAGAAGCTCTTGGTTTGATGAAGTTTCACTTGCCTGTTTATGATTCTGTCCTGTGTCATAGTGTAATAGCTAAGGGACCATTTCCTAAAGCAATGTTGTCAGACTTTTCTCTTGAGTTTTCTTTCTATATTTTACTCACCAAGTTATTCTTTTCTTTCATTTTAGATAGAAACATAATAACTTGACCTGCTAATCAGTACAGCGTGATATTCAGATCCACGTCACACTCTGTAGGGAGCCAACTAGAATCAAGATGATACGCATCACTTTAGAAGGATGGAGAGGGGTGGGTACATAGGGCCCCAGGATTTTTCTCTAGGAATTTTACAGATTCAAGTCTCACCATTCACTTTTTTGATTTCTCTCTTCTGCGTGTGGATATCAAGTATCCTCAGCACCATTTGTTAAAGAGACTATCCGTTCTCAGCTGTCCATTATGGGCCCACTGGTCAAAGCTGAGCATGCAGCAAGCCCTTGGGGCTCACCCTGGCACTGGTCTGTACATTGCCTAGTGTTTTAGCACCACAGTGTTTTAATTCCTATAGGTTTGTAATTCTTGGATTCTATTTTTTGTTTTTTTTCCTGCATTGGTTATAGTGAGTTAGTTGACAGTAAAACGCATTGACACATCATATATAAATGGAGTATAACTCCACATCCTTCTTGCTGGTGGAAATACACCAGTCATGTGATCATATGTGCATGTGGGGTAATAATGTCTGACTGGTTCCACTGTCCTTCCCCCCTCCCACCCCCTCCCTCCACTCCCCTCTCTACTCCAAACCACCTCCATCCCCCCTAGTGCCTCCCTTGTGAATTAGAATCTGCATATGGGAGGACGTTTGCTCATATATTGGTTGATGGGTTGTGTTTTTTTCCTTTGTGATGTGTCTGTTCAGTTCCTTTGCCCATTTACTGATTGCCTTTTTTTTTTTTTTTGGTGTTAAGGTTTTTTGAATTCTTTATAGATTGAGATCAATGCTCTGAGGTGCATGTATTAAACAGTTTCTCCCATTCTGTAGATTCTCTCTCTCCATATGACTGATTGCTTCATTTGCTGAGAGGAAGTTCTTCCTTTGAATTCATCTCATTTATTGATTCTTGATTTGTGTGTGTGTGTGTGTGTGTGTGTGTGCGCGCGCGCGCGCTTGCTTTAGGGGTCTTGTTAAGGAAGTCTGCTCCTAAGCCGACACGGTGGAGATTTGGGGCTAATTCCTTCTTCCATTGGGTTCAGGGTCTCTGCTGTAGTGCCAAAGTCCTTGATTCACTTTGAGTTGAGTTTGGTGCAAGGTGAGAGGGAGGGCTTTCATTGCATCTTGCTGCAGATGGATTTCCTGTTTTCCCAGCACCATTTGTCGAAGAGGCTCTTTGCTCCAATGTGTGTTTCTGGTGCCTTTGTCTAGTGTGAGAGAACTGTGTTTATGTGGCTTTCTCTGTGTCTTCTATCCTGTTTTGTTGGTCTGTCTGTCTTCATGCCACAACCATGCCATTTTTGTTACTGTAGCGCTGTGGTGTGATTCAGGGACAGGTATTTTGATGCGTCCCTTGACCCCGTTATTGCTAAGGATTGCTTTTGCTGTTCGGGGCCTCTTATTTTGCCAAATGAATTTCATGACATCTTTTTCTATTTCTATGCAGAACATCATTGGTGTCTTGATAGGAATTGCATTCAACGTGTACCGTGCTTTTGGCAGTAGGGCCATTGTGACGAGATTTATCCTGCCCACCCAAGTACGTGGGAGATGGCTCCGTCTTCAAAGGCCTCCTCAGTTTCTCTCCTTCCTGTTCTGTTGTTTTACTTTCACCTCTTTGGTTGGATTAATTTGCAAATATTGTATTTCTCTTTCTGAGGCTATTGTGATGAGGCTAGTTTTCCCAATTTCTCTTTCAGAGGATTCATAAGAGATACGTGGGAACATATTGGATTTATGGGTCTTGATTTTGTGTCATGCCATTTTGCTGAATTCACTTATGAGTTCTAGAGAGTTCTGGTGGAATTCTTGTGATATTCCAGATATAGAATCATGTTGTCAGCAAATAGTGATCCTTTGAATTCTTCTTTTCCTATTTGTATTCCTTTTATTTCTTTTTCTGTCTAACTGCTCTGGCTAGTGTTTTAAGGATGATGTGGAATTGAAATGGTGAAAGGGGACATCCCCATGTGGCTCTAGGTTTTAGAGGGAATGCTTTCAATTTTTCTCCATCTGGAATGATGCTGGCTATGGGTTTAGCATAGATGGCTCTAACAGAGTCGAGGTATGTTCCTACTATCTCTAGTTTTCCTAATATTTTGAGCAAGAATTTTCTTAAATGCTTTTTCTGCATCTATCAAGATAATCATACGACTCTTCAGGTTCATTTATATGATAAATTATGTTTATTGATTTCCAGGTGTTAAACCAACCTTACATCCCTGGGAGAAACGCCACTTGATCATGGTGCACTTTTTAAAACATGTTTTTGTATGCTATACGCCAGGATTTTTTAAAAAATATTTTTCTTTAGTTGTACATAGACACAATAACTTTATATTTATTTATTTTCTCTGTGGTGCTGAGGATCAAACTCAGTGCCTCACACATGGCAGGCGAGTGAGTGCTCTACCACTGAACCCCTGCCCCTATTTGCCAGAATTTTATTGAGAATTTTTTCATCTGTGTTCATCTGGGATACTGGTGGGAAATTTTCTTTCCTTGTGTCTTTGTCTGGTTTTGGTGTCGGGGTGAAACTAGCTTTATAGAATGAGTTTGGAAGGGTTCCTCCTTTTCTATTTCACAAAATAATTTGAGAAATTTGGTGTTATTTCTGCTTTGAAGGTCTCATAGACCATGGCTGACAATCTCTCTAGACCTGGGCTTTTCTTAGTTGTAGGCTTTTGATGGCATTTTGTATTTCATTGTTCTAAATTGATGGGCTTAAACCATGTGTGTCCTTCCAATTCAGTTTGGGGAGGTCATATGTCTCTAGTAATTGGTCAAGGTCTTCATGATTTTGCATATTATTGGAGTATAAACTTTCAAAACAGTTTCTCATTACCTTCTGTATTTCACTAGTGTCCACCGTGATATTTCCTCTTGCATCATGAATTTTAGTAATTTGAATTTTCTCCCTCATTCTCTTTGTGGATAATGGTTTCTCAATTTCATTTATTTTTTCTTACTTTGCCAAATGAATTTGTCTTGTCAATTTTTTTTGTTTCTTTTCAAATTGACTGATTTCTTACAATTCCATAATGATGTGTGGTGTCTGCCATATTTCCTTAGGTGTCGTTGCCTTTTGTTGAATTGTCTTTTAATATCTTTCATTCATTTAAAAATAACTTTATTCAGGTGAAACTGATAAGAATAAACGAGACATACTTAATGATCAGTTTGTTAGGTCTGCCACATACATACACCCACGGAACCGTCACCACAATGAGGATCGTGAAGACTAATTCAGTCTCGAAGGTTCCTGGAGCCCTTGATAATTCCTCCCTTTCCCCCCTCCTCTGTCCAGAAATGACCCTGGACTGGAGTTGATTTTCAAAGACTGGTCACTCCATCAGAGCCCTGGTCTGCATGGTGGGTGACCCTGGGACAATCAGTTTGGTTTCCAGCCCTTGTTTGTTCTCCATAAAGTCGGGATTCCTCCTATAGGACCCAAGACCACTGGGAAATTAGGATCAAGGTTTAGGAAGAAGCTAGAGCCACACCTGCCTCGGCAGAGTAGGTTCTCAGTTCCTGGAAGCCGGTGTTCCTAACAACTCTGAGACGGTGGCCCAGAGTACTGTTGGGGTCTGCAGCGCCACAGTGCCTTCCTGTCACCAGAGTTTATACCCACCGTCATTGAGCAGAATCCTAGCATTTTAAGGTTTTGGGGAGGGTTTTATTTTTAAATGAGATTCATTTCTCCTGATAGTGTCCATTTGAAAATCGGATCTAGTGATATTTGAAATGGTGCAATGTTATTACAACCTTTCCTTGTTGCACAGCTTTTAATAGCCACCAAAGGAAACCCGGTGTCCCTCAGGACAGTCACTAACTGCCCTCCCAGGCCCCAGCCACGAACTTCTGCTCTGTGACTCTGGGGTTTCCATATTCTGGGTACCTCATAAGAGTGGAGTATACAATCTGTGGTTTAAAAAAAATTTATTGACTTTAATTTTTTAAATACATGACAGTGGAATGCATTACAATTCTCATTACACACATACAGCACGATTTTTCACATACAGAAAAAGTATGTTGACACCAATTTGTGTCTTCATACGTGGATTTTGGATGGTGATGTCCATCACATCCCACCATCCTTGCTAAGCCCCTGTCCCCTCCCCTCCCACCCCTCTGCCCTATCTAGAGTCTGTCTATTCCTTCCGTGCTCCCCCTCCCTACCCCACTATGAATCGGCCTCCTTATATCAGAGAAAACATTCGGCATCTGTTTTTTTTTTGTTTTTTGTTTTTTTTTTTTTTTTTGCAATTGGCTAACTTCACTTAGATTTTCTATATACACAATGGAATTTTACTCAGCAATCTGTGATGTTTTTGTCTGATTTTTCTTAGCTGAATACTTTCGGGATTTATCCATATTGTTGCATGTATCATTTCTCTTTCTGTCAGAGTGATATTCTATCTCTATAAGTTATATATGCACACACACATACATATACACATACATACATATGCTAGCATGTTTGTGTATATGGATATATAATGTGCCTGTTCATACACACATCCCCAGCCCCACTGCATTTGTTTATCCATTTTTTCTTTTTCCTGTGGTTGCTGTGGATTGAACCCATGGCCTGGACCATGCTTGACAATATCTATTCTTTTCTTGATGGACATTTGGGGTTATGGCACCGCCTGGTTGATAGCCATGTTGTAGTCTTCTTTTTAAAAGAGTCTATTTTCAGACACAATAGGGAACAACGTGGCTCTAATAGTACTTCTTGTTTTATGAAAAGCTCTTTTAAAGAAGAAAATAAGATGAGACTGTAAAAGTCCATGGATGTACCTAAAGACACCGATGCAGATATCAAGTAAAATCATATACAGGTCATTTGTAGTCACATAGGTGACCTTACCAGACAGAAAATTGGGTGCACTTGCTGAAATCATTTCAGAAAGAAGTTTGTGTGGATAGAGGGATTTGTAAGCGAGAGTGGAGGAGCTGCTTTAGATGCGTCTTGTCAGTATCTGAGCTTTGTTTCTCCACTGGGCTCGTACAATGTTCAGGATCTGTGTGTCCACCCTGAGCAGCACCAGGGGACTGAGCGTGCCATAGCCGCTGGCCACCGCGTTGTGGATGCTCCCGAGCATGGGGTCATTTCTCCTCATCCTGCTGATGAGCAGGGAGAGCGCAGAGTCTGCACAGTACAGGGCGGCGAAGCAGCCGAGCAGCTGCAGGATGCTGTGAGTGGCCCTGTGCTCGGGGGAGGTCTGGGGGGACAGCCTGGAGCCGTGGAGGGACAGGAAGCGCTGCTGATGTCTGTGCAGGAGGGTGACCATGTACCCACTGGACACGGCCATGAGGCCCATGGAGAAGATGTCTCTGAGCGTTACCAGGAGCAGAAAAATTCCCCTGTACCTCGGCAGGAAGGAGCGGTGGCTGTTGACAAAGACAAGACCAGGCTGCGTGGCATTGGGGGTGGCCACCGTGCAGAGCAGCTGGTCGCTGGTAATGGCCATGGTGAGGACCCACAGGAACAGACATGCCCCCAGGATGGGGTTTGCAGATTTGACTTTGAAGTTGGCCAGCGAGGAGCCACTGGGGCTGATGGTGAGGGCCTGGAGCACACTCAGGACACAGGTGGTGCCCAGGGACAGTCCCCTCATGGCCTTGTGCAGGAAGACCAGCGCTTTGCCTTTGACATCACCCGGAATGTCCTGCACTTCCCAGATGTCTGTGGATACCAAAGGGCCACAGTGAGGAGCAGGACGATGTGTGTCAGAGCCAGGTGGGCCATGGGGAGGGCGATGGGCCTGGGCTTGTGGCCCCCGAGGAGGGCGGCCAGGTGCAGGCAGAGCAGACAGGTGTTGGCCAAGATCCCGACCCCAGCCTGCAGGTAGAAGGCACTTCTCGTGGCCCTGAGTCTGGAATCTCGGTCCATCTTCATGGGCATGTTGAAGCCAATGACGAGTTTCTGCAGAGAGAACCAGAAGTGTTTGACAGCAGCAGAATTTTGTCATCATGTCACATTTTACAGTCACTAGAATCATCATGTACTAAAAAACGTTCTTTGGAAGTAGGATAGCCTCTTATTTCCATTATTATTTTAAATTCAAGGGATGGCGTGTGGCTCGGGGGCAGAATGCTGGGCCACCCCAACCCGGACCAAGGAGAATAGTCAATTAAAAAGTAACTAATTTTAGCTTGTGCACCACTCCTTCTTCAGATCAATGATTTTGTAGAAGCCCCTCACCGCAGAGAGGTGGTTATGCCTTCCCCTCTGTCTGGCGGACCTACTGCGTTTTCCTTTGCATTATAAATTCCATCACTTCCTTTGAATCCCTCCCTTCCCAGTTCCTAAGATGTGGTCCTGTGTGTCCTGGGAGCGGTGTCTGTGAAACACGGCTGCTACGGAGACATTGCCCAGGGAAAGCTGTAGACTCCCAGGTTGGAGTTGGAAACTGGATACTCTAGGAGGACAACCTCACCTGCTCATCCCACTGTTTCCTTACACAAGTGCAGAATTGGGAGGAACTATGTACTTATGTGTCCTGCCCCTCCATAGCTTCCTCTAAGCCAGTCACCATCACTTACCCTCAGGGTCAGCCATGTCGCCCCATGTGAGTAATTTCAACTCGGTTTGCATCCTGAGTCAGAGGGGAAAGGTGGCATTTGTGCCCTGGCCCTTTTGGTGTGAGCCAAATTGGTGAGAGTCAATCCCGTGACGGGTGAAGCCAGCGTCCTTCTGTTGGCGTTGGGTTGATTCCCACCCAAGGTGTGTGTGTGTGTGTGTGTGTGTGTTTTGTAAAGTAGGATCAGGAGATGTGGAAACAGGCATAGTGCTGTCACTCACCCCTTGCTGACATTAGCTGGAGATCCAGCCCAGGGTCATTTGTAGAAAGCAACAAAGGGGACTTTTTTGAGGAAGAGAACTGGTGCTGGACCCAGGGGTGCCTTACCACTGAGCTACATCCCCAACCCCCAACCCTTTTTATTTATTTTTTAATATGGGGACAGTTTCTCACTGAGGATCTTAGGACCTCACTAAGTTTTTGAGGCTGGCTTTGAACTTGGCATCCTCCTGCCTGAGACTCTCAAGTTCCTGGATCTCTGGTCACGTGTATGCCTGGCATGAGGAGAGTTTAGCCAACAGTTTACCTGTTTGCTTGCCTCTCCTCGGATGAAAGAAGAGGTCTCACACACACATTTGTAAATGCAATAAGACTTTCAACTTCGAGGGAAATTAAGTATTTCAAAACTAAGCTCCAGGCACTGGTAACAGGACCAATAAAATTCACCCATCACAATCTAGTTGGCCTATCTGTCCCCAAGGAGGAAAAGGGAGTGTCTGCAATGAGCAAGGTGAAGTCCAGCTGCACGTCTTCCATTTGAATTGTTCCTGTTTGGAAGATGCTGGAACATTCCTGAGCTCAGAAACCTCTAGATGCATATTCACTCAGACCCCAAAGGAGACCCCTGGGCCATTGAGTGTCCTTCAGGGAATCTGCCCTGTTTTCCCAAGCTGCTGTCACCCTGGTTCCAATGCCTGTGTCCAGACGTTTGAGAACAAGATGGGAAAGATCTCCACTACTGTGGTCTAATTGCCATTTATTTTCCTTTAAAATTACATGAATTCCTGTATTCTCTATAATTTGCCTTGACGAATGTGCAAATATAAATTCTGTGATCCTTCAGTGACTGGATAGAAACTGTACTTGGACTATATTTTTATGAAGATCATTTTCATTTCCAAGCACCATTAATCGAGATTAGCATGATGAGAACACCAAGAAAGCTTTAGAAAATGAAATGTGTCTCATGGAAGGTAAAATCAGCTTCCTGTAGATCATTGTAAGCTGCTCTTCTTTGCCACAGAAACTTCAGTGAAATTACAGCAAACGCTTAGATTTACTGGTGCCTCTGGAAATAAACTAACAGAAGCAGAACATGTCTTACTCTTTCAGAAATGACGACTTATGCAAAAATTGTTGTCCAAAATTCTCTGTGCTGCCTCATGGACTGGGCATTAGTAAAGAATAATGCTGACGGATCAGCTGGGGGAGAGGGCAAGGACTCCAGGGATTTTTACGAATCGAGGAACAATGTGTGTGAACATAGAAGGACATGAACTATAGCCAGATCAGGGGCCTGTGTTTCTGTATAATAATATTACTTTGCTCAGTTATATATTTTCTAATTTTATCACAAATTTGAATTTATTCTAGCATTTTGCATGTGTTTTTTAGTTATAGATGGACACAATACCTGGCACTGAACCTAGTGCCTCACATGTGCCAGGCAAGTTCCCTGAGCCCCTGCCCCTGAGCCCCTGCCCCTTCTTGTATTTTTAAATCTCCTTTCATCCCTGGGATTTTTTTTTAAATTCAATGAATCTACATGACAAAATTACTTTTTCTGGAAAACTCTGGGGTTAAACGCTGTCTTTCTCCATGGTTTGCATTAGTAAAGACTCTAAAGCTAAACATCAGTGAGGTGAACCTCAGAGCTAAACATCAGCTAGTGAACCTGACAACAGGTGTCAAGGAACAGCGTTTCCAACATGAGCAGGTCCTAACTGTCACCAGATGAACGTCCCTGGGCTCTGTGTACTGACACCACTACAGAGAGATCAGCTGTGAAAACATGGTATATTTTATTTGGTAACAAATTAAAATTTATTCTACTATCTGTCTATCTCTGTGCACCCTTGGGGATCTCCCTTTTTTAATTTTGTGAAGTATTTTACTTGGTTACAAACTGCTAAATCACCCCTCTTTTTACTTTTTTGGGTATTATGTTTTACTGATTGTTTTTAGTTATTTATAACATTAGGATACATTTTGACAGAATCTCCAGAGCATGAAATACAGTTTGTTCTAATTCAGTCCCTGCACTCCCCTCTTGCCTTCCTTCCTTAACTCTACAGATCCCCCTGCAATTTATTTATAGTTTTTGTAAGTATGTATTGTTTAGTTGTAGGTGGACACATCCCTTTATTTTATTTTTAAGCGGTGCTGAGGATGGAACCCGTGCCTCACCGTGCTAGGTGAGTGCTCTGCCCCTGAGCCCCAGCCCCAGCCCTCTTGTCTATTTTGAGGACATTTTCAAAAGGCATCAACATTGTCTGAGTTTAAAAATAACAACTATGTGATAGTGAAGAAGCAATAATTAATCATTCACCTGTAGTGAACTTGGGTACATTTTAAAAAATTAAATCTCATCAATTCTTGGTAAGTTTCTATTGCGACTAATATTAGATAGGATTTTTTAGTTTGTGTCTGATCTTATGATAGGTTTCAAAACACTTTAAGTCCTAGAGATTACTGTAGAGCTAGATCTGTTGATCTCCTGAATTATAATTCCTTGTGCACATTTATATTAATTTACACATGAACAATAATACTGGTAATATTGTAAATCGTACTAATGCTATGAAATAAAGCTGATGCCATAACATTTCAAGTAAATAGCAATCCTGTGAGTGCCTGGGTTGCAGTTATAATGTGGCAAGAGTCGGACTCCAAAATGCCTTCCTGCGGCACCTCCCTGCCTCCCCTCCTCTTGTGCATTCAGACGTGGAGCTGAGCCTCCAGGAGGAGGTTATATGGGACCCAGGGCCTGAGCTCACCCCTCAGTGGACTGGTGACCTTGGTGTTCTGGTGAGGCCTGACAGGACCTGTCTGGCAGTAGGCAGGGACGGTGTCCCCAAAGGCAAGACCAATTACTCTCCTGTCCTCGGACAATGGTAAACAAGAAGGGTCTGGAGGGAAACTCCTTGAGTGCATCTGTCATCATCCAAGGTCAGAGGAGCCTGGGTTCCTTTCTCAGTTCCATTCATAACGAGCCAACCTAGGGCCTCTCACATTGAGGCACAGAGTGAGTGTGGCTTGGGATAAAGTATCAACCTATGTGATGTGACCTGTGGATGGCACACACAGAGGAAGTGTGTCTCGGGACTGTGACTGACAGCAGCTCAGAGCAGTGTCACCCACTCCCAATGTGTATGCTTCCCAACACCTGGATCTCCACGTTGGTCCTGAGAGGAAATTGTGGAGAGTAAAGTGGCCCACGCCAAAAAGAGCCCACTGGCTGCTGTATGCCCCTGGGCACCAACCCATCAGTCTTGGAACCCTTGGATCCTTCTTTCTTTTCTTGCCTCCCTCCCTCCTGTCTCCTATCTATCTATCTATCTCACATTTTCTTTATTCCTCTGTTGAAGGGCACCGAGGTTGGTTTCATACTTAGCTTTTGTGACTTGAGCTTCTATAAATATGAATGTGGCTGTGTCACTAAAGTATGGTGACTTGAAGTCCTGTAGGTATATACCACAGCATGGTGGAAGTGGCTCAAATGGTGCTTCCGTTCTCCTTTTTCTAAAGAATCTCCACACTGTCTTCCATACTGGCCGCACCAATTTGCACTCCCCCCAGCAGTGTGTGAATGAATCTCTTTCTGCACATCCTCCTCAACCTTTGTTGTTACTTAGATTCTTGATAATTGCCACACTGAATGGAGTCGGGTGGAATCTCAGTGTGGTTTTATTTTATTTTATTTATTTTTTGGTGGGGGTGGGTACTGGGGATTGAACTGGGAGGCACTTGACCCCTGAGCCCCATCTCCAGCCTTATTTTATGTTTTATTTAGAGACAGAGTCTCACTGAGCTGCTTAGATCCTCACTGTTGCTGAGGCTGGCTTTGTACTCGCATCCTCCTGCCTTGGCCTCCGGAACCACTGGAATCACAGGTGTTCAGCACTGCACCCAGCCTCAGTGTGGTCTTAATTTACATTTCTCTGATTGCTAGATGTTGAATCTTTTCTCATAAATTTGTTGACTATTCCTTTTATTTTTCTGGGAAGTGCATGTTCTGTTCCTTTGTCCATATATTGATTTCTTTTTTTTGGTGTTAAGTTTTTGAGTTCTTGATATATCCTGGGAATTAATGCTCTAAGGATCAGGTGGCAAAGATTTTCTCCCATCTGTGGGCGCTCTCTTCATGTTTGTGATGGTTTCTTTTGCTTTGAAGAAGCTTTTTAGTTTTATTTCATCCCACTTATAGGTTCTGGACTGATTTCCTTGAACTTTAGGAGTCTTGTTGAGGAAGATGGTTTCTAAGGTGATGATTGAGAGCTGGGCCTACATTTCCTTCTAGTAGGAGCAGGGTCTCTGGTCTGTCGCCCACATTCTTGATCCACGTTGTTTGTTTTTTTTTTTTGTGCCAGGTGAGAGCTAGGGGTTCAGTTTCATTTGCTACAGATGACTTTCTATTTTTCCTAAAACCATTTGCTGAAGAGGCTATATTTTCTCCAATGTATGTTTCTGGCATCTCTGTCTAGTATAACTGCACTTCCATGGGTTTGTTTCTGTGCCTTCTAACCTGTTCCTTGGTCTGCATGTCTGCTTTTGGGCCAATACCATGCTGGCTTGGTTACCATAGCTCTGTAGTATGATTCAAGGACCAAATCGTGACGCCTCTTGTGTCCTTGCTAATGATTGCTTTTTGATGTTCTATGTTTCCAAAGGAGTTTCATGATAGCTTTTTATTTCTATTAAGATTGGGAATTGTAAGGAATTGTAAGGAATCTGTAGAGAGCTTCTGGTAGGTATGACATTATTAATTCTGTCCATGGAAGAACTTGGTATTTCTCTCCAGCTTCTGAGGTCTTCCATTTCTTTCCTTAGGATTCTCTAGTATTTATTGTAGAGATCTTTCACCTCTTTTGTCCGACTGATTCCCAAGTATTTTAGTTTTGAGGAGATTATATATATGTATATGTATATATATGGGTGTGTGTGTGTATATATATATATATATATATATATATATATATATATATATATGTGTGTGTGTGTGTGTGTGTGTGTGTGTACATAAGTAAAATTTGGACACAATACCTTTATTTTTTATTTATGTATTTTCATGTGGTCTGAGGACCAAACCCAGCACCTTGTTCTTGCAAGGGAAGTGCTCTACCCTGAGCCCCAGGCCCAGCCTTTTTGAGGCTGTTGTGAATGGGGTGGTTTTCTGTCCCCTTCAGCTGACTCCTCATTGGTGTAAAGGAGCACAGTCAGTTCATGGTGTTGATTTCATATCCTGCTACTTTGCTGAATTTATCAATGAGTTCTAGAAGTGTAGTTTTTGGGGTCTTCAAAAGATAGAATATGTCAACAGCAAATAGGGATATTTTCAGTTATTTGTATTCTTTGACTTCTTCCTTTTATCTGAATTCCCTGGCTAGGATTTTAAAGGGACCATGTTGACTAGAGGTGGTGAAAGGGGGCTTCCCTGTCTTGTCCCTACTGGGGAGGGACTGATTTCAGTTTTATCCATTGAGAATGACGTTGGCGTGGGGTGTAGCATACATACCTTTTCCCATGTTGAATTTTATTCCTGCTATCCTGATTTTTCTAGTGGTTGGAGCAGGAATGGATGCTGTGTCTTGTCCAATACTTTTTCTGCATGTATTGAAATAAGGATGGGTTTGTCTTTAAGTCTGTCCATGGGATGAATCATATTCACTCATTTCCAGATGCTGAACTAACCTGCCACCCCTGGGATGAACCCCACTTGATCGTGGTTCATTATCATTTTAGTGTTTTTGTATGCGACAGGCCAGTCGTTTTAACTTTGTTTGTTTTAGTTAATTGAACAGTCACTTTGACAATTGTACACAGACGGAGCACAGCTTCTTCCTCTGACTGAACATGGTGCAGAGTCACACCAGTGGTGTGGCCATCCACGTATATAGGGTGACAATGTCCATCTCATGCCACTGTCCTTCCCATCCCCAGGCCCCCTCCCTCGGTCCCTTCTGTGTAATCCCCAGGATCTGACTCCCCAGCTGCCTTCAGGCAGGTGCGCATTAATCCCTGATGGCACCTGGCTCACCTCCTGGCTGGTGCTTGGTAAGCTCAGGGCATCTTCCCTGGGCCCGTTTACTGAGCCCCACAGCCCCCCTATTGGCCAGGCTAGGCGGCCTTCAGTCTTGGGGTCTCCTGCACTAATCCTGTTTCTAGAAGTTCTCGGCTTTTCCTGGGCTGTGTGGTATTCCTACGCCTCCTGCAAACAACTTTCTCTGTTTTTTTTTTCTTTCCTTTCTCATTTAATGCACTCAAACTATCTATTTTTCTTGGGCTCTTTGTCCTCTATTGAGTACTAGTTCAATCCCTTTCTCATCCACCTTGGGGAAAGCAGGATTCCCGCTGCTGGAGTCCCGAGCAGGTGAGCTCCGAGAAACGCTGCTTCACTGAACCCGCCACCTTGCATCTCCCTGTGTACGTTGTTGGGACTGGGGCTGAACTTCGAGGCACTTAACTACTGAGGCCGCTCCCCAGTGATTTTTATTTACTTTTTATTTTGAGCCAGCGCCTCTCTAATGTGCTTAGGGCCTCACTAAGTTGCTGAGGACGGCCTCAAACTCAGAATCCTCCTGCCTCAGCCTCTTGAGCTGCTGGCATTAAAGGTGCCACCCTGCAGCCCCTCAGCTGGGCCATTCTTTTAGAGCCACCCCACATCATCTTCTCCTCAAGCCTGGAACACATTCTCCTCCATAGTCCCCCTCTACAGATGTCCACGTCCCCCTTTTCCCGGAATCCCCAGCAACCTTAATGTTTCCATGGTCGACTGTTTCCCCATTTTATTGGAGTCATACAGTTGGAGCCAAAGCAATGTGACATTTTACACCAGCTGTTTCCCTTGCGGTGCGTTCATGTGCCCACGTGTTTATCAGCTCATCTCTTTTGATTGCTGTGGTTAATCCGGCCCTTGTCCCCCAAGAACTGAGGTGGAGGCCCCCAAGGGGAAATGCCATGGGGTCGGGCTGCACCCTACTCTCCAGGTGCAGCTCACTAGGAGGCTATGGCCACCCAGGTTGGTGGGCAGCTCATGGCTGAGGAGCCCACCCTGACACCTGCCTGTCCCCCATGATGTCTCTGTCCTCAGTGACGAGAGCTCCAGTAGCTTCCAAGACGTGTCCCCACAACCCAGATCCCCTGAGCCACCTGGCAACGTTTTTTGGCAAGACATTGCCGTTTGCTGCCCGTTGGACCTGAACAGACGGAGGTCAGGGCTGCCCCGTGGTGATGGCCGTTCATTCTCGTGGTCTTGTTCGTTCTTTGTAGATACACACGACAGCAGGACGCAGGCTGATTGTGATCCTTGTGGTCCCACGTGTTGTGGAGTTTCCTGGTTGTGTTCATGATGGAAACAGGGAGGCTGCGTCCCCTTCATTGTCCCCTCTACCCTGTCCCCTTCCCTCTGTCCCTGTCCCTTCCCCCTCTCTCACCCAGGGGACCTCTGTCTCCCCACTCAGGAGCTACTTTAAAAGCTGGGGCTCTTGCTGGTGACTTGCAACCTCAACAAGCCAGGACACGTGTCTCCTCCTAACACAGTGACCCATGGCCCCCCTAAAGCCAAAGAGATCAGGGAGCTTCAGACCGAGGGGGTCCCCCAGGACTCATGGGGCCTTGCAGGCCAACAAGGACCCCAAGGGGAGGGGTAGCGCCTTCCTGCGTTCCTCTGGGGCTTCCAAGGGTTGCTAGAAGCTTCCCTCAGGTCTCTTCCTGTGGCGGCCAGAACTCTGGTGGGCCTCTTAGTCATGTCCAGAGCCCCAGGGGGAATTCTCCATCCTCCGCAGCAAGTGATGTCACCAAGAAAGGAAGCAGACAGGGGCCAGGGGTCAGTGTGGCGTAACTTAAGTTAATGAGATTTTTTTCTATTAAATACAAGCCACGTCATGGTGGAAGAGGGCAGGGAGCAAAACCCAGAGAGTGACAGAGAGCAAGGCGCAGGGTCCCCGAATCCCACCAGGGCTTGCTCCCAGTGACCTGCTGGGCCCATCTTCCCTCCATGACCCTCGGGATGGAGTAGCAGGCCCTTGCGTGAGCTGGGCAAGTGCTCGGCTCCCAGGTCCCCCCCTTAGTGGTCCCCCGCCCCCCAGCAGCTCCATCCTCGACCACACAGACATTTGGGGCTGATGGAGTTTAAAATCAGAGCTTTGCTATGGCTTTAGCCAAGGACACCAAAGAGGGAACCGAGCACCCCAAACCCAGGCCATCCCCACAGGATGCCCGAGGGGCTCTGCCGCCTGTTGGGGGGTTACAGGAAATGAGCAGAGTGGTCCCCGAGGGCCTGGGGGTGCATTGGGTAGCTCCCAGGGGCACCTCTGTGGATGGGACTGTAGGAGAAGGGAGGCGCAGGCTGTTTCCAGATGTGACATACCATGAAATGTCGTCACTGACAGAGCCACAGGGAAAACTGAAAGAAACTACAGAAACTTTCTCCAACAGGAAGACGAGTTGTCACCAACGCTCTCTCCAGCTTCCTGTGAGTTCATGGACCTACTTAGCTGTAGCACAGAGTTGGCTTCCCGGCAGCAGAGCCCCCAGCACCTGTGGCCACAGGTGGTGTCACCCCGTGGGACCAGGTGTCTGGGGGTTGACGTGTGGCTCATCTTTGCTGCTCGTGTTGCTGATAAAGTGCTGGAACCCACCTGGGCTAGTTGTCTCCTCCATGCCAGGGGGGCAGTCACTTTGCAGCTTGGGGACCGCTTGACGGTGGCTCATGGACAATGGCAGATAATTGTGAGTATAATGAGGAGGTGATGCAATTGGTAGCAATGGTTTCGTGCCCCTGCATGCGACTTACTGACGTCTCCAGTACTGTTCCATTCCCACTGGGAACCAGACTAGAAACGAGTTTGCATTATATGATGGGTGGGGACGACATTGACCGTCTGGCCTTAGTGATGTACCCGTTCTCCTCCTTTTTAAAAAAAGTTTATTTCATACATGACAATAGTGGAATGCATTACATTCATGATCATCCATTCACAGCACAATCTTTCATAATTCTCTATATAAAGTATGTTCACACCAAATTATGCCATTATACATGAGCTCTTTTATTTTGCATTACAATTCTTAATACACCATAATGCCACAATTTATCATATCTTTGTATATAAGGTATGTTGACACCAAATTCACATCTTCATGCATGTATTTTGTATGATGATGAACATCACCTTCCACCATCCTTGCTATTCATCTTCTCCTTCCCTTTCCCTCCTACCCCTCTTCTCTGTCTAGAGGTATTCTTCCTCCCATGCTCTCCCTCCCTACCCCACTTTGAGTCACACCCCCCTTATATCAGAGAAAATATTCAGCATTTGATTTTTTGGGGATTGCCTAACTTCACTTAGCATAATCTTTAATGCCATCCATTTCCCTGCAAATGCCCCGATCTTGTTCTTTTTTAGTGCTGAGTAATATTCCATTTTGTATAAATGCCAGTTTTTTAATCCATTCGTTCACTGAAGGACATCTAGGTTGGCTCCACAGTTTAGCTATTGTGAACTGTGCTTCTATAAACATTGATGTGGCTGTGTCCCTGTAGTATGCTGTTTTGGGGTTCTTTGGGTATAGTCTGAGAAGAGGAATAGCTGGGTCCAATGGTGGTTCCATTCCCAGCTTTCCAAGGAATCTCCATACTGCTTTCCAAATTGGCTGCACTAATTTACAGTCCCACCGGCAGTGTATGAGTGTTCCTTTTATCCCGCATCCTCGCCAGCACTTGTTGTTTGTCTTCATAATGGCTGCCACTGGAGTGAGGTGGTGTCTTAGAGTAGTTTTGACTTGCATTTCTCTGATTGCTAGAGATGATGAGCATTATTCATATATTTGTTGGTTGTATATCCTTTTCTGAGAAGTGTCTGTTCAGATCTTAGACCATTTCTTGATTGGGTTATTTGTTTTTTTGGTGCCTGACTTTTTTGAGTCTTTATATACCCTAGAGATTGGAGCTCTATCTGAAGTGTGAGGGGTAAAAATTTGCTCTCAGAATGTGGGCTCTGTGTTCACCTCACACATTGATTCCTTTGCTGAGAAAAAACTTTTTAGTTTGAATCCATCCCTTTTGTTGATTCCTGGTTTTAATTCTTGTGCTATAGGTGCCTTATTAAGAAAGTTGGGGGCTAGCCCCACGTGATGGAGATTAGGGCCTACTTTTCCTTCTATTTGCTGCAGAGTCTCTGGTTTAATCCCGAGGTCCTTGATCCATTTTGAGTTAACTTTTTTTGCAGGATGAGAGAGAGGGATTCAATTTCATTTTGTTACATATGGATTTCCAGTTCTCCCAGCACCATTTGTTGAAGATGCTATCCTTTCTCCAGTGTATGCGTTTGGCACCTTTGTCTAATATAAGGTAGTTGTAATTTGTGGGTTGGTCTCTGTGTCCTCTATTCTGTACCATTGGTCTACCAGCCTGTTTTGGTGCCAGTACCATGCTGTTTCTCTGTGGTATAGATTAAGGTCTGGTATAGCCCTGCCACCTGTTTCACTCTTCCTGCTGAGGATTGCTTTAGCTATTCTGGGTCTCTTATTTTTCCAGATGAATTTCATGATGGACTTTTCTATTTCTATGAGGAATGCCATTGGGATTTTGATCAGAATTGCATTAAATATGTGTAGTGCTTCTGGTAGTGTGGTCATTTTTAATAGTATTAGTTCTGCCTATCCATGAGCAAGGTAGACCTTTCCATCTTCTTTGATTTCTCTTTAGGGTTCTGTAGTTTTCGTTTAGATCTTTTACCTCTTTTGTTAAGTTGATTTCCAAAGTATCTTATTTTTTTTTTGAGGATATTGTGAATGGGGTAGTTTACCTCATATCCTTCTCAGAGGCTTTGTCACTGATATACAGAAATTCTTTTGATTTACTGGTGTTGATTTTATATCCTGCTACTTTGCTGAATTTACTTACTAGTTCTAGAAATTTTCTGGTGGAGTTTCTTGGGTCTCCTAGGTATAGAATCATATCATCAGCAAATAGTGCTAGTTTAAGTTCCTCTTTTCCTATAGTTGTTCCTTTAATTTCTTTCATCTGTCCAATTGCTCTGGCCAGTGTTTCAAGAACTATGTTGAATAGAAGTGTGAGAGAGGGCATGCCTGTCTTGTTCAGATTTTAGAGGGAATGCCTTCAGTTTTTCTCCATTTAGAAAGATGTTGGCCTGGGGCTTAGCATAGATAGCCTTTATGATGTTGATATGTTCCTGTTATCCCTAGTTTTTCTAGTCTTTTGAACATGAAGGGTGCTGTATTTTGTCAAATGCTTTTTCTGCATCTGTTGAGATGATCATGTGATTCTTATCTTTAAGTCTATTGATATGAAGAATTACACTTATTGATTTCTTTTTTTATTTATTTTTTTTGATATATCATATTTCACACTTTGATTCAAGTGAAATATGAACTCCCATTTTTACCCCATATACAGATTGCAGAATCACATCAGTTGCACAACCATTGATTTACATTTTGCCATTCTGGTGTCTGTTGTATTCTGCTGCCTTTCCTATTCTCTACTATCCCCCCTCCCCCCTCCCCTCCCCTCTTCTCTCTCTACCCCCTCTACTGTAATTCATTTCTCCCCCTTATATTTTTCCCCCTTTCCCCTCACTTCCTCTTGTATGTAATTTTGTATACCCCTGAGGGTCTCCTTCCATTTACATGCAATTTCCCTTCTCTCTCCCTTTCCCTCCCACCTCTCATCCCTGTTTAATGTTAATCTTCTTCTCATGTTCTTCGTCCCTACTCTGTTCTTAGTTACTCTCCTTCTCTCCTTATATCAAAGAAGACATTTGGCATTTGTTTTTAAGGGATTGGCTAGCTTCACTTAGCATATCTGCTCTAATGCCATCCATTTCCCTCCAAATTCTATGATTTTGTCATTTCTTAATACAGAGTAATACTCCACTGTGTATAAATGCCACTTTTTTTTATCCATTCGTCTATTGAAGGGCATCTAGGTTGGTTCCACAGTCTTGCTATTGTGAATTGTGCTGCTATGAACATGGATGTAGCAGTGTCCCTATAGTGTGCTCTTTTTAGGTCTTTAGGGAATAGACCAAGTAGGGGAATAGCTGGATCAAATGGTGGTTCCATTCCGAGCTTTCCAAGAAATCTCCATACTGCTTTCCAAATTGGCTGCACCAATTTGCAGTCCCACCAGCGATGTACAAGTGAACCCTTTTCCCCACATCCTCGCCAGCACTTGTTGTTGTTTGACTTCCTAATGGCTGCCAATCTTACTGGAGTGAGATGGTATCTTAGGGTGGTTTTGATTTGCATTTCTCTGACTGCTAGAGATGGTGAGCATTTTTTCATATACTTGTTGATTGATTGTATGTCCTCCTCTGAGAAATTTCTGTTCAGGTCCTTGGCCCATTTGTTGATTGGGTTATTTGTTATCTTATTGTCTAATTTTTTTAGTTCTTTGTATATTCTGGATATTAGGGCTCTGTCTGAAGTGTGAGGAGTAAAGATTTGTCCCCAGGACGTAGGCTCTCTATTTACCTCTTATTGTTTCTTTTGCTGAGAAAAAACTTTTTAGTTTGAGTAAGTCCCATTTGTTGATTCTAGTAATTAACTCTTGTGCTATGGGTGTCCTATTGAGGAATTTGGAGCCCGAACCCACAGTATGTAGATCATAGCCAACTTTTTCTTCTATCAGACGCCATGTCTCTGATTTGATATCAAGTTCCTTGATCCACTTTGAGTTAACTTTTGTGCATGGCGAGAGAAAGGGATTCAGTTTCATTTTGTTGCATGTGGATTTCCAGTTTTCCCAACACCATTTGTTGAAGATGCTATCCTTCCTCCATTGCATGCTTTTAGCCCCTTTATCGAATATAAGATAGTTGTAGTTTTGTGGATTGGTTTCTGTGTCCTCTATTCTGTACCATTGGTCCACCCGCCTGTTTTGGTACCAGTACCATGCTGTTTTCGTTACTATTGCTCTGTAGTATAGTTTGAAGTCTGGTATAGCTATACCTCCCGATTCACACTTCCTGCTTAGCATTGTTTTTGCTATTCTGGGTCTTTTATTTTTCCATATGAATTTCATGATTGCTTTCTCTATTTCTACAAGAAATGCCGTTGGGATTTTGATTGGCATTGCATTAAACCTATAGAGAACTTTTGGTAATATTGCCATTTTGATGATGTTAGTTCTACCTATCCATGAACAGGGTATATTTTTCCATCTTCTAAGATCTTCTTCTATTTCTCTCTTTAGGGTTCTGTAGTTTTCATTGTATAAGTCTTTCACCTCTTTTGTTAGGTTGATTCCCAAGTATTTTATTTTATTTTTTTTTTGAGGATATTGTGAATGGGGTGGTTGTCCTCATTTCCATTTCAGAGGATTTGTCGCTGATATACAGGAATGCCTTTGATTTATGCGTGTTGATTTTATATCCCGCCACTTTGCTGAATTCATTTATTAGCTCTAATAGTTTCTTTGTAGACCCTTTTGGGTCTGCTAGGTATAGAATCATGTCATCTGCAAATAGTGATAATTTGAGTTCTTCTTTTCCTATTTTTATGCCTTTAATTTCTTTCGTCTGTCTAATTGCTCTGGCCAGTGATTCGAGAACTATGTTGAACAGAAGTGGTGAGAGAGGGCATCCCTGTCTTGTTCCAGATTTTAGAGGGAATGCCTTCATTTTTTCTCCATTCAGAATGATGCTACCTGAGGCTTAACATAGATTGCTTTTACAATGTTGAGGTATGTTCCTGTTATCCCTAGTTTTTCTAGAGTTTTGAACATAAAGGGATGCTGTACTTTGTCGAATGCTTTTTCCGCATCTATCGATGATCATATGATTCTTATTTTTAAGCCTATTGATGTGGTGAATAACATTTATTGATTTCCGTATATTGAACCAACCTTGCATCCCAGGGATAAATCCTACCTGATCATGGTGCACAATTTTTTTGATATGTTTTTGTATCCGGTTCGCCAGAAGTTTATTGAGGATTTTTGCATCTAGGTTCATTAGAGATATTGGTCTGTAGTTTTCTTTCTTTGAAGTGTCTTTGTCTGGTTTAGGAATCAGGGTGATGTTGGCCTCGTAGAATGAATTTGGAAGTTCTCCCTCTTTTTCTATTTCCTGAAATAGCTTGAAAAGTATTGGTATTAGTTCCTCTTTAAAGGTTTTGTAAAACTCTGCTGTATACCCATCCGGTCCTGGGCTTTTCTTCGTTGGTAGTCTTTTGATGGTTTCTTCTATTTCCTCAATTGATATTGGTCTGTTTAGGTTGTCAATATCCTCCTGACTCAATCTGGGCAGATCATATGACTTAAGAAATTTATCGATGCCTTCACTATCTTCTATTTTGTTGGAGTATAAGGATTCAAAATAATTTCTGATAATCTTCTGTATTTCTTAAGTGTCTGTTGTGATATTGCCTTTTTCATCCCGTATGCTAGTAATTTGAGTTCTCTCTCTTCTTCTCTTCGTTAGCGTGGCTAAGGGTCTGTCGATTTTATTTTTTCAAAGAACCAACTTTTAGTTTTGTCAATTTTTTCAATTGTTTCTTTTGTTTCGATTTCATTAATTTCAGCTCTGATTTTAATTATTTCTTCTACTTCTTTTGCTGTTGTTTTGCTCTTCTTTTTCTAGGATTTTTGAGTTGAAGTATTAGATCATTTATTTGTTGGTTTTTTCTTTTTTTAAGGAATGAACTCCAAGCAATAAATTTTCCTCTTAGAACTGCTTTCAATGTGTCCCATAGATTCCGATATGTTGTGTCTGTGTTTTCATTTATCTCTAAGAATTTTTTAATTTCCTCCTTGATGTCTTCTATAACCCATTGATCATTCAGTAACCTATTGTTCATTCTCCAAGTGATGCATGATTTTTCCTTACTTCTTTTATCGTTGATTTTCAATTTCATTCCATTATGATCAGATAAGATGCATGGTATTATCTCTACTCCTTTATATTGTCTAAGAGTTGCCTGTGACATAATATATGATCTATTTTTGAGAAGGATCCATGTGCTGCTGAGAAAAAAGTGTAACTGCTTGATCTTGGGTAGTATATTCTATATATGTCAATTAAGTCTAGGTTATTAATTATGTTATTGAGTTCTATGGTTTCCTTATTCAACTTTTGTTTGGAAGATCTGTCCAGTGGTGAGAGAGGTGTATTGAAGTCTCCCATGATTATTGTATGGTGGTCTATTAGACTCTTGAACTTGAGAAGAGTTTGTTTGATGAACATAGCTGCACCATTGTTTAGGGCATATATATTTATGATTGTTATGTCTTGTTAGTGTATGGTTCCCTTGAGCAGTATGTAGTGTCCCTCTTCATCCCTTTTGATTAACTTTGGCTTGAAATCTATTTTATTTGATATGAGTATGGACACTCCTGCTTGTTTCCGAAGTCCATATGAGTGATATGATTTTTCCCAACCTTTCACCTTCAGTCTATGTATGTCTTTTCCTATCAAATGCGTCTCCTGAAGGCAGCATATTGTTGGGTCTTGTTTTGTGATCCATTCTACTAGCCTGTTCTCTTAATTGGTGAGTTTAAGCCATTAAGATTTAGGGTTATTATTGAGATATGGGTTGTTCTTCCAGCCATATTTGTTTATTTATGTTACTAAACATGGTTTGTTTTCCTCTTTGATTATTCCCCCCCCCTTTACTGTACTACCTCCCGCTGTTGGTTTTCATTGATATTTTCCATTTCCTCTTCCTGTAATATTTTGCTGAGGATGTTTTGAAGAGATGGTTTTCTAGCTGCAAATTCTTTTAACTTTTGTTTATCGTGGAAGGTTTTAATTTCATCTTCCATCCTGAAGCTTAATTTCGCTGGATACACAATTCTTGGTTGGAACCCATTTTCTTTCAGTGTTTGAAATATGTTATTCCAGGATCTTCTAGCTTTCAGAGTCTGTGTTGAAAGATCAGCTGTTATCCTGATTGGTTTACCCCTAAATGTAATCTTCTTCCTTTCTCTTGTAGCTTTTAAAATTCTCTCCTTATTCTGTATGTTGGGCATCTTCATTATAATGTGTCTAGGTGTGGATCTCTTATGATTTTGCACATTCGGCGTCCTGTAGGCTTCTAGGATTTGGGATTCAGTCTCATTCTTCAAGTCTGGGAAGTTTTCTCGTATTATTTCATTGAATAGATTGCTCATTCCTTTGGTTTGGACCTCTATACCTTCCTGTATCCCAATGACTCTTAAGTTTGGTCTCTTTATGTTATCCCATATTTCTTGAATGTTCTGCTCATGGTTTCTTAACAGCTTTGCTGAGCTGTCTATGTTCTTCTCCAGTTGAAATACTTTGTCTTCATTGTCTGATGTTCTATCTTCTAAGTGTTCTACTCTGCTGGTAGTATTCTCAATTGAGTTTTTAAGTTGGTTTATTGTTTCCTGCATTTCCAGGATTTCTGTTTGTTTGTTTTTTATAACCTCTATCTCCCTGTATAATTGATCTTTTGCTTCTTGGATTTGTTTATGTAATTCATTGTCGAAGTGGTCGAAGTGGTCTTTCATTGTCTGATTTTGCTGTCTAATGTCTTCCTTGAGACTCCAGATCATCTGAAGCATGTATATCCTGAATTCTTTATCTGACATTCCATCTGCTGCAGATATTACCTCTTCTAAAGTTGAGTTGACCTGCATTGCTTGTGGTCCTTTCTTTCCTTGTCTTTTCATACTGATCGCGTTTCTTTCTGCTTGGTGAAACTGTTGTGTTATTGATTTTTTTCGCCCCTATATATTTATATTGCTCTTGTATAGTTGCAAAGTCTCCCTCGCAGGCTTTGGCAGTGGTTCTGCCCCTCCTCCAATTGGGGCAATGTGCCTACCACGCTGGCAGGCCACTGGGCCTGTACTTTCGGTGGGCCTGTTCTTTCGGTGGTCACAGGTCCGCCTACCTTGCAGGCGTGAGCAGCGGCTCTGCCCCTCCGCTGGCTGCTAGGCCTGTTCTGTCTGTCGGTTGCAGGTCTGTCTACCTAGCAGGCGCTGGTGGCGGCGGCTCTGCCCCTCCCCCAACCGGGGCAATGTGTCTGGCGGGCCACTGGGCCTCTTTTGTCAGTGGTCACGGTTCCGCCTACCTTGCAGGCGCGTGGGGCAGCTGTGCCCCTCCGCAGGTTGCTGGGCCAGACCTGCTGGTGGGTCGCAGGTCTGCCTACCTTGCAGGCTCGGGGGGGTGGCTCTGCCGCTCTGTGGATTGCTGTGCCTGTTCTGCTGGTGGGTCGCGGGTCCGCCTACCTTGCAGGCGCCTGGCGGTTCTGCCCCTCCCCCAACCGGGGCAATGTGTCTGGCGGGCCACTGGGCCTGTTTTGTCGGTGGTCACGGTTCCACCTACCTTGCACGCGCGTGGAGCAGCTGTGTCCCTCAGAGTTTCTGGGCCTGACCTGCCGGTGGGTGGCAGGTGCACCTACCTTGCAGGCGCGGGGGTGGCTCTGCCGCTCCGCGGGTTGCTGGGCCTGATCTGCTGGTGAGTCGCAGGTCTGCCTACCTTGCAGGCGCCCGGCGGCTCTCCACACTTATTGATTTCTGTATGTTAAACCAATCTTGCATCCCTGGGATGAATTCCACTTGATCATGGTGCACAATGGTTTTGATACGTTTTTGTATTTGATTTGCCCGAATTTTGTTGAGGATTTTTGCATCTAGGTTCATTACAGATATTGGTCTGAAGTTTCCTTCTTTGAGGTGTCTTTGCCTGGTTTTGGTTCAGGGTGATATGGACTCATAGAATGAGTTTGGAAGTGCTCCCTCTTTTCTACTTCCTGAATTAAATTAAAGAGCATTTGTATTAGTTCCTCTTTATAGGTCTTGTAGAACTCGGCTGTATATCCCTCTGGTCCTGGGCTTTTCTTGGTTGGTTATCTTCTGATGGCTTCCTCTATTTCCTCACTTGATATTGGTCTGTTGAAGTTGTGTGTGTCTTCCTGACTCAATCTGGGCAGGCCATATGACTTTAGGAATTTATCAATGCCGTCACTGTCCTCTATTTTATTAGAGAACAAGGTTTCAAGATGATTTCTAATTATCCTCTGTATTTCTCCAGTGTCTGCTGTGATATTGCCTTTTTCATCATGATGCTGGTAATTTGAGTTCTCTCCTTCTCTTCATTTGCATGGCTAAGGGTCTGTCAATTTTATCTTTTCAAACAACCAACTTTTAGTTTTGTCAATTTCTCAATTGTTTTGTTTGTTTCATTTTCATTGATTTCAGCTCTGATTTTAATGATTTCTTGCCTTCTATTGCTTTTTCTGCTGATTGGCTCTTTGTTTTCTAGGGTTTTGAGATGTAGTGTGAGGTGATTTATTTGTTGGGTTTTTCTTAAGGAATGAACTCCATGCAATAAATTTTCCTCTTAGTACTGCTCTCATAGTGTCCCCGGGATTTTGATATGTTGTGTCTGTGTTCTCACTTACGTCTAAGAATTTTAAAATCTTCTCCTTGATGTCTTCTGCAATCCATTGTTCATTCAGTAGAATATTATTTAGTCTCCATCTTTTGGAGTAGCTTCTATTTTTATCATTGATTTCTATTTTCATTTCATTATGATCTGATAGAATGCAAGGTAGTATCTCTACTCCTTTTTATTTGCTAAGAGTTGCCCTGTGGCATAGTATATGGTCTATTTTAGAGAAGGATCCATGTGCTGCTGAGAAGAATGTGCATTCGCTTGTTGAAGGATGAAATATTCTATATATGTTAAATCTAAGTTATTAATTGTCTTACTGAGTTCTATAGTTTCTCTGTAAGCTTTTGTTTGGAAGATCTATCCAGGGATAAAAGAGATGTTTAAAGTCACCCAGAATCATTGTGTTGTGATCTATTTGACTCTTGAAATTGTGAAGAGTTTGTATGATGAACATAGATGCTCCATTGTTTAGGGGATGATATTTATAATTATTATCTCTTGTTGGTGTATGGTTCCCTTGAGGAGTATGAACTATTATTGTTTGTCCCTTCTGATTAATTTTCACTTGAAGTCCACATTACTTGATAAGGATGGAAACCTCTGCTTGCTTCCACAGTCTGAGTGGTATGTTTTTTAATATTTATTTTTTAGTTGTAGATGGACACAATACCTTTATTTATTTTTATGTGGTGCTGAGGATCGAACCCAGGGCCTGACACGTGCTAGGTGAGCGCTCTACCCCTGGGCCCCAGCCCGATTAATGTTTTTATTTACTGTTTGTTTTTTAGTTGGACACAATACCTTTATTTTATTATTTTTATGTGGTGCTGAGAATCGAACCCAGGGCCTTGCACATGCTCGGCTAGTGCACTCCCGCTGAGCCACAACCCCAGCTCCCAAGTGATGTTTTTTCCCAACCTGTCACCTTCACTCTGGGGATGTCTTTTCCTATGACATGAGTCTCTGGAAGGTAGCATATTGTTGGGTCTTTTTTTTTTTTTTATCCAATCTGCCAGTCTGTCTTTTGATTGCTGAGTTTTGGAAATTAACATTCAGGGTTACTATTGAGACATGATTGGTATTGCCAGTTATTTTTGTCTATTTTTTGCATTTATCTTGACTTGGTTTCTCTTTGGTAGGTTTTTCCTTTAGTGTGATACCTCCCTCTTCTGACTTTCATTGTTGTTTTTCATTTTCTCCTCATGGAATATTTTGCCAAGGATGTTCTGTAGTGCAGGCTTTCTAGTTGTAATTTTTTTTTATATATCATGGAAGGTTTTTATTTTGTCTTAAAGATAACATATCAAAATCAAAATATAATTTGTAATCAAAATTTAGTTTTGCTGGATGATTCTTGGATGCCATCCATTTCTCTCAGAGCTTGGTATATCTTGTTGCAGGATCTTGTAGGTTTTAAAGTCTCCATTGAGAAACCAGGGATCCTAATTGGTTTCCCCCTATATGTAATCTGGTTCCTTTCTCTTGTAGCTTTTATAATTCTCTTATTCTCTATGTTGGGCATTTTCATTATGATGTGCCTTGGTGTGGATCTGTTGCAATTTTGTACATTTGGCATCCTGTAGGCTTCTTTTATTTGATTTTCCAATTCATTCTTCATGTTGGGAAATTTTTCTGATATTATTTCATTGAGTAGATTGTTCATTCCTTTGGTTTGGAACTCTATGCCTTCCTCTATCCCAATAATTTTTAAATTTGGACTTTTCATATTATCCCATAATTCATGAATCCTCTGCTCATGGTTTCTTACCATCTTCACTATGGTCAGCTTTTTTTTTTTTTTTTTCAAGCTTATATATTTTGCCTTCAATGTCTGAGGTCCTGTCTTCCAAAGTGATCTATTCAGTTGGAGATGCTTCCTATTGAGTTTTTAAATTGTTTTTATTTATTTTTCATTTTTCGGTTGACACAACATCTTTATTTTTATGTTGTGCTGAGGATCGAACCCAGTGCTTTGCGCATGCCAGGCAAGCGCGTTACTGCTTGAGCCACATCCCCAGCCCGCCTATTGAGTTTTTAATTTGGTTTACTGTTTCCTTCATTTCAAGGATTTGTGTTTGTTCTTTTCAGAATCTCTATCTCCTTATTAAAAGAATCTTTTGCTTTCTGTATTTGCTTATCTTTATCAAAATGATCTTTGCTGCCTATATTTGCTCTCTTATATCATCCTTTAATTTACAGAAAATTACGTACCTCCTCCACTCCTTCTGTCATTTCTCCTGCTGTTCTGACCATGGGTTCTAATAATGTAGCATCTTTGTTTGGGGCACATTCTTGCTTGGTTTTTCATGTTGTTCATGCATCTTCCCTTCCAGCTCTGTTTTCAAGGTGTTACAATTTTTACCCTGTAGGCTTATAGTGTCCCCAAGGAGTTCCAATACCTTTCTTTTTTGTAAATTTATTTTTTTAATACATGGCAACAGTGGAATGCATTACAACCCTTATTACACATATAGAGCACAATTTCTCATATCTGTGTATATAAATTATGTTCACGCTAATTTATGCCATTAAACAAGTACTCTTTTTTTTTGCATTACAATTCTTAATACACATATATACCACAATTTTTCATATCTCTATGAAAGGTATGTTGTCACCAAATTCAAATCTTCATACATGTATTTGTATAATGATGTCTAGCATATTCCACCATCCTTGCTAATCACCTTCCCCCTCCCTTTCCCTCCCCACCCCTCTTCCCTATCTAGAATTAATCTAATCCTCCCATGCTCTCCCTTTTTACCCCAATGTGAGTCACCCCCTTATATCAGAGAAAATATTCGGCATTTGTTTTTTTGGGATTGGCTAATGTCACTTAGCATTATCTTTTCCAACGCCATCCATTTACCTGCAAATGCCATGATTTTATTCTTTTTTAGTGCTGAGTAATATTCTATTATATATAAATGCCAATTTTTTATCCATCCACTGAAGGATAGCAAGGTTGGCCCAGTTTAACTATTGAGAATTGTGCTGCTATAAACATTGATGTGGCTGTGTCCCTGTTATATGCTGTTTTTAAGTCCTTTGGGTATAGTCCAAGAAAAGAAATAGGTGGGTCAAGTGGTGGTTCCACTCCCAACTTTCCAGGGAATCTCCATACTGCTTTCCAAATTAGCTGCACCAATTTGCAGTCCCACCAGCAGTGTATGAGTGTTCTGTTTTCCCCACATTCTTGCCAACACTTGTTGTTGTGTGTCTCCATAATAGCTGCCATTCTGACTGGAGTGAGATGAATCTTAGAGTAGTTTTGATTTGCATTTCTGTAATTGCTAGAATGATGGGAATTTTTTCATATTTGTTGATTGATTGCATGTCCTCTTCTGAGAAGTGTCTGTTCATGTCCTTGGCCCATTTGTTGACTGGGTTATTTATTTGTTTATTTATTTATTTATTTGGTGCTTAGCTTGGTGAGTTCTTTATATGCCCTCAAGATTAGTGTTTGATCTGATGTGTGAGGGGTAAAGATTCACTCCTAGGATGTAGGCTTTCTGTTTACCTCACAAATTATTATTATTATTATTATTATTATTATTATTATTATTATTATTATTATTTTGCTGAGAAAAAACTTTTTAGTTTGAATCCATCCCATTTGTTGATTCTTGTGCTATAGGTTTCTTATTAAGGAAGTTGGGGCCTAACCCCACATGATGAAGATTAGGGCCTACTTTTTATTCTGTTAGCTGCAGAGTCTCTGCTTTAATTCCTAGGTCCTTGATCCACTTTGAGTTTTGTGCATCTGAGTTTTATCTTATATTGTCTAATATAAGATAATTGTAGTTTTGTGGGTCAGTCTGTTTCCTCTATTCTGTACAATTGGTCTACCCTCTTTTTTTGGTTCCAGTATCATGCTGTTTTTTTTTTTTTTTTTTTTAACTATTGCTCTGTGGTATAGTTTAAGGTCTGGTATAGTGATGCCACCTGTTCTGCTCTTCCTGCTTAGAATTACTTTAGCTATTCTGGGTCTCTTATTTTTCCAGATGAATTTCATGATTGCTTTTTCTATTTCTATGAGCAATGTCATTGGGGGTTTTTATTGGAATTACACTGAACCTGTATAGTTATTTTGTTAGTATGGTAACTTTGATAATTTTAATTCTGCTTATCCAGGAGCAAGGTACATCTTTTCATCTTCTAAGGTCTTCTTTGATTTCTTGCTTTAGGGTTCGGTAGTTCTCATTGTATAGACCTTTCACCTCTTTTGTTAAGTTGATTCCCAAGTACTTTATTTATTTTTTTGAGGATATTGTGAATGGGTAGTTTTCCTCATTTCCTTCTCGGAGGACTTGTCAGTGATATACAGAAATGCCTTTGATTTATGTGTTTATTTTATATCCTGCTACTTTGCTGAATTCATTTACTAGTTCTAGAAGTTTTCTGGTGTAGTTTTTTGGGTCTTCTAGGGATAGAATCCAATTGTCAACAAATAGTGCTAGTTTAAGTTCTTCTTTTCCTATACTTTTCCTTTAATTTCTTTCATCTAATTGCTTTGGCCAGTGTCTCAAGAACTATATTGAATAGAAGTGGTGAGAGAGGGCATCCCTGTCTTGTTCAATTTTTAGAGGGAATGCCTTCAGTTTTTCTCAATTGAGAATGATGTTGGCCTGAGGCTTAGTGTAGACAGCCTTTAGAATGTTGATGTCCTGTGATCCCTATTTTTTCTAGTGTTTTGAACATGAAGGGGTGCTGTATTTTGTCAAATGCTTTTCTGCATCTATTGGGATGATCATATGGCTCTTTAAGTCTATTGGTGTGATGAATTACATTTATTGACTTCTGTATTTTGAACCAACCTTGCATCCTGGGGATGAATCCCACTTGATCATGGTACACGATATTTTTGGTATGTTTTTGTATTCGATTTGCCAGAATTTTATTGAGGATTTTTGCATTTATATTCATTAGAGATATTGGTCTGAAGTTTTCTTTCTTTGAAATGTGTTTGCCTGGTTTTGGGATTAGGGTGATATTGGCCTCGTAGAATGAATTTGGAAGTACTCCCTCTTTTTCTATTGCCAGAAATGGGTTGAAGAGTATTGGTATTACTTCTTTAAAGGACTAGTAAAACTTGGCTGCATATCCATCCGGTACCTGGCTTTTCTTGGTTGGGAATCTTCTGATGGCTCCTTCTATTTCCTCACTTGATATTGGTCTGTTTGAGTTGTGTTATATCTTCCTGACTCAATCTGGGCAGATCACATGACTTAAGGGATTTATTGATGCCTTCACTATCTTCTATTCTACTAGAGTATAAGCTATTAGAGTATATGGTTTCAAGATAATTTCTAATTATCCTTTGTATTTATGTAGTGTCTGCTGTGATATTGCCTTTTTTATGAATTCTGGTAATTTGATTTCTCTCTGTCTCTTTGTTAGCATGGCTAAGGGTCTGTCAATTTTATTTTTTTTCAAAGAACCAACTTTTAGTTTTGTAAATTTTTTCAGTTGTTTCTTTTGTTTCAATTTCATTGGTTTCAGCTGATTTTTTTTTCTTGTTTTCTACTGTTTTACTGCTGATTTTTTTCTTTTCCTAGGGCTTTGAGATGTAATGTGAGGTCATTTATTTGTTGGCTCTTTCTATTAAGTTCTTTCTATTAAGGAATGAACTCCATGCAATGGATTTTCCTCTTAGTGCTGCTGTCATAGTGTCCCAGAGACTTCGATATGTTGTGTCTGTATTTTCATTTATAAGAATTTTTTAATCTCCTCCTTGATGTCTTCTGTAACCCATTGTTCATTCCGTAGCATTTTTCATCCTTATTGATTTCCAATTTCATTCCAGTATATGATAAAATGCATGGTAGTATCTCTACTTCTTTGTATTTACTAAGAGTTGCCCTGTGGCATAATATATGGTCTATTTTTGAGAAGAATCCATGTGCTGCTGAGAAGAAAGTGTATCCACTTGATGTTGGTTGATGTATTCTATAGATGTCAATTAAGTCTAAGTTATTGATTGTGTTATTGAGTTCTATAGTTTCTTTATTCAACTATTGTTTGGAAGATCTGTCCAGTGGTGAGAGGTGTGTGAAAGTCACCCAAGATCATGTTGTGGTCAGTTTGACTCTTGAACTTGAGAAGAGTTTGTTTGAACATAGGTGCACCATTGTTTGGGGCATATATATTTGATGGTTATGTCTTGTTTGTGATGGTTCCCTTGAGCAGTATGTAATGTTCTTCTTTATCTCTTTTGATTGACTTGAGTCTACTTTATTTGATATTAGTATGGAGACCTGCTTGCTTTCAAGATTCATGTAAGTGGAATGTTTTTCCCAACCTTTCACCTTTAGTCTGTCTTTTCCTATCAAATGAGTCTCCTGGAGGCAACATATTGTTGGATTTTTTTTTTTTTTAATCCAGGCTACTAGCCTATGTCTTTTGATTGGTGTGTTTAAGCCACTAACATTTAGGGTTGCTATTGAGACAGTTTGTATTTACAACCATCTTTGTTCATTTTTGCTAGTTGAAGTGTTAATTATTGTTTAATTTTTAATTTGTATCTACATATAGGATCCAGCATTTTAATTGAACATGTGTAGTGATCAAATCAGTGCAATTTCTACCTTCTAAAATATCATTTGGATGTTTGAAACCTGCAAAATCTTGTTAGAATGTCCACAGTCTAATAATTACTTATACAATTCAAACTATGGGCTATAAAACCCTGTTAACTGCTTTTCGGCACTCCTTGCCAACTGTCTCTTATAACAGATATAAAAAGCTTTTCTCGTTTGTGGTTCTTTGTGATCAACTTTTTCAGCTTCAACATATGAGTGCAAACATACAGGATTTGTAAAATATGAAAAATCACTAGAAAAAGACAATCTCCCATGGTAAGTCCAGAAAAACACAATATAAATTTTAAAATTGTAAAATATAATCCCAGTGCCTTGTGAGGCTAAGACAGGAGGATGGTGAGTTCAAATCCAGCAACAGCAAGGCCCTGAGCAACTTGGTGAGATGCTGTCTCTAAATAAAATATAAAATAGGAGTGGGGATGTGGCTCAATGGTTGAATGCCCCTGAGTTTAATCCTTGGTACCCCCCAAAATATTTTAGGGTTCACATTTAATCACTAGGCCTTAGGTCTTTTTTGGTGAGATCTATATATAAATGGCATATGCCAATTCTTATTTATATAATATTTGACTTATGTAAAATAAATATTTTTTATAGTATAAGCTTAAATGGATCTATATTAGCATGTAAAAATAACTTAAAATTGTTTTAGGTGAGGCTGAATGCCTGCAATCCCATTGGCTCAGGAGTCAGAGGATTGCAATGCCAAAGCTCAGTAACTTAGCAAGATTTTCATCCAATATAAAAAGTGGCTGGTGAGATAGTTTAATGACTAAGTGCCCTGGGTTCAATCTGTGGTATACAAAGGAAAGAAACAGGGTTTTAAAATTGCCTTGTCTCAACACCAACAAAATGAAAAACTGTATTTAAAATGAAAAACTGCATCCTATCACTTTCCTGTGACACACAGAATCTGCTTTAATTTGTTTTAAACATTTGAATCTTCTACAATCCAAGTTTTCTAACACTCATTAAATGACATGTTTTAGTCACGTGCATCTCAAGGCCAGTGGATGAATTTAAGGTGTGACTGAGGAATCTGCAGTCATACCTACAGGAGTGTGCAGGTGCCATGAATTTGCAGTAATAGTCGAGAACTCATGGATGGATTGTTCATTGCCTTGAAACTGTTGGAAAATTGTTTTCTGATGGTAATTTTTCCTGTATCAGGAAAAATTTAGACCCTTTCCTGATAGTATGCTTCAAAGAAAGGGACACAATTTCATGCAATCATAAGGAGAACTAATCTTCATACAGGTAGTTCCAGGAGAAAGCAGTCTGCAGGATGACCAGTCTCCAGTTTTGAACTACAATCATATCACTAAATAATGTGCATCAAGTATATATGATTAAAATTGTGTACATAAATCATGGTAATGAGGAGAACTAATCTTCATACAGGTAGTGCCAGGAGAAAGCCCAGTCTGGTGATTCTGCTAGCTCCAGTTTTGAACCACAATCATCACTAAATGATGTGCATCAAGTGTGATTAAAATTGTGTAAATATATCATGGTAGTGTTGTGAAGAGATATCTATAGTAATGTGCCTGCTGAGGTTCCATTGTTAAGAAGCATCCTGGGGAATGGGAATGATTCCTAGATGACTGAAATCCTGAGCTATGTACCTTCCCAGCTGTGCACATTATGCCTGGCACAACATAGTCCAGGAGATCATGAGACATAACACAGCTCTGACATCAGGGAGGTAATCTGAGAAACACCCCTCCAACAAGGGTCTACGGAGTGATGCTTCCAGCTTGGTCCCTATTGTACTGGGCACTCATGTCCTTTATGCACTGGAGAAATCAAGCTGCCTCCCGGCTTGATTGGGCATCCTGTGTGGAAGGATGTGTGAATCACAGGGAATCAAACAGATTTCTGACATTGATTACATTTGAAGAATTCACATGTGGTAAGAGGAAGGAAAGGCCAAGTGAGGAGATGAGGAAAAAACAGATCACACATGAAAAAGAAATTTTCAAAAAAAAAATCAGAAGTTTTGTTTGTTAGAGCTCATAGTAAAGACTCCCTCTAGTATCTGGATCCAGGAAGGAGTCATGTTAGATATGGTGCTGTGACTAAAGTCAGGGGAGGCTGTGTGATACATGCACCATCATCTGTGTGCCAACCATCTAGTGAGGACTGCTCAGGCAGTTGACACGAGCTGGTGGTCAGGACAGAGGTAGAGAGAATTACAGGAGAAGGACACCCTGCTGCATGTTAGGGTTGTTTGGACCCTCTGGGTGGGCACATTCCATGGTGAAAGTGAGAAGAAGAAACATCTCTTCTCCCATAAGCAGTGTGAGCACCATCCTGCTCATAGGGGTGACAGATCCTATTTCCTTAACCCTTATCAACTCAAGTGCACGCTTACAGCTCGCAGTTGTCCTCATCACAGAGCTCAGCTTCACCACTACTGCCAACCCTCCCCATGTCCCCTTGGTATTCGGTAACATAAAAACAGACAAAAGGGAGATGGAGAATTGAGACTGGACTTGCTTCAAGCAAGTAGGATTGGGACTGATGTCAGCCCTGATTTTTAACAGAGATGAAATTATTTTCCTCTTTAATTGTGAGGATTAGGCCACAATACACTGAACAAGTGGGTTCCAATCAGTTAATGAAGGCTCTCTGGGGAGTTGGGCATGGTGGCACATGCCTGTAATCTCAGCAGCTTGGAAGGCTGAGGAAGGAGGATCATGAGTTCAGAGCCAGCCTCAGTGAAAGAGATTTACTAAGCAGCTCAGTGAGATCCTGTCTCTACATAAAATAGGGCAAGGGATGTGGCTCAGTGGTTGAGTGTCCCTGAGTTCAAACTTCATTGTCCCCCCCCCCAAAAAAAAAAAGTGTCTGGGGAGTGTCTCGGGCTTTGGATTTATAACAGCTTTCATGGAGGTTCTAAAATGTAGAAGTAATATAGAATAAGTGTTATGGGCCAAGCTCTGGAGTGGATGTGCATGCATTTGAAATCAGGCTTTTATATATTTTTTTATATATAATAGATTTGATGTTGATCTACTGATGGAATATTTCCTATACAAGGCAAGTATGTGTTTTAATTAAAGAGTCTGAAATAGTAGATATGTAGCTTCAGATTATTTGAAATATATGTTGAAAAATAACAGTCATCAGAAAATCATGCATGTGAAGCTAGATCATTTCATGACCCTTTAGAACATGCAGATCTATAAGGCAAGATAGTAAGAGAAACAATAAAAGTGAAACATTCATGAAATTGGGATGCCATTTAAAAATCTGAGGTAAATATTAATCCATAATCTGACATCCATAACAAGACCCCTATAGCACAAGAATTAAAAAAATCAAGAATCAATAAATGGGATAGATTCAACCTAAAAAGCTGCTTCTCAGCAAAAGAAACAAAATGTGAAGAGAGAACCTACTGATCTGTATAAAATCTATACCACATATACCTCAGATAAAGCATTAATCTCTAGGGTATATAAAGAACTCAAAACTTAATTGGTTTTTGTTGTTGTTTGAATTAACAAATGGGCTAAGTAACTGAACAGACACTTCACAGGAAGAAATATAATCCATTAACAAGTACATGAAAAAACGTTCAACACATCTAGCAATTAGGAAAATGTAAATCAAAATTACTTTGATTTTTTTTTTTATTCACTTTAGTCAGAATGGCAAAGATTAATAATATAGGCAACAATAAACGTTGGTGAGGATGTGGGGGAAAAGGAATACTCACACATTGCTCATGGGACTGACTGCAAATTTGTGCAACCAAAATGGAAAGCAGTATGGAGACTCCTTGCAAAACCAGAATGGAACCACCATTTGTCCCAGCTATCCCTGTCCTCGGACTATATCCAAAGGACTTAAAAACAGCATACTACAGGGACACAGCCACACCAAGGTTTATAGCAGCACAATTCACAACAGCTAAACCCTAGAACCAACCTAGGTTTCCTTCAACAGATGAATGGATAACAAAATGTGATTATATATAGTCCCCCCACCAAGGGAATATTATTTAACCTTAAAGATGAATGAAACTATGGCATTTGGTGGTAAATGGATGGAGTTGGAGAATATCATGCTAAGTGAAATAAGCCAACACACACGCCAAATGTTATCTCTGATAAGTGGATGCTAACTCACAATGAGGGGTGGGGAAGAATAGTTACTTTAGAATAAGTAGAGAGGAGTGCAGAGAGGGGAGGGGATATGGGGATAGGAAGGATAGTAGAATGAAACAGACATTATATATAATATAATATATATGGATGTTAAACCACTCAACGGTGGGGGAGAGAATAGAAATTCACTAGATTAGACAAAGTTGGAATGAAGGGAAGAAAAGGGAAATAGGAATAGAAATGACAGTAGAATGAATCGGACACAACTTTTCTATGTTTACATACAAACACACCACCAGTGAAGGTTCACACCATGTACACCTCAAGAATGGAATGCTAACTAAAATAAGTTTTACTCCATGTATGTGTAATATGTCAAAATTTGCTCTACTGTCATGTATACCTAAAAAGAATAAGAAATTTTAAAAATGATGAGGGAAAATTTGTACACAGAGAAGTTTTGTGAGTTAAAAACTCTTCAATAAATGCTAATGTCATTAAGGTTAAATAAAAGTACCTTGAGCCCATACAAAATAACAAACATTGGTAAATAGAGTTGCCCAAGTCAGTCTGTGCAACTATCTATTATCACAAGATTTTTGGTTTGCAACTTTTTGTTTTACAAAAGCAGCACAAAAACAATACTTAAAAGTTGAGCAGAGAGGAAACATTACACAGCAGTGTTAGGAATACTATTAGTAGAGCTGTGTGCACTCAAGAAAGCATTCTCAATTTCCTCCCGCATGCAATAAAAAATCATGCAGTTGAAAGAGACCCTACTGACTGATTAGATAACACATGCATGTGTTTGTGACATTCAGTATGTGGGCAGCTGCTCAACTTGGCAGGTTAGATCCAATAGATAAGGACAACACTCTCTTCACACCAGACAGTGTTTCCTTGAGTAATATTATGAAAGCAAGAGAGAAAGCAAAAGGAACAGACACAGGCTACTGTATTGCCAGACTAGGAAAACCCCCACACTGAACCTATGTACTAGGGAGTCCCAAACAGCTTCTCAGGGTCCTGACTGGGAAGTGCTGGGCAGAGCATCCTCTCCACAGGTGAGAGTCTGGAGTCTTGTTGTAACTTGTATTTAAAGTGGGGCTGAATCAATACAAGTTAGAAACAGCTTGCATGACCTAGTGGTCCCCTGAAGAACACTGTCAAGAACAGGTAAGATCCCAAGGAGTGAGTGATAGCCTTGAGATGACCAAATAAATTGGGGTTCCAATGACTGAGCCACAGAGCCAGATGTATTGAGAAATCGGCATTCTTTGGCTCTTTCATCAAGGATATGCAGACTCATACAGGCACATGCAAAGGGAAGACCTTTAGTATTTACCTTAGACCTCTAGTACTGAATCTTCCCTCTGGGCCTAATGATAGTTAACTCTCACATGTAAAATGAAGCCAGTTCTGTGTAAGATAACATGGCGTGGAGATTAGCATGAAACCTAGAGATTTACCTCTTGGAATAAAGAATGGTGTGAATATTATTCTCCTAGAATTTATCATTTCAATATTTATTTTTCCAAATAAAGTTAAATGAAATGTTTTTGGATGGTGTTTTCTTGACCCAAAGACATATGCAGAGAATAGTGTGTTTTTACTTTTTGAACAGGACTTGTAGATGAGAGTTTAGGGGTTTATTTCAATCGAAATTGTGTTTCTCTCTCTGTGGTGTCATGGACTCCTGGAGCTGTAAGATCTGAGGAGGGACAGGGTTAGTTTACAGTATCTTATAATTACTGGGTTGTAGAGGGGTCTGGGAGACCATGACACATGCTTCTATCATATAATCCAATAAGTATAACAAACATTACATTGTAAGTAAATAGAACGAAAACGGTCTACAAAATCAAAATATATAATGAAATGAAAAATGCGGGGGCATTAATGCTCCTATAGTGTCTTTATTTTTACAGTCATCATTTTACATGTATCTGGTTACACTTTTCTACTGGGTATCCAAGACTAAAGAGGTGGTCCTATATTGGGATGTTTTTCCAACATTTGAGGTTAGTACAGTCTCCTCAGTGATGACTTTCATAGAATTCATGAGCAACTGCAAGGTTTCTTCAGTCCAAAAATCAGGATGGGCCTTTGGACCAGGGTTTTCCCCAGGAAACAATGAGACTATTTCCCCCTTCTGTAACCCTCCTTTTTCTACCTGAATATGCACGTTGGCTTCTACTCTCTTGGGTCTTTCTCCTCTCCCTGATTGGGAGCTTGTGTAACTCTCCAGATTTGTAGATCCCTTAGGGAGTACTACAACTGTACAAGGTGAAATGTTAAAGTCGTAATTCAAACTAGGGATATCTAGGCATTGTTTTAGTATTCCTAGGTCCTTCCTGTACCTTAATTTTTGCATAATTACAAACAACAGAGTATATAAATTACATAAATATTCCCCAAATAAAACTTGATTAAATATATGAAATAATTAATGGAGACGTTATAGCATTATTTACCCGATAGAATGTTTTGCTATATTTGATCCATTAGCAAAGTGAATATTGGGAGGTATGTGACCTAATAATGTTATTAAATGCATGACAAGGTTAACATTAAGAAATTCACTTTATTTAGTAACAAATTGCATCCTTAAGGTAAAATAAGTAAAAATGCTCTGTAAAACGGGCAAGGTGGTCCATGCCTGTGACCCTAGGGACGTGAGAAGCTTTGAAAGTTAAAAGCCAGGCTCCATACCTTGGTGAGGCCTTAAACAACTTAGCAAATCCTCTCTCTAAATAAAGATGAAAAAAAATCTGGGGATGCAGTTTATTAAGTGTCCCTAAGTTTAAGTACAAAAATAAAAACTAAAAATTTAAGATTTCATGTAAACATTAAAAGACTTCTGTAATAATCAACAATGAGAATTATGTTCTCTCCAGCTGTGAAAAATAAGAATATTTAGTAATTGTTGATTTATAGTAAAATTATATCCTTTTAGGGATGCACTATTCTATACTTGTATTTCCTTATTTCTACAATATCAGCTAAAGATGTTAAGAAAATTTTCAGCCAATGTCAAAAGCAATTACCCATTTTCTACATTTAAATGATTTTTTTCCCTCCTAGGTCCCAAATACTTCAAGGGATGGGCTTTAGATAAGAAATTTACTACAAATTTTTATACTTGTCAAGGTGTTTTTGTAAATAGTTTGCTGTTATCTAAGGTACATACTTTGGACAAATGGTATTCCACATTTTCTACAGGTATGAGGTAAGAAACTGAAAAATGTGTGAAATTTGAATACAGTCTTGGACACATTCTTTGGGTTTCTATATGCTGTAAATCCTCCAGTGCTTCAAAAATGTTTGATCAATGGCCAAAAGCTTTGCAAAAATTTTTCCACATGTCTCTCACTCGTATGAATTCTGAGGTGCTGAGTAGGGTGTGAACAACAGTTGGAGACTCTGTCACCTATTTTACACTTGTATAATTAATGTGCTATCATCTCTCTGGTGTGAAATAGTGTTGAACTACTGTGAAATAAGGGTTGGTTCATCGTTAAAGACACTGATGCAATGTTTTCCTTGTAAAACTTCTCTCCAGTATAAATTCTATAATGTTACTAAGATGTGATCTTCAATTTTAAAAGCTTTGCCATTCTTCACATTTATAGGACTTCTCTCTAGGATGGGTTTTCTGGTGTCGAGTAAGTGATGATTTTTGATTAAAATCCCTGCCACATTCTTCACATTTGTACGGCTTCTCACCAGTATGAATCCTCTTGTGGCAACTAAGATGTGAGATGCTATAAAAAGCTTTGCCACACACTTTACATTTGTAGGGCTTCTCTCCAGTATGAATTCTCCTGTGGCAACTAAGATGTGAGATGGTATTAAAAGCTTTGCCACAGTCTTCACATTTGTAGGGCTTCTCTCTAGCGTGGATTTGCTGGTGGCGAGTAAGTGATGTTTTTTGAGTAAAAGTTTTGCCACACTCTTCACATTTGTAGGACTTCTCTCCAGTATGAATCCTCTTGTGGGAACGAAGATATGAAAAAATAGTAAAAGCTTTGCCACATTCTCTACAGTTGTAAGGCTTCTCTCCAGTATGAATCCTTTTGTGATTATTATGGTGTGAGAGACTATTAAAAGCTTTGCCACACTCTTCACATTTGTAGGGCTTCTCTCCAGTGTGGATTTGCTGGTGCTGAGTAAGTGATGTTTTTTGAGTAAAAGTTTTGCCACACTCTTCACATTTGTAGGGCTTCTCTCCAGTATGAATCCTCTTGTGGGAATTAAGATGTGAAGATTTATTAAAAGCTTTGCCACATTCTCTACATTTGTAAGGCTTCTCTCCAGTGTGGATTTTCTGGTGCTGAGTAAGTGATGTTTTCTGACTAAAAGTTTTGCCACACTCTTCACATTTGTAGGGCTTCTCTCCAGTATGAATCCTCTTGTGGGAACTAAGATATGAAGAAATAGTAAAAGCTTTGCCACATTCTCTACATTTGTAAGGCTTTTCTCCAGTATGAATCCTTTTGTGATTATTATGGTATGAGAGACTATTAAAAGCTTTGCCACACTCTTCACATTTGTAGGGCTTCTCTCCAGTGTGGATTTGCTGGTGCTGAGTAAGTGATGTTTTTTGCCTAAAAGTTTTGCCACACTCTTCACATTTGTAGGGCTTCTCTCCAGTGTGGATTCGCTGATGCTGAGTAAGTGATGATGATTGCTTATAACTCTTGTCACACACTTTACATTTGTAGGGCTTCTCACCAGTATGAATCCTCTTGTGGCAACTAAGATGTGAGATGCTATCGAAAGCTTTGCCACACTCTTCACATTTGTAGGGCTTCTCTCCAGTATGAATCCTGTTGTGACGATCAAGCTGCGAGTTTCTATTGAAACTTTTAACACACACTTTACATTTGTAGGGCTTCTCTCCAATATGAATTCTCTGGTGATTTTTAAGGCTTGGTTTTTGACTGAAAGCTTCACAAAATTGTTTACATATGTGGGGCATCTCTCCAGTGTATGTCCACTGGTGACAAATAAGATTGGAGCTTTTATTTGAAGTTTTTTCACATTCTTTGCATGGCATAGCTCCTGTATGAACACTGTGATGTTGAATGAAGTTCTTCAGTGTGTTGCATTCTTCACATTGGTAGGTCTTCGCTGCAGAATAAGTTTTTTGGTGTTGAGTAAGAGTTGAACAATCTTTTAAGGCTTTGCTATACCTCTTACATTTACATGTCTTCAGTATAAATCCCCTGAAGTTTAACAAGTTGTAACTTTTCACTAAAGGTTTTTCTGCTTTCTTTTAAATTTGTAGGGTTTCTCACTGTCAAAGTATCTGCTGTGTTTAAAGAATATATGAAAGTATCGGCTTGCTCAACATCTTCTAAACTTATAGGGCTCTCCTTCTCTATAAATTCTCTTGTATTGAGCAAGCTCTGCACTGTCATTAAGAGCCCTTTCACTTGCATGTTTTGTCTTGACTATGAATATTTGCATTCGTAATACCTTCTGAGCACTGAAGCAAGACTTTCCCACATTTTTCATTTTGGTAAATTTCCTTTAGAAAATGACTAGGAGTTTCTCTATATTCGTAATTTTTATCAGCAATGTAAATTTCCTGGTAATTACTCAGGGTAGAGACATGGCTAATGGTGTTACTTTATAGCATTATCTATATAGTGCACTTTCCAGAAATCTGTATCAGAATTGTCACTGAGCTATAGTGGGGAAGTAGGAACCTTTCTACAATTCTTAATATTGTCTACTTGGGCACAAGGAGAAATAACTGTTTTGTTGGAGAAAAATGGACATTTTGTAAAGAAACTCTACAAAGTATCACTTTAAGAAATTTGTCTTAAACATCTTCTCTGTGCGAATGTTTGACTGGAAGTTTAATTTAGTGCTACATTAATAATTGGCCAAGTTAAAAACTGATGCATGGACCATATTTTCAAATTTTCCACATTTACTTTCAGAGGAAATAGTCTTTAAAATGGCTGTGGTATATTCTTAAAGACATATAAAGCTCCTCAAAAGTAAGTGGAATAAATTGAATTTTTTTTCACATTAATTGTTCCTGGTGTGTTTTGATCATATAATTTTTATCATAAATAGGGACTACTAATTGGTTTTGTCTATTATAATATGATTTTTGAACTTTACTCACCTATATTTTCCCATTGTTTTCTTCGTTGTAAATAGTCAAGGTCACACTTTCCATATCTTCCCTCTCTCTCTTTTATTCCCTGCTCTGGTAAAATTTCTTGAGGATGATGATAAGTCATGGCTGAAATAAATAAAAATAACCATCTTGTTTACTTACTGTATGGGGCTGAGCATATTTTGCAAACATAGGAAACTACAGCAATAAAGGAACATTAGCAGGGGAGTGGATTATTAAATCCAAGTCCATCGTTACTGCAGAAATATATAAATCAAATAAAAATGTACACAGGAAATTACTTTGAGAACTTTCCAAACCATCTTAATGTTCACAGTATCCAAGATGAGTACATTCCTATGTAGAGTAATATAGTAGTGGAAGATAAATTGTGTTTCACAGCCTTTCCTCCTTCACAATATATCTCAAAAATCTACCAACTTTCTTCAGTTTCATAAAAAAAAAAAAAGAAAAATGTGAAACATGCAAATATTCGGGGACTGTTCAAAAAGGGGTTCCTGCTTACCAACAGAAACAAACATGGCTAAATCAACTTTAAGAAAAGTTATGAATTACTCAAAGGGAATAGTAAATTATCATTTAAAAGAAGTTGACTGAACTAAACCAACACACACACACAAAAAATAGAATAAAATTTAGTCAAGAATTGTTAATAGTAATAAGCAGAAAATGTGTGTTTAAAGTCTTTCTTTAGAAAATGTCTGAAAGGGTCAGGGGTGGTTGTACACAGCAACATAGGAGGTTGAGCCAGAGGATCCAAATTTCAAGGCCAGTCAAAGTAAAAAATGGAAAGTGCAGTTCTCTTTCTGGTACTAGTAAACACATTGCAGAAAACAAGAAAAATAAAACATCCAAGTAGCTCAATTATCTCCAAGTTGCAGGTTTTAATCCAAGTTTTAAAACTCAGACTATTGAGAGCATCCAAGAGAAAAAGATGGGTCACCGAGGAATGCGTAACTATATAATCGTGAAATCCTTAGTCGAAACTTCACAACACAAAGGAATTCAGGGCTATTTTCTAGGGATGAAAGAATAAAATTTTCAACCAAGATATAATATTCACAGCTACTATCTTTCAAAAGAGAAGGAAAATGAAGACTTTAAATACATAAAAATGCACACACTATTCATCAACACTAGATCTGTTCTCCACAAAGTACAAAAGGTGAGCCTTCATACTAAAATGTAAGTGTGTACAGCAACATAAGTCATATGAAATTCTAAACATTTCTTGGCACAAACAATTCTATTTTATTGTAATGATGGGTCTCAAAACATGTAATTTTGCAATAGAATTTGAAAGCATAAAAAGAAAACTGTTGATAGGCATATATACCTGTAACAATAATATAATTTTGAAAGGACACATAAATATATTCAATTTTTAAATAAAGTGAAGTCAAGTTGGTACTCAAAGAAAATATGAGTAGGAGATTCTTCATTTTTAGGGTTTTTTTTTTGTTGGCAAATGCAAGATCACAAAATTCTGATAAACAAACCTTGGCTATCTGAATTAATTCTAAAAATTACAACTGTAGGTGTATTCAACAGGATACTCTAAGTCTAAGGACACACACATGCTGAAAGCAAAGGTAAGAATGACATACAAAAGTGACTGAAGAAAACCTGCGCTGTCTAAATTATAGCACACAAAACATAGTTTAAGACAGTTACAGGACAGAGAAGATGTTTTTAATTTTAAAAAGCCTTTAAGAGGCAAAATAGAGAAAAGGAACCTTTCCCTAGGTTCTGAATTAAGAGTAAATACATTCACAATGAACATCCTACTTCCCAACACACAAAGAAACCACTGAGAGAGTTGAATGAGAACCAAGAATCACTGTCATCCTAGGAGACATCAATCCCCACTTACTGAAAGGGAAATACAGTGAAGCAAACTGGTAATTGCAAAGCATAAGACTTTGAAAATATTTTGAACTATTGTAGACTAATAGAATCCCTGTTCTTAATCACAAGTGGGATATTATGCTGGATAGACAAATTTTATGAATTAAAACAAAGGTTAATTACTATTTAAGTGATAGTTATTTTGTAACCAACATGGAATAAAAATTTGAAGTCAATAGGAATGTTAAAAAATCCCTAAATATGTGTCAGTTGATTGAACACTCTTGGGCATGCTGTTGTTCAAGAATTGAAAGATAACTTTAAGTAGCGTAAACATCTTTTAATTTTATCTAGAGGCTCCAGGTAATATTCATCAAACTCCCGTTGTTAAATTTTCTTTTACAGAGAGAAAAATTAAATTGTATGAATATCCCCCAAAATGCAAATAAAATTAGAATATTTTCCTGCTGAAAAAAAATACTAAAAGTTACAGCATTCAGTTGTAAATGCAGACATGGAGTCAGGTAGACAGACTTCTGAGTGAGTATGGTAATAAGCCCTGACATCAATAGCAAATTAAAAACATTGAACACCAGTGTTGTACAATGTTATTCAACAGAGCCATCATGGGCGATGCAAACAAAATATCCCTTGAAAAGAACAGATGAGCCAATTTACAATACTAAACTACAGAACTTTGAACTGAAAGAATTTATTCTAACTATATATCTTACAAAATGTATGTACACTTGGTTAACTGAAATATGTCACAGAAAGAATACTGCAGAATTATATGAATATAACATCTCTAAACTAAAATAGAATCTTTCTGAAAAAAAGAGAATGGTTTTGTGATGGGGAGACAGAAATGAGCCCTTGCTTCCTAGGAATTGATTTTTTTTTTTTTGAGATGTAAACTTTTTAGAGATACATTGCATAAAAATTTGAGTTAATGTTACCGAATATTTAAAATTTTGGAGACAGTAAGTTCTATTGTGTGGTTTTGGTTATAATGAAAGTTAAGATAAAGAGAACTGCAACATTTCTCAAAGCTACATTTAAAATAATGTGGTTTTTATGCTATAAATAAGAACAAACTCATCCACATACAAATGATGGGCATGCATGTAATCTCCACTACTAGGAAGTCTGAGGCCGCAGAATTGCAAATTCAAGACATCCTTAAAAACTTAGTGAGAACCTCTCTAACAATGAGTGAAAAGGAGCTTGGGGTGTAGTTCAGCATCAGAGTATCACTGCCATCAATCCCCATTACATTTACATATAGGAAACTTCAATTTGCATGTACATGGGCAGAATGAAAAGCCAATCAAGATAAAATACAAAAGTCATAGACAAAAGAGGCTTAATATTTATACAAGCAAAAGCACATATAACATTATTGGCAATACAAACAAGAGTCATGCATATCTTAATTTGTGAAGCAATTAACTGATATGAGGAATCCCAGTCTATAACATGGATCCTACTGTACACAATGAAAAAGAAAAAAACCAACCAACCAAACTGTAAATATCCATTGATGCATTATTTTACAAATCCTCCTATTCAACTACAACTTACACCATCTCTCAAAAGAGCAGTCTTTTTCCATCTTGACTTTCATTCCATGGCAGATAATTTCACAGAAAATCCATTACACATATTCAGAAAGAACTCTGATGAGGAAGTCTTGGTGAAAAAAAACTTATGCTCACCCACAAAGAGCAGGTTGCTGTAGGTCTCCAACATCACTTCTCTATATAAATTCTGCTGAGCAGGATCCAGGCATTCCCATTCCTCCTCAGAGAAATCAATAGCCACCTCCCCGAATGTCAATGGCTCCTGAAATACAAATTGGTAGATCAATAGCACAAGGACCAAACCGTTATTCAGTTTTTAGTTTGAATTAAGAGTTAGTAGAACAGACTGTCATGTAGAAGAGTGACCTTAATTATGTAATAAGATCAGAGAAAAATACATAAGTCCAAGAACATTGTATTTCATATCAGAATGAAGTGAATGATATATACCATAATCCAAGAAATGATTAAAAGCCCAACTCCTAACTCTTCTGCCATCAGTGAATGAAATTTGGGGGACATTCCAGATGCAAATCAGACTTGTCAAAGATATTCTCATAAGGTGATTGTGCCCAAGGGAGACAAAAAGAGTGGTAAATAAGCGTTTGAAAACAGTCTGGTAGTTATTCTCTCTGCTTTGTATCCATGAGAGATTGAGCTCCTGAATATAATTAGTATCAAGTAGGATCCATGACACATTCCCAATGTGTAAAATATTAACATTTGGAGACATGTAAAGTGATTCTTCCACTTCGTGAATAGACAGACTTGAAATATTTCAAGTTCTACAAGCAGTTCAACGAGTGAATAAATTTGGTTCAACAGAGGCCCAGACAGCAGCATGTATGTGTTCAAAAGACTGAGGCAAAGTAATGGTTAATAAAAGAAAAAAGACCTTTGAATATAATTGTAATGGAAAAGTAATGATAACAATAAGTTACTTAAAATTCATACAACTAAGGAAATACATAATAAAATTATTAGTCATAAAACAGGCACAGGGCTGTCATCATCTCTGTGTGCAAAAGGAAGATGAGATCAGTAAGACACACCAGAAGTGTCCACACAGGTTTTCCACGTGGGAAGTCCACGTGTGGATGGATCCTAATTACTTAAACACAGCTACTTTACTGCAAGAATTACCTTGACATCAGAGCAGAATCACCCCATCTACACAAATAACCAATTAAAAATCTTCAATAGCAAAGTATTTAAATACTTGAGCCAATTGGAATTGTATGGTATCAAGATTTCATGAAAGGAACAACAACATGACAAATCAGGTTAGTAGATGATTATAGTCACTGTTCACAAAATGCAAAAAATAAAAGTCCTGACATGTTAGAATAAATATATTTTCCACACTGTGGCCTTCTGTGACTCATTCCTCAGCAGTGAGTGAGGCAATTCTGGGCAGCTAGAAGTAAAGTCCACATACCTCAGATTCCTTTTGCAAAGAAAGGAAATACTTAGTCTTTCAGAGTCACAATTCTCACCAGTTAAAAGACATAGCTGCAGCCAGTTTAAGGTCCTCACCTCCAATGTCCTTTAAAATTTATTTTTCAAGAAGAAAATGTGTGAATTTGCAGAAAATCAAATAGGAGTTGTGGCTCAGTGGCAGAGCACTTGCCTAGCATGTGTGAGGCACCAGGTCTGATCCTCAGCACCACATATAAAGAATAAAAGTACATCAACAACTAAAATATTTTTTAAAAAGTGCTGGGAGCCATTAGCCAAGTAGGTATGACAATTTCCTTCCAGCATACCCCTATGCTGTTTAGTGGAAGGACTCCTGGAAAGTGACCTTGCTCAAGGACCAGGGAGGATCCGTGTTTAGGGTGTTCCCGGTTTAGGATAATCCGAGTTTAGGGCGTTCACAGTTTAGGAAGATCATTCCTGCCGGGAATAGGGTGTATCCTGCTGCCTGAGTTCCTCTTGAGTTCTAGGGGTCAGACAGTATATTTGGGAGACAGAAGCCCAGTGGAGGTGTGGATTTGGGCAGAGAACGTGGATTTCCCCAGAATGTGTTTGTAGACGGCCAGTATGAGATCGGGAATAAACAATTGTTGTTTGAATCTACAAAGCTGTGAGTGGCTCGTGATTTGTGCCCAGCCAGACTGCGGCCTCTGGTGGCTCATACGCGGAACACCTGAAGCTTGGGGGTAAGTGAAATTGCTCGCCCCTGAGGGAAGGCAAGAGAATGGGTGACCATTTCAAAAAACAATGTGTTCTTCTTTTGATTTATTTTGTTTTTGTTTCAAGCTGCCTATCCCTAGAAATTTCTTAGGCAAACTGGAGGAAATGGTTGACTAAAGGTTTGAAGTTTGTCGGCCCTGAGGAAGAGAAAATTGATACAACGATTTTTTATTCCATTTTTGTTTCATTCAGTTTCGGTTTTGTTTTGTGTTATCTTAGTGGGTTGCATTATGTTTATAGTAGATTAAAACAAACTGAAAAGATGTTAAGTAAATTGTTAGAGGTTCAGAACATGGAGAAAGACATTTTAGATCAAGCAAAAGAGAAGGTCTCTCGAGCTAGTCAGACAGAGGAAGAAAATTTAAAGGAAAAGGGGTTGTTAGGAAAAAGGCCACCACAGGAGGCTGTTACTAACTCCGTTTTATCACAAGTGGGCGTAATTCAACCAACAGCCCCACCGATAGAGACAGCTGAGTGGCCCTCAAACCCCGTAGTTGATAATTGGGATCCTGAGACAGGACCTCAAAGATTAGCATGCCCTGTACTTCAACAGGTAGGAGGGCAGCGAATTCACCGTGCTTGAGATTTTAAAACAGTGAAGCAGTTAAAGGAGGCTGTAACAACCTATGGTCCCCAAGCTCCCTTCACGGTAAGCATGGTCAAGTCCATTACTAACTTGGACATGACGCCAGCAGATTGGGCTAGCATGTGTAAATCTGTGCTAAATGGAGGACAATATTTGTTATGGAAGGTTGCCAATGAGGAATTTTGCACAGAGACAGCTAGGCGAAATGCAGCAGCCGGTTACCCTCAAAGAAATCTAGATATGTTATTAGGAAAAGGACCTTATGAGGGTCAATGGCAACAAATTGAATATGATCCTGCTATATATGCACAAATTGCTGCAGATGCAGTTAGGGCATGGAAGACTTCACAAGGACATGGAGATTTACAAGGTCAGCTATCTAAGGTAATACAGAGAGCTAATGAACCTTACGCTGACTTTGTAGATAGGCTAATTCAAACGGCTGCCAAAATATTTGGGGATACAGAACAAGCAATGCCATTAATAAAACAACTGGCTTATGACCAAGGAAATCGTTGCTGCAGAGAGGTTATTAGACCTTGGAGACATGAAGATTTAAACACATATATTAAATTATGTAGAGATATTAATGAACAAGGGCAAGTCTTGGCAGCTGCAGTACAACAGGCTTTAGATGCCAGGCCAAAAACATGCTATGATTGTGAACAAACAGGACATTTTAAAAGGACTTGCCCCATAGGAGGAGGGTTTAACAAAACTAGGTATCAAAGAAATAGAATACCAGGTATTTGCCCACGATGCCGTAGAGGGAGACATTGGGCTAATGAATGCCGTTCTCAAACCATGATAGAGGGTACTCCCTTATTAAAAAACGGACAAGGACCAGGTATTTACCCACGATATCATGGATAAAGGCATCAGGCTCCATTGCCAAAAAACGAACAGCGGGGCCCACAACCACAAATATACGGGGCAGTGGAGGAACCCAACAACACCATCAGGGTAGTGCCCAGGACACATAGTCCATTAAATCCCTCATCAGACAAACCCGAGGGAGCACAGGGTTGGACATCTGCGCCTCTGCCAGAGCAGTACTAACTCCAGAGATGGTAGTTCAAATCATTCCCACAGGAATAAAAGGACCTCTTCCCCAAGGAACAGTAGGCTTATTATTGGAACGTAGCTCATCTACATTAAGAGGACTTATAAGTCCTGGGGTAATTGATCCCGATTATGTAGGTGAAATAAAAATTATAGCTAGTTCTCCAAAAGGTATATCAGTAATTTCACCTGGAGATAGAATAGCACACTTGTTAATAGTACCCAGCCTACATAATAAATTTCCTAGTTGTACTGTAGAAAGAGGTTCCAGGGGACTAGGCTCCACAGGTGTAGATTGGGCTATGCTGTCCTTAAATTTAGATTCTCGCCCAATGCTAAAACTAAATATTCAAGGACACGATTTTAATGGGCTACTGGACACAGGTGCTGACCTTAGCATCATATCTAGTCAAGAATGGCCAAAACATTGGCCATTACAACAAGCCACTCAAACGCTTCGAGGCCTAGGAGTGGCGACTAATCCCCATAGAAGTGCAATGATATTAGATTGGAAGGATCCTGAAGGATGTGAAGGAACTATACAGCCATATGTATTGGATCATCTTCCTATAAATTTATGGGGACGAGATGTCCTAGATCAATTAGGTTTGACGTTAAAAAATAACATCAATCCTAATGCGCCCACTACTAGGGCTAGACAAGGTTTTAGGAAAGAAAAAAGATTAGGAAAGCAAGGACAAGGAATAGCAGCAACAATTCAAATAGATCAAGGAACAGACAGACATGGGTTGGATTTTCAGAAAGGGCCACTGAGACAATCAAAATTACTTGGAAATCAGAAAGACCAGTATGGGTTCCTTAGTGGCCCCTGACTAAAGAAAAGATACAAGTAGCCCATGATCTGGTCAAACAACAATTAGCGGAAGGACATATACAACCTTCCATATCTCCCCATAATACTCCCATTTTTGTCATCAAAAAGAAATCTGGTAAATGGAGATTATTGCAAGATTTAAGAGCCATTAATAATGAGATGGTTATTATGGGACCTGCTCAATCAGGGATTCCTCAATTGTCTGCTTTGCCAAAAACCTGGCATGTTTTAGCTATAGATATTAAAGATTGTTTTTTTCAATTCCAATTCATCCCGAGGATAGTCCACGTTTTGCATTTACTATCCCTGCATTAAATCATGAAGGTCCTGATCAGATATGAATGGAAAGTACTCCCTCAAGGGATGGCTAACAGTCCAACTATGTGTCAAATATGTTAACAAAGCAATCCAGCCACTTAGAAATCAAAATCCTGAACTACAAATATTTCACTATATGGATGATGTATTATTGGCACATAAAGATAAAAACATATTGCTGGAATGTTATGCCACACTTACAAACTTAGTAAAAAATTATAATCTAGAGATAGCAATAGATAAAGTACAATTAAATTTCCCAATTAATTATTTAGGAGTTCTATTATCCTCAACCATGGTCCGTCCACCAAAAATTCAAATACGAGTAGATCAACTCAAATCACTTAACGACTTTCAAAAGTTATTGGGAGACATAAATTGGATAAGGCCTTATCTAGGTATACCAACAGGAGAGTTGGGACCTTTATTTGATATTCTAAAAGGGCCATCAGATCCAAACTCACCTCGCATGTTAACTCCTAAAGCAAGAAAGGCATTAAAAATTATTGAGACATACATGGAAAATATACATTTGAATAGAATTGATAAGTTTGCCTTTATTATTTATTGTACTACCAACAAAAAATATTCCTACAGGAGTATTTTGGCAAGGTCCATTATTGTGGATACATTTATCTTATTCTCCTAGCACTATTCTTACTCGGTATCCTGAGGCTGTAGGACAATTAATACTCAAAGGAATAAAAGCAGCGAAGGGAGTGTTTGGAATTTCTCCCAATAAAATTATTACTCCATATACTATGGATCAAATTGATGAGTTAGCTAATGAGTTAAATACTTGGGCAATAATCATGTGCAAATCTAATGTTACATTTGATAATCACTTACCATCTAATCCTTTGTTGTCTTTTTGGTCTAATCATCTTGTAGTTTTTCCAAAAATGACCAAAAAAAAACCCCTATCATGAATGCTCCAAATATATTCACTGATGGGTCAAATAATGGTACAGCAGCAGTAGTTACCCCTGATCAAACTTTTACATTTTTAGTACCCAAACAATCAGCTCAAAAGGTAGAGCTTAATGCAGTATTATAAGCTTTTGTGATGTTTAAAGATTCTGTATTTAATTTATTTTCCAATAGTCAGTATATAGTTAATGCTATAGTATCCCTTGAAGATGCTGGTAGGATTTCCCCTTCCTCTACTGTTTTCTCTTTGTTTTCCACTATACAAAGTCTAATCTGGGACAGAAAAGATCCATTCTTTATAGGACCTATCAGGGCACATACAGGATTGTCTGGAGCCCTTAGTTTGGGCAATGACATACATATTTTCTCTACACTAGAAGAAGCTATAAATTTTCATAAAAAGTTCCATGTCAATGCTAATACTTTACAAAAGCATTTTAAAATAACTAAGGAACAAGCTAGACAAATAATAAAACAATGTCAAAATTGTGTGACCTTTTTACCACAAGTTAATCTTGGAGTCAATCCTAGAGGACTGATACCTAACCATATTTGGCAGATGGATGTCACACACTTGCCAGAATTTGGAAAATTAAAATATTTACATGTTACAGTTGATACTTCTTCCGGATTTTTGATGGGCTCCCTTCATGCCGGAGAAAAAACTAAAGATGTTATAGCTCATTGCTTACAAAATTTTGCCACTGTGGGCGTTCCTAAACAGTTAAAAACCGATAATGGTCCTGGTTATACTTCTACCTCTTTTAAACAATTTTGCCCATCATTTGGTATTACTCATCTAATAGGAATCCCATACAATCCTCAGGGACAAGGCATAGTTGAAAGAGTTCATCAAACTATTAAAACGTACTTATTAAAGCAAAAAGAGGGAATTGGAAAGGTATATATATCCCCCAAAGATAAACTTAAAATAACGCTTTTTACTTTAAACTTTTTAAATTTGGATTCATCAGGACTTAGTGCTGCAGAAAGACATATGTATCCAAAAAATGTACATAAGCCTAAGGTACTTTGGAAAGATATTCTAACAGGACAATGGAAAGGTCCTGACCCAGTGATTGTCTGGAGTTGGGGCTCTGTTTGTGTTTTTCCACAGGGAGAACAGCAGCCAACTTGGATTCCAGAAAGACTAACTAAAGCAATTTCTACAGATCAAAAAGAAGATAATTTGAGTCAAATCCATAACAGCTGATATCCAGAACTCCAGCTTGGCCATTCTTACATCTATGATAGTGATTAACCAGGATGCTTTTTTCAATATCTATTTTATTATTGCATTTTTCCCACATCATAAGGTTCTATTTTATTTATTGAGCTCATACAAACCTAGGTTAATGTTTTTCTGATCAGTTTTATTTTTTGACTGGAGTTTTTAAACATTGCAATGGAGATTTCACCTAGGTAAAGATACAAGGCCTTTATTATTGTCTTATATGTTGTACTCTTGTGTTTTGTGTTGTATGTCTGTGTGTGCATATATCATATGAGGAGTGCTCATGAAAAAGGATCCGAATTATTTATTTTTTATTCACATGATTTAAATGGCTTAATTTAAATTAGGTAAACAGCTGTTAAGGATTGTTTTTAAAGGAGGTTAACAGATCTGTTTGTTTACTTTCACCTTTCCTTTTCATTATATTTTATAATTCTTTTCAGGATAATGTCTCTTTAGCATCATTGCCAGAATTTCTATCTTCATCCCAGTGCCAGTGAAGATAAAGATAAAACCAAACTACAGCTTCTATATTAGCTATCACAGTAAACTATATAAACTGATGCATCAATGAAGGAAACGGACTTTGGGAGGAGACAAACATATTGATAGATTCCTCCGCTTTGAACTGCTTGCAGAACTTGCCTGGACTATGTAACTATCGTTTGGTGCAGCGAATTGTGGTAATGCTGGCATATCTTTGCTGATGGTGTCACCAGTGATGCAATTTTTCCAAAGGAGCTGTCAATTGGCTTGGTGTCGTGGCATTTCTGTATCCTCCTCCCTTCTGCTAGTGATGGTCTAAATTTGGGGGCCAATGGCTATATGCTGGACCGGTAGTCAGTGATAGGTTGATACCACTGCAATTGGATCATACCCAAGACAGGAGGCTGACGCCTAAAGGTCAGTTTTCCGATGACGGGTAAGAACCATATGTTGAATTGGACAACCTACCAGGCACGGTCCTTAAGCCACCTTACTTGTTGTTTCATTAATCAGAAGGGGGGAGATGCTGGGAGCCATTAGCCCAGTAGGTATGACAATTTCCTTGCCAGCGTACCCCCATGCTGTTTAGTGGAAGGACTCCTGGAGAGTGACCTTGCTCAAGGACCAGAGCGGATCCATGTTTAGGGTGTTCCCGGTTTAGGATAATCAGAGTTTAGGGCGTTCACAGTTTAGGAAGATTATTCCTGCCGGGAATAGGGTATATCCTGCTGCCTGAGTTCCTCTTGAGTTCTAGGGGTCAGACAGTATATTTGGGAGACAGAAGCCCAGTGGAGGTGTGGATTTGGGCAGAGAACGTGGATTTCCCCAGAGCGTGTTTGTAGACGGCCGGTATGAGATCGGGAATAAACAATTGTTGTTTGAATCTACAAAGCTGTGAGTGGCTCGTGATTTGTGCCCAGCCAGACTGCGGCAAAAAAGAACATTTTTTGCACTGGTTGGCACAAATGTCACTAGTTCGTGTCTCAAACTTGCCGTCTTTCACCTAATTCTGATGCCACTTATAAGTCCCAGAATGTTATCTATACTGCTGATCAACTTCCTGTAAATTGGGGGACCCTACAACTACCAAACATAGAAAGGAGCATTCAATATTAATATATTAGTTATCTACAGCTCTAACAAATGAATTAAACACAACCATGATAAAATCCTAACAACCTATTGCACAAATACTAAAAAATTGCTTCTAAAGGCTACATGGAGAAGGCAGGCATACAGAGTGGTCAACAATTCTGTAGAATAAGTTTACAGGACTGAAATATCCAATGCTGACATTTACTATGAACTTATAGTAACTCAAAAGGTGAGATGTGGCAAGGTGAGATTAGTGGAATGAAAACCTAGAAATAAACTCAAACACACAAGAGAAGTCAGGACTTCACTGGAGATGATATGATTTTTTTAATGAATTATGAACACCTTGGCATCTGTATGCAAAGAAATGAATTAGACACAGAACTTACACCTAAGATATCATCTCACTCCAGTCAGAATGGCAGCTATTATGAAGACAAACAACAATACTGTTGGCGAGGATGTGCGGGAAAAGGTACACTCATACATTGCTTGTGGAACTGCAAATTGGTGCAGCCAATATGGAAAGCAGTAAGATTCCTTGGAAAGTTAGGAATGGAACCACCATTTGACCCAGCTGACCCTCTTCTAGGATTATACCCAAAAGACCTAAAAGTAGCATACTACAGAGACACAGCCACATCAATGTTTATAGCAGTACAATTCACAATAAACTGCGAAGCCAACCTAGATGCCCTTCAGTGGATGCATCTATAAAGAAAATGTGTTACATGTACACAATGGAATATTACACAGCAATAAAAGAATAAAATCATGACCCTTGCAGGTAAATGGATGGAGTTAGAGAAGATAATGCTAAGTGAAGTTAGCCAATCCCAATAAGAAATACTGAAACTTTTCTCTGATATAAAAAGGCTAATTCGTAGTGGGGATGGAAGGGAGCATTGGAGAAATAGATGAACTTTAGATAGGGCAGAGGGTGGGAGGGGAACAGAGGAGATAAGGAAGTAGGAAAGACTGTGGAACGAGATGGATATCATTATCTTCAGTACATTTATTAAAACAAATGATATGACTACTTTGTGCACAACCAGAGACATGAAAAAATGTGCTCTATTAGTATAATATTAGCTGAATTGCATCCTGTGGGATATATCAAATTAGAATAAATACAATTTAAAAAACGTATTTCTTTTAATCCCTATTAAAAAATTGAAGAAGATTAAAACCGGGTACTTGCACAAGCAAGGCAACTTCTGTACCACTGAGCCACATCCCTAGCACAAATGTACCTCACTAATATTGGTTATTTCTTTTTGAAAGACTTTCTTATTTCCTTCCTTCATGTCCATTGTTTGTCACTCCTCATATCCATTGTTTTATACCATTTATTATTAAAATGATCTTTTCTCCTATCTTAAGTAACACTATACTGTTATTATTAGTTTCTTGACACAAGCTAAGAACACCAAGTGGTCGACCACAACCTTCTCCTGTTTTACACCTACTTTTTGTAGATTTGCCTGTGCCAAACCCAAACCTCATTTCCCTGCTGATCAGTGTCCTCAATCTCAGCAGGCATTCAGTCCCAGGGGCTTTCTCGTCTCCTTGCTCTTGCATGAGCCCAGAGTGGGTCTCCATCGTCCCCACCAGGACATCAGCCCTGCATTTGTACCTACCACACCTAGATACCAGACCGGGCCGGGAAGACAAAACAGAGAAACAACCCAAGGGCAGTAAGCTGTGTGAGACGAGAGTAAGGTTGCCCATCTACAGGAGCAAACCAAACCCTGGCACATAAGTGGCACATAGAGAAACCTGACGTGCTATTTTCAGATTGCCCTTAAGAATAACTCACACATGTGCTTATGAAAAAATCCAATTTACACAATCATTGTGATTTTTGGTACCAGGAATTGAACCCAGCACTTCTCCACTTAGGCACAACCCCAGCTTTTTAAAACTTATTTTACTTGGACACAGGATCTTGTCAAGTTGTTTAGGACACCACTCGACTGCTGAGGCTGGCTTTGAACTCACAATCCTCCTGCCTCCCTGGAATCACAGGAGTGAGTCATCAAACCCAGTTGTCATCCTTCAGTTTGATCATTGTATTACCAACTCCACTCTCTCAAAAATCCAGTGCCAACAGATTTGCCGCCATTTTTTAATCCAAGTTCCTGAAATCATGTGAAACTGATTAGATGTGCCCACATTTACCTTTCTGTTACAAAATCAGTCCTCATTTTAGAAGAAAAAAACTGACCTGTAGTTAAAGCACAGTATACAAAAAAATGGACCTAACAAATATCTATGAGATACTTTAACAATAGCTAATTACACTTTATTGTCACCTGTTGATGAAACCGTCTCCAAAATAGGGAGTCATTTATGACCTTAGATATGATCTAACAAATATGAACATGGAGACTTCATGCCTTGTATGTTATCAGGCCATTATAGCCTGCAATAAGAAAGCAACAGCAAGAAAAATGCAACATACTACAAAAAAAACCTCATCCTTATTAAAAACACAAAGGTAAACTATTCCATAAATTAGTACAAGGGAAGAATAAAGATCAGAAATAAAATTAAGAAAATGGAGAATGAAAGAATAATACAAATGACTGATGAAGAAAGAGTTGGTTCTTTGAGATGAATAAAATGAAAAAAACCCTTTAGACAAAGCAAATCAAAAAGAAGATTGAATTCTTAAAATCAGGAAAGTGGAGCTCTTACTAAAGAAACCAATGTAATTCAGAGGATTATCAGGGACTACTGGAATATTGAAGTACATTGGAAAATCTAGAAGAAATGATTAAATGCATAAGTGTATATAATCTACCAAAATTGAAGCACGTAGATTGACAAACCCAAAATAAAAATAAAAAGCAGGACTGGGGTTATGGCTCAGTGGTAGAGCACTTGCCTAGCATATATGAGGCCTTGGGTTTAATCCTCAGCACCACATTAAAAAATGTATTTAAAAAATAATAAAGGTCTTTCACCTATAGCACAAGAATTAAAAACCAAGAATCAACAAATGGGATAGATCATACTAAAGTTTTTTTCTCAGCAAAAGAAATAATCTGAGGTGAACAGGGAACCTATATCCTGGGAACAGTTTTTTTTTTTTTTTTTTACCTCTCACACATTCAATGAGCTCTTTATATATACTAGAGATTAGAGCTCTAACAAGATAAGTACCAAAAAACCAAATAATCCAATCAATAAATGGGCCAAGGACCTGAACAGACATTTCTAAGAGGATATACAATCAATATATGAAAAAATGCTCATCATCTCTAGCAGTCAGAGAAATGCAAATCAAAACTACTCCAAGATACTATCTCACTCCAGTCAGAATGGCAGCTATTATGAAGACAAACAATAAGTGTTGGCGAGGAAAAGGTACACTCATACATTACTGGTGGGACTGCAAACTAGTGCAACAAATTTGGAAAGCAGTATGGAGATTCCTTGGAAAGCTGGGAATGGAACCACCATTTGATCCAGCTATCCGTCTTCTTGAACTATACCCAATGGACCTAAAAACAGCATACTACAGGGACACAGCCACATCAATGTTTATAGCAGTACAATTCACAATAGCTAAACTATAGAACCTACCTAGATGTCCTTCAGTGGATGAATGGATTAAAAAAATGTGGCATTTATACTAGATGGAATATTACTCAGCACTAAAAAAGAACAAAATCATGGCATTTGCAGGTAAATGGATGCTGTTGGAGAAGATAATGGTAAGTGAAGTTAGCCAATCCCAAAAAAACAAATGCCAAATGTTTTCTCTGATATAAGGGTGTAACTCAAAGTTGGGTGGGGAGGAAGATCACCTCGAGGTAGGGAATAGGGGTGGGAGGGAAAGGGAGGGAGAAGGGGAATAGCAAGGATGGTGGAAGGATATGCTCATCATTATACAAAATTCACATATGAAGATTTGAATTTGGTGTCAGCATACCTTATATAAAAACAGATATGATAAATTGTATTATAAAGGTGTATGAAAAAAATTGTAACGCAAAAAAAAAAACAATAAGAGCTCATGTATAATGGCATAATTTGCTATGAACGTACTTTATATACAGAGTTATGAAAAACTGTAGTGTGAATGGATAATTATGAATATAATGCATTTCACTATTGTCATGTATAAAAGAAATAATAAAGGTCCTCAAAAAAATTTTTTTAAAAAGAATGCAATTGCAGCAGTAATACGAAACCTTCAAAAAAAAAAAAAAACAGTTCTATACAACAGGAATTTAATACTAAATACTGGATCATTAAGAAAGAATTAACATAATGCTTCTCAAATGATTCTATAAATAGAGAAGCAGATATAAAATGTTACAGATAGTAAAGAAAGGGGTTGGGGCTGTAGCTCAGTGGTAAAGGGCTCGCCTCGCATGAGTGAGGCACTGGGTTCAATCCTCAGCACCACATAAAAACAAAGTTCATCTACAACTAAATAATTTAAAAAGACAAATTATCTCTGTTTGCAAATTAAATGATTTAAACTTTAGAAAATTGTACAGTTTTCACCAGAAGACTTTTAGAGCCGATGAACAAGTTCAGAAAAGTTGAATAAATAAATAAATAATCAAAACCTTTGGCTAAAATAATAAATCTATTGAGAAAAACATCAGAAAATTCATTCTATTTCAAATGACTTAAAATGATTCATTACAAGTCTTAGCAAAGAAAAGAAATAGCACTACCAGCAAATTTACAAAAATAATAAAACCCCAGGAAAGGAAGCAGTTCTGGAACCCTGTAAATTCTGTAGACCGTCAACCCAGAGACCTCACTATTCCCGACTTCAAATTCTAGGACCGCACCATAGGGACAGAAGCAGAGTCCTTCTGGGGAGAGACACAGAGACCAGCGAGACGACACAAGCTACAGAGACCTTCAGAATTTCCTTCAGTTGATTATTGACAAAGGTTCCAAAGTATGGAGAGAAGAAATCCTCTTTAACAAGTTATGCTGGGAAAATGGAATATTCACACCTCAATGTCGACTGGACTGAAGACCAGAGAATACACCCCAGAACTTTAAATTTGATAAGATAAAACCTAGGGGAGCACTGGAGTAGGCAGGTGTGGGGAGCCACCCTGAGCTTCTGTAGCCTCTTCACCTGGCCCTGAGCCCAGGGGATTCTGGTTTGGGTTTGCAACTTGGTGGCTCCTCCCACTTAATGGATTATGCAGAGCAGGGACCTCAGTCTTTGCTGGGCCAGGGGGGCTGCTCTGGTGGCCCTGGAGTTGGGCATCGCCCATTGGGCCTGGACAGCCCCCCTCCTACCTTAAGTGGCCAAGGAACATTCTATGGCAAACCTTTGCTGTTCCCCCATGTGAATAAACCAAACCTGGGCTCTCATGCTCCCCTTCCAGTGTGGAAGCTCGACCCCCAAGAGCCACCCCATCTCCACTTCTACAGTTACTTCCTGGGTCAGGTGGCATTGATGCCTTCCTTAGCTTTATTTTACAGCCACCTCACTCCACGCAGGGGAGCCCAGCTGCCATTGCCTGTGAGGGCCTTGGTGAGAGGCAGTGACTCTAAAAAATACTCAGAGCACAGCAAATAATATCAAGGACCAATACTGGGTATGGCTATGCACAGCAAAGGGAAAAGAACAGCATAAAGAGACAGCATACTGAAAGAGAAATGTTGCCATTTACTACTCTGACAAGTGATTAGTATCTGAAATATACTATATATTTTATATATTTATAGATACATATTTCAGAGAGAGATATATAGCTGCATTTCAGAGAGCTCTGTCTGAAATCTCTCTGAAATCTGTCTCTGAAATGTCTCTGTCTCTCTGAAATCTCTCTCTCTAAAATATCTGTCTCTGAAATGTCTCTGTCTCTGTCTCTCTCTGAAATGTATGTCTCCCTCTGAAATGTCTCTGTCTCTCTCTGAAAAGTCTGTCTTTCTCGTCTCACTGTCTCTGAAATATCTGTCCCTCTGTCTCTGTCTCTCTCTCTGAAACGTGTCCCTCTGAAATGTCTCTGTCTGAAATCTGTCTCTCAAATCTCTCTCTCTCTGGCTCTGTCTCAAATCTCTCTCTCAAATATCAAATCTCTGTCTCTTAAATCACTCTCTCTATCTCTGTCTCTCTCTGAAATATCTCTGTCTCTGAAATGTCTGTCACTCTCTGTCTCCCTCTGAAATGTCTCCCTTTGTCTCCATCTGTCTCTCAAATCTCTCGCTGAAATGTGTCTGTCTCCCTCACTGAAATATCTCCCTCAGTCTCTCTGAAATGTCTCTTTCAGTCTTTCTCTGTCTCTGAAATGTCTGTCACTCTCTGCTCCCTCTGAAATTTCTCCCTGTCTCCATCTCTGTCTCTCAAATCTCTGTCTCTCTTCAATGTCTGTCAGTCTCTCTCTCTGAAATGTCTCCCTCGAAATGTCTATGTCTCTCCAATCTCTGCTCTGAAATATCTCTTGCATGTCTCTCTCTGAAGTGTCTCCCTCTCTGAAGTATCTCTGAAATGTCTGTCTCTCTCTGAAATATCTCTCTGAAATGTCTCTATCTCTGAAATGTCTTTCTATCTCTGTCTCCCTCTGAAATGTCTGTCTATGTCTCTGTCTTTCTGTCTCTGTGTCTCTATGTCTCTCATCTCTCTAATCTCTGTCTCTCATCTTTCTCATCTCTGTCTCTCACATCTCTGTCTCTCACTGTGTCTCTCTCAAATCTCTGTCTCTCTGACACACTCAGACACTCTAACTCACACACTCTGAAATGTCTATATATTTAAGAAATCAACATGAAAATAAAACACAAATTAACCCATTCAACACTTGGACCAAAAAAAAAAAAAAAACAAAAAAAACAGAAGCTTCTCAAAGAAGTTAAAATGGCCAACAATTTTGTGAAAACATTTCAACCTCTTTAGGCATCTCAGAAATGCAAATCAACTGTCTCCTGAGATTTTGCCTCACTGTAGTCAGAAGAGCCATCATCTAGAGAAAAAACCACCACCAGTGCTGGCAAGAATGTAGGGAACAGGAAACCCTTATCTAATGTGGGTGGGAGTGAACCGGTACAGCCAGAATGGAAATCATAGGTGATTTCCTTAGAAAACTAGAAACTGGAATTATGTGATACAGCTAATCTATGAGCTCACTCCTCAGTACATATTTCAAAGAATTAAAGGCACCACACACTAACCATTTCCATGTTTACCCCCACACGATTTGCAATGGCCAAGTTATGAGATCTAGCCAGGTGTGCATTAACTGATGAAGGGATAAGAAAATGTGCTGTCCATACACAATGGGGATTTATTCAACCACAAAGAGCAAAGTCAACTGTTGGCAAGAAAATGGATGCAATTTGGGAGCAGCATGTTAACTCCAATAAGCCAGACGTACAACAATTAGTGTTGTAGGTTTAATCTCCTAGGTGGAATGAATGGAAAAGAAAAAAGGCATCTTTTGAAAACAGAAGATAAAACATTAAGATAAAGGAAGGGAATCCGTGAGGGCCAGGAGATAGTGAGGAGTGAAACTGATCTCAATGTAATGTTCTTCTAAGAACATGCTGCAATGGAAACAGCCACATTGTATGATTAACAGGAAATGGAGCAATGTTTACGCATTCCACTGACTACTGTTGCTTTTGCCTCGTTTGTGATTTCTATTTCCAGGTGGTAATGCAAAATCGAAAGGCACAAAAACTTGACAGATGGACTAAAGAACCAAGGTACTGGACTTTCCTGATGCTAGAAAATATCAATTTCATTTATTTTTCCTGTCCAGTCCCATAAAGTGCAATTAAACGAGATGGTATCATGGGTAAGATATGAGGTTTCCCCCAAAGGTTCATGTATGAAATTGTGCAAGACTGCTCAGAGGTGAAATGGTTGCATTATGAGCACAACAAACAAACCCACTGATACGCATCAACTGGGAGTTATAATTAGGAAGATGGTTGTGTCTGGAGGAAGTAGCTTCCTGGGGTCTGCCTTTGGAGTTTATGTAACGTCCCTGTTTAAGGCATCCTCTCTTGGCTCTGTGGCAGTCATGTTCTGAGCTGATTTCCTTTGTCACACCCTTCCATCCTGATGCTCTGCCTCAGCTATGACCCAAAGCTATGGTGTTAGTGACTGGAATGAACCTCTAAATCCATGATGAGCCAAAATGAAATATTCCTCCCTCCAAGTTGTTCTTCTCAGTTTCTTTGGTCACAGTGATTCAAAGCCACCTCAAAGAAGGGTTTCTGAGTAAGTAACTATTTATTTAAATAGTGAAACAAATTTAAAGAGTGAATCTGGCTTCCTGTGAGATGTAGTAAATTATATTAACAAAGAAACAAATCATGTTTCAAAATGGAGAAAAAATAGGATACAAACATGGAAGATACTTAATAGAAACTAGTTGAGGGAGAATGGCACTAATGAGGACCTGAAATAATTTCCAAAGAATAGTGGAGGAAAATGCAGACTTAAAAATAGTGGTCAGGGGCTGGGGATGTGGCTCAAGCGGTAGCGCACTCGCCTGCCATGCGTGTGGCCTGGGTTCGATCCTCAGCACCACATACAAACAAAGATGTTGTGTCTGCCGAAAACTAAAAATAAATATTTTTTAAAAAAATAGTGGTCAGATTATGAGTTTTGTAGGGGTAGAGAATTTCCCAAAAAAAGCACCTACACATGAAACTTAAAAAATGATTAAAAAATGTAAATAAATGAAAAATATTTTTTTCTTAGCCCATCTGAGGAATGATATCACAAGACAACCTGGCATTTTGAGGATAAGGGATTTTCGAAAACAGGCTACATATCTTTGATCTCTCCCTGAAAACAATATAAACTAGTAAAGTTAAATCAGTATTTTTGAGCCAGTCCAGAAATACATAGATGTCTGGGTGAGTGAAGCTGAAGTCCTTGAGCCCAGCATGTGTATGTTCCCCACGACCATCCATGCTATTCCTCAGGAATCACAGAACATGTGTCAAGAAAAATGGGGTGACACTTACAGAATGTTTCCCACCTGGCGCTGATGTGAAGACCACTACTGACTGCTAGATCTCTGGAGTAATCTCTCACATATTTCCTACAGCATTTAAAAAATCCTTAATTGCAAAGAAATATCACCACACCTAGGCCAAATGACACTTGGAAAAAACTCACTATAGGCGAGGATGTGAGAATAAGGCCGTTGCCTGGATCCCTGCAAACTTCCAATTCCCACCAAAAACCCTAAAACTGTAATGTACAAAACACTGTTTAAAATACACTTCCACTCGGGGGTCTGGGGTGTTGTTACTCTGTAGGTTTGTATTGCTCTTGTAGGGTTCCAAGATCCCTCCTTGGTGGGGAAGGACAATATTCACTGATCCCAATATCCACAAGATAATGCCTATGAAAAATTGTTGTTATTAAGACATTTACAGTTTAGTCTCAATGTACAAAAATGTTGGATTCAATTATTATCTAAACATAGTAGTTAAAATACAGGATGTTAAATAGTCAAATTTGAGGGGGGAAGAAAAATAAAAGAAAAAACAAAAGGGCTATACAATACCTCTATATTATATTATACAGATGACTCAGTCCTCCTATTTCATGCAAAGTTCCTGGTTTCACACACGTTGGGGATGTGAGGTGGGAGAATAGAGGGGCAGAACAGAAAACAAAAAGAAGAAACCAGGGTTGTTGCTAGTTTCAGAGATCCATTTCTTTTCTGTTTGTCTTCTCATCCAATAGATAAGGTTGTCTGTTTTAAGCTGGTGTCTCTGGATTGTGTTCGTAACCAGGGTGGGAAGTCTGTTCCTGGTGTAGGGTGTCTGGAAGTGAGTAGTGCTACCCGCCAGTCCCTGCAGAGAGATTGCACCTCATGCATCTCTTTTTGGGACCCCTTGTCTGACTTGAGCACCCAATATTGTCTCCCTCTTTTGCCTGGAGAATTCCCAGCTCCTGATCTCTCTGTAGGGCTCCAAACTTTATTCCCATCCCCTCTCACTTAGCAGTTCCCCACTGTGGGACCTCTCACAGCCAGGCTCACACCAGGTGGGTGTGCCCTGGTCACATTACAGCTGCCCAACTGGCAGACCCACAGAGCTGGAAAGGAAGACACCCGTGCAACATGAAAAGAAAAGAAAGTACCCCAAACCAATCAAGACAACATGTCATTAGAATCATTGGCAGCCAGAGCAGAAAAAAATGACAGAGGAAAGACTTCAGGATATACACGATTAAAATGTTCTGTGACCTCAGGGAAGATGTAAGAGAGCAGATACAAGCAATGAAAGGTCACTTTGACAAGGAGCTACATAAACGGCTCCAAGAAGCAAAAGATCACCTCAACAGGGAGATAGAGGTTCTAGAATCAAACCAAACAGAGATCCTGGAAATGAAACAAATAATAAACCAAATTAAAAGCTCAAATTAAAGCATTACCAACAGAGTAGACCACTTGGAAGACACAACATCAGACAATGAAAGATAAAATAAATAACCTTGAAGAGAACATGGACCACACAGTGATAATGGCAAGAAACCACAAGCAGAACACTCAACAAATATGGGATAGCATAAAAAGAACAAATTTAAGAGTTATCAGGATAGAGGAAGGCACAGAGTCCAAACCAAAGGAATGAACAATCTATTCAAACCAAAGAAAAGATACCAGAAATCTTTCCAAACATGAAGAATTGGAAATCCAAATTCAAGGAGCTTACAAGACATCAAAGGAAAAAAATCACAACAGACCTGTACCAAGGCACATTAAAATAAAAATGCCCAACATGCAGAATAAGGAGAGAATTTTCAAAGCTCCATGAGAAAGGAATCATATTACATATAGGGGAAAACCAATTAGGATACAGACTTTTCAACACAGACGCTGAAAGATAAAAAGTCCTGAAACAACATATATCAAGCTCTGAAAGATAATGGGTGCCAACCAAGAATCTTGTATCCAGCAAAATTAACCTTCAGATTTGAAGGTGAAATAAAAAGCTTCTACAATAAACAAAAGTTAAAAGAACTTTTAGCTAGAAAATTGGCACTGAAAAAACATCCTTCACAAAATATTCCATGAAGAGGAAATGAAAAACAATGAAAATCAGCTGAGGGCCGTAGTACCCTAAAGGAAAAACTAATCAAAGAAGAAAAATCAAGTCAAGTTAAACAAAAATAGAGAAATATGTCTGGAAATACAAACCATGTCTCAATAATAACCCTGAATGCTAATGGCTTAAACTCACCAAACAAAAGACATAGGCAAGCAGACTGGATTTAAAAAAAGAGACCCAACAATATGCTGCCTACAGAAGACTCATCTGACAGGAAAAGATACACACTGACTGAAGGTGAAAGGTTGGGAAAATCATGCCACTCACATGGACTGCGGAAGCAAGCAGGGGTGTCCATACTCAGACTTCAAGCCAAAATTGATCAAAATGAATAAAGAAGGACACTACATACTGCTCAAGGGAACCACACACCAACAAGACATAACAACCATAAATATAAGAGCCCCAAACAATGGTGCAGCTATGTCCAAACAAACTCTTCAAGTGCAAGAGTCAAATCGACCACAACACAATAATCTTGGGTGACTTTAACACACCTCTCTCACCATTGGACAGATATTTCAAACAAAAGTTGAATAAAGCAACTATAGAGCTCAATAACACAATCAATACCTTAGACTTAACTGACATATATAGAATATTTCGACCTGTATCAAGCACATACACATTCTTCTCAGCAGCACATGGATCCTTCTCAAAAATAGACCATACACTATTCCCAAAAAGCTCCACCAGAAAACTTCTAGAACTAATAAATAAATTCAGCAAAGTAGCAGGTTATAAAATCAACACCCATAAATCAAAGTCATTTCTGTATATCAGTGACAAATCCTCTAACAAGGAAGTGAGGAAAACTACCCCATTTACAATAATCGCAAAAAAAAAAAAAAATTGCCACAGGGCAACTCTTAGCAAATACAAAGAAAGTAGAGATTCTGCCATGCATTTTATCAGACCATAATGGGATGAAATTGGAAATGGCAAAATTAAAAATAAAAATTTTGCCAACACCTAGAGACTAAAAAAAAAAACAAACAATATGCCACTGAATGAACAATGGGTTACAGAAGACACAAGGAGGAGATTACAAAATTCTTAGAGGTAAACAAAAACACAGACACAACATAGCACAATCTTTCGGACAATATAAAAGCTGTATTAAGAGGAAAATTCATTGCATGGAGTTCATTCCTTAAAAGAGGAAAAAGTCAACAAATAAATGATCTCACACTTCATCTCAAGGTCCTAGAAAAAGAACAAACCAACAGCAAAAGCAGTAAAGGCAAGAAATAATTAAAATCAGCACTGAAATCAATGAAATCAAAACAAAACAATTGAAAAATTGACCATAATAAGTTGGTTCTTTGAAAAAATATATAAAATTGACAGGCCCTTAGCCTTGCTAATAAGGAGAAGGAGAGAGAGAGCCCAGATTACTAGCATACATGATGAAAAAGGCAATATCACAACAGACACTACAGAAACAGAGAATAATTACAAATTATTTTGAAAATGTATACTCCAATAAAATATAAGACATTAAAGGCATCGACAAATTTCTTAATTCATATGATTTCCCAGACTGAATCAGGAAGACATACACAATTTAAACAGACCAATATCAAATGACGAAACAGAAGAAGCCATCAGAAGCTTACCAACCAAGAACAGCCCAGGGCCAGATGGATACACAGCCGAGTTCTACAAGTTCTTTAAAGAAGAACTAATACCAATACGCTTCAATTTATTTCAGAAAATGAGGCAGTACTTCTAAACGCATTCTATGAATCCAATATCACCCTGATCCCAAAACCAGGCAAGGACACAAAGAAAGAAAACTTTAAACCAATATCTCTAATGAATGTATATGCAAAAATTCTCAACAAAATTCTGGCAAATAGAATAAAAACATCTTATCAGAAAGACTGTATGACGATCAAGTGGGATTCATCCCAGTGATGCAAGATTGGCTCAAAATACAGAAAAATCAATAAATGTAATTCATCACATCAATAGACATAAAAAATAAGAATCATATGATCATCTCAATAAATGCAGAAAAAGCATTTGACAAAATACAGCACGCTTTTATGTTCAAAACACTAGAAAACCTAGGGATAACAGGAACATATGTCAGCATCATAAAGGCTATCTATGCTAAGCTCAGCCAACATAATTCTAAATGGAGAAAAAATAAAGGCACTCCCTCTAAAAACTGGAAGAAGACAGGGCTGCCCTCTTTCACCACTTCTTTCAACATAGTTATTGAAACACTGGACAGAGCAATTAGACAGAAATTAAAGGGATACAATACAGAAAAGAAAAACTTAAACTAGCACTATTTGCCAACCATATGATTCTATACCTAGAAGACCCAAAAAGCTCCACCAGAAAACTTCTAGAACTAATAAATGAATTCAGCAAAGTAACAGGTTATAAAATCAACACCCATAAATCAAAGTCATTTTTGTATTTCAGTGACAAATCCTCTGACAAGGAAATGAGGAAAACTACCCCATTTAAAATAATCTCAAAAAATACTTGGGAATCCACTTAAGAGGTGAAAGATCTATTCAATGGAAACTACAAAACCCTAAAGAGAGAAATCAAAGAAGACTTTAGAAGATGGAAAGATCTACCTAGTTCTTGGATAGGCAGAATTACTATTATTAAAATGACCATACTACAAAAAGCACTATACAGGTTCAATTCAATTCTGATCAAAGTACCAATGGCATTCCTCATAGAAATAGAAAAACCAATCATGAAATTCATCAAAAAAAATAAGAGACCCAGAATAGCTAAAGCAATTCTAAGCAGGAACATCAGTATACCAGAACTTAAACTATACTACAGAGCAATACTAACAAAAACAGCATGGTATTGGTACCAAAACAGACTGGTAGACCAATGGTACAGAATAGAGGACACAGAGACCAACCCACAAAATTACAATTATCTTATATTAGACAAAGGTGCCAAAAACATGCACTGGAGAAAGATAGCATCTTCCACAAATGGTGCCGGGAAAACTGGAAATCCATATGCAAAAAACACATGAAATGAAACCCCTAACTCTCACCACGCACAAAACTCAAAGTAGATCAAGGACCTAGGAATTAAACCACAGACTCTGCATCTAATAGAAGAAAAAGTAGGCCCTAATCTCCATCATGTGGGATGAAGCAAAAACTTCTTTAATAAGACTCCTATAGCACAAGAATTAAAACCAAGAATCACCAAATGGGATGGAGTCCAACTAAAAAAGTTTCTTCTCATCAAAAGAAACAATCTGTGAGGTGAACAGAGAGCCTACATCCTGGGAGCCAATTTTTACCCCTCACACATTATATACTCTTGAGATTAGTGCTCTAAAGAACTCAAAAAGCCAAGCACCATAAAACAAAACAAAACAAAAAAAACCCCAAATAACCCAATAAAAAACGGGCCAAGGACCTGAACAGACCCTTCTCAGAAGGGGATATACAGTCAATCAACAAATATATGGGAAAAAGTCTATCATCTCTAGCAACTAGAGAAATGCAAATCAAAAGTACTCTAGATATCATCTCACTCCAGTAAGAATGGCAGCTATTAGAAGACAAGCAACAGTAAGTGTTGGCGAGGATGTGGAGGAAAAGGCACATTCATCCATTGCTGATGGGACTGCAAATTAGTGCAGCCAATATGGAAAGCAGTACAGAGATTCCTTGGAAAACCAGGAATGGAACCACCACTTGACCCAGCTATCCCACTCCTCAGTTTATACCCCAGAAGTCTTACAAACAGCAACCTACAAGGACACAGCCACATCAATGTTTACAGCAGCACAATTCACAATAGCTAAACTGTGGAGCCAACCTACATGCCCTTCAGTGGATGAATGGATTAAAAAATGTGGCATATATATATACGCAATGGAATTTTACTCAGCAATAAAAGAGAATGAAATCATGGCATTTTCAGGTGAATGGATGGCATTGGAGAAGATAATGCTAAGTGAAGTTAGCCAACCTCCAAAAACAAATGCCGAATGTTTTCTGACATGAGGAGGCTGATTCAAAACGGGGTAGGGAGGGGGAACATGGGAGGAATAGACAAATTCTAGATAGGGAACAGGGGTGGGAGGGAAAAAGAGGGGGCAGGGGGTTAGCAAGGATGGTGGAATATGATGGGCATCATCATCATCCAAACTACATGTATGAAGACATGAATTGGTGACAACATACATTTATATGACCATAGATATTACATGTATACAGCAAAATTTTTAATAAGAATTGTAATGCATTCTGCTGTGATTTTAAAAAAAATCAATAAAAATAAAATAAATACACTTCAGCCTGCGTGAGGATCAAGGAAGAATCTTTTCAACCACTCACCAAGATATTAAATTGGATTTTTGTTCCAGAGGTCAGCTGCAGGAAGAGCAGGAATACATGTGAATTTCAATAAAGATATCTACTGGGATATACTTGGGTGAAATATGAGACAGAACATCGATGGTAGGAAAGGTGCAGAAAATCTGGGAGGAAGAAAGATATCATGAAAGCAATCAAAATTCCCTCAAGCTCAGCAGGTAGCTGTGATGACAAATGTCAATCCCAGGCCAATTCTTCCTAGGTTAACACAGACCCTCACTTCATGCATGGGGAATACTGCTCATCAGCAGTTTAAGAAATGAAAGAATGATCAAAGCTCATCATTAGAGAAAACGTCCATTTATTGAGGAACAGATCTGCCTATTTATAGAGCCGGGGGTAGTTTGACAGTTATGACAGTTTAATGGTTGAATGGTTTGACAGTTGGCTGGGGTGCTTTCTGATTGGTGGGTAAGGATCATGTGAGCCCAGCAGGGCTCACCATTGGACGGCTCTTTTTGGGGGATGGGGAAGTTAGTCTTTGGAGCTGGGGCGACACCCAACAAGAAACATTTACCCAAATTTAATATCCTACACAATGTATTTTGCTTGCAATGTACATTTTTATCTAAAAGATCACAATTTTTTACTTCAATATTGGTTATTTAATTTTTTTTGCATTTTTATGATTTTTAGAGTCAGCTGGGTAATTTTTACAAAATGACTTTGGATTTTGGCTTAATTATATTGAATCTGCAGACCCACTATGAAATATTGTGGTTTTAACAAAATCCAACTTTTGATCATTTGATATTAGCTGTTTTCCAATTTTGTTTCCATAGTCTTCTTTTTTTGTTTTTTGGTTTTTTTGGTATTTTACTTTCACCTTTACATTCCAGTGAACAGTTCTTAATACTTTCATTTTAAATTATTTTTTCCTATATTTGTGAATGGATTTATGTCTCAGTTTTAACACTGTATATAATTTACATGACTTAATGTTGACCATTTAACCAATGACATTATTGAACCAATTTAAGTCTTATGTTTCATTAGTGCATGGAAATTGTTTGAAACATAGAAATAATAGAATCATCTGCATGTGCTGACTTTTGATGTATAAAATCCTATTCAATGTTCTCAGAACAATATTTAGAAGTCAGAAAAGCATACTTTTTTTTCTTTTTTCTAAAACTAAATTGTGAAACACTTAGGTTCTCACTATTAAATATGAAAACAGTTCATATCTGTCCTTTAGTGGATGAAAAAAAGAATTTTTCTCTGGTCTTATTTGGCCATAGGTTTTATAGCAATTTGGTAAGTGATCTGCCAAAAACTTTTCTCTATGAAAATGATTTTTTGGAAACTGACCATATATGTCCCTCTTGGTCATGAAGTCCAATCTTTCTTTTTGTTGTTATTCTCAGTTTGCTAGGGTTTTGAATACCTGGGTCAACATCTATAGGATGACGGTCTGCCATTTCTATTCTTATGCTGTGTTATCTGGTAATTCTGGCTTCACAGAAAGAATTAGTCAATTTTCTTCTATTTTTAGATGTAATCATGAATTACTGGTACTGATTCCTTATTACATGTTTGGTAGAAATGAACTGTGAAGGCGTCTTTTTAAAATATGATTGCTGTTTGGATTTTTGGTGGTTATTTTTTGGAACTGGGTTTTTGCCAGGTTGGCCTCACATCCCTTAGCCCAAATCCTCCTCCTGCTGTAGCCTCACAGGTAGCTGGGACTAGTGGAATGGCTCCCATATCAGCTTTTCAACTTCTCAAAAATATTTGCAAGTAAGTTAAATGCTGATTTGTAGGTTTATTTTATTTCTTCACATCTGGGTCTACTAATGTTTTCTATTGATTCCTGAGGTAATTTTCAAAGTTCATGATTATCTAGCAATTTATCTATATTTGGTTGTTTTTCAGGCTCAAGACTGTCTTGGCAATTAAGGTGGAATGATGAGCAAGCATAATGTGGGGAAATGAGAACCTGGCATTGTGTGAATTGACCAAGGTCTCAGGATGCTCTGTGCAGGATGGAGACTGTGCACCCATAATACTGAGAGATAAATGAAGCAGAAAAACTAAATTACCATTTTATTTAGCCTTGTAAGTCATCTTGAGTCGCTTTTATATGTTTTTACACACTTGTTTAATCTTTAGGGCAGAATCTAAGTATTTTACCATATTTACATTAGGTTATTAAAGGTTTTTTATTTTTTGGTGAGGTATGTAAGTTAACACCAAACAAAAACAACCCAACAAAAACAATCCTTGTATCTTCCCTTGATATTCCTTTTCTCTTTCCTCTCTCCCTGTTCTTCCACCCTCACATCCAACATTTGTAAAACCAAGAACTTCTCATGGATTAGGCTACTGAGGTCTGGGATGTCTGAACAGTATACTACAGTTGTGTTGTGTATTATTTTATCTCCTATTTCTACATTTTTAATTTAATTTTTACACCTGTTTTTTGTTCTCTCTACTGTCTTCCCACCTACATGTCTCCTCAAAAATCACTTTCTCTCTTTTCTCCTGCTACTATCCAACTTCTTTTGATTTCTTTCACCCTAAGATCTAATAACTCTGTATCCTCACCTCCTAACTCAACATCTCGTCCTACACCCCATTCCTGGTTCTCTCTTTGTCCACACTAGAAACTGCAGATCCTTTTGCAAACCTACTGTTTATATTGTAGATAATGATTGAACTCGCCTTTTCTGTATATTGTGACAAAGCCATGAACACCTTAATAAGAGCTATTAGGTTTAAGGCTGCATATTGTTTGTTTTGGGAACTGTGAATACTGATCTTCCACTTAAAGGAGAGGTTTTGGAACCTGTTAGGGCACTATAAGCCTATAGGGTAAAAAATGTAACCCCTTCTAGCTGTGTTTTCAAGGTAAGATGCACGAACAACATGAAAAACCACGGGAAGAATGTGCCTCAAACAACGATACTACATTATTGGAATCCATGGTCAGAACAGCAGAAGAAATTACAGAGAAGGAGTGGAGGAGGTACATTGCAACAGATCCACACCAAGGCACATTATACTGAAAATGCCTAGAATACAGAATAATAGAGAATTTTTAAAGCCACAAGAGAAAGGAATCCGATTACTTATGGGGAAAACCAATTAGGATGTGTGCCGACTTCTCAACTGAGACCCTGAAAGCTACAAGATCCTGCAACAAGATATACAAAGCTCTATAAGAAAATGGATGCCAACCAAGAATCATATCCAGCTAAATTAAACTTTAGATTTCAATTTAAATGTTATTCTTATGACAAAATAAAAACTTCCATGATACACAAAAGTTAAAAAATTTACAGCTAGAAAGCCTGCACTACAGAACATCCTTGGCAAAATATTCCACGAGGAGGAAACGAAAAACAATGAAAGTCAGAAAATGTGGGTATCATTCTAAGGGAAAAACCTATCAAAGAGAAACCAAGTTAAGCAAAATACCAAAAATAAACAAAAATGACTTGGAATACAAATCTTGTCTCAAAAATAATGCTGAATGTTAATTTCTAAAACTCAGCAATCAAAAGACAGACTGGCAGATTGAATGAAAAAAAAGAAGACCCAACAATATGCTGCCTTCCACAGACTCATCTCACAGGAAAAGACATCCACAGACTGAAGGTGAAAGGTTGGGAAAAATCTTACCACTCACATGGACTGTGGAAGCAAGCAAGGGTTTTCATCCTTATGTCAAATAATGTGGACTTCAAGTGAAAGTTAATCAAAAGGGATAAAGGAGGACACTACATACTGCTTAAGGGAACCACACGCCAACAAGACGCAAAAAATAGAAATATACATGCCCCAAACAATGGAGCATCTATGTTCAAACAAACTCTTCTCAACTTCAAGAGTCAAATAGACCACAACACAATAATTCTGGGTGACTTTAACAAATCTCTTTCACCCTTAAGTAGATCTTCCAAACAAAAGCCCAACTATAGAACTCAATAATACTATGAATAACTTATATTTCACTAACATATATAGAATATCTCATTCTTCAACAAGCAAAGACACTTTCTTCTTAGCAGCAAATGGATTCTCTAAAATAGACCATATATTATGCCCAAAGCAACTCTTAGCAAATACAAGAAAGTAAAGATACTACCCTGCATTCTACCAGATCATAATGGAATGAAATTAGAAATCAATGATAAAAATAGAAGCTACTCCAACACCTGGAGACTAAATAATATGCTAGTGAATGAACAATGGGTTGCAGAAGACATCAAAGAGGAGATTAAAAATTCTTAGAGGTGAATGAGAACACAGAAACAACATATCAAAATCTCTGGGACACTATGAAGGCATTACTAAGGAAAGTTCATTGCATGGAGTTCATTCCTTAAAAAAAGAAAAAGTCAACAAATAAATAACCTAAAATTACATCTCAAAGACCTACATGGAGAAAAAAAAAACCAAGTCACCACCCAAAGCAGTAAAGGACATAAAACAATTAAAATCAGAGTTGAAATCAATAAAATTGAAACATACAAAGATGTTGTGTCTGCCGAAAACTAAAAAATAAATATTAAAAAAATTCTCTCTCTCTCTCTCTCTCTCTCTCTCTCTTCCTCTCTCTTTTAAAAAAAGACAGCAAATACAGACAACAAAGCATTATTTTGATAAAGAAATACATAAGCAAATACAGGAAGCAAAATATTCCTTCAATAAGGAGATAGAGATTCTGGACAAAAAAAAAAAAAAAAAAAAAAAAAAAAAAAAAAAAAAAAGAACAGAAATACTTGAAATGAAGAAAACAAAAAACCAAATTAAAAACTCAGTAGAAAGCATCTCCAACATAATAGATCATTGGAAAACAGAACGTCAGACAATGAAAACAAAATATATAATCTTGAAAAACAAAGTTGACCACAGTGAAGATGGTAAGAAACGACAAGCAGAGGTTTCAAGAATTATGGGTAACATGAAAAGACCAAATTTAACAATTATTGGGCTAGAGGAAGGCAAAGAGGTACAAACCAAAGGAATAAACAATCTACTCAATGAAATGATATCAGAAAAATTTCCAAACATGAAGAGTGATTTGGAAAATCAAATACAAGAGGCTTACGGGATGCCAAATGTACAAAATCACAACAGATCCACACCAAGACACATTATAATGAAAATGCCCAACATACAGAATAGAGAATTTTAAAAGCCACAAGAGAAAGGAATCAGATTACATATAGGGGAAACCAATTAGGATCTCTGCCGATTTCTTAACCCAGACTCTGAAAGCTACAAGATCCGGCAACAACATAACCCAAGCTCTATAAGAAAATGGATGCCAATTAAGAATCATATCCAGGCTGGGGATGTGGCTCAAGCGGTAGCGCGCTCACCTGGCATGCGTGCGGCCCGGGTTCGATCCTCAGCACCACGTACAAACAAAGATGCTGTGTCCGCCAAAAACTAAAACGAAATATTAAAATTCTCTCTCTCTCTCTTAAAAAAAGAATCATATCCAGCTAAATTAAACTTTAGATTTCGATTTAGATGTTATTTTTAAGACAAAATAAAAACCTTCAATGATACACAAAAGTTAAAAGAATTTACAGCTAGAAAGCCTGCACTACAGAACATCCTTGGAAAAATACTCCATGAAGAGGAAATGAAAAACAATGAAAATCAGAAAAGGGAGGTATCATTCTAAAGGAAAAAACCTATCAAACAGAAAACAAGTTAAATACTAAAAATAAACAAAAACAAGTGGGAATACAAACGATGTCTCAATAATAACCCTGAATGTTAATTTCTAAAACTCCGACATCAAAAGACTGGCAGATTGGATGAAAAAAAAGACCCAACAATATGCTGCCTCCAAGAGATTCATCTCATAGGAAAAGACACCCACAGACTGGAGGTGAAAGGTTGGGAAAAATCATACCATACACATCGACTGCAGAAACAAGCAGGGGTTTCCATCCTTGTATCAAATGATGCGAATTTCAAGGGAAAGTTAATCAAAAGGGATAAAGAAGGCTATTACATACTGCTCAAGGGAACCATACACCAATAAAACATAACAATTACAAATATATATGCCCCAAACAATGGAGCATCTATGTTGAGCAAACAAACTCTTCACAATTTCAAGAGTCAAACAGACCACAAACAATAATTCTGGGTGACTTTAACACACCTCTTTTACCACTCTTTTACCACTCTTCTAAACAAAAGCTAAATAGAGGAACTATAGAGCTCAGTAATACAATCAATAACTTAGACTTAAATGACACATACAAAATATTTTATCCTTCAACAAGTAAATACACTTTCTTCTCAGCAACACATGGATCTTTCTCTAAAACAGGCTATATACTATACTGCAGGGCAACTCTTAGCAAATATAAAACAGAGATACTACCACACATTTTATCAGATCATAAAGGAAAGAAATCAGAAATCAATGATAAAAATAGAAGCTACTCCAACACCTGGAGACTAAACAATATGCTACTGAATGAACAATGAGTTGCAGACATCAAGACATCAAAGAGGAGATTGAAAAATTCTTGGAGGTGAATGAGAATAGTGATACAACATGTCAAAATCTCTTGGACACTATGAAAGCAGTACTAAGAGGAAAGTTCATTGCATGGAGTGTATTCCTTAAAAGAAGACAAGGTCAACAAATAAATGACCTAACATTACATCTCAAAGCCCTAGAAAAAGAACAAATCAACACCAAAAGCAGAAGACAGGAAAAAATTAAAAATCAGAGCTGAAATCAATGAAATTGAAACAAAAGAATCAATTAAAAATTTGACAAAATGAAAAGTCGGCTCTTTGAAAAAATAAATACATTTGATAAATCCTTATCCATGCTATTGTAGAGAAGGAGAGAAAAAACTCCAATTACTAAAATCCATGATGAAAAAGTAAATATCACCATGAACACTACAGAAATACAGAAGATAATTAGAAATTATTTTGGAAATTTGTACTCCTATAAAACAGACAATGCTGAAGACATCAACAAATGTCTAGAAACATATGACTTAGCCAAACTTGAGTCAGGATGATCTATATAAGTTAAACAGATCATTTTCAAGCAATGAAATAGAAGACACCATCAAAACCCTACCAACCAAAAAAAGCCCAGGACTAAATAAACACAGACCTCCAAAGAGAACTATCACCAACAATTGTGAAATTATTCCATGAAATATAAAGAGAGAGAACACTTACAAACTTATTCTATGAGGCCAAAGTTACCCTGATTTAAAACCAGGCAAAGACACAAAGAAAGGAAACTTCAGACCAATCTCTCTAATGAACATAGATGCAAAAATTCTGAATAAAATTCTGGCAAATCGAATACAAAAACATATCAAAAAGATAGTGCACCACAATCAAGTGGGGCTCATCCCAGGGATGCAAGGTTGGTTCAACATTCAGAAATCAATAAAATTAATTCATCACATCAATAGACTTAATGATAAGAATCATAATCACCTCAAAGGATGCAGAAAAAGCATTTGACAAAATATAGCACCTTTAAACATTCAAAACACTAGAAAAACTTGGGATAACAGAAACATATCTCAACATCATAAAGGCTGTCTACACTAAGCCCCAGGCCAACATCATTCTAGATGGAGAAAAATTGAAGGCATTCCCTCTAAATTCTGGAACAAAACAGGGATGCCATCTTTCACCACTTCTATTCAACATAGTTCTTGAAACACTGGCCAGAGCAATTAGATAGATGAAAGAAATTAAAAGAATAACTATAGAAAAAGAAGAACTCAAACTATCACTATTTGCTGATAACATGAATCTATACCTAGAAAATCCAAAAAATTCCACCAGAAAACTACTAAAACTAATAAATGAATTCATCAAAGTAGCAGGTTACAAAATCAACACCCATAAATCAAAGGCAATCTGTACATCAGTGGCAAATCCTCTGAAAGGGAAACTAGGAAAAACTACCTCATTCACAATAAACTAAACTAAAACAAAACAAACTTGGGAATCAACTTAATGAAAGAGGTGAAAGCCCTCTACAATTAAAACTATAGAACACTAAAGAAATTAAAGACGCCTTTAGAAGATGGAAAGATCGATTTTGCACTTGGATTGGCAGAACTAATATTATCAAAATGACCGTACTTCTAAAATCACTATTCAGATTTAATGCAATTCCAATCAAAATCTCAATAGCATTCCTCATAGAAATATAAAAGGCAACGATGTAATTATTCCCAGAAAAATAAAGAGACCCAGAATAGCTAAAACAGTCCTTAGTAGAAGAGTAAAGTAGGGGGCATCATTATACCAGCTTTTAAACCATACTACAGAGCCATAGTAACAGAAACAGCATGGTATTGGCACCAAAACAGACTAACCACATAAATACAGTTATCTCATAGTAGACAAAGGTACCAAAAACATGCATTGGGAAAAAAATAGCCTCTTCAACAAATGGTGCTGGGAAAACTGGAAATTCAGATGCAGCAAAATAAAATTAAGCCCCCATCTCTCACCAAGCACAAAACTCAACATCAAGTGGATCATGGACCTAGGAATTAAACCAGAGACCTGAACCTAAGAGAATAAAAATAAGTCCAAGTCTTCATCATGTTGGATTAGGCCCCTTATTAAGACTCCTATAGCATAAGAATTAAAACCAAGAATCAATAAGTGGATGGATTCAAACTGAACAGCTTCTCTGCAAAAGAAACAATCAGTGAGGTGAAGAGATAGCCTACATCCTGAGAGTAAATTCTTACCACACACAAGTCAGATACAGCACTCATCTCTAGAGTGTATGAAGAGCTCAATCTTAACACCAAAAAACAAAAACAAAAAACCCAACAACAAAGGAGCTGAACAAGCACTTCTCAGAATATAATATACAGTTGAGCAATAAATATTTTTTTAAAGTTCAATTAGAGAAATGCAAATCAAAACTAAGATTTCATCTCAGTTCAGTCAGAATGGCAGCTATGAAGATTAAAAAAACAGGTGTTGGCGAGGATGTGGGGGAAAGGCACACTCACACACTGCTGGTGGGACTGCAAATTGGTGCAGCCAATATGGAAAGCAGTACGGAGATTCCTTGGAAAACTGGGAATGGAACCACCATTTGACCCAGCTATCCCACTCCTCAGTCTATACCCAAAGGATCTAAAACAACATACTACAGGGACACAGCCACATGAGTGTTTAGGGCAGCACAATTCACAATAGCTAAACTGTGGAGCCAACCTAGATGTCCTTCATCAGATGAATTGATTAAAAAACTGTGGTGTATATACACAATGAAATATTAGCATTGAAAGAGAATAAAACCATGGCATTTGCTAGTAAATGGATGGAGTTGGAGAATATTGTGCTAGGTGAAGTTAGCCAATCTACCATGCGGCCAGCGCAATGGTTTCATTAATGAGGTTCTTGGCATAAAAGTTAGCTAGTGAGATCGAAATAAACACACAGACTCAGTTACCTTTTTCTATGACCAGGTCCGAGACGGCTCCCCTCTCTGGTTCCGTCCTCTAACCGCCCGGCAGGGCAGCAAGGATTACTCAGGGCTAGCAGGAGAGAGAGAGAGCAAACACGCCAGGGAGTAGCCTTTTATTGGGGAGCAAGAAATTCAGGGGAGAATTCCATCCAATGAAGGTTGAAGGGGGGCCGCACTCCAAGGTCAGGGTCAGTGATTGGGCCTCTGGGGTCAGTGGTCAGTTACACCCCCACAGGGACAGGTTCTCTCATCAGGAGAGGGCCGGGAAAGCTCCGACACAGCCAGAGCGCCTCAGACCCTAACCGGGAGTCACCCAGTCACGTGTGAGAATGGCTTCCAACAAGCCAATCCCCCCAAATCAAAGGCTGAATATTTTCTGACATGTGGAGGCTGACCCATAATTGGGAAGGGGGATCATGGGAGGAACACAGGGACTTTAGATAGGGCAAAGGGGAGGGAGGAAAAACAGAGGGGGCATGGGGGGAAAAGAAGCTGGTGCAATGAGATGGACAGCATTACCCCAATACATGTATGAAGACACAAATTGTGTGACTATTTTATGTTTAACCAGAGACATGAAAACTTGTGCTCTCTATGTGTACTATAAATTGAAAGGCATTGTTCCGTCATGTATCACAAATAAGAAATCTATCAAAAAATAAATTACAGGCAAGGTAGGCACACCTGCGACTCACCAGATCAGGCCCAGCGACCCGCGGAGTGGCAGAGCCACCCCCGCGCCTGCAAGGTAGGTGCACCTGCCACCCACCGGCAGGTCAGGCCCAGCAACTCTCGGAGGGACACAGCTGCTCCACGCACGTGCAAGGTAGGCGGAACCGTGACCACCGACAAAACAGGCCCAGTGGCCCGCCAGACACATCGCCCCGGTTGGGGGGGCCAGAGCCACCGGGCACCTGCAAGATAGGCGGCCCCGCAACCCACCAGCAGAACAGGCACAGCAATCCGCAGAGTGGCAGAGCCACCCCCCGAGCCTGCAAGGTAGGCAGACCTGCGACCCACCGGCAGGTCAGACCCAGAAACCTGCGGAGGGGCACAGCCGCCCCATGCACCTGCAAGGTAGGCGGAACCGTGACCACTGACAAAACAGGCCCAGTGGCCCGCCAGACACATCGCCCCGGTTGGGGGAGGGGCAGAGCCACCACCAGCGCCTGCTAAGTAGACAGACCTGCAACCGACAGACAGAACAGGCCTAGCGGCCAGCGGAGGGGCAGAGCCGTTGCTCACGCCTGCAAGGTAGGCGGACCTGTGACCACCGAAAGAACAGGCCCACCGAAAGAACAGGCCCACCGAAAGTACAGGCCCAGCGGCCTGCCGGCGTGGTAGGCACATTGCCCCAATTGGAGGAGGGGCAGAGCCACCGCCAAAGCCTACGAGGGAGACTTTGCAACTATACAAGAGCAATATAAATATATAGGGGGAAAAAACCAATAACACAACAGTTTCACCAAGCAGAAACGCGATCTGTATGAAAAAACAAGGAAAGAAAGGACCACAAGCAATGCAGGTCAACTCAACTTTAGAAGAGGTAATATCTGCAGCAGATGGAATGTCAGATAAAGAATTCAGGATATACATGCTTCAGATGATCTGGAGTCTCAAGGAAGACATTAGACAGCAAAATCAGACAATGAAAGACCACTTCGACCACTTCGACAATGAATTACATAAACAAATCCAAGAAGCAAAAGATCAATTATACAGGGAGATAGAGGTTATAAAAAACAAACAAACAGAAATCCTGGAAATGCAGGAAGCAATAAATCAACTTAAAACTCAATTGAGAATACTACCAGCAGAGTAGAACACTTAGAAGATAGAACATCAGACAATGAAGACAAAGTATTTCAACTGGAGAAGAACATAGACAGCTCAGCAAAGCTGTTAAGAAACCATGAGCAGAACATTCAAGAAATATGGGATAATATAAAGAGAGCAAACTTAAGAGTCATTGGGATACAGGAAGGTATAGAGGTCCAAACCAAAGTAATGAGCAATTTATTCAATGAAATAATACGAGAAAACTTCCCAGACTTGAAGAATGAGACAGAATCCCAAATCCTAGAAGCCTACAGGACGCCGAATGTGCAAAATCATAAGAGATCCACACCTAGACACATTATAATGAAGATGCCCAACATACAGAATAAGGAGAGAATTTTAAAAGCTACAAGAGAAAGGAAGCAGATTACATTTAGGGGTAAACCAATCAGGATAACAGCTGATCTTTCAACACAGACTCTGAAAGCTAGAAGATCCTGGAATAACATATTTAAAACACTGAAAGAAAATGGGTTCCAACCAAGAATTGTGTATCCAGCGAAATTAAGCTTCAGGATGGAAGATGAAATTAAAACCTTCCATGATAAACAAAAGTTAAAAGAATTTGCAGCTAGAAAACCATCTCTTCAAAACATCCTCAGCAAAATATTACAGAAGAGGAAATGGAAAACCAACAGCGGGAGGTAGTACAGTAAAGGGGGGAGGGAATAATCAAAGAGGAAAACAAACCATGTTTAGTAACATAAATAAACAAATATGGCTGGAAGAACAACCCATATCTCAATAATAACCCTAAATGTTAATGGCTTAAACTCACTAGTTAAGAGACACAGGCTAGTAGAATGGATCACAAAACAAGACCCAACAATATGCTGCCTTCAGGAGATGCATTTGATAGGAAAAGACATACATAGACTGAAGGTGAAAGGTTGGGAAAAATCATATCACTCATATGGACTTTGGAAACAAGCAGGAGTGTCCATACTCATATCAAAGAAAATAGATTTCAAGCCAAAGTTAATCAAAAGGGATGAAGAGGGACACTACATACTTCTCAAGGGAACCATACACCAACAAGACATAACAATCTTAAATATATATGCCCCAAACAATGGTGCAGCTACGTTCATCAAACAAACTCTTCTCAAGTTCAAGAGTCTAATAGACCACCATACAATAATCATGGGAGACTTCAACACACCTCTCTCACCACTGGACAGATCTTCCAAACAAAAGTTGAATAAGGAAACTATAGAACTCAATAACATAATTAATAACCTAGACATAACTGACATATATAGAATATACTACCGAAGATCAAGCAGTTACACTTTTTTCTCAGCAGCACATGGATCCTTCTCAAAAATAGATCATATATTATGTCACAGGGCAACTCTTAGACAATATAAAGGAGTAGAGATAATACCATGCATCTTATCTGATCATAATGGAATGAAATTGAAAATCAATGATAAAAGAAGGAAAAATCATGCATCACTTGGAGAATGAACAATAGGTTACTGAATGATCAATGGGTTATAGAAGACATCAAGGAGGAAATTAAAAAATTCTTAGAGATAAATGAAAACACAGACACAACATATCGGAATCTATGGGACACATTGAAAGCAGTTCTAAGAGGAAAATTTATTGCTTGGATTTCATTCCTTAGAAAAAGAAAAAACCAACAAATAAGTGATCTAATACTTCAACTCATCCTAGAAAAAGAAGAGCAAAACAACAGCAAAAGAAGTAGAAGACAAGAAATAATTAAAATCAGAGCTGAAATTAATGAAATCGAAACAAAAGAAACAACTGAAAAATTGACAAAACTAAAAGTTGGTTCTTTGAAAAAATAAATAAAATCGACAGACCCTTAGCCACGCTAACGAAGAGAAGAAGAGAGAGAACTCAAATTACTAGCATACGGGATGAAAAAGGCAATATCACAACAGACACTTCAGAAATACAGAAGATTATCAGAAATTATTTTGAATCCTTATACTCCAATAAAATAGAAGATAGTGAAGGCATCGATAAATTTCTTAAGTCATATGATCTGCCCAGATTGAGTCAGGAGGATATATACAACCTAAACAGACAAATATCAATTGAGGAAATAGAAGATACCATCAAAAGACTACCAACTAAGAAAAGCCCAGGACCGGATGGGTATACAGCAGAGTTTTACAAAACCTTTAAAGAGGAACTAATACCAATACTTTTCAAGCTATTTCAGGAAATAGAAAAAGAGGGAGAACTTCCAAATTCATTCTATGAGGCCAACATCACCCTGATTCCTAAACCAGACAAAGACACTTCAAAGAAAGAAAACTACAGACCAATATCTCTAATGAACCTAGATGCAAATATCCTCAATAAACTTCTGGTGAACCGGATACAAAAACATATCAAAAAAATTGTGCACCATGATCAGGTAGGATTTATCCCTGGGATGCAAGGTTGGTTCAATATACGGAAATCAATAAATGTTATTCACCACATCAATAGGCTTAAAAATAAGAACCATATGATCATCTCGATAGATGCGGAAAAAGCATTCGACAAAGTACAGCATCCCTTTATGTTCAAAACTCTCGAAAAACTAGGGATAACAGGAACATACCTCAATATTGTAAAAGCAATCTATGCTAAGCCTCAGGCTAGCATCATTCTGAATGGAGAAAAACTGAAGGCATTCCCTCTAAAATCTGGAACAAGACAGGGATGCCCTCTCTCACCACTTCTGTGCAACATAGTTCTCAAATCACTGGCCAGAGCAATTAGACAGACGAAAGAAATTAAAGGCATAAAAATAGGAAAAGAACTCAAATTATCACTATTTGCAGATGACATGATTCTATACCTAGCAGACCCAAAAGGGTCTACAAAGAAACTATTAGAGCTAATAAATGAATTCAGCAAAGTGGCAGGATATAAAATCAACACGCATAAATCAAAGGCATTCCTGTATATCAGTGACAAATCCTCTGAAATGGAAATGAGGACAACAACTCCATTCACAATATCCTCAAAAAAAAATAAAATACTTGGGAATCAACCTAACAAAAGAGGTGAAAGACTTATACAATGAAAACTACAGAACCCTAAAGAGAGAAATAGAAGAAGATCTTAGAAGACGGAAAAATATACCCTGTTCATGGATAGGCAGAACTAACATCATCAAAATGGCGATATTACCCAAAGTTCTCTATAGGTTTAATGCAATGCCAATCAAAATCCCAATAGCATTTCTTGTAGAAATAGAGAAAGCAATCATGAAATTCATATGGAAAAAGAAAAGACCCAGAATAGCAAAAACAATTCTAAGCAGGAAATGTGAATCAGGCGGTATAGCGATACCAGACTTCAAACTATACTACAGAGCAATAGTAATGAAAACAGCATGGTACTGGTACCAAAACAGGCGGGTGGACCAATGGTACAGAATAGAGGACACAGAAACCAATCCACAAAACTACAACTATCTTATATTCGCTAAAGGGGCTAAAAGCATGCAATGGAGGAAGGATAGCATCTTCAACAAATGGTGTTGGGAAAACTGGAAATCCATATGCAACAAAATGAAACTGAATCCCTTTCTCTCGCCATGCACAAAAGTTAACTCAAAGTGGATCAAGGAACTTGATATCAAATCAGAGACATGGCATCTGATAGAAGAAAAAGTTGGCTATGATCTACATACTGTGGGGTCGGGCTCCAAATTCCTCAATAGGACACCCATAGCACAAATGTTAATAACTAGAATCAACAAATGGGACTTACTCAAACTAAAAAGTTTTTTTCTCAGCAAAAGAAACAATAAGAGAGGTAAATAGGGAGCCTACGTCCTGGGAACAAATCTTCACTCCTCACACTTCAGACAGAGCCCTAATATCCAGAGTATACAAAGAACTAAAAAAATTAGACAATAAGATAACACATAACCCAGTCAACAAATGGGCCAAGGACCTGAACAGACATTTCTCAGAGGAGGACATACAATCAATCAACAAGTACATGAAAAAATGCTCACCATCTCTAGCAGTCAGAGAAATGCAAATCAAAACCACCCTAAGATACCATCTCACTCCAGTAAGATTGGCAGCCATTAGGAAGTCAAACAACAACAAGTGCTGGCGAGGATGTGGGGAAAAGGGTACACTTGTACATTGCTGGTGGGACTGCAAATTGGTGCGGCCAATTTGGAAAGCAGTATGGAGATTTCTTGGAAAGCTCGGAATGGAACCACCATTTGACTCAGCTATTCCCCTTCTCGGTCTATTCCCTAAAGACCTAAAAAGAGCACACTATAGGGACACTGCTACATCGATGTTCATAGCAGCACAATTCACAATAGCAAGACTGTGGAACCAACCTAGATGCCCTTCAATAGACGAATGGATAAAAAAATGTGGCATTTATACACAATGGAGTATTACTCTGCATTAAAAAATGACAAAATCATAGAATTTGGAGGGAAATGGATGGCATTAGAGCAGATTATGCTAAGTGAAGCTAGCCAATCCCTTAAAAACAAATGCCAAATGTCTTCTTTGATATAAGGAGAGTTACTAAGAACAGAGTAGGGAAGAAGAGCATGAGAAGAAGATTAACATTAAACAGGGATGAGAGGTGGGAGGGAAAGGGATAGAGAAGGGAAATTGCATGTAAATGGAAGGAGACCCTCAGGGGTATACAAAATTATATACAAGAGGAAGTGAGGGGAAAGGGGGAAAAATATAAGGGGGGAGAAATGAATTACAGTAGAGGGGGTAGAGAGAGAAGAGGGGAGGGGGGATAGTAGAGGATACGAAAGGCAGCAGAATACAACAGACACTAGTATGGCAATATGTAAATCAATGGATGTGCAACTGATGTGATTCTGCAATCTGTATACGGGGTAAAAATGGGAGTTCATATCCCACTTGAATCAAAGTGTGAAATATGATATATCAAGAACTATGTAATGTTTTGAACAACCAAAAATAAAAATTAATTAAAAAAAAAACCAAGGAGCTGCCTTTGCTCTACCAAGAAAAAAAAAAAAGAACTGTAATGCAAAAAAAAAAACAACACAAAGTACATGTGTAAAGACATGAATTGGCGTGAACATACTCTGTATACAAAGATATGAACAATTGTGCTCTATTTGTATAAAAAGAATTGTAATGTATTCCGCTGTCGTGTATTTAAAAGAATAAAATCAATTTAAAAAAAAAAGAATACAAGCAACAATGAATGCTGGTGGGGACCTAGAAGAAAAGTTACAATCATATATTTTTGTTGGGACTGACAATGAGTAAAACCACTCTGGAAAGCAGTATAGAGATATCTCATTATGCTAAACGAAATACACCAGACTCAGAAAGTCAAGGGTCAAATGTTTTCTCTCATATGCAAAAGATAGACCAAAGTACAGGGGAAGGATGGGGAGAGGATCTTCAGAAAATAGAAGTTAAATCAGTGGAGGAAAGAAAGTGGACTGATGGGGAGAGACAAGAGGCAGGAAAAGAAGAAATGGTGAAATTAAGTTGTCAAATAATCCTGTGTACATTTATGATTATATCATGGTGAATTTCACCATTAAGTGTACCTATAATGTAGCAATTTAAAAAAAGAAAACTATAAGTAAATAGAAGTGAGACCAGTAGAGAAAGGAGAACAGGAAGAGGGAGGATGAAAGGGAAGAGAGTACTGGGGACTGAAGTGGAGCCAATTATATTCCATGCTTATATGATTATGTCAAAGGAACTCCAATATTATGTATAAACATAATGCACTAATAAAAACATTCAAAAAGGAAAAAAAATAAATTACAAAAAACACACTTTTGTATTACTTTTGAAAGAAAACATCACAAATGTAATCACTGAAAATAATAGTAATGCATTATTTTCTAACTTGAATGTTTTAGGTGTCCTAACAATGAAATAATTTCACAGTGTTAACATTCACCCTCCTTCAAGAATTTGTAAAAAAAAAAAAAAAAAAAAAATCCCAGTTTCCAGTAACTTCTGGAATCTCCTCTCCTTATTTTGATGTAGTTTTCAACAGTGAGATGATGGACGAGTCCATCTCGTATAAAACCCAAAGGTCCACTGATGGCTACCCTCAGCCTTCACACAGCTTAGTCCCTCAGGAACAGGAGCTGGAAGGTCTCCAGTGAGCTTGTCCTTGCTCACAATGTTTACCAGAAAGTCAGAAAATGCAGCTGTAAGCCCAGGGAACAGAAAGCCCTGATCTGCAAACTCGGAATGGCAGAGACAAATCCCCAACACAGTGAGATGGGAGTCACCTGCCTGGGACAGTGCCACCAAATACTTAGTAGAGAATTTAGAGCTCTGAAAACCTGAAAATGCTCCTAGGAGGGAGGACCACCTAGAAGTTGAGCTGAGAAGGGAGTCATGGTTAGATAACTGGTGGGACCGTCACCTCAACGAGACCTGATCACTTTCCCAGTGGCTGTGACCTTGGGTCAAACCACTTAGTGTTGTCCTCACCCACAGGGAAGGTCCCCAGTCACCTTATCACAGAGCACGTGGGCCACAGTATTCACCTAAACATTCCGGGGTGTAGATTCACTTCATTCTTGTGGCTACCACACTCTGCACTGCAGGACCCTTCTGAAGAATAAGAGGTGAAGGGTAAGGCTGAGAAGACAAGACTAGAGATGTGGAACAGAAGGGCCAAGGCTCAGGGGCAGGGAACTTGCCTGGCATGTGTGAGGCACTGGGTTCAATTCTCAGCATACATATAAGTAAATAAAGGTCCATCAACAACTAATAAAAATACAGACTTGTGTTAGCCCTTCAATGACTAAGAATTTATTAGCAAATCATCTATATCAATACTTTGGAAAAAGTAAATTTTATGAAAATACATGTAGAGAAAAAAATCCTAAGGAAAGGAGCAAACTTAGAAGATATTGAAAATGAACATATCATAGAAAGAATTAATGACGTCAACATTGGCACTTTTAAAGAACAAGTGAAATTGACAGAATCTGGTAGATCTGACAACTAAGCCTTATGTCAGTTATGTACTGACAGCTGCATGACAATATGTTACAATATGTTACTGAATGAACAATGGGTTACAGAAGACATCAAGGAGGAGATTAAAAATTCTTAGAGGTAAATGAGAACACAGACACAACATATCAAAATGTCTGGGAAACTATGAAAGCAGTACTAAGAGGAAAATTCATTGCGAGGAGTTCATTCCTTAAAAGAATGAAAAAGTCAACAAATAAATGACCTCATACTACATCTCAAACCCATAAAAAAGAACAATTTAGAAGCAAAAGCAGTGGAAGGCAAGAAATAATTAAAATCAGAGCAAAAATCAATGAAATCTAAACAAAAAATAATAATTGAAAAATGACAAAACTAAAAATTGGTTCTTTAAAAAAATGAATTGACAGAATCTTAGCCATGCTAATAAAGAGGAGGAGAGAACTCAAATTACCAGCATACATGATGAAAAAGGCAATATCGCAACAGACAATACAGAAATACAGAAGATAATTAGAGTATAAGGTTTCAAAATAATTTCTAATAAAATAGAAGGCATTGAAGGCATCGAGAAATTCCTTAAGTCATATGATCTGCCCAGATTGAGTCAGGAAGATATACACAACTCCAACAGACCAATATCAAGTGAGGAAATAGAATAAGCCATCAAAACATTACCAACCATCAAAAACCCAAGACCAGCGAGTTCTGTAAGACCTTTAAAGAAGAACTAATACCAATACTCTTCAAACTATTTCAGGAAATAGAAAAAGAGGGAAAACTTCCAAACTCATTCTATGAGGCCAATATCACCCTGATCCCCAAACCAGGCAAAGACATTTCAAAGAAAGAAAACTTCAGACCAATCTCTCTAATGAACATAGATGCAAAAATCCTCAAAAAAAAATTCTGGCAAATCAAATACAAAAACACATCAAAAAGATTGTGCACCACGATCAAGTGGGATTCATCCCTGGGATGCAAGCTTGGATCAACATACAGAAGTCAATAAATGTGATTCATCACATCAATAGACTTAATGATAAGAATCAATATGATCATCTTGAGAGATGCAGAAAAAGCATTTGACAAAATACAGCACTGCTTTATGTTCAAAACACTAGAAAAACTAGGGATAACAGGAACTTACCTCAATATCATACAGGCTATCTACGCTAAGCCTCAGGCCAACATCATTCTAAATGGAGAAAAACTAAAGGCATTCCCTCTAAAATCTGGAACAAGTCAGGGATGCCCTCTTTCACTCTTCTATTCAACATAGTTCTTGAAACACTGGCCAGAGCAATTAGACAAAAGAAATTAAAGGAACAAATATAGGAAAAGAAGAACTTAAACTAGCACTATTTTCTGACGATGTGATTCTATCCCTAGAAGACCCAAAAAAACTCCACCAGAAAACTTCTAGAACTAGAAAATGAATTCAGCAAAGCATTAGGATATAAAATCAACACCCATAAGTCAAAGGAATTTCTGTATATCAGTGACAAATCCTCTGAGAAGGAGATGAGGAAAACTACCCCATTCACAATATACACAAAAATAAAATAAAATACTTGGGAATCAACTTAACAAAAGAGGTGAAAGATCTATACAATAAAAGCTACAGAACCCTAAAGAGAAATCAAAGAAGACCTTAGAAAATGGAAAGATGTGCCTTGTTCATGAATAGGCAGAATTAATATTATCAAAATGACAATACTACCAAAAGAACTACCCAGGTTTAATGCAATTCCAATAAAAATCCCAATGGCATCCCTCATAGAAATAGAAAAAGCAATCATGAAATTCATCTGGAAAAATGAGAGACCAAGAATAGCCAAAGCAATCCTTAGCAGGAAGAGTGAAACAGGTGGCATCCCTATTCCACACCTTACACTATACTACAGAGCAATAGTAACAAAACAGCATAGTATTGGCCCCCAAACAGGCTGGTAGACCAATGGCACAGAATAGAGGACACAGAGACCAACCCACAAAATTACAACTACCTTATATTAAACAAAGGTGCCAAGAATATGCACTGGAGAAAGGATAGCATTTTCAACAAATGGTGCTGGGAGAACTGGAAATCCATATGCAACAAAATGAAATTAAACCCCTCTCACCATGCACAAAAGTTAACTCAAAATGGATCAAGGACCTGAGAGTAAAACCAGAGACTCTGTATCTAATAGAAGAAAAAGTAGGTCCTAATTTCCATCGTGTGAGATTAGGTCCCAACTTCCTTAATAAGACTCCTATAGCACAAGAATTAAAACTAAGAATCAATAAATGGGATGGAATCCAACTAAAAAGTTCCTTCTCAACAAAAGAAAATCTGTGAGGTGAACAGAGGGCCTACATCCTAGAAGCAAATTTTTACCCCTCACTCATCAGAGCACTAATTGAGGGTATATAAAGAACTCAAAAAGCTAAGCACTAATAATAATAATAATAATAATAATAATAATAATAATAACCCAATCAAAAGATTGGCCAAGGACCTGAACAGACACTTCTCAGGAGAGGATATACAATCAACAAATACATGAAAAAAGTTTCATCATCTCTATCAATTAGAGAAATGCAAATTAAAACTACATACAATATCATCTCACTCCAATCAGAATGGCAGCTGTTTTTAAAGACAAATCTATAAGTGTTGGCCAGGATGCGGGGAAAGGCACGCTCATACACTGCTGGTGGGACTGCAAATTGGTGCAGCCAATATGGAAAGCAGTGTGGAGATTCCTTGGAAATCTGGGAATGGAACCACCATTGGACCCAGCTATCCCACTCCTTGGATTATACCCAAAGGACTTAAAAACAGCACACTACAGGGACACAGCCACATCAATGTATACAGCAGCACAATTCACAACAACTAAACTGTGGAGCCAACTAGGTGTCCTTCAGTGGATGAGAGGATAAAAAACGTGGCATATCTACACAATGGAATTTTACTCAGCAATAAAAGAGAATGAAATCATGGCATTGGCAGGGAAATGGATGGCACTGGAGAAGATAATGCTAAGTGAAGTTAGCCAATCCACCCCCTCCCCCCCCCAAAAAAAAAACAAATGCTGAAAGTCTTCTCTGATATCAGGAGGCTGACTATAGTGGGGTACAGAGCGGGAGCATGGGAGGAATAGATGGATTATAGACAGAGCAGCAGGGTGGGCAGGGAAAGGGGTCAGGGGATTAGGAAGGATGGAGGAATGTGATAGACATCGTTATCCAAAGATGAAGACATGAATTGGCGTCAACCTACTTTATATACAGAGATATGAAATATTGTGCTGAACATGTGTAGTGAGAATTCTAATGCATTCTGCTGCCATTTATTTTTTTAAATTTTTTTAAGTTTTTTTAATTTTACAAAATGAAAAGTTGTCTCTTTGAAAAAATAAAAACATTTGATAAACCCTATCCATGGTAATGTAGAGAAAGAAAAAAAAATCTCAAATTACTAGAATCCATGAAGAAAAAGGAAATATTACCATGAACACTACAAAAATACAGGTAATTATTTTGAAAATTTGTACTCCAATAAAACAGAAAATATTGAACACATCAACAAATGTCTAGAATTGTATAAAATTACCCAAACTGAGTCAGGATGATATATACACAAGTTACACAGATCATTTTCAAGCAATGAAATAGAAGACACCATCAAAAGCCTACCAACCAAAAAAAGCCCAGGACTGGATGGATACCAGACCTTCAAAGTAGGACTAACACCAATACTTCTCAAATTATTCCATGAAATAGAAAAAGAGGGAACACGTCCAAATTCATTCTATGAGGCTAAAACCACCCTGATTCTAAAATCAGACAAAGACACATCAAAGAAAGAAAACTCCAGAGCAATATCTCTAATGCAAAAATTCTGAAGAAAATTCTGGAAAATTGAATACTAAAACATATTAAAAAGATCGTGCATCATACTCAAGTGGGATTCATCCCAGGGATGCAAGGTTAGTTCAACATACAGAAATCAATAAAGTTAATTCATCACATCAATAGACTTAGAGATAAAAATCATATGATCATCTCAAAAGACGCACAGAAAGCATTCAAGAAAATACAGCACCCTTCATGTTCAAAACACTAGAAAAACTAGGGATAACAGGAACACATCTCAACATCATAAAGGCTCTCTATGCTAAGCCCCAGACCAACATCATTCTAAATGGAGAAAAATTAAAGGCATTCCCTCTAGAAACTGGAACAAGACAGGGATGCCCTCTTTCACCACTTCTATTCAACACAGATCTTGAAACACTGGCCAGAGCAATTACACAGATGAAAGAAATTAAAACGATATGGATAGGAAAAGAAGAACTCAAGCTACTACATGACATGATTGATTGACATGATTCTATACCTAGAAGATCCAAAAAAATTCCACCAGGAAATTACTAGAACTAGTAAATTAATTCAGCTAAGTAGCAGGATATAAAAATCAACACCCATAAATCAAAGGGAATCTGTACATCAGTGACAAATTCTCTGAATGGGAAACTAGGAAACCTACCCCATTTGCAATTGTCTCAAAAAAAAAAACCCGCACAATTTAGGAATCAATGTAATGAAAGAGGTGAAAGACCTCTACAATGAAAATTACAGGACGCTAAAGGAAAAAATGAAAAGAGACTTAGAAGATCAAAAGAGCTCCCTTGTTCTTGGATAGGCAGAATTAATATTGTCAAAATGACCACACTAACAAAAGCACTATGCAAATTCAATGCAATTCCAATCAAAATCCCAATGACATTCCTCATGGAAATAGAAAAAGGGATCATGAAATTAATCCTGGAAAAATAAAGAGACCCAGAATAGCCAAAGCAATCCTTAGGAAGAAGAGGGAGGCAGGGGGCATCACTATACCAGACCTTAAACTATACTTCAGAGCAGTAGGAACAAAACAGCATGGTACTGGCACCAAAATGGACATGTAGACCAATGGTACAGAATAGAGGACACTGAGAGAAACCCACATAAATACAGTTATCTCATACTAGACAAAGGTACCAAAAACATACATTGGAGAAAAAATAGCCTCTTCAACAAATGGTGCTAGGAAAACTGGAAATCCATATGCAGCAAAATGAGATTAAGTCCCTATATCACCATGCACAAAACTCAATACAAAGTGGATCAAGGACCCAGGAATTAAACAAGAGATCCTGCATCTAAGAGGAGGAAAAGTTGGTCCAAATCTTCATGTAGGATTAGGCCCTAACATCTTTAATAAGATTCCTATAGCATAAGAATTAAAACCAGGAATCAATAGGTGGATGGATTCAAACTGAACAGCTTCTCTGCAAAAGAAATACTCAGTGAGGTGAAGAGACAGCCTACATCCTGGGAGCAGATTCTTATCACCCACACGTAAGACACAGCACCAATCTCTAGGATATGTGAAGAACTCAATCTACACACATACACACACACATACATACACACACACAAATAACCTCTATCAATATATGGGCCAAGGAACTGAACAAGCACTTCTCAGAATATGATATACAATTGAGCAACAAATATGTATAAAAAAGTTCAACATAGCAGTTTTAATTTGCATTTCTCTAATTAAGATTTCATCTCACTCCAGCCAGAATGGCAGTTATGATGCATATGAACGATAAGTGTTGCTGAGGATGTGGGGGAAAAGGCACACTCATACACTGCTGGTGGGGATGCAAATTGGTGCAGCCAATATGGAAAGCAGTAGGGAGATTCCTTGGCAATCTGGGAATGGAAGCACCATCTGACCCAGCTATTATCTTGTTGGACTATACCCAAAGGACTTTAAAACAGCATACAATAGGGACACATCCGGATCAATGTTTATAGCAGCAGAATTCACAATAGCTAAACTGTGGAACCAACCTAGATGCCCTTCAATAGATGAATAGATAAAAAAAAAGTGGCATTTATACACAATGGAGTATTACTCTGCATTAAGAAATGACAAAATCATAGAATTTGGAGGGAAATGGATGGCATTAGAGCAGATTATGCTAAGTGAAGCTAGCCAATCCCTTAAAAACAAATGCTAAATGTCTTCTTTGATATAAGGAGAGTAGCTAAGAACAGAGTAGGGACGAAGAGCATGAGAAGAAGATTAACATTAAACAGGGATGAGAGGTGGGAGGGAAAGGGAGAGAGAAGGGAAATTGCATGTAAATGGAAGGAGACCCTCAGGGGTATACAAAATTACATACAAGAGGAAGTGAGGGGAAAGGAGGAAAAATATAAGGGGGAGAAATGAATTACAGTAGAGGGGGTAGAGAGAGAAGAGGGGAGGGGAGGGGGGAGGGGGGATAGTAGAGGATAGGAAAGGCAGAATACAACAGACACCAGAATGGCAATATGTAAATCAATGGTTGTGCAACTGAAGTGATTCTGCAATCTGTATACGGGGTAAAAATGGGAGTGCATATCCCACTTGAATCAAAGTGTGAAATATGATATATCAAGAACTATGTAATGTTTTGAACAACCTACAATAAAAATTAATTTAAATAAATAAATAAATAAATAAATACATGTAAGAAGATTTGAATTTGGTGCTATTATACCTTATATACAAACAGATACGAAAAAATGTGTTATATATGTGTATTAAGAGTTGTAATGAAGAAAGAAATGAGTACATGTGTAACGGCATAAATTAGCATGAATATACTTTCCATATAGAGATAAGAAAAATTGTGCTCTATGTGTGTAATAAGGATCCCACTGTTGTTGTGATTTAAAAAAAAAAAAAAGTAAATTTTAGAAAAAGAAAGGTATAGGAACCTGTTGGGGACACTGTAATCCTACAGGGTAAAAATTGTAACACCTTGAAAACACAGAGCTGGAGAGGAAGATGCATGAACATGAAAAACCAAGCAAGAATGTGGCCAAACAATCATGCTACATTATTAGAACCCCATGGTCAGAACAGCAGGAGGAATGACAGAGAAGGCGTGGAGGAGGTATATAATTTTCAGTGAATTAAAGGATGATATAAGAGAGCAAATACAGGCAGCAAAGATCATTTTGATAAAGAGCAACATAAGGAAATACAGAAAACAAAAGATTCCATCAATAAGGAGATAGAGATTCTGAAAAAAAAACAAACAGAAATCATTGAAGTGAAGGAAACAGTAAACCAAATTAAGAACTCAATGGGAAGCATCTCCAACAGAGTAGATCACTTGAAAGACAGGACCTCCGACAATGAAGGCTTGTATATAATCTTGAAAAGAAAAGTTGACCACAGACAAGATGGTAAGAAACCAAGAGCAGAAGATTCAAGAATTATGAGATAACATTAAGAGACCAAATCTAACAACTATTGTGGCAGAGGAAGGCATAGAGGTCCAAACTACAGAAATGGACACTCTATTCAATGAAATAATACCAGAAGAATTTCCAAACATGAAGAGCGAATTGAAATATCAAATACAAGAAGCTTACAGGACGCCAAATGAACAAGATCACAACAGATCCACACCAAGGCACATCATAATGAAGTCACCTAGCATGCCGGAGAAGCAGAGCACTTTAAAAGCCACAAGAGAAAGGAATCAGATTACATATGGGAAAAAACCAATCAGGATCTCTGATTTCTCAGCAGAGACCCTGAGAGCTACAGGAACCTGCAACAACATATACCAAGCTCTGAAAGAAACAGACGCCAAACAAGAATCATACCCAGCAAAATTAACCTTTGGTTAGCAATTAGATCTCGATTTAGATGTTATTTTCATGAGAAAATAAAAACCTTCCATCATACACAGAATTTAAAAGAATTCACCACTAGAAACCTGCACTACAGCACATCCTTGGCAAAATATTCCATGAGGAGGAAATGAACAACAATGAAAATCAGAAAAGGGAAGTATCACTGTAAAGGAAAAACCTATCAAGAGAAACCGAATCAAGTTAAGTACCAAAAATAAACAAAAATAACAGGGAATAAAAATCATGTCTCAATAATAACCCTGAATGTTAATTTCCAAAACTCAGCAATCAAAAGACTGGCAGATTGGATTTAAAAAGAAGACCCAAGAATATGCTGCCTCCAAGAGACTCATCTCATAGGAAAAGACACCCACAGACTGAAGGTGACAGGTTGGAAAAAATATATCACTCGGGCTGGGGCTGGGGCTCAGGGGTAGAGCACTCACCTAGCACATGTGAGGCCCTGGGTTCGATCCTCAGCACCACATAAAATTAAATAAATAAATGTATTGTGTCCATCTATAAAAAATAAATATTGAAAAACATACCACTCACATGGACTGTGGAAGCAGGCAGGGGTTTCCATCCTTATATCAAATAATGAGGACTTCAAGTGACAGTTAATGAGAAGGGATAAAGGAGGACCTGTCATACTGCTTAAGGGAACCATTCACCAACAAGACAGAACAATTAGAAATATTTATGTCCCAAACAATGGACCATCTATGTTCAAACAGACTCTTCTCAAGTTCAAGGGCCAAGTAGACCACAAGATAATAATTCTGGGTGACTTTAACTCACCTCTTTTACCACTGGAAAAATCTTCCAAACAAAAGCCCAATAGAAATTATAGAATACAATAAAACAATCAATAACTTGGATTTAACTGACATACATAGACCATTTCATCCTTCAACAGGCAAAGATACCTTCTTCTCAGCAGCAAATGGATCCCTCTGTAAAATAGACCCTATATTATGCCACAAAGCAACTCTAAGCAAATACAGAAAAGTAAAGACCCTACCCTGCATTCTACCAGACCCTAATGGAATGAAATTACAAATCAATGTTAAAAATAGAAGCTACTCCAACACCTGGAGACTACATAATATGCTAGTGAATGAGCAATGGGTTGCAGAAAACATCAAAGAGGAGATTTAAAAATTCTTAGAGGTGAATGGGAACACAGAAACGACATATGAAAATCTCTAGGACAGTATGAAGCCATTACTAAGAGGAAAGTTCATTGCATGGAGTTCATTCCTTAAAAAAAGAAAAAGTCAAATACATGCCCTAAAATTACATCTCAAAGCCTAGGAAAAAAATGAATCAACACCAGAAGCAGTAAAGGACAGGAAATAATTAAAATCAGAGCTGAAATCAATGAAATTGAAACAAAAGAAGCTATTTAAAAATTGACAAAATGACTGGGAATGGAACCACCATTTGACCCAGCTATCCCACTCCTCAGGCTATACCCAAAGGACTTAAAAACAGCACACTACAGGGACACAGCCACAGTGTTTTTAGCAGCACAATGCACAATAGTAAACTGTGGAGCCAACCTAGATGCCCTTCAATAGATGAATGGATAAAAAAATGTGGCATTTGCACACAATAGAATATTACTCAGCAATAAAGGAAATAAAATCAAGGCTTTTGCAAGTAAATCGATGGTGATGGAGGAGATAATGCTAAGTGAAGTTAGCCAATCTGAAAAAAACAAATGCTGAAAGTTTTCCTATGATATAAGGGGCTGACTATAGTGGGGTAGGGAGGGGGTGCATGGGAGGAAGAGATGAACTCTATTCAGGGCAGTGGGGTGGGAATGGAAAGGAGGGGGTAGGGGATTAGCAAGGATGGTGGAATGTGATGGACATCCTTATCCAAAGTACATGTATGAAGACATGAATTGGTGTCAACCTACTTTATATACAGAGATATGAAAAATTGTGCTGTACATGTGTAGTTAAAAATTGTAATGCATTCCACTGCCATTTTTTTTAATTTTAATTTTCAAAATGAAAAGTTGGCTCTTTGAAAAAATAAATACATTTGTAAACCCTTATCCATGCTAATGTAGAGAAGTAGAGAAAAACTCCCGATTACTAAAATCTGTGATTACAAAAAAGAAATATCACCATAAACACTAGAGAAATATAGAAGATAATTAGAAATCATTTTGAAAATTTGTGCTCCAATAAAACAAAATATTGAAGACATCAACAAATGTCTAGAGTCATATAATTTACCCAAACTGAGTGAGAATGATACACAAGTTAAAAAAAAGGATATTATCTGTTTAAGAGAATTTTTAAATTTTTTTCTTTTACTTTTTGGTGGACACAACATCTTTATTTTACTTTTATGTGTTGCTGGGGATCTTACCCAGCACCCCACACATGCCAGGTGAGCATGCTACTGCTTGAGCCACAACCTCAGCCAAATAACAGATCACTTTCAAGCAAGGAAATAGCAGACACCATCAAAAGCCTACCAACCAAAAAAAAAAAAAAAAAAAAAAAAAAAAGCCCAGGA